>NC_141598.1:8783891-9453058 GCF_047967505.1 Dipteris shenzhenensis
CATTTGAAACCATACACTATTTTACTTCCATTTATTCATATATGTGGTAAAGTTGATCGATATTACTTTATGAAACCTAGCTCGTTATGTGAGTTCATTCACGTTAGTTTGGTTATGCTAGGTTGGTTAAGTTACAAATTTTTATGTTAGAGTATGTTTTTCTTGATCGAGGTCCAAGTAATTTAAAATTTTGCTTTTCGTATATCTCGCCGTCCTTGCTGCCTTGACTCAAGAGGTAAACTTACTGCCTAATACAATATTCTCCTGTACATTTCGTTGCGCTCTGTCTCTCTCTCTCTCTCTCTCTCTCTCTCTCTCTCTCTCTCTGTGTGGCTTTGACCTCAGCTCTCAGACGTGCCCCTCTGTAGGCTGAAGTGCCCTTAACTTGGCAGCTTGAATGCTTATGCTGTTTTCACACTAGAGCTGCCTAAGTCCCTCTATGGTGCATTGAATGCATCTGTGCCATGGGTTGGATGGGGCGGGCAATCTTGCCCATCCATGATGTGTGGGTGGTGCCCATGGTGCACCTGTGAGAGTAACTCCTTTTGAATAAAAGTGCACTTGAATTATGTCCTTAATCTACTTGATCTAGATGCTTAATGTTTTAGAATTATCATTCTTAACCCCTAGCCCATCAATTTCTTAAGAAGCACTCTTTAAGGAAATCATCCTCAAGCCACTGTTGTCTTCCGTGGACGACTTCTATGTTCACCTTCTCAAGCACTTCTCATTCTCTCTCTACTATGCCAAAGTCACTAATGAACTTCACAAGTGGTCATGCTTGCATTTCATTTAGTAGAAATAATTATAAAGTTTTCATAACATGTATCTTTATGGGAGTTGTATCAAGCGACAAACTAGTTAGGTTGTGTATATTAGTCTTGTCAAAGGAGGAAGTTCACCTCAATAAGAATTTGGAAATATAGTAGCACATGAGTCATAACATCGCAAGCCTTATAGAAAGGCTTTATGCACAACCAACTAGATTGTCCTAATGCAGCGGCTTAAATTTTATGGTCAAGCCATTGACAATCTCGATAAGTGCCCTTCAAATAGATTTTCCCTGTTGACACAGCTAACCTTTCATTGCAACCTAGCCATAAATTGTTTAAAAAGTGTTAAATTGCACTTTTATCCTCAACATGTGGATTATAAGGAATAGTCATTATCCACTAAGATGTATATTTACCCTCATCTTCATTTTCTAATGTAGTGTACAATTAGTCATCTTGTCCCCTCTCTCTCACCCCTATCTTTATATCAACCCATGGTGTTCTTCTCCCCCCATAGTGTCTCTCTCTTGTAAGCCCTTGGTTTTGTTATGCTCCAAAGCCCTCCCTCTACAACATTGCCCATCTTCACCATTTCTTTGAGTAGTATAGTTCCCATTTATATTTGAGAGCTCTAGAGCTTGATTGTAGGAGCCCCCTAGGAACTCATTTTCTTGTTGTTTGAAATTTATGTTTGATAGGATTTGTGTGTGGAATTCCCTTCTATGAGAGAGAGAGAGGCAGAGGTTTGTGAATTTGCACAAAGATGACTTCTACATCACTATGAGTATGTCTAGACAACATTGACTATATTTTTATGTGTTGCTCTTGAAGCTTGCATTCTAAACTCCAATGAGAACTTATTTCAAGCTAAGTAGTTATTAAAGTACATTCTTATGCTCTTGAAAAGACTGTAGTTCTTATCAAGGCCTATTACAAGAGGCTTCTAGAGCCTTGTGTGGTTTATGGAGCCCAAGTGTATACTTGAAGCTCAATGACACATCTCTAACTTCGTTACATTAAAAAAAAAGTGCATAGGTAGGATATATTAAACGTGTTAAATTTTTTTTTAAACGAAATGCAAAAGGTTAAACTAATGAAGGTAAAAAATTGAAAAACCGTAGTACCTTCTCTTTCATTTCGCTCGTTGCCCTATGTTGATTGCCTCGCATGCCATGCTGCTGTGGATCCCCTCGTGCACGTAGATTCCTCAAGCGTAGTTCTCACAAGTAAATCTTGCCAGTGCGTCTCCACTTTCCTTGCCCCTTTGCTTTTTGGGTTCCTCCCTTTAGCTTACCTTTCTTCTGCCTTTCGCTTCATCAAGCTCGCCCTGCCTTTCGCTTCATCTACTCAAGCTCGCCTGTTTTGGGCTCGCTTTTCATGTCTCTTTGCTTTTTTTCTTCCCCGTCCATATGGAAATTGCTGTGCATCCAAAGATATGAAGGGATTCGCCCAAAAACGGAATCAATTCCTGCGTTTCGCCACCTCCATCTTTACGCGTTTGGTCATGCTCACCGTTCTTGTTGTACTTAAGTCGCTTCGAGCCTTCATGCAGTTGCTCTCTTAGCCGTACTTAAGTCGCTTGAGCCTTCATGCAGGTGCTCTCTTAGATGTAATCCCCTGACAAAACTTTCGTATGCTACAATTTTTTGCTATTTGATTAACGTACGCTTTGTTGTTCTCAGATGCGGCAAGAAGGTGTTCGACGAGACTGCCATGGACGTTTTTCCTCAAGCGTATCTTTTTCTCAAGGCTCTCACAGAGTCTGAGCATAGACTCTAAGATAGGAGTGGCTATGGTGGGGAGTTGGCTATGGCGAATCCAACTATGGAAAGCTTAATAAGATATAGGAATTGGCTATGGCGAATCCAAAGGAGCGCTTCGTTCGTGGACGCCTCCTTAAAGAATAGAAAATCAGCGCTTCATTCATAGTAGCGAGTCTTGGATCAAGTGCATCGAGCAGTAAGAGTCCGTCACGGGTATATCTCTCCTCTCTTTCTTTAAACCCTCCTATTATCTTGTTGCCTCGATGGTGGAGGAGGAAGCCAAATTGCAAGAAAGAAAGCAAAAAATCCAAACATTAAAGAGGAAGCTACCGAACTGATTGAGTGTCAATTGTGTTGTTTCCTTCCAGCTCCATCAACTTCGCAGCTCCGGTGGAGTTCAAGCTGCCGAGCCATTGGTTGCCTTCTTGCCTCAAGACTCTCCGTGCGAGCTGTGGTGAGTAAAACTCTGAGACTCTGAGACTCCTCTCCAATTTGTTTGGAATGAATAGAAAGTGAATGAGGGAAAGGCATCAATTGAAATGAGAGAAAAGGTCTTGATTTGTCTGAAATGTAGATTTGAAAGTTAAAAGTGATAGTTTAAAACTACTAAATAATTCAAATTTTGAAATATAGCTCTTCCCGCCATTGAGCCCTTTTGAATTTTGGATATATAGAGTGGCACTTATGCCATTCTCTCCAATATTAAATTTAAATTCAAATTCATATTGATATTTTTAATTTCAATTTGTTTTTCAAATTGAAATTATTCTTTTGAAATTGTATTTCAAAACCTAAATTCTAGTTTTCAAATTTTGATTTCAAGTTAAACTTCAATCTCAATTTTGATTTTCATGATTGAATGGCAAATTTAGAGATTGAAGTTCTAATTTTAAATGGAGAATGGCACCAGTGCCATTCTCCAAGACCTCATAAGAAGTCCGTGAGAGTGGCACTAGTGCCAATATCCCTTGAGATAAATAAAATTTTGAAATATAGCTCTTCCCGCCATTGTTCCCTTTTGAATTTGGATATATAGAGTGGCACATATGCCATTCTCTCCAATATTAAATTTAAATTCAAATTCAAATTATTCTGTTTGAAATTGTATTTCAAAACCGAAATTCTAGTTTTCAAATTTTGATTTCAAGTTAAACTTTAATCTCAATTTTGATTTTCATGATTGAATGGCAAATTTAGATATTGAAATTCTAATTTTAAATGGAGAATGGCACCAGTACCATTCTCCAAGTCCTCATAAGAAGTCCTTGAGAGTGACACTAGTGCCAATATCCCTTGAGATAAATTGAAAGACTTGCAACACTAGTCAAGATTTATGTGTAAGATTTGGTACCAAAATAAAAATATCAATGATACACTACCAGTAAAATCAATGGAATGCCAATCTACATGTTGAGTTTGTGCAGATTTCCACTAGGATCTACATAATGGAACTTAGATCCCCAAACTCACATGTGTATTGGAACCTAGCACCATTCTCCTATGATCACTGGAATACCCCTATGCACAAGGAATCCTAAGCTCACATGTGCATTGGCACTTTTGCCATTATCCTACTGCAGCTAATAAAATTAGTGGAATGTCAATCTATAGGTTTAGTTTGTCTAGATTACCACTAGCAGAGAATGGTAGTGGTGCCAATCTCTTATTAGGCCCTAAGAAATGGCATTGAGAAGCCTAAACTCACATGTGCATTCTTCTATGTAGTGATCACTGTCTCTGCAGTGTAGAGATCATATGGAATTGTGTCAATCTCTTATTAGGCCTTGGAATGTCAATCTATAGGTTTACTTTGTCTAGACTACCACTAGTGGAGAATGGCAGTGATGCCAAACTCATGCTGGCACCTACATAATGACACTGAGATCATCAAACTCACATGTGGAATGGAATCGGACACCACTCTCCTATGAGCACAGGAATACCCCTCCTAGAATAGTAGGGTAAACATTTGTCATTGAGAAGCCTAAACTCACATGTGCATTCTTCTATGTAGTCATCACTGTCTCTGCTGTGTAGAGATCATATGGAATTGTGTCAATCTTTGTGGAGAATGCCACTAGTGGAGAATGGTAGTGGTGCCAATCTCATACCATGACCTGCAAACATGCACAAGGAATCCTAAACTCACATGTGCATTCTTCTATGTAGAGATCACCGTCTCCACTGTGTAGAGATCATATGGAATTGTGTCAATCTCTGAGTTCATCAAACTCACATGTGGATTGGAATCAGACACCACTCTCCTATGATCACTGGAATACCCCTCCTAGAATAGTAGGGTGAACATTTGTACAAGTGGAGAATGGTAGTGGTGCCAATCTCTTGTTAGGCCCCAAGAAATGGCATTGAGAAGCCTAAACTCACATGTGCATTCTTCTATGTAGTGATCACTATCTCCGCTGTGCAGAGATCATATGGAATTGTGTCAATCTCTATGGAGAATGCCACCAGTGGAGTAAACATTTGTACAAGTGGTGGCCCAAAGAAATGGCATTGAGAAGCCTAAACTCACATGTGCAGAGATCATATGGAATTGTACCAATCTCTATGGAGAATGCCACCAGTGAAGAATGGCAGTGGTGCCAATCTCATACCATGACCTGAAAACATGCACAAGGAATCCTAAACTCACATGTGCATTCTTCTATATAGTGATCACTGTCTCCGCTGTGTTGAGATCATATGCAATCCTAAACTCACATGCAAAAGAAGGGGAATTGTGTCAATCTCTGAGATCATCAAACTCACATGTGGATTGGAATCAGACACCACTCTCCTATGATCATGGGAATAGCCCTCCTAGAATAGTAGGGTGAACATTTGTACAAGTGGAGAATGGCAGTGGTGCCAATCTCTTATTAGGCCCTAAGAAATGGCATTGAGAAGCCTAAACTCACATGTGCATTCTTCTATGTAGTGATCACTATCTCTGCTGTGCAGAGATCATATGGAATTGTGTCAATATCTATTGAGAATGCCACCAGTGGAGAATGGCAGTGGTGCCAATCTCATACCATGACCTGATAACATGCACAAGGAATCCTAATCTCACATGTGCATTGGCACTTTTGCCATTATAGAATGCCACTAGTGGAGAATGGCAGTGGTGCACAAGGAATCCTAAACTCACATGTGCATTCTTCTATGTAGTGATCACTGTCTCCACTGTGTAGTGATCATATGGAATTGTGTCAATCTCTGAGATCATCAAACTCACATGTGGATTGGAATCGAACACTAGTCTCCTATGATCACTGGAATACCCCTCCTAGAATAGTAGGATAAACATTTGTACCAGTGGAGAATGGCAGTGCTGCCAATCTCTTATTAGGCCCTAAGAAATGTCATTGAGAAGCCTAAACTCACATGTGCATTCTTCTATGTAGTGATCACTGTCTCCGCTATGTAGAGATCATATGGAATTGTGTCAATATCTGTGGAGAATGCCACCAGTGGAGAATGGTAGTGGTGCCAATCTCATACCATGACCTTCAAACATGCACAAGGAATCCTAAACTCACATGTGCATTCTTCTATGTAGAGATCACTGTCTCCGCTATGTAGAGATCATATGGAATTGTGTCAATCTCTGAGATCATCAAACTCACATGTGGATTGGAATCGGACACCACTCTCCTATGATCACTGGAATACCCCTCCTAGAATAGTAGCGTAAACATTTGTACAAGTGAAGAATGGCAGTGGTGCCAATCTCTTATTAGGCCCTAAGAAATGTCATTGAGAAGCCTAAACTCACATGTGCAGAGATCATATGGAATTGTGCCAATCTCTGTGGAGAATGCCACCAGTGGAGAATGGTAGTGGTGCCAATCTCATACCATGACCTAAAAACATGCACAAGGAATCCTAAACTCACATGTGCATTGGCACTTTTGCCATTATCCTAGTGCCATTCTCCGCTAGTGGTAATGTGCATTCTTCTATGTAGTGATCACTCTCTCCTCTGTGTAGAGATCATATGGATTTGTGTCAATCTCTGTGGAGAATGCCACCAGTGGAGAATGGCAGTGGTGCCAATCTCATACCATGACCTAAAAACATGCACAAGGAATCCTAAACTCACATGTGCATTGGCACTTTTGCCATTATCCTACTGCCATTCTCCGCTAGTGGTAATGTGCATTCTTCTATGTAGTGGAATGTCAATCTATAGGTTTAGTTTGTCTAGATTACCACTAGCGGAGAATGGCAGTGGTGCCAATCTCTTATTAGGCCCTAAGAAATGGCATTGAGAAGCCTAAACTCACATGTGCAGAGATCATATGGAATTGTGTCAATCTCTGTGGAGAATGCGATCAGTGGAGAATGGCAATGGTGCCAATCTCATACCATGACCTGAAAACATATAAAGGAATCCTAAACTCACATGTGCATTCTTCTATATAATGATCACTGTCTCCACTGTGTAGAGATCATATGGAATTGTGTCAATCTCTAGGATCATCAAACTCACATGTGGAATGGAATAGGACACCACTCTCCTATGATCACTGGAATACCCCTCCTAGAATAGTAGGGTAAACATTTGTACAAGTGGAGAATGGCAGTGGTGCCAATCTCTTATTAGGCCCTAATAAATGGCATTGAGAAGCCTAAACTCACATGTGCATTCTTCTATGTAGTGATCACTGTCTCCGCTGTGTAGAGATCATATGGATTTGTGTCAATCTCTGTGGAGAATGCCATCAGTGGAGAATGGCAGTGGTGCCAATCTCATACCATGACCTGAAAACATGCACAAGGAATCCTAAACTCACATGTGCATTGGCACTTTTGCCATTATCCTACTGCCGTTCTCCAACTAGAGAGACCGGTGAGGAGGAAACAACAGGTGAAAAGGAAATAAGGTCAGATGGAAAAACAAGCATTGGGGATAAACTGGGGAGGCTAAAGACAAAGAGACAACTTTAGGAGGAAAACAGGGAGGTACGGGAATAGTCACTGATGGAACTGGAAGTGGAGGTGATGCAACGGGGAGTGGTGAGACACATATAACAGGACATGGTGAGAAATCATCTGAAGGCGATGGCTAATGCTGTGAAGGGTTAGCATCCAATTCCTAGGATTATCCTATGAAGAAGGTTGAACACAAAGCTTCTTTTGTGTCTTTTCCTCATCCACCACCTCCTCTACCATATCCTCATCCAGCATCTCTACCAGAGCATCCTCTGCTCTAGTTGTTGAACTTTTCTCCTACACTCTTTAGTGCTGGTGTAGAAGGAGCAAGTTAGAGAAGCTCTACAATAGTTCTAGCTCAATGCATCCCAAATAAGACTTTTAAGGAATGCTCCGCAACTCTCTAGCATGAATGCTATGCAAGTTTCTCAATTGGCTATAGACCTAGGGTACAAAAGTCGCTATATCAAGAAATACATTGCTAAGGGCTACATAAACCAACTACAGAATGCGTATTTTTCATGAAGGTACATATGTCAAAGTGTTTTTTGATTTTATCTCAATCCATATAACTATTGTTGTAGCTAATTGAATTTGTCTTTTGTGATGTAGATAGATATACGTTCAAATCAAGCTTGAGTAGGTACATACCAGAACGAGATCCATTTGGACCACCAAAGTTACCTGTCCCTATCAACGAAGTGTTCTGGATAAAAAATGTGGCTTTCGAGGTGCATGAGTCAACCATTATAGGTGCTGGCTTGGGCTTGTTTGTGCATGGCTCCATCAAGAGAGGGACTACTATTCTCCATTATGGAGGTGACAAGTACTCCTACAGAGACTGGAAGGAATTATGTAGAGTTCATCCAAGGCTAAAGAAGTACTCTATCCAAGAGGACCCTACTGTCCCTATGAAGGATATGGTGCATATTGTTGGTGATGTTCAATATGGCAATGTGGCAGGATTTATTAACAGCAATAGAAATACCAATGTAAAGCCAAATGTTTGTTATGTATTTTCCCCTGATGTTCCACCTTGGTATGACCCCATGATGAACATAGATATTGCAGAATATGGTCACATTTGTATTAAATCCATAGATGATATACATGCAGGAGAGGAGCTATTTGCAGACTATGAGTTTTGAATAACAACATTGTATTTCTTTATACAATCATTACTTATGGGAATTACTACTTTCTTGCCAACTATGTAAATTGGTGCGTAATTGTTGTGTGTGAATAATATGCAAACATGTTCATAACTACATTCATAATGTATTTTGAAGGAGTGTCTCTCGTGCCATCCTTTCTAGTGCCATTCTCTTTGGGGCTAGAAATTGAGAGTTTCTTTGGAATCATGATTTATTTCAGGGATTTCAATGGTGTATCAACAAGTTGTTATGTTTTCATCC
This sequence comes from Dipteris shenzhenensis, assembly GCF_047967505.1. Taxonomy (NCBI): domain Eukaryota; kingdom Viridiplantae; phylum Streptophyta; class Polypodiopsida; order Gleicheniales; family Dipteridaceae; genus Dipteris; species Dipteris shenzhenensis. The sequence goes on from NC_141598.1 coordinate 8,792,781, forward strand.
TAAAGTGTACTTTTTTACTTTGCAATGAGTAATCACACTCTACATTTTTTAAATGGTGTTTTGGAGATTTTCAAATGAGAATGCTCACAACAAAAGCGAGTCTCAATATCAATGGAAATTCCAGAGACTCGCTATTATGAAGGTGTTTTTGAACATCACTATGGCTCACGAGATGAATCTAACTCAAATGGGTTTCAAAGTTTATTATTTTGTTGATGATAACGTAGTTTAGACACTGATATTCTATTTATTATTTGAGAATGTAGTTGATATTTCACACTTCATGAATGGCTATCTAGTCTATTTTCACATATTTCTCCTGTTTTTTCATTGAGGGGAGCTACAATTTCTTCCAAAACTGCCATTCTGGGAATTGGGTTTTTCTCGAATTATCTAATACGGTCTTAAGTGTTAGAGGATGGAGTGATCATTAGACCTCACTACCTGGAGAAAGAGGATGGAGTGATCATTAGACCTCACTACCTGGAGAAAGATGAGTTTCACATGCCATTAGGATTGCCACTGGACAGATGGGTCTCATACCACCATCAATTGAGGATTGAGACAGGAGAGCCATAGGTACACTTAAGGAGTAGTGGATTTGCATATTGTGCACTTTAGGGGAGATGTAGATAGAGGAGAATTTACTATGAGATTCGAGATTACTATCACTACCTCTCATAGGAGGGGCATGGCTTTAGCTCTCCTAAATGATTCTTTTCCAAGACTAGGTCTGCACTGGCATCTATCTAATGGAGTTGAGGCAACATAGAGAAATATTTATGCATCAAATCACAAAGCAAGAGAGGGTAATGCCGCAGGAGATAGTGGAAGATTGAGCTTAATGACATGTCATAGATTTCTACACATTCAAGTCTACTCTTGGACATGTCAGGGTAGAGGACTTTGGAGATTGATGACACAAGGACAACATGGATCATTGAGATATGAGGATGATGAGGAGGGCTATAGCCAGAGATGTAGAAGTCACACACATTGCAGCAATGGACAGAGCATGCACGATGGAGGTCTAGCCCCCATCACAACACTACTCAGGCGAGACTATTTAACCAAAATCACTATCCATATGGCCCACAAGATATAGAAATCTCAAAAACAACACCCCAACCACCACAACATGAGACAACCAGACATACTCAAATATGAGATAACTTTGCAGCCAATAGGAGAGCTAATATGGCCCCTGGCTATGTCTTCTATCTCTAGTTTTGAGTCCCTAGTTTTGGACTTTGAGTTTGTGTTTTGTATTTTTAAATTTAGTGTAGTACAATACTCAGCAAAGGATCTTTGTGAGCCCATTGCCTCAGCCCATAACGGCTTGTATGAGTATATATTGTACTTTGTCTTATAGGAATGGGGCCTCTTGAAGATGCTAATACGTGTGTGTGTGTGTGTGTGTGTGTGTGTGTGTGTGTGTGTGTGTGTGTGTGTGTGTGTGTCTCTCTCTCTCTCTCTCTCTCTCTCTCTCTCTCTCTCTCTCTCTCTCTCTCTCTCTCTCTCTCTCTCTCTCTCTCTCTCTCTCTCTCTCTCTCTCTCTCTCTCTCTCTCTCTCTCTCTCTCTCTATCTATCTATCTATCTATCTCCCTCCCTTCCTCCCTCCCTCCCTCCCTCCCTCTCTCTCTCTCTCTCTCTCTCTCTCTCTCTCTCTCTCTCTCTCTCTATCTATATATCTATCTATCTATCTATCTATCAATCTATGTCTATCTCTCCCTCCCTCCCTCCCTCCCTCCCTCCCTACCTCTCTCTCTCTCTCTCTCTCTCTCTCTCTCTCTCTCTCTCTCTCTCTCTCTCTCTCTCTCTCTCTCTCTCTCTCTCTCTCTCTCTTCTCTCTCTCTCTCTCTCTCTCTCTGTGTACGTTCTCTCAAGTTCAAGTGATTGATGTATTGTAGCAATGTCTTTTGCTGAAAAGTCAAAATGTTTTATCACAAGTTGATTTAGCAAGGTCAAATCTTTTTCTGTCCATTTAAAATATGTGTGATTTTACATCACTTCAACCAAAGGACAAATTGACCAAGTTGGTGTGGACTCATCTACTAATAGAGAGTGTCTTCTTGCTTGTCCAACTTTGCCTATCAAGGCCTTTTTTGAGCCATTGAAGCGTAGCAAATTGAAAGAGTGTCCAAATAAGTTATGGAAACATTGCAAAACGTCAACAATAATTGTGTATAATGACGAAGATTTAGTGATAATGCCTTGCATATTATTACTATCAAAAGGAAAATTGATTGATTTTACACTTAACATTTGCCATGGACTGTTGCCTACAATTGTAATGGCCATAATGTTATTGAACATAGTATTCAACAATTGTTGATATGCAATAGGCACACAAAAAAATCTTCATTTGAAGGGAATTTTTGCAAAAAGGCAAATTTTTTAGATTGAACTGCTTTATCTAACTCCATTGTTTCAAAGTTGATCCAAGCTACAATTCCAAGGAAAAAGATGTTGAAACAGCAATGATGTTTATTTTTTGAAGCTATTTCATTACAACATTGAAATCACAATGCAATGATCTTAAAATATCACAATCACAAATTTTTTCAAAGCTAATAATAAAGCAAGAGTCATTTTGAAGCTATTCCATTGTGACAACGAATTGAAAATACAATGAAGTACATGAAAGATGATAATCACAAATTGTTTTGAAAGGCAATAACAAAACCGGAGCTATTGATTGTGAAGCTTCCGCTTGGTTTTGTTGTCTTGAGCTTGCCACGTGCCAACATAATATCCGCCTCGTAGAAGTCGAGAAAAGGAACGTTTAACTGCAGAACATTGTCCACATATGGGCCCCTGAGTTGAACTAGAATCCTCTCCCATTGCACTGGTAAAGATCATCAATCAAACAAGGAACACGAACAATTGTTTGGACACTCTTGCATGAGTAGCAATAAGGCTGAAGCTCATCTCAGCTCATGCATAGCCCACTGCAAGAGTCGCATTCATACTCTAGTAAGTCTACATTGATATTGGTGAAATGCAACACTCCAAGGACCTGTACATATAAGAAACAATAGTGAGTGCTTGCCTTTAGTTAACTAACAATTTAATGTTGAGGAAGGACATTGTACCTTTGTTCCATAGCCCAAACGAGCAACTTGACTTGAGAATGCTCCCTTCAATGCATCTTTGATTGGACCTTCTAGAACCTTAGCCAATATGGTGAAATCAAAGACACATCATCATCAAGGTTAGCAACGAGGACGGCAATGTTGATCAAATCATTGTGGCAGATGGCCCAAGAGATCAAGATAGAGCAGAAATAAGTTCAAAATGCCACTTCTTTTGTTTTCAAACTTAAGAAAAATAAACAAGGCTCCTACATGATAATTTCTTTGTAAATGACAGTTGTCTTTTGTGACGGAACGCAAGTCTACTCTCACATCCTTGATCCAAGAATTCAACGAGGAAGGGGTGGTTATGTATGTTCTCAAAAACGTCTCCTTCCTCAATGCCAAAGGGACAATATGCCAACTGTGCCAACTACATTTGCAACATTGGAGTTGCAAAGATTGACCATTTCAGCAGCCCAAGGGACATAAGTGCAAAGAGGATGATCTGGAAGCAATTGAAGGTTACCATCAAATGGCTCTCCTCTAATTATCCAAGTGGTTGCATCAACAAAAAAGGACAACTTGGAGGTTCCGCCTTCACTTGCACCTTTTGGAACTACACTTGCTCCCTCTATTCTATAGAATTCTCCAACTTGTAAGAAGTTCACAAATTGGTGAATGCATGTAGAGGGTATAAGCAATGTAATAGTATGAGAACAATTCTTGTGTGTCAAGTTCCCCTTCAACAACACTGGATATTTTGCATTTGGAACCTTGTATGTTCCATACTTGCATAACAATTTGCCTTCAAAGACAAACCTATGTGGCACACATTCAAATAATTGGATTATTCCTAGTGACACCAATGTATTTCCACCTCCTACAAAATTCTCTTTTGTAGGAATGATTGCTTTCGCATTTGGAGAAAAGCCATAAGAAGTTGCTTGGTAGCTCTTGTTCTAATTGCCTCCATTGTAAGAATTTACCTCTTCTCCATCTTGTTTTAAGACAATTTATTTGCTAGCTGCATTTACAAGTACAATTATTTAAAAGGAGAGCATTTGTATACATTGTAGAGGCAATCAACAATTTTATTACAACACTTCTATAACATCATTTTTGTGGCCACTTCAACAAAACAATGCATGTTTCTTGCATTATTGCTTTTTAATGAAAGTGGATGTTTGCAAAATGCAAGAAAATTGAAGAACATGATTAGAATATGAAATACATTTGAAATAATAGGCAACTTAAAGGTGCAATTTTAAAAATCATTATTCAATATTTAGTTTCACAATCATATGTCTCATATTACAAGAATTGAATTGTTTGCTTATCACCTAAAACAATAGTCTTACAATTTGAATCACAATAACTTCAAAGTATTACAAACTCCAAAGCATAATGAATAAAGTTTAGATGTAATAATATCTTGCTAGAAGACGTTGCAATACCATAATTTAAAAGCTCAAGTTCTTGCTAGTCTGAGTCAATATTTAATGACATCAACAACGCTAGGCTTCATTTGGCATAAGCCACTTTTTGGAGTTTCAACATGCACACATTTTTTAGAGCGAACAACGCGCGTGCTAATCTTACACCTAAAGTCCACATACTTTGGGTGTCGTCGCACAAGCTTCTTCACTGAGGAAAATTTAAAAAAGAAACTATTATAAGTTGTGGTGTAGGTGGTGTAATTAAAAAAAGACATAGGTTTGGATTTTTGCACCTTGGGCGTAGGCCCCTTTTGCAACTGCTTGGAACGATCCACTTAAAGATCGTTTCAAGGAAGCCTTCCCCACTTAAAGATCGTTTCAAGGAAGTCTTCCCCACTTAAAGATCATTTTGAGGAAGCCTTCCTAATAGCTGAGCTTTTCAGCAAACTTTCTTTTGGGGCCTTGCTTGGAGAAATTATTCACAAAGGTGTTGATGCATGGCTAGGTGGGGAAGCTGATTTTTCCATGAAGGAACATGCAAACTTAGGTGGAGCCTAATATTGTACAGCAAATTAAAACTGTGTAAGCCCATAAAGAATGTTTGAGAAAAAATAGGAGTCTAATTTTTTGTTTCTATGTTTAACAAATGCAAAGAGCTAATTCATTGCAAAGGACATGCGACAAACAGAACACACACATCAAAAGAAACGTAGACTGAATTGCGTAACTTGTTCTATGCACTTAATAGACTGAAATGTAAAAGAAAGCAAGTCAAATTTTACGCATTTCCAAAGTTATAGTATACATTGTCAAACGAATATAGACTGAAACGTAATAGAAAGCAAGACAAATTTTACGATTTTCCAAAGCTACAGTATGCAAATGAATAATAGACAGTATTAGAATTCAAAAAGTCTGCAATGTCAATACTCGACAATGTCTGCAATTCGCTATGTCAATACTTGACAGTGTCTGCAATTCGCGAAACAAACGAAAGTAATCTAATATCGTTTATTCCAAATTGTAAACACCACAGTGTGGAAAGCCTAACATACTACTGACAGACTCTAACGCGGACTGTGGCAAAGCGTCCCTCACACACTATGGCAGAGCATCTATGAAGCAAAGTCATCGTAGAGCATAATCTACAAATACACCATCGGAAAGCATCTCACAGACTACTATGCCACAGCGTCTACGAACCAAAGTAATCGTAGAGCATGCAGCGTCTACTAACCAAACTAATTGTAGACCATGCAAAATAGACTAAGACACTTCGCAAGAGTGTCTACGAACTTACCAATACATTGAACAGCAACTTACTTGCAAGGTCACGGGCAGCGCTACGTCTTGCAGTAGCCATAGTGTTGGGCTTCGAGGAGCATGCAATCACAGGAGTTTCATACACAGAGGGAGCAATCTTCCCAAGTAGAGGTGCGAGAAGAGCCTTTGCCAATCCTACGCAAAACAAACAATATAAGAATGTGATTAGTACTGAATCATTTCAATTGAATCCCAAAGGAAGGACTCAAAGACTGTGGTGATGGACTCAAAAAAAGAATGAAGGAAGAGAAGAAAGAATGTGTTTGTCTGCAGAAGACCTCGCTCAAAAGTCCCACTATCAGTTTCCATGTAGTCGCTAGATCCATCTACTCCAGCCATCGCCAAAAACAAACATAGAGCAGGACGACCGATTGTAATTTGCAATTCCATCGTGCATGCATGGAGAATTTATAGAAAGCGATGAGAACGTTTAGAACCATTTCCAATGCCTAGGTATTGATGGTCATCGTCATGCGTATCTTCTCCATGCTTGCACCCAAACCTCGTGCAACCGCAGACATAACGCATGTAGACCAAATTAAACCGCAATAGACGAAATTCTGTTGTAACCTACTGTGATAATTCTTGCAATCATATCTTTATGCGTTAATGATACTCTGAGAAGGTATCAGCTATAAACACCAGCATATGCAGTACATTAATCAACCAGCTAATTGCCAGAGCCGCCAAGCCACGCCAAGCCAAAGCTGCGAAGCCAGAGACAACCAGGTAATTGCTAGGGCCGCCAAGCCAGAGATGACCGAAACCCGAAAACATCTCCAAAATAATCCGGTAGAGCCCAGAGGCACAGTCCGGTGCCAAAGCCGAAGAACCTAGCCCGCAGCCAAATAAGACCAAACGGAAATAACTCCAAAGTTATCCAGCATAACCTAACCCGCAATCCGGGAGGGCAGGACCAAAGCAGGGCAGCAGAAGCGTGTCAAATTCATCACCGAACACTCAAAGAAGAAACTGGAGCGGATGAGATTGCGAGACGTAAAATTCTAGAGGATGCAGAGTGGAGCGTTGGCGGGGAAGAAGGAATGCATGCAACTCCAAACTCAGAGTTGCCATCTCTGCCAAACGCACACTTGGATCTGTGCCACGTGTAGCGTAATAACAACCAACCAATGATATAAAGATCCATATTTTAATTTCAAAAATTAACTATTTTCTGCCTTCTAAAAATTTTGTCGATGGTAAGGCTCCCCCACCAGGGCAGCCCAAAGAAACACATTTTAGGAGCGAACATTCCAGATGTTGCTTATGTATTCCGTATCCACAACAGAAACAACAACGAACGTCTCTTGCATCCACAACACCTCCGATCAATCGACTTGCATTCCGCACAGCTGCTTCGCAATCCCTCATCCTGCACCAGCAATTGCTGATTACCTCGCTCGAAGCCGAAGAGCTGCGCAAACAATTCGCATCAGCAAGTACTGGTAATTTTTCCGTCAAGCATTTGCAGCATCCCGGAGGGAAATCGTCCATTTTGCTTGATTTCGGTTCAAGAACTCCAACGGCGCAGAGAAGAAATCGTTTTATCTGTCGAGAATCTGCAAAGAAACAGCAGTTGTCCTGATTCGCTGATGAAGTTCCAACAAGAATTTGTTGCTTGAGAACGGTTATCTGAGGGTTTTTCTTCCGGCGAAAGCAGAGTGAAGGAGGCGATTCCAGCCTTGCGCTCCTGCTCGAGAATCTCATTCTGATCCGAGATGCCAGAATCGAGACCATCTTCCACGGACGTTTCCCGCTCGGATGTGTGCAGCAGCTTCATTTCGAAATTTGCTCACTGCTTGGATCCTTCCTCGCATACCAGGTATTTCTTACGTTCTTCAAAAACTGTCCAATCTTCGCCCTCGCCCTCCCCTTCTCTGTGTCTCTCTTTTCTCGTGAACGTAAGAGTACGTAGCATCCTGGACTGCGGCTTGTTCTCGATAACGGTAGATAAAGTTTGAACTCCTTGCATCGTCCTGTGAATAAGATTGCATGGTGCCTTGATACGCTCGAACGTGCCAAGGTTTCTTCGATCCTTTTTCTTTTGCAATCGCGGATTGAAATCATCCGGCGACGTTTTCTTTCTGAAAACGCGACACAGTCGCATAAAAAAACGCTCGATTCTCCTTGTCGGTTCTTTCTTCCGACAGTTTAAGAGCTAGAAAGTGAAAGAGTCGCCCGGACGGTTTTTGCAGACCTGCGTTCTGATTCCTCTTCCGCGTGTCCGATATCCGTTTCGCTTGGCTTATTCTGATGTCTCTTTCCACATGCCTGGACGATCTTTGCAGAGGTGCATTCTGATTTTTCTTTCGCGTGGCAGATATTCTGAAAAGATGGATGCAGGGCCGCATCTTCTTCGTTCCGCTTTAAAGCCAAGGAAAATGCCGGGTTCGAACGAGCGAAGCATCAAGGCATCTGCGCGAAACATGGCCTCTCGTCCTTCCAAAGAGAGAACCTCCTCGCCTCCTCCATCCATGTCGACGCTTTCTGCTTCAATCTCAGATGCAGCTCCGCGCAAGAAAAATTGTTTGTGCGCTCCTACCACACACGCAGGATCATTTCGCTGCCGTCTCCACCGTCTACCTCCACCTCCCATCACAATCTCCTCTGCGAAGAAATGCTCTTCTCAGCTTCCGTCTTCCAGGAGCAAAGCATCCATAAATCACCAGCTGAAGCATACCCGCTCACTCTCGGCCTCTTCGTTTTGCCGCCAGGAGCCAAGACCAAGCAGGCTGAGCAAATCGATGGCGAAAGGGCCAAAGCCAGCCACGTCAGTTGAAGAGACTTTTGCCGAATGGGGGGAGATCCCGACCACAATTTGTGCAGAGTATGTAACTATGAAATGTCCAGCATTGTATTTTGTCGATTCTCACAAGTCTAGCTGAAGTCCCAGATCCTAATATTTATGACAAATTGCAGAGGCGGCTTAGAATCTTCGAGACAGATGGGGATATCAGCAACGAGCGACTGTGAAGCACTTTCGTCTTCAAGCGGGCGGATTACTGAAGGGGGCCAGCGGTCATTGGTCAAGCTGCTGTCCATTTGAGGCTTTTCGGGGGCGGTTTGCTAGCAGACTGCTCACAAGGCGTTGGTCGCTCACATTCCAACAGACTATTCCGCCATTTTGTTTTCAGCACAGTAGGCAGTCACCAGATTTTGTTCCAACTCTCTTTAAAATCGTTGCTGCTATTCTTTCCTCGGGCATTCACAAGTCCTCCTTCAGAATCCCCACTCCTAGAGCTCTTGACAGCATTCTTTCTTCCCGTATCCACGGACCACAAGTGATGTTTTTCAGAACTTCACCCCACCAGCCTTAGCTGTTAGATTGAGTGTAAGTACATGAAACATATTCGGGAGTCTGTCCATTTCTTCTAGTCTCTACAAGTCGACATCTGGATCTCCGATTGCCACGGAGATGAACAGATCACTGCTGTATGACTAAGTATCCTCTCCATGGTAACAGGACATCGTATCTTTCTTAACATTTCATTTAAGCAGTCTGAAAACAGAGGTGACGAATCAAACTTATTACTTGAAGTTGAACCTTTGATGAAGGCTGGTTCTCTCATGGTTTTCTTCTCAACACGGTGTTTATGGAGTTGGATAAACTTATACGTATTTTAACATTCTTGCCCTTTCAACGAATACCAAACTTCATGTCTTTGTATCATGTCTTTGTATCTTTGTAAAATTTTGTGAGATTAGCAACTTTTATTGCCAAAGTGATGAGGTTTGAAACTTGCCTCCTAGAAGGAAAGAGGAAACATTGGTACATGACCCAAAATTAGCTCCTAGTTAGTGGTAGTAGTGTTGCTGTCCACAAATCAACCTATAACAAAACAAGCGAGATGGACATCATAACTTGAGCCTGAATGACTTGCCAACTAAGGCTAGGGTTGAAGGAATCCTTGAGTATCCTTTGGCAAACAATGGCGAAAGTGATGAGCAGCAATATGATGAAATAGTCAAGTTGAGCTTGCACCACCTACAAAATAGTCCTAGAAATGGGGCACGACAAAAAAAATGTGTTATTGTCACCAAACATCCTTTACAAAAAATAGAGCGAGCATGGTTCTTGTTTCCCTTGTTTTAGTGTAAGAGGCATCATCTCTCTTCATTAAAAATGCGTTAACTCTTCATGGTGAAAAGAGTCGAAGCGCTACTGATATTCTTAATATGTGCTTCAACATTCCCATTTGTGACATTGGGATATCAAAACGTGTCCACTATCTCATATCTAATTTGTGTCCCATGTGCATACTTAACTAGCTTTGAAGATGCAAAAAACTTACTCTATGTTCTACAAAGCACAACATACCATGCATTTATGAAATTCCAATGAGGCTCAGAAAAACGTTAATACGTTTCTTGATCTCATGTCAGTACACCAAGGTATAAGCATTTTCACGTAAGACTTCTATCTACATCGCATTTCGTAAACATTTTCATGTTGGTAGTATGCGCCATTCACGGTCGTCACTTTCATTCCCAAATAGCGTGAGAATAATGTCATGACATTGGTGACTGGAAACAATAATTGATAAATCCAATAATTATACTATCAATAAGAGGACAATTGTTAGTAATATTGTCTAGATTGGCGTGCTAATTAACTGTTACTGTCGGTAATCAGGTTAATACCATCGATCTATGAATAATATCGGTGATAGTATGGCTTTTATTGGTAGGCTTTTATTAGTAGTAATATTTTGTTGTTTCTTGTCATTTTCTTACTTACAAAAGGCTTGTGAGAGCTGCAAATGCTTGTCATTTTCTTACTTACAAAAGGCTTGTGAGAGCTGCAAATGCTCTTCATTCAGCAAGATTGATGTCCATAGCTCCTGCATCTAGCATGTTGGGGTAACATGCGCCACAATTGAGTCATGAGAAGACGCGGGTGGGAGAGTGTGCGCGTTGTGGTAGCAGCCTACTTTTGGTTTTTATCATAAATAGCCTTGTGAAGACTTGAAAAAACTTGGGCTATCATGCAACCATGTCTTCACTATTAACATCCATAGAGTACAGTTGCCGAATGCAGGGTAATTAGTGATTAGAGGTGATCAGGCTCCATGATCTACTTCAACGAACAAGCTTTGGGAGTTTGATCCCCAAATACCCCAAAACCAATGATTGTAGCCAACGTGGCACATGATAGGAGTACAGCTCAAACTCAGGGAGTTTGATCCCCAAATATCCAAAAGCCAAATATTCCAGACAACATGCACAAATTGTATGTTCCAGCTAACACCCCCAGGGCCAAAGACTGCAGGCAACGTGCACATTTCAGGTCTACGTCCATGGAAATAACCAAGGAGTACAGCTCAAACTCAGGGAGTTTGATCCCCAAATATCATGAGACAAAGGAGTGCAAGCAACATGCACATGTTATATGTTCCAACTACAAGCTTCTGTTAAGTGTTGCAGAAGTTAAGCCTCGCCACTCCAGGTTTCTCATGCATGGGATTTGAACCACAAATGACTTAAGGCGTGAGAGTGCTCAGGGAGTTTGAGCCCCAAATCACCTAAGCCTTGGAGGCACGAGGCTAACACAAGTGCTATTTGGGAACCGGTTAGGACCACCTCCTAATGCCAGGTTTGTTGCCCCAAGCGCTTTAATATGGTGAACACAAGCGCTATTTTCGCTAGTAGGGAGAGATGGAAAGAATAGCAGTATGCCTTGGCTTTTTCCATACTCTTTTTAACCCTTTCGCATTGTTCTCACCTTTTTCCATACAAAGTTACAAATTTACTACCCCTACGAGGAGGGAAGTGGCACCCTGATCCACTAGCACCCGCCAGAGGATCAATAGGTCCCCGTATTCCAGACCACCCCCATGAACACAAGGGCAAGAGACCTAAACTCAATCACTCGGAGACCCTCGCTCCAATGTTACACCTGCCAGGGTCCCCATAGATCAAGTGAATGCCCCTACCGAGGTACGTCAAACCCTACGACATTTTACCACTCTCCCATTTTAAAAATGTAAATATCCCCCCAAGGCACATTAAATACACATTTTGGACCTTTAGTCACACAATTCTTGTAGATCTGGTATGTTTTAAATTATATGTGGCTTTTTCATCGTAGTAAGTTGGTTGTTAAATTATTGAAGTTTTGTTATTATGTCATGTCTTATTTCAAATGCAAGGTGCCACACTTCTTGAAGGACTGTCCATACAGTTATCATACCCCCGTCGCTCCAACCACAACCAACCCCGCACCCTTGCGGGGTGTGGGACTGAGTATCTGTTCCTAGACTATCCCACGAGGAGACCGACAACCCCAACCATCCCACCAAAGAGTACCAACCTTGATCTGCTTAGCATCGAACAAGGTCAGGTGGCTGCAGTACCACTACAAGTCCACCACATCCCCTAACCGGGTCCAAGAAGGCCATTCGAGTAGGTGACGGCCCCGGTTCTGATGAGGAGACAGCTACTCTAACCACCTCCTTCGCTTCCGAACAAGCTTTCACCCAGGGTGACCCTAAAGTGCCTCTGAGTTCAGAGGTAAACAATCCAGTGCGGGCCAAAGGCCTAGCACCCTCGCCCTCCTATAAGGAGACCTATCCTGACCCAGTCCTAGAAAAGCAATACGTAAAAGATGCCCAAATCTTGGTACGGGATTGCCAAGAGAAGTTCGAGCATCAACTAAAGGCCAACAGAGCGTCGAATACTATTCATCCAGCCCACCTTATGGGCTACCAAGGGGTGAAATTGCTCAAGGTCCCAGAGAGAGTGGAAGAAGAGGAACACCTCAGCTTCGAGCAGTTAGAAGCTCCAGATCTGATGCAAAAGATGTTCCAGGAAGACCCGGTGTCGCAAAACCTCTAGGAGGAAGGAGACCTATATAGCTTCAAGGACCTGTTGCCCATGGAAGAAGAAGCTTCACAAGAACCCTGCGATAGTGCCGGGTTGGTTGCCTTCCTATCAACAGAGGTAAAAATTCCAATCGCTTCCTTGCTAAGAGGAAATCCCATCCTATGGCATGATCTATCCAATTGGATGAACCTCTTACCACTAGTCCCTGCCAGCCCTAAGCCCAACCAATCAATGCCAGAAAAGAATCAAAACCTACCAAAGGTTCCCATCAACAAGCTAGGCCAATACTTCAAGGGTGATGACACGAACGCCGCTATCCCCATAGTCTATCAAAACCAGAAGGTTGAAGCCATCCTAGATGGGAGAGTGGGAGTGAGTGTCTACACCAAGGAATGGGTGAAATGGGGAAACCCCGCACTCGAGCAAACCCTTAGGAGTTCCTGCTAGCATAAACATTAAGGTATCTGAATTCACGTACCCCGTCAGGTTCGTAGTCATGGACTTCACTCGACAGCCGGGATATGAAGCTATCCTATGTAGGCCCTTCTTGCAAATGTCCAGACTCATGCATGACTGGCACAATGATAACATCTACTTGCAGCACAAGGAGCAAACCATGAGGGTGGACTTGCACACCTACAAGGCCCACCCACTGTCAGGACACATCTTTGCCGCAAAATTCGACACCACTGCCCGAACCATGTCCATGAAGCTATTCCAACCCTATGACAAGGAAGAGGGAGTTTGATGACTTCTAGTATGCACCTCTTCCCAAGTCAGATTTCTCGCAGAAGTGGATGCACATCTTAGCCAATATAGATATCCCAAAAAGAGTAAGGTTTCAGATCACCACTCTAGAGCTTGAGGGTCTGACCTAAATGGTTCCCCTGAAAATGTTTAAGATGCTCAAACCATAAGAGGTAAGCCACGACTGCTCACTAGGAATTCTCCTCCAATTGGGGAACCAGGGTGAGTAAGATAACTTCCCCCGTCGGCTCTATAAGCGCAATGGAAGAGCCCCCTTCAAGTCCCAAACCCCCGGTATCCAAAAGCACATCTAAGGCAAGCATGGCTAAGGCCAAAAGGACCACCTCCCTGACAGAAATAAAGGAGGAAACTAAAGAAAAAGAGGACCTACGGCAGGTACCAACCCATTACAAGGCCTACATGATTCAGGATCGCAAGATCTTATACCAACAGGCCAAAAGGTCTCGAGAGGACAGATGCTCTCAAGGGTATGACGGGCCAGCCCGGTCAAGGAGGTAAACCTAGCCCCATAAGGGCAGGACCTCCAACCCATATTCGTCTCCGATGATCTCATTTGTAATGAGGAGAATGCCTCAATAGCTCTCCTACAAGAGTACAAGGACTCGAAGTACACATACATGAAAGGGGTGCCTGCCGAAGTAGTGCAGCACACAATCCCCATGCTAGACAATGCTAGGCTAGTACGTCAACGCCCCTACCCTATGAATCCCAAATATGCACTCATAGTGAGGGAAGAAATCTAGAAAATCATAGATGCGAGATTCATCTATGAGATTGATCATAAGGATTGGCTATCACCCATCATCATAGTCCTATGGAAAAATTACAGTATGTGTGGATTTGAAAAAGGTTAATGCTGCCACTAGACGTGACCACTACCCTTTGCCATTCACGGAACATGTTCAAAGAGTATCTAAGAGACTTTGTGGAAGTCTTCTTGGATGACATCTGCATGAACTCAAAGTGGGATGACCACCTGAGGTCGTCCTCGAGAAATGCCGCTTATACCGCATATCCCTCAATCCCCTTAAGTGCTAGTTTTGGGTCAAACATGGTGTCATCCTGGGCCACATAGTGTCCCAGAATGGAATCTCTACGGAATATAATAAAATCAAACTCATCTTGGAGTTACCACCCCCCACCAATGCCAAGGGAGTCCAACGATTTACTGGCCACATAGGCTATTACAGGAGATTCATCTTGTTCTATGCGAACATAGCCTGCCCATTATACAAATTGCTAGTATCCTTTGAGTGGGACCGAGGAATGCCAAACATCCTTCGAAACCCTCAAACTAGCTCTAGCCACTGCACCAGGGTTGAGGTCTCCCAACTAGAATTTACTATTCCACGTCCATATTGATGCCTCCAACTTTGCCATCGGGTGTGTGTTAGCCCAACTCGGGGAGCATAATCTAGATTACTCAATATACTTTGCGAGCCGACAACTAAACAAGGTCGAGGTTAACTACACAACAACCGAGAGGGAAGGTCTCGCCATGGTCTATGCAGTCAAGAAGTTTAGGCACTACTTGTTGGCTAACAAGTTTGTCTTCTTCGTGGACCACCAAGCATTGCTATACTTGGTCAACAAACCCTGCATGACTGGATGCATCACCAGGTGGATGTTAATCCTTCTAGAGTTCGACTTCACAATCATATTTAAAGGGAAAATCCATGTCCTGGCTGACTGAATCCCAAACAATGAAGCCCCAATGGGAGTAGAAGATGATCTCCTAGATGCTTCTCTCTTCTTCCTCGACATCATCCCAAATGGACACTCGAAATCGGCCAGTACTTGGCAAATGGATTACCCCTGGGCCAACCCCTTAAGAAGGATAGAGCCTGCAAACTAATTAAGGATGCCGTGCCATATCACCTATAGCAGGCCAACTATACTACAAGGGCAAGAATCGCATCCTACGAAGATGTGTGTGCGAACACGAATACATCGATGTGGTGGAAGAAGCCCACTTGGGCATCATAGGAGGTCATTTTTCCATTGATATTACAGCACGTAAAGCGTTGTAAGCTAGCCTTTGGTGGCCAACACTCTTCAAAGACATGGCCGAATTCATCAAACGATGCGACCCCTGCCAACGTATCCAAATCCCACACAAGGTAGACATGATGCCCTTGATCGGAATCCTGACCGATCAACCCTTCAAAAAATGGGGCATTGATTTCATTGGACCCATAAGCCCAGCAGCTAAGGGAACTGGGGCCAGATACATCATCCTGGCCACTGATTACTTCACCAAGTGGGTAGAAGGAAGAGCCACGGTGAAGGCCGATGCAAGATCCACTACCAAATTCTTATAGGAACAAGTCATCACGCGGTTTGGATGTCCATTGGAGTTAGTTAGCGACCGAGGAACTCATTTCCTCAACAAAACGATAGCAATCCTAACTAATGAGTTTATGATCATACATAGGAAGTCAACGCCATACTACCCTAGGGTAAATGGCTGAGCCGAGAGCTCCAATAAAACGTGTTGTAAGATAATCACATGTATGGTAGAAGCCAGTCTTACCAACTCGGAGCATAAGCTCATAGCAGTGTTATGGGCCTACATGACATTCTAAAAAGTGGCCAGCACTGCACCCCCTTTAGCCTAGCCTTTGGGGTGAAGGCAGTGATGCCAATGGAGTATGTAGTGCCTAGCCTTCGTCTTATCATTAAGGAAAGAATCACGAAGAACGTGTTAGCAGAACGGCTAATTGACCTCGAAAGGTTAGAAGAGATAAGGTTGCATGTAGCCTACTCTCTCTAGGTAGAAAAGTCCTGATGTAAAAAGTGGTTCGACTGCAACCTCAAGAACAAGGACCTGGCAAAAGGAGATTTGGCACTCCTATACAGCATCGGTAATACAAGCGTAATACCAAACGCAAGCTAAAGTACCAAGGTATGGGTCCGTATTGTGTGGTTGAGATCACCCCCCAAGGGTCATGTCCCACTATCCACATAGGGCATAGGGCCGAACCCTAACCCTAACCCTAAGGGGTTCACATGTATATCTTCATGTTTCATTGTCAATACACAGTGTGTATAGGTAGCTATATCATGTGCACTCCTCTCTCTCTCCCTCTCTCACTTCCGCTATCATAGTATCAGAGCCGATGGTGCTCCACTCCCTTCGTGAGTGTCAAGCCCTCCTTCCATGAGGCATCTTCCATCGAGAGAGATTTCTGTTCGAGAGAGAGTCAAGCCCTTGCTTCATCAAGGCACACAAGCCCTTGCTTCCATCAAGGCACAAGCCCTCTCATTGAGGCATCTTCACAATTTCTTCAGCTCTTCATGTAGAGCTTTTCCTCATCTTCGATTTGAGGTAGAAAGCTTACAATTTCGAGTTTTGGAGCTTAAGATATGTTCTTTTTGGTGTTCCTCCTTTCTTGAGTTCTCTTGTGAGGTTCATGGATATTTTCTATAAGGTTTCTTTGAGAGATTTCTTCAGACATAGAGAGATTCCACTTCTTCGACTCAAAACAGTTGCAAGCTAGTACCTCTACTATAAACTCCAACCAAAGCTTCACGGTAAGCAACTTAGCCAACATTCGACCGCCTATAATGGGTTCCTTGCAGCATAATTATAGCATCAACGAGGGCAGCAAGGCAAGCACAAATGACCAATCTCCTTGGGCTTCAACAACTAGAAGCCACAGCCAACCATAAATTACAAAGGAGCACAGCAATAGCAACAACAAACTCCGAGACTTTGGGGCAGTTTGCAATAGCAATGCCATGTTGAGAGTTCACGCTCAACATCATGTGATCATGTGTGCATAGCACCATCACGTGATCATATGTGCATAGCACTAACCTTATAGAGTGCTATAAAGGAAAGGGTTAGATCCCCTAACCCTAACCCTAAAGGGGTTTGTATATATTCTATTTTTTCAACTAATTCTAGTGTACAGTTAGTCATTTGTGGTGTGCTCTCTAGCTGTGCCCTCTCTCCTCATCTCCACTCTTCTCCTCTCCCCTCTTCATATTTTGTCATGGTATCAGAGCTCCCTTGTCTTCCGATGAGACATTGAGTTTCTTGAGAGTGTGAGAGAGATTGTGAGATTGAGAGTTCTCTTGAGTGATTGTGAGATCCTTCCCTTCACTTCCGTTGAGAGAAATTTCCGTCCATTTGAGAGAAACTTCCGTTGAGTGAGCATTCCTTCATTCCGTTGATGATAGAAATTTCCGTTCATTGAGATTCTTCTTTGTTTTGCAATAGATTTGTTGAGAGACTTAGTGAGTTCTTTGAGAGCTTCTTATGAGAGAGAGAGAGATCTAGATCTTAGTCTTTGAGAGAGAGGTTTTGAGAGATTTGTGAGAAAGAGAAAGAAGCTAAGCCTCTCCAACAAAGCTCCTTCGACGGCCGTCCCTATCAAAAAGCCCCTGAGGCAAGCTCCAACTCCATGCTGCAAGCACTTGCAACAAGATAGGTGCCTAGCTCCTACAAGCTTCTACAATGACGGCTCTACATAGCTTCCTAGCTCGTCATCGATCCGCCAAAGCAGCTCTTCATCAACAGAGAGCCTGCACGCGGGCTAGCGAAGCCTGCTCCCTGGCAGAGACCTCCACGTCTCTCTTCTCCAGAGCGGCCTGAGCCTCGCTTATCTTGGCCTCTAAGGCCTTCTCCTTGGCGTTGTACTCTTCCAGAGTCTTGCGCAGACTCTTCTCGATCTCCTTGAGATATTCATCAACGTCTTATCAGTTCCCGGCGATCTTGTTGAGAGAATTCTTCTTGCTCTCAAGCTCAGAGAAGGCCTTGTGAAGCCGCTCCCGGCGGTCGGGGAGGGCCTCGATGGCCGAAGCAACGTCGACCGGGGAGGCCATGAGCGCTGATAAAGGGGAGAGCTTGAAGAGCTTGAAGAGGAGAGGCTATGGCGATGGCAATGGCGCTGCAAACGTTGCTTGAGCTCCTCGAACTACACAATGGCTTCAGTGCCTTTAATCGAGTCTGCTAGTAAATCCTTCCGTCAACAAGGTCGCCTGTTTCACCTTGTCAAATCGGCAGGATTCCAGCGCACGAAGAGTCGTAGACTTGAAGCAAGCTAATTGAGACTCAAAATTGGCGGCAATACGACTTAGTGTTTCAGCAGCCCCCTTTCTGGTTGCCCAGTCACTGCTCTCCAAGGCTTCATGTACACAAGGTATTAACATGGCCAGGTGATGCTGGCCAAGGGCTCCAACCTGCGACAAGGCTCCGTCTCCAGCATAGCGCCTCGGCTCCACGCTCGACTGCCTAAACGGAGCTCTAAGGTCTCCACGCCCGAATTGTAGCTCCCGCTCTGCACTCACTCCCGACCTGGCTCATCTACGGCGATGCAACGCACAACAGGGTGAAGTGCCAAGCTTCTGCTTATAGCGCCAACCCGCAACGCCGACGGCCTCCAACGCTCACGCGATGGAATCACGGACGGAATCGGCATCTTCGTCAGAATCTTGGGTAGATTCCGGTGCCTCGCGTTTCGACACGTGGCAGATAGCATTTTGCCACATGGCAACCCTTACCTCCAATTGCCACATCATCAGGCACCCGAAAGTGCCACGTGTACCTATCTTATCTGCCATGTCAGCTGACACATCACCTTTGCCACGTCAGCTGCCACATCACCTTTGCCACGTTACCTTTGCCACGTCAGCTGCCACATCACCTTTGCCACGTCAGTTGCCACATCACCTCTGCCATGTCAGCTGCCACATCATCACTGCCACGTCAGCTGCCACATCATCACTGCCATGTCAACTGCCACATCATCTGGCCACGTCAGCAGGCCACATCATCAGTGACACCTCAGCACTGCCACCTCAGCAGTCTGACCCTCTGCAGGCACAGTCCCTTGCCAGGCACACTGTGCACACACTGCATGTGCACACTCCTACCACCTCAGCACAGAGCTTCACTGGCACACCTCTTGCTAAGCACAGTGCCACATCATCACTGCATGTGACTCACAGTGACACATCATCATTGAGCACCATTTGCACTCCTTTTGCCCCTCCACCTAGATCAAGTCATATCTCTTGATCCAGGAAGAATTTGAGGTTGCTCCAAAAAGGAAAGTCGCTCGATTTTTCGTGCTCTACGCGCTCGTTACATCACGCGCACATTTCGGCGCAAGTTACACTCACATTTAAGCCTCGCCGACAAAACCACTTCCTTCACGCACATTTGCCTCTACATCGACGCATCTGACCCAGCACTTAAAAAGAACAAAGGAAAAGGAATTATTTGCTGCTCTTTCATCGATCGACGGTTGGTTTAGATCTAGATCAGAGTAGACTAGATCGCCATAGAGGGGACGCTTTGAATTCCCCAAGTTGCCAATCTAAGCCATGCCCGAAATTCCCGACTAGTACCTACTCGGAGTCAGTCCATATGCTCACATCCGATTTCACATCATTGCATTACCTGAAACCTTACGTTCATCAGTTCAGTGAGCAAACTTCAGAGTTCAGAGGCATTGCAGATTGATTCAGTGGGCAGATAGCACTTGATTTCACACACACATGCCACCATTGTAAAGCCGATTTGGCTATCTCACAGCATCGTGCACATCATTTTTCAGCCTTGTAAAGCCTCTTGGCTATTCCCGGCATCATTGCCACAAGCCTTGTAACACAGGTCAGATCTTATTTACTGCAGTTCTATCTTCACCGACGGTACAGAGATTTCACTTGGCATCTTCAGTGTCTTTGCAGTTGATTCATACAGAGTTTTCCAGGACACTTTTTGAGTACATTGCTTGCACCATGTCGACTAGCAACCTCAATCTGGAGGCATCTGCTAAGTTAGACAACTCCAATTACGGTACATGGAAATACCGAATGGAGACCATTCTTGTGCTTCAGGACAAATGGGAGTATGTTGATGGATCCATACCTAGACCATTGGCAGATCCAGCCACCAGTAGCTCTACTCCATCTGTTGTCACCGCACCAGCAACGGGATCTACATCGGGATCTACATCTACACAAACAGTTTCCGCACCAGTAGCAGATCCTGCCATTGCCCAAGCTCAAGCAGAATGGGATAAGAAAGACAAGTATGCCTATCACCTGATCAAGCAGAATGTGCAAGATGTCATGCTAGGACAACTCAACACAGTCAAGACATCAAAAGAAGCATGGGATATGTTCGCAGCTCTCTACGAGTCCAAGAACACATCCAGGATTCTCACCCTCCCCCCCTCCCACTCCCCATGCCCCCCCCCCCTTGTGCGCATGTCGCGTACCCCCCCCCACCCCCATCCCTCATGCCCCCCCCCCCCCCCCCCTCCCCATGCCCCCCCCCAAACCCCCATGCCCCCCCCCACCCACCATGCCCCCCCCCCCCCCTTGCGCGCATGTCGCGTACCCCACCCCCCATGCCCCCCCCCCCCCCAACCCCCATGCCCCCCCCCCCCCTCCCACTCCCCATGCCCCCCACCCCCCATGCCCCCACCCTCCCACTCCCCATGTGCACCCCTGTACTCAGCCTCTGTGCTCGACAAGGCAACTGTAGGCTGTTTCTTGCTGCTCCAAGTGACTGCAGCACTCCCAAAAGAGAACACATATCCATTGGTAGATCGTCTATCAGAAATACTACCAGCCCAATCAGCATCAGTGTATCCATGCAACTGTATCTGAACCCCAGCCTCATAAAATAGTCCATACTGCCAGATCAACCAGAGTTTCCGCAACAGCAGTGAAACCGGTCATGCTTATGTACTCCGCATCAAAGACTACAACAATCAACTTGCAGCAGCAGGAGAGACTATGAATCCCGCAGAAATGGTTCAAGTAATCCTGAATGGACTAGGAGAAGGATATGAGAATCTGGTCCAAAGTATTGCCATCCAACGGCAAATTCCAACACTTGAAGAACTTCAGTCAGTTCTACTTGGTGAAGAACTCAGGACTCAGGCCATTCAAGCACGTAAAGTCATTCTAATGATCAGGCATTCACAGCTTCAGACAGAAGCAGAGGCAAAGGCAGAAACAGAGGTAGATCATATCAGAAAAGTGGTCATCATCATCAACAAAATCAAAATCAGAATCAGCATCAGCAGCATCCTCAGCAACATCAAAATCAGCAAAGAGGAAATCATTCCAACCGAGGAAGATTCCAAGGACGAGGGAATGCATCCACCAATGTGTCAAACATTCAATGCAACTATTGTCACAAGTTTGGACACTATGAAAGAGATTGCCGCAAGAAGCAGTATGACCAAGGCGGTCAATCCAGCAGTAATCGAGGGAATTCCCGAGGAAGAGGAAATCATCGTGGTGGACATTCTAGTCACAGTCATTTTGCAAATGAACATGGCAATATGTTTCTTGCAAGTGAGGAATTGCATCAGACTGATACAATGCACCTAGACACTGATTTCAATCCCAAAGAAGATTTCAGTTATCAAGTCGACCAAGTGGAACAGGATCCTTGGTACATCGACAGCGGTGCATCATCTCATATGACAAATCATCAGGAATGGTTCACAGAAATGAAACCATTAGAAGGTCAAAATAATGTCATCTACACAGCAGACAATACACCGAATCCGGTTCAAGGGACAGGTGTTATCCCTATGAACAATTTCACTGGTACAAAAGGATTAGTCAAAGATGTGCTCTATGTTCCGAAGCTCAGCAAGAACCTTTTGTCAGTAGGTCAAATGATGGAACACAACTACAAAGTCATCTTCGACGGTGATGAATGCACTATCAGAGACAAATCCAAAAGAGGTCAGCTAGTAGCAAAAGGTGTCAAGGAAGGCCGCTTATACAAGATGCTAGCTACAGTACCAGATAAACATGCCATGTCAGCTCAAATGCAACAGATGCCACTATCTGCAAAATGGCATAAGAGATATGGTCATGTCAACTTCAAGTAGTTGTTAGATCTAAGGAATCAAAATATGGCAATTGGGATTCCGAAGCTACAGTTTCTTGGAAAAGTTTGTGAAGCATGCTGCTTCGGCAAACAAAAGCGAACCAACTTTGTTAGAAGTACCTCTCGTGCACGAGGTATTCTTGATTTGATTCATACAGATGTATGGGGTTATGCCCAGACCCGCAGCATCAATGGTTCACTTTATTACTTGACCTTCATCGACGACTACAGTAGATATTGTTGGGTCTACTTTCTGAAAGAGAAATCTAAAGTGTTTGCCAGATTTCAAGAATTCAAAGCCATGGTAGAAAACCAAACAGGCAGAAAGATTAAGGTCATGAGATCAGATAGAGGAGGTGAATACATGTCTTCAGCCTTCATGAACTTTTGCAAAACTCACGGCATTCGAAGACAATTCACATGTGCAGATACTCCTTAGCAAAATGCAATAGCTGAAAGGAAGAATGGGACTTTAGCAGACAGTGCTAGAGCAATGCTTAGTGAAAAGCATCTTCCGAATCAGTATTGGGCAGAAGCAATAGCTACAGCTAACTACTTGCTTAATCGGCTTCCTACCGAACCGATACAAGGTATGACTCCTTGTGAAGCATTCACTGGACACAAGCCACGCATTGGGCATCTCCGCATATTTGGTTGCATAGCATATGCCCACATACATGATGATCATCGCAGAAAATTGGATGCGAAGTCACGCAAATGCATCATGGTTGGCTACAGTGAAGAAAGTAAAGCATACAAATTGTATGATCCCATCAACCGCAAAGTCATTATCTCCAGAGATGTAATCTTCGATGAGGAATCATAATGGAAAACCTCACCTACACAGGAGATAGAAGCATCGACTTCACAGTCATCTACAGAACAGGTTGATGAAGAAGAGCAGGAATTGCCAGCAACACCCCAATCAGCGTCACAGCAGCTCAGACGGTCTACTAGGGAAAGCAGACCACCAGCCAGATTGACATATGCTCAGAAAGGCAAAGCAATTCAGGTGGAAACCACCAACTATGCTCTTATGACTACCATCATGCCTACAGAAGAGCCAGTGTACTTCGAAGACGCAGTAGATAAGCCAGAATGGCAAACTGCTATGAATGAAGAAATGGATGCTTTGTATAAAAACAACACTTGGGAATTATGCGGCCTTCCACCAGGAAAGAAGGCCATAGCCAACAAATGGGTATACAAAGTGAAGTACAATCCAGATGGCAGTATTCAGAGATACAAAGCCAGATTAGTTGCAAAAGGATTTGCACAACAATATGGCCAAGATTATGATGAGACTTATGCTCCAGTAGCAAAGATGGATTCCATACGGTTCTTGATATCACTAGCGACACTCAAAAAATGGAATGTGTATCAGCTCGATGTCAAGAATGCATTTCTCAATGGTTATCTAGACGAGGAAGTCTACATGCAACAACCAGCCGGTTATGTTGAACCAGGACAGGAGAACAAGGTTTGCCATCTCAAGAAAAGTCTCTATGGCTTAAAGCAAGCACCCAGAAGTTGGTACAGCAGAATTGACAAATATTTTGCTGATCTGGGATACATGAAGTCCAATGCAGATCATACTCTCTACTACAAAGTTCAAGGGGAAGATATTACTATTGCACTTTTGTACGTAGATGATCTGATTGTGACAGGAAGCAAGGATAGCTTCATCAGAAAGCTAAAACAAGACTTATCTGCAGAGTTCGACATGAAAGATCTTGGACTTATGCACTATTGTCTTGGAATTGAGTTCTGGAGAGATTCAGATAGCACATTTATGAGTCAGCTCAAATATGTTGGCAGTCTCCTGAAGAAGTTTCATATGGCAGATTGCAAGATTGCAGCCACTCCCATGGAACAGAGTTTGAAACTTACTGAAGATTCAGAAAAGCCTACAGTCAATGACAGATACTACAGGCAACTCATTGGATCTCTTATATATCTGACAATCACACGGCCAGATATTTGTTATGCAGTAAGCTCACTAGCACAGTTTATGGCAAATCCAAAACAGTCTCACTGGAATGCAGCCAAAAGAGTCTTGAGATACATCAGAGGTACAAGACAATTTGGGATAGAATACAGAGGAAGTCATCCACGGTTGCATGGATACTGTGACAGTGACTATGCTAGAGATCATGAGACCAGGAGATCGACACAGGGATATGCATTTTTCCTTGGTCAAGGTGCTATATCATGGTTGTCAAACAAACAGCCAACTGTTTCTTTGTCTTCGACTGAAGCAGAATATAGGGCACTCACTACAGGTGCATGTGAGGCTATATGGCTCAGAAGACTATTGTCAGAAACAGATTACTTTGATGAGTCAAAGCCAACAATAATATACTGTGATAATCAATCGGCTCAAGCATTGGCCAAAAATCCAGTATATCACTCCAGGACAAAGCACATTGATGTCAGAGAGCACTTCATCAGAGAAAGAGTGTTACTTGGTGACATCACACTGCAGCATTGTGATAGCAAAGAAAATGTTGCAGATATCTTTACCAAACCACTCGGTAAAGAGCTATTCGAGAAACACCGACTAGCTCTTGGTTTGATGCAGAGGAAGGACATTCCCATTAAAGGGGTGTGATGGAATGTAATGCTCCCTTCTTCGATTCCCCAGAATCATCATCTTGAGGGAAGGCCTACTTCATGATGTTGATCTTGAGGGAAGGTGTTGAGAGTTCACGCTCAACATCATGTGATCATGTGTGCATAGCACCATCACGTGATCATATGTGCATAGCACTAACCTTATAGAGTGCTATAAAGGAAAGGGTTAGATCCCCTAACCCTAACCCTAAAGGGGGTTGTATATATTCTATTTTTTCAACTAATTCTAGTGTACAGTTAGTCATTTGTGGTGTGCTCTCTAGCTGTGCCCTCTCTCCTCATCTCCACTCTTCTCCTCTCCCCTCTTCATATTTTGTCATGCCATGCCCTCCTCTGTAGATTAGAGGGAGAAGGGAGCCGTGACGCATGTTAAAGACCAGGGTAGTGCAGAAGCTGTTCGGCCTTCTCTATAGTGGGTGCCATCAAGGCTGCCCATGCCATCACCACTGGTGAACTTGTGAGCCTTTTCGAGCTGGAGTTGGTCAACTGCTCTCACCTATGCATGTGGCCTAAGCAACGAATGCTACATGGCTGCTTCAACAAGCTGCAAGCACTAGCCGACTGTCTTGAGCAGCAAGCCTCTACACGGCTCCAACAATGACCACAAGCAGTTAAGCGCCCATGTATCTTCCTCAGCCACCCAGCTCTGCAATGACTTTAAGGCTCCCAACCACCTATGAGCCTCCACGACCAACAAGTACACCTCAATAGCTTCAACGGAAGCCAACGCTTCCACGGACGGCTCAAGCCAGCATAGCATCAACGACAGACTCTTGCAGCAAATGTGAGCTCCAGCCTCTACGGCCTCAACGACTTGTATGCAGGTAGACATCTCAATCAATGGACTCCTTCATGGTGGTGGACTCCAGCCTCTACGGCCTCAACGACTTGTATGCAGGTAGACATCTCAATCAATGGACTCCTTCATGGTGGTGGACTATCGTGACCTCTACAACAACTCCTCCACAGCTCTACATAAGATTCCATGGCCACCCCGCATTAAAGCGACATCTTGCAAGCTCTAGTCCAATGCTTGATCTCCCTTACGGCCTCCACACTTGATTCAAGCACAAGGCTCCACTGCTCCAAAGCCTCCACAGCACTCAGCCCATAGCATGCGCCTCCAACTTATCATGAGTAAGTTGGAGTGACCATAGCGGCTCTATCAGTGAGTCCACAATGATGGAAAGCACTCTCTAATGTGCACGTAGCAGGCTTCCAGCTCTTCCTCATAGCACCACCATCAGCCATGTCTCCATCCTCAAGGACACCTTAAGCAATGCGTGGCACTCCATTCCAATAGCCCGACTAACTGCAAACAACATCACGACCCGCGGCTCCTGCAACGAACTCCACAGGGGTCCTCAATCGCTTTTATAAGAAACGGCACCTCCAGTGCACGTAGCAACGAGCACCAAGCTCTCACGGCTTCCTCCAATAAGCCTTCATGCACAACAGAACAACCAAGCCGCGGAACTATGTAAACTTCATCATGACAGCTATGGCAGCCCCTACTCTCAGTGGCTCCAAAGCCGACTAGTGAGCCCTAATGCTCCAAACACCTCAGCAAAGTTTGTGTCAATGACTACAAACGCCAATGACAAGCCACAAACAAAGATGAAAATCTGCAAGATGGAGACAGAATCTTCATGATTCCGTCGATCCTTCCAAAGATTCAGTGGCCTTCTTATCTCCATGGTAACCGCTCACCTAGGTGTGGTCAAGAAGCAAACACGTGGTAGGCGGCCATGTCAGCAAGACAAAACTCATTCCTGTCCCACATTAGCACCCTGACCTAGATTGCCATGTCATCCGGGTTACAGTAACCCTGGTCAGGTCTCTGACCATGGTTAACCTAAGTGTAGCAACACAGTAAGCCTGCAATGTTAGCAGGTGACGTCTCAGCCTACCCAGTCAGCATGTGCAGTCACCATGTGCCTTCTAAGCACAGTGCCATATAGCACACTGTATGTGACCTCCATAGCCACATCATCATTTTTGGACCCCCTTCTTGGATCAAATTTTGGCTATCCCTCTAGGAGCCATAACTTTTGATCCAAGGGGAATTTGGAGGTGATCCAAAAAGCAAAAATGCTCGCTAGCTCACTCTCTACATGTTGAGTACCTTAGATCTTCCATCTAACATTTCTGCAAGTCACCATTGATTCCTCATCATCGAAACCACCTCCTGATCCATTGCGGTGCACCCAACACTTAAAATGAATGAAGATAAAATTCATTTGGTGCATTTTGTGATTCGATGAATAGTCTAGCTGTAGACTAGCAAAGCCATAGAGGAGATCCAACTCCACCAAGCCAAGTAGGCCATTGCCACATTACTCGACTAGTTCCCACTGGCATCAATCCCTTCAGATCTATCATCAGTGTACGCACTCATACATCTGACCAACTCAATATTCTTGGCATTTGGCACTTCATCACCTCAGAGTGACACTTGGCAGTGATCTTCCTTCTCGGATTCAGGATTATTGCACCTTTGCATGCACACATGCCACCCATGTACAGTCACATTTGTTGACTTTTTTTGGCATTGGTTCCTACACATACATTAGCCTTGTATAGCCTCTTGGCTATGCCTAACAGTTAGTTGTCATCTTCATTTTACAGGCTTGATCCTTGGCACACACAGTTGTTCTCACATAACTTGGTTACGACCTTTTAGCGTAAGCCCCCCAGTGGTAGCTCTCCCACAGTGTTCTCATGGGTAGATACTCTCACCAATACTCGAGTAAGCCTCTTGCATAGAGCACTAGACCGCCTCTAGCATGGAGTTATTCTCATCACACAGCTGATGATACACTAATCATGACTTCGGATGAGATCTGTGAGTGGAAAGAGAACCTACTTCGACCATTCATTGCCATAGGGTACGTACCAGTCTACGATGCAAACTCAAGCCTCATTGGCCTTGACATATCAAATGTAGACGTAGATGCTTTAGATGTTAACATGGATCAGCCCGCAGATTTTGATCATGCACATTCTGCGGTAAGCCCTGAGCATGAGGCACACTTCTTGGTAAGCCCTCAGCATGAGGCACATTCAACAGTAAGCCCTCAACACAATGCATATTTGATAGTAAGCCCTCAGCACAAGGCATATTTGATGGTAAGTCCTCAATACCAGGCAGTCCCATCTACATCAGCTCATTCTGATTTCAGTGATGTACAGCCATCACCCTTATGCATGGATCTGACTCCCATCTCTTGCCACAGATGCAAATACTCAGCAGGAGTTCAGAGATCGTGCAGATTTACAGCAGGTAAGTCCTCAATACGAGGCACTCACATCTTTTGCCGCATGCAGAGATATATGCCCCAGTGCATTCAACTCTTCAGGTGATTCCATTCCAGCATCCATGACTGATGCTTTCACCTTTCACATAAAGCATACCATGGGCTCAATTCCCTTCAGCACTTTAGATCAACAAATCAGTCTTCAAGACATTTCAACATCGACTCACTCATGCCGCATCGCACCCTTGGATCCAGTGATCACCACCTCTTTCAGTCAACAGATCATTCCTCAATATGAGGATTCTCACGCATCATTGCGGTCTTGCCCCAGAGCAATGGACATCATTAGGTTCAGCCATAGCGCAATCTGGGGAGACTCAGTGTTTCATCATGCACTTATGGCTGTTGTATACAGTCCATACTTGATGCACATCAGCAGTTGGACCAGGATTCCAGATCAGTCCCTACAACAACATTCAGCACCTCATTCACCTCAAGGACATCTTATGCACTTTCAATTGTATTTTAGGCTTCTAGGCCTTTATACTGTCAGCTCCTTCTCGACGAGCCTATGATGGATGCTACATCCCATGCCGATGGATGTGTAGCCATGCACGTAGCAGACGACCTCTAGCTCATGACAGTTGAGCATACAAGTTGGACAGGTTCCTATACCTTGTCATTTGTACAGGCCTCTTCATCAGCAGAGCAGTGTATCACACTTGCACCTTTGGCCCCAGATTTTCAGTCCCTAGATCACTCTGTTGACACTAACTATGCAGTCTTCTTTGACCCTGCATCATCCGATACAGATTACATTACTACAACAAACCTCTCACATTGATGTTAGTTCTTTTGGGTTGGTGACACTCTTGTATGTCACAACCTGCCGAATCACATCTCCATCGCTACATCGACTAGCCTCACATCCGGATGCCTCTTCCATAGAGTAGCTACACAGCCCATGGTGACTCATGACATGTTCAGCTTTGACATGTTCAGTACGCAGCCATACACACTGTTATTCACGTAGTCATCTTTTGATCGACCAGTCTTTGATCCAGGTGGACTTTACTTTTTGCATATTTCCTTCCTCTCCCTTTCGGCCTATTTTCTAGGTTTCGTTCCCAAAGGCGAAGTATGACCCACAACTTAAGAGGGGAAAATCTACATCTTGTACAGGACCACGTAAGTTTTACTCATTGTACATGCTTCCGCTATGTAGTCACTATGCTCACATACACACATACTACTCTGATTTCTTTTTAGTTTTCTTTTCAGTTTTGGATGCTAGCTTATGCACCAAACGAAATCCATAAAAAGGTCTTGTACATGCACCCTCTACTTACCCAGTGCAATTTAAGAGGGGGTGTTAAAGATAGTGTAAATTGCACTATCCACATAGGGCATAGGGGCAAACCCTAACCCTAACCCTAAGGGGTTCACATGTATA
Source organism: Dipteris shenzhenensis (assembly GCF_047967505.1). Classification (NCBI taxonomy): domain Eukaryota; kingdom Viridiplantae; phylum Streptophyta; class Polypodiopsida; order Gleicheniales; family Dipteridaceae; genus Dipteris; species Dipteris shenzhenensis. Next base: position 8,822,421 of record NC_141598.1, read on the forward strand.
TCTTCATGTTTCATTGTCAATATACTTAGTGTACAAGTAGCTATATCGTGTGCACTCCTCTCTCTCTCCCTCTCTCACTTTCGCTATCAAGCAAATTAAAAAGTTACTACAGGCCACTCGCTCTCTCCACCCTTTAAGCCGTGCATAGAGAAAAAGAACTCAAGGCCGAGGTGGCCAGGATGAAGCCCCATGCCATCGAGGAAGCCAGAATCCATAACGTGAAGCTCTGACAGTGTAAGCAAATGACACTGCTTAAGGCAAAGACTGAACAAATGCAACTAATGGATGAGCTAATAGTGGAGCCAGCTAGGTTTCTTATTCAACTACAGATTTTATGCATACGCATCAAAGCACTCGTGGATCCAGGGGCAAGCCACAACATCTCTCGTGAGGTATGGGAAAAGCTATAGGTACCCCTAACCCTCACCATCGCTTCAATAAGAGCTATAAACAGCCAACTCTTACAAACTTTGGGTTTTGTGAATTTAAAGTCTAAAGGTTGTTCGCTAGGAAGAGGATATACAATTTTATGTTCTCCCCACAGAAGCAACTGACTAACACATTATATTGGAAAGAACCTGCTCCTACGCCATGAACTATCAAATCGACTGGTGCCCGGATTGCTTCCCTCACAAATGGTGGCTAAACAGTGGTAATCCCACTATGTGGACCAAGTCCTGCTTCTTTAATTCCACCCTCACCGGCCCACGATAGCGAAGTTACACAAGAGGGCGAACCAAAAGCCCCAGCCACCTCCAATACCCCAACAAAAGTCCCACCTCGAAGGGAAAAGAGAGCTAGCCGTAGTGGTAAACCGGTGCCATTGCCCGCTCTGCCACCGCCACTTTCCTCTACTCAGGAAATTCGTGAACACCAAGTACAAGAGGCTATCCTCTGCTCCCAACGACACTTCAATCGGGCCCGATGCCCAGAGGAAGTCCACACAGCATAGAAGGCCCCAGTCGCCTTAGGGACATCTCTTCCAAAACCATCCATTCCAAGAAGAAGACCACACCGCCAACTCGTGGTTCAAGCCCTAAGCTCCAATCCACCTCATCCACTGCCCCCAATAGCTCAGTCAACACCAACCACTTGGGCAGCCAAGGCAAGAAGGTCATTGGGTCTCGAAGTCCAGGGGGCAAGCCGTGAAGGTTTCGATGGCAACAACACAAGACCTTGTGTCCCCCTGAGATATAGCACCACAAGAACCTACCAATGGACCGAACAAAGCAGGCCAGCCCCCAAGTACCGAGCATGCACTATTAGCACAAATGGTCCGACTCAATGCAAATCTTGCCAAGGACAACTAGGGAGCAGCGCAAGGACCGACCCCTCCCCTACGAGGTGTTACACAAGAACCTCCCTCTAAAAGCGATCCCTCAAAACTAATTGCAAACTTACCCCCTCCAACGGTACCGACCTACTCACAAAAGCAAGGGTCTACACCAAGGGCGGACTCACAAGAACCCACTTTCCCCAAGGAGACAGACCACGTCGCAACAACTAAGCCCAACGCCAATGTGCCTCTAGCATCCAAGGTAAAAAACAAGCTGGACACTTACTCTACATGGCTTTTAACATGCTATGCAGCAGCACAGCGCCCGCCCACACCGCATTCATCATAATCATACACATCCATGGTCAGCACTAGGTGATTAGAGTCAGTACGTCCATTTTTGCATTTGTTCACCATCTCGCACGTTGGCCTCACAATCATCCTGCATCGCACAAATGCACTCTACTCACTCTCTCTCACACCCCACCTTCACACCCCTCTCTCTCTCTCTCTCTCTCTCTCTCTCTCTCTCTCTCTCTCTCTCTCTCTCTCTCTCTCTCTCTCTCTCTCTCTCTCTCTCTCTTCCTTTCACTTCTTTACACAGTTAGTATTGCACCGGTCATTGCCAAAGAAGTATCCCGCTGACCGTCACCATCGCCATTGCCAAATCACATCGGTCACCATCGCCCAAGGAGTATTCCACCAACCATCGCCATCACGTATCCCACCGGTCGTTGCCATAGAAGTATCCTACCAATCATCGCCCTCACAAAATCCCACTAACTGTCGCCATCACGTATCGTGTCGGTCCTTGCCAAAGAAGTATCCCGCCGACCATCGCCATTGCTAGATCACATCGATCATTGCAACCCAAGGAGTATCCCATCGACTGTAGCCATCGCATATCCTGCGTGCCATTGCCAAATAAGTATCTTGCCGACTGTCGCCATCGCCAAATCACACCGGTCGCCGCCCAAGAAGTATCCCACCAACCATCGCCATCATCAAATCACACCAATCGTTGCCATCGTCAAATCACACCCACCGTTGCCATCCCGTATTGCACCAATCGGGTTCTCTTCATATCACATCGACCATCGCCATCGACTAACCCATTGATTGTCGTGACCTACCACCCTGCCGACCATTGCCATAGAAAGATCTTGAGATGCAAAATCTATATAAACAAGCCTTATCTTGTCGGGTCGTCGCCATAGCAATTGCCCCCACACTCTTGCAAAATTTGCCCAAAATGCTCCCAGCCTCCTGCCCTCTTCCACTGCCATTCAGAATAGCTTGTCTATGTCCTCCCACTCTTCCTCATCCACCAACTCCCTCATCACTCAACTACCATCCCTCTTTTCGATGGATCCCGAACACGCATTCTTCGAGTTCAAAGTGGACTTGGGACTCCACCCCCTCCCTATCCCACAAGCCACCGGCCCCTCAAATTCCCAAAGCACTACATCTACCACGATCTACATGCCTTCCATGATCCCCATTGAAGATTTGCAAGGGGAAGAAGAAGTGTCCAACAAGTAGGCCACTCAAGAGGGTACAACAGTAGTGGGTACACCTCCCTCAAGATCAAGAAAGCACACCTCGGCTCCAACAGCAGGCAAATACAAGGTCATGCACTCCCAATCACACTCATCACTTGGAAAAACATGGATCCAAGAATTGGATGCATGCATTGTGCATTCACGCTTTGCCTATGAGGATCATGACTACACCCTCCACTACCATACCGTGGTCACCTATGCAGCACTAAAGCAGCCAGAGGTGGAGGAGGCGATCAGAGTTGTTGGACCTGAACAAAGTGGCCGACTTGGACATGAAGCTATTCACAAAATTCCTCCAGGCATACAATAGCAACACCAACATTGGCATCCTGCAAGATGCAGCAGGCAATGCCCACCACTACCTGATCATCAATAAAGATGTGGTATGTGCAGCCTTCGCCCTACCGGTCATCGGTGAGAAGTACTCCATGAAGAAGTTGGACACCCTCAGCAAGGTCTGTCACTATGACCGCCAGAAGCCAAAGGTGGAAAGGCCGACAAGAGCCTTGCAATAGCTCATGTAAGTTAAGGACATAGACCACCATCTATCTATCATACCCAACATCCTACTACGCTTGGTGGAGCCCCAAGGTACAAACTGGACAGACTAATTCTGTAGCCAAATGAGGGACGAACCTCAAGACATGTGGGGAGGTAATCGGCAACCCCATGCTATACATGCCAATCCTCTACTACTTGCAACAGCAGCATCCACCAGTCGGCTTCAGGTTGGCCGAAAAATCCACCACAGGACTAGTGCAGATAGAGCCCAAAGAAATAGAGGTCAAGCCCAAGTGAGTCAAGACAACGTCCAATGCCACTTTGACCAATCTTATGCAACCAGACCCAAGTCAGTTGCTCGCACAATATGAGGACTGCCAGATGCAAGAATTCATGCACCAACAACTACGACTCCAGCAAGCGGATTCTCAAAACAAGGACAAATGGATTCAGGAGGAGCCCATCCTCATCGAAGACCTCCAAGGTGACGAAACTGTTGGGATATGTGTGATCAAGGGCTTGCTAGGTGCATGTGTGCATCCACTAGCAATCATATCGTTGTGTGTGTATGTGTAGGGGAAGCACACTTAGTGCCATAGACCATGACAAGGTGATAATGTAATGCAAAGATTGTGGAGTTCCTATGATTTAGGAGTTACCTCCATTGATGTAGGAGAGGTGCCACTGATTTCGGACACCCTCTCTCCATTTCTATAAAAGAGGGACTTCCCTCTCACAATGAATAGAACACCCATTTGAATATCTCATGTGTTCTCACTCACCTCCATGATGAAGCTCTCCTCTCTCCCCAAGTTCCAACATGAAGGCTCTTGCTATCATTGCTTTGGGATTAAGTGACTCATACATTCACCACATTGATGGCTTTGAAACTTCACATGAAGCTTGGGATCATCTTCACACAGTGCACAAGGGAAATGCTTCAAATATACCTTGCTTATTAAGTTCCTTTGGCTACAATTGAAAAAGGGAGTTTGTTATTCCATGAAGAACAACAACTCCAAAGACAATGAAGCATATCTTGTGAAAAAGAGCAACATTAACAACAAAGAAAATCTGGTTGAAGAGAGAACTCCATCAACAAATGAAGAATCAAATTTTGTCAGATTGGGCTGTCTAGAGTCAAATGAAGAATCAAATTTTGTCAGATTGGGCTGTCAGATTGGGCTGTCTAGAGTCCAATATTTTGAAGTGTGGTCATCACTTGGTCACGTAGTCAATTTTGAGGTTCTCTACCTGGATTAGTACTCCAAAAAGAATGTCATGGTTTTGCTTTAATCCATATAGTCTTTGTAAATCACCTCTGGTTAGCATATGATGTAGGCCATGTGATATATGTTTGGTCTATCTCATTTTTGTAAACCTTGACCCTTGGACACCTTTGCTAGCATGAGATCCTAGCCATAGATTTATCCTTGACCACCATGAGATGGCATGAGAAACTATGTGACTAGATGTATCCTTGACATAGCATGAGGCACACCCTTGAGGGGGGATATGTTGGGATATGTGTGATCAAGGGCTTGCTAGGTGCATGTGTGCATCCACTAGAAGTCATATGGTTGTGTGTGTGTGTGTGTGTAGGAGAGGCACACTTAGTGCCATAGACCATGACACAGGTGATGATGTAATGCAAAGATTGTGGAGTTCCTATGATTAAGGAGTTACCTCCATTGATGTAGGAGAGGTGCCATTGATTTAGGACACCCTCTCTCCATTTCTATAAAAGAGGGACTTCCCTCTCACAATGAATAGAACACCCATTTGAATATCTCACGTGTTCTCACTCACCTCCATGATGAAGCTCTCCTCTCTCCCCAAGTTACAACAAAAACAATCACCATTGGCATCCATCTAGAAGCCAGAGACATGCTAACCACCCCCGCTATGCCCTACGTCTCAGTCTCCATAACCCCCCAAGAGACCACATTCTTCGCCACCATCGGCACCTCTTCCTCTCCATGGGCAGGCCTAACAGAGGCCTTACAGTTTTGCAGCGCACCCCAATATAGGGCACCAAGTGGCTATAGCCACATGTTGGCCAAGCAATTATCGAGAGTGCGAGCCTGATGGAATAGCACCTCTTTGAAGTTATGGCATAGCTCCCATAGGTCACATGCACAATTTTGTAGAGGAGGCAAAAACAAGCGTCACAGCTCTCTGCACATGACAGCCAATCCGTAATGGTTGCAGCCCAAGGCACGAGCCAAGTAGTAGTACAAAGAGCGAAGGAGTACTGTGTGAAAGCTGAGGAGCTCGAGCTTGCTCTTACAAATGTCAAAGACGACCTCACCACACAAGCAAATCCCTGGTTCAAACACTCATGGACCAGGTCAACAAGGTAGAGTCAGGCCTACGAACAACACTGGAACAAAAATCATAGGCAGAGGTGCAGTACGCCCGAACACGAGCACTAGGAATGATAGATACAAACCCTACAAGATCTCTTGGCATAAGAAAAGGAACTTACAGTTTCCATCCAAGCAGAAAACAAACACCAGCATGCCCCCATCCAATCAGAGGAGTCAGGATTGGAAGACTAGGAGCAATAGGAGTTTCGGATGTACAGGGGAGGTCTCTGCACAATTTGCCACATACACACTTGCACCATGCACCATCCCCCAGACCCTCCAAATGCACTTCGATGCACTCCATGCACAAAACCTCATCTTCCACATAGATCTCACAACTCCACTTCCTCCTAACACCCTCCAAACCATCTTAACCATGTCATACTTCTCCTTAGATATCCAAACCACTTCTCTATCTCTCCTCCGCCCCTCCGATCTCCAAACTCTAGTTGCCCATCCCATCCTCCTCTATTTGCAAGCTTGGTTCCGCATCATCATGGAGTCCCTTAATTATCAAACAAACGATGAAGTGATGCAAATTGCAAAGCCCGAGGAACTCACACCATGGGTCTACACACCTGAAAGTCTACAAGTAGACATTAATTGGATGTAGACCTACAGCCAAGCCTCTACAATCCAATCTCAAGGGCACCTTGTGGCATTCCAGTCCACCACCTATAACCCCCTCGGCATAAAAATCATCTTCAATAGGGTGCTACAAGCTCTCTAAGACTCGCTTGAGTCCTTGGTGAGCAATTTTGAAACAATTCATGTAGCATACCTCAAGGAAGAAGGCCACAAATCCATCGTCCTCTTTAATACTACAGCCCCTCCTGCTAAAATTCCACCACCACCTCCTCTAGATCCCACCCAACAAGGCACCCAACCTCCCCTCCCTCAGACAACACTTATTTGTCTAATGCCTCTAGCAGAACCACATCACAACATGGGACATCTCGTCCATCTCTTCTACAGCTCTAATTGACCTTCCTAATGCAGCCTTCAACACGCTGCTCAAGGCCACCCATTTTGTATAGGAAGCCAAAGCAACAACGCCAATAGGCATAGCAAAGTTGGAGCCGATTCCCATTGTAGATGACGATGCTCTGCCATCCCCGCCTACCTCCCCCCCTAAATATGTTCAATGGTGGTAGGACTTGCAATCATTTTAGGAGCTGCCAGACAGTGCGCTTATGCATCATTGGAAGTGCCAACTCAAGGGCTGCCACCTCCATCTCTATGAAATCCTTGAGGTGCGCTCCCTCACACAATTCATATCCACCCACTATATATGCCAATGGAACAACGATGGCCTAGGGCCAAATTCAGAGAACTCTAGTAGAAGGACCCAAATATGTTGTATGTTTCATCCACACCACCATTGGCGGGCCTCAAGCAGTCATTGGATCCTATATGGTAGAGGTAGATATCCCAACTTTCCAAAGTACAACTTCCCCAAAGAGATGACTCAGGAGGGATTTTGCTTCCGCCTCCAATCATTCAACATCTCAGCAATTCCAGATCCCACCATTGTAGCAGCGGTCCACTTCAACCACCTCCTCCTCTTATTCCTCTGCAATCTCCCTACCCACAACCACTCCATCGACGATTGCCTCCACAATCTGTACAACCAGGTTGTCTTCAATCCTAACATCAGTCCTACGCAATTCCAAGACTTCCGTCTCTACCTCCACATCTGCAATCTCCACGGACTTCACATCCGCACATACGAGGATATGCATGCCACCCATTTTTAATGGTATCACTTGTACCTCACTCACCTCACTCCATGACAACTAGACCACTATGCAGTCCTACAAATAGTCCTCACCACCGACCTCCTCCAGCATGGCTGATCCAAGGATGGATCAGCAATAGGAAGGGGGTCATGTTAACATCCACAGAGTATAGTCGTTGAATGCAGGGTAATCAGTGATTGGAGTGATCAGGCTACATGGTCTACTTCAACGGATAAGCTCAGGGAGTTTGATCCCCAAATACCCCAAGGCGAATGATTGGAGGCAACATGCAGATAGAAGGAGTACATCTTAAACTCAGGGAGTTTGAACCCCAAATATCCAAAAGCCAAAGATTCTAGGCAACGTGCACAAATTGTATGTTCTAGCTAACATCCCCAGGGCCAAAGACTATAGGCTCAAATGAATTGAAGATCAAGAACCATCTAGTTATTTGTAGAGATTTCTATGAGTTTGTCACATTAACAAAAGAACAATATATAAATTGTTCCCTTGTTAACTGACCAAGATAGTGCAACGTTGGTTTAGCCAATTTCCATTTGGTTATTTTAAAGCTAGCAGCAAATATCAAAAGCTTTTCTCAAGAGGTTTAAATAGGAAATTAATGCAGAAGACATGAATACTAAGCTCAATGCCTTAAAGGAAAAAGAGCATGAGTCTATCTAGCAATTTTTGCTAAGAGTGTGGCTTTGATTAAGCAACTTGGCACACCATCAAATGACAAGTCACTGCATGCATGATTGATTACAGGTTGTGCTCAAATAGGGCTCAAATCAACCTTTAATAGGTCTCTAGGAATAGTCAATCAAAAAAAAACAAATGAAGCACTATTCAACCGAGCTATTGCACTAGAAAAGAGCAAACTTGTCAAGAAAAGTCTAACAAAAAGGTTGAGGCAAGTGACGAAGAGGATGCCTCTACAAAACCAAACAAGCTAAACTCAATAAAACCAAACAAGTTGAACTTAACGTTGAAGAAAGCCCTGAACAAGATGGGTTTCTAAGAGAAACTAAGTTAGGATGTAAAATGGTGAAATAAGTGCTCTAAGAAGGGACATACAGAGGATGATTACAAGTTTAAGGACTATGGAACTTGCACCAAATATGGTCATGATGAGTCCAACTGTTGGTATGCAAGGAAGAGGACTCTAGATGTGAACTAGGTCAAACCTGAGTCTAAGGCTTAGGAAGCATCACCACCAAAACCCAAGCAAGCTAAGGGTAAAGGAAAGAATGGTAAGGACAAGAATCAAGGTCCTTCACAAGTTTGGTGTTAATTTTTGCAATGGTGATTACACCAAGGTTTGAGTGCCAATTTTGGCAAGAGCATCTAAAATTACTAAGAAGGAATATGGAAAGACGGGTAGTGGATCCCGGATGCTAGCTCATATTGGCAAAACTCCCAAACTCAGTTGATGTTAATGTAGTAACTCGGTCTCAAATCCCAATGAATAATGTCATTCACGCAAGATTCATTTATGTGATTGATAGAACTGACTGGCTATTTCCCATTGTGGTAATACCCAAGGAGAATGGAGAACTCAAAGTGTGAATGCCCAAACCGTACCAAATTTGTTTCCTATTCCATCCATAGATGGCCTACTTGACCAAGTTGCAAGACATGAGCTTTACTCATTTATGGATGGCTATAGTGGCTATAATCAAATATTTATGGCACCTGATGATCCAACTAAAACTGCTTCTATTACCACATGCAGTGTTTATGCCACAAAAGTCGCACCATTTGGGAATAGAAATGCACCATCCACTCTCCAAAGGTTTATTCTAGAAACAGTAAGGACTACATGACAGAGTTTATTGCTATTTATTTGGATGATTTTTATGTACACTTGGATGTCTCCATTCATTTTATCTATCTTGGGAAGATATTTGGCATATGCAGATAGGTAGCTATTTCACTAAATCCCGTTAAAATCATTTTCCGTGTCTGAGTTGGCGTTTTGCTTGATCATGCAATTTCTCAAGGGATGTTTTTTGGCGAGCATCTTTTGGCGAGATTGCCCAAAAATGGCGAGTGTATTCTCTCTCTTCTCTCTTCTCTCTTCTCTCTTATCTCTTATCTCTTTGAACATCTGTTTCTAGCTCTTTAATCACGCCTGTACTCTCTCTTCTTCTCTACTCCCCTCTATCCACTCGTCCCCCTTTCACATCCCCCCTTCTCTCTCTCTCTCTCTCTCTCTCTCTTTCTCTCTCTCTCTCTCTCTCTCTCTCTCTCTCTCTCCCCCCCCCCTCTCTCTCTCTCTCTCTCTCTCTCCCCCCCTCCCTCTCTCCCTCCCTCCCTGCCCCCCCTCCCTCTCTCTCTCTCTCTCTCTCTCTCTCTCTCTCTCTCTCTCTCTCTACCCATATCCCTCCATGACTCTCCCTATCTCTTCCCATCTCCCCCCACCCCCCCTCTCTCTCTCTCACACACACACACACACACAGACATAATTGCAAGAGAAGGGTCATAACCATTTTGCTTAATAGATTGGAATGGTTTATAAGTATTATCTTGATCAATTATGCAAGTAGGAATTGTTGGAGGTGGTGGCATTCCCCTGTCGATTGAGCTAACTGGAGCATGGTTTTTGGGTGTTGCACTGTAGGACTCATGGCATTGGTAGGATTTAATCCCATAAGCATGAATGTGGCCCTAATGGCCTTAGATGTATTGGCTTTTAACCCCTCTCTCTCTCATCCCTCCTGGGGCCTTTTGAGGGTAGATAGAGGCATATGTGGCTAGGAGGTAGGGGATTGGGACCCCCTGCAATTGGCGTTGTCCTTGGGACACGTGGTAGCCATGCATGCTACCAACATGGTATCAGATTAGGTGTTCCTTGCTGCCACAGGACCGTGGTATATTTTTGGGTAGCCATCATGAGCGACACATGATAATTGTGTGACTATGGCAGACAAACTATCGTGTTCTGTGTAGTGACTTTGAAGTGGAACTCGATTTGTGTGTGTTAGCAAGGGTGATAGTTCTTGATAACTGCCTAACATGTGTGTTCCCTCATGTAGCCTTTGGCAATCATGCTACCCACGTGGCATTTGGTGGGGCCTACATTTGATTGGCCTAGCCTTGTGTGGTTTGGTCTTTGTTAGGTTTGACCAATTGGTCACGTTTGTTTGCACTAGGGTTTGTCCATAAGGGAGTCTTGGAGGTGGTGTCCTTCACCCTGTGATTGAGCTAAGGGGAGTGTGGTTTATTAGAGCAACTATTATAGTATAGGACATGTGGCATTGGTGGGATAAAATCCCATCAACAATAATGTGGCCTTAGTGGCCTTGGATATATTGTCTTGATTTCCCCTCTCTCTCTCATCCCTCTCGATACCTTTTCGGGGAGAAGAGGTGTGTGTGGCTAGGAGGTGGGGGAATTGGGATCTTTTGCACTCAATAGTGTCCTTGGGACACATGGCATCCATGCAGGCTGCCAACAAGCATGACTATACGTTTGATCCTACCAGTTGAAGGCAATCCAAGTAAGTTTGCCTTCTTAAATACTTTCACCAAACACATATACACAACCTTTAAAAAAACACCCCAAAAAAGTTACTTTATACAATTTAAAAAGACTACCATGTGGCATTTCAATCATCCAAATGCCATGTGGCAAGTTGTTTTCCAAGTGTCAAGCTTTTTCCAAAAGTCAAAATGCAGAGAGAGAGAGAGAGAGAGAGAGAGAGAGAGAGAGAGAGAGAGAGAGAGAGAGAGAGAGCACACACCTCTTTTAAATTTTCTTGCATCATCATTCCCATACATGCGCCTAAAACTTTGTACCTTTAATTTGTTGCCAAATCTAAAATTTGAGCACATGAGTAGAAAGATTTTGAAATCCTAAGTAATTTTCCTTTTTGAACTCAACTCTAGTTATGCATCAAAACTTATGACCTTTCAAAGTTTTGGCTATGTAATGCAGTCCAAAAATTATTGCAAAACTTCGAAATCGATCAGACACTATAATCTTTGGCAAGCCATGATGAACAAAGATATGCTTGATGAATAAGTGTGTAGCTTGCCGAGCTGTTAAAGTCTTCTTGCATGGGATGAAATAAGCTTGCTTACTAAAGCGATCTACTATCGTCCATATCATATCATTTTGATTCACTGTAGTAGGAAAATTTGCTATGAAATCCATGGATATTTGTTCCCAGGGTTGCATAGGAATAGGCAAAGGCATTAGTAATCCCAGGGTCTTTCCTTTGTAACTCTTGATCATGGTCACATGCCTAAGCTTCTTCATCACAGCTGGAATAATGAAATGATCAGGAGTAAATGGAGCAAATGAGGGAAAATTGATGTGACCAATATTTTTTTTTCCATCCACAAACCAATACCCAATTGAAATGTTTTCTGTAGCAGATGTGAATCGATGTCCTTTCATTTGTCTCACATTGGGTTTCATCCTATGACATGCAATAAAAATAAGTTTTAAATTTATCAAAAGAAAACACGATTATAACAATAATAATTGACCCAAAAAAATCTTTGCATTTCATTACTGCACTCACCAATAAAGGTGGTCACGTCCAACACATTTATCATTGATGACACTCATCACTGCCCTAGACTGCAAGTCAATGAAAAATTACGACACGCCAAAGATTGCCGACGTAATTCACATGAACTGGTCAAGAAGACTCATTAGTTCCTTTGCTTTGTAAGGGACCTCATCAAAGGTGGATCCGGGAATATTAAATCTGTATGGTATGTCTACAATGACCAACGTGTACTCATTCTTTGGAACTATCTTCGACAATTCATTGCAATCTCCGTTGAGCACACGATAAAAGTTTGTTGGATGGTTTTCCCCCCTGTCAGACTCTAACATGTCATCACTAAGAGTGATAGATGGTTATCAAGTTTGATGCTCTTTTTCTTTTGTAGCCCGGTCAATCAATTGCTTAAAGCTTGTAGGCATCATACTACTTTAGATCCCTTCTTGCCTCTTTTCTGAAGGTTGTTGTCAAAATAACAGTTCCATATTTTAAACATTCAAATCTACAATTCGAAAGAAAAATTCCATTAGAATATGTATACCAAATTTGACAAACCATGCTTTTGAATACATTGAAATATGGAGCCAAGCTCTCCATCCTACTACTCTCTAGATACTCCTCCCGAATAGCATCCAATCTGGCATGTTCAATTGCCAGATCATTGCTTCTTGTATTCTCATGTTTATTTTATGCCTAAATTGAAAACACATGTAAAATTCTTCTCACTTATGTACCAAGGATCCTGTTCCACTTGGTCGACTTGATAGCTGAAATCCTCTATTGAAACATTATTTGTAAAGAGACTAATGTAAAATCAAGGAGAGACATGATGCAAAAGAGAGAAGTTTACTTACTCATCAAATTCATTGCCCATTTCATCCAAAGAGAGATCCCCAGACACCACTCTACCAAGCACAGACTTAATTAGAATCTCATCTTTAGTTCCCTGCATGCTCTTCCATGCTGTGGCTCGAATTTCTTCAGGGAATGCCTTCAAGGTCTGGGTCTCTTTCTTGACTCCTTTATATATGTTTTTTCTACCCTTTGATTTCAAAATTCTCCCACTAGGAAAAAATTGCATTTATCAAATCCCAAACTTCTCCACTTCAAAATGCAATTTGAAACATCCTGTCCCATGATCGAAAGTTGTCGCTTGGCCTTGACAGATCTTTAATTATTGCCGAAATCCCAGTCTCATTCAACAAAGACAAGCGAAACTCTGGAGTGATCAAAGAACGATCCTTATTGAGTTTTGTAATGAACTCATTATGATAGAAACGAACCCATTCTATCCAAGACATGGACTTCCTATACTCATTGTCATTATTGTGATCAAAAGCCAGTAAGTTTGCCTCCGAATCAATCAAACTAGCATAAACTGTACAATTACATGTCTTGTAATGAGAGTTGTGTGGAAACTCAATATTCAACTACCTTTTTGCCTCTATTGAATGGGAGCCTCCAAGAACAAAGTAGTTATAATCATTTGCTTTCTGATGATCAAAAGATGCCTTGTTTGGATAATCTTTTGGATCCACAAGCACAATGTAGTTCACAACTTGTGCATGCGGATTGTCCTTCATTCATGACTTCAAATTCTCAATATGGAAAGGATGTATTTTTCGCACCTCAAATGGCCCTAGGATCAATAGGAGGTCTAATAACATGATCAATGTGCATGAAGAAAGTCTGTCGATCCACAAGGTTATCTCGTTGTACCTTTGCTCGGACTCTATTTTGTTATGTATCTGAGATGCCATCTCCAATGTTAGCTCCTAGTACTTGCAGCTCAACTCTGGTTGGGATTTCAATGATATCCAATGGTTTTACTCTCCTTGGAGCCTTTGATCCCGGTTTACTCCATTTTTTCCCTTGTGCAATAGATGGAGTCTCCTCGACAACATCCTCATAAGACTCAAGAGGAAACGCACTTGCAGCCAATAGAGGTCGTTTTTTTGGGAGCGATGCACTCAAACCATGCCCACTTGGGGGTGCACTCAATCCATGATGACCTGAAAGAGAAGGTGCTCTCAATCCACGTGAACCTGTGGGAGTTCTTAGTCCTTGTGTATTAGAGCCAAAATTTTGAGCTTCAACACGAGAAGATCCCTTTCCTTTTGACTTTGAAGAGCCTCTTGGTTTGATTGGTGATGTTGCGGTATCTTCTTCATAACCTTCCTCTGTATGCTCCTCATAATCACTATTGGAAGTTGATACCTCCATCTCCTCGATTATTTCATCAACCTCCACAATTTGATTTGTCAAGTGATAAATAAGATATTGGACACACAAAACAAAATTGAATCTCTCATAGTATTCAAAAGAAATTACATAAATAAAGAAAATTAGAAAATACTTATGGATAGTAACTAACCTTCCCTTCCTCTTTGATTTGTTTTAATTGTTCTGCTACAAAAGGCGGAGTAACAGCTTTCAAAGAGAACTTCTCTTTCATAACAATACAAACAATAGATTTCTTATTGTTATCAATCCCAAGCATTTCAACACATTCCTCGTTGGACTCACTTCTTGCGATATCTTTAATCTTTATTATTGGCTTAAAAACTGATCTTCCAGTGGGAAGTGTCTTTAGAAGCAACAAAGTCATCTCTTCCGTATCAGTGTCAACTTTGATGGTCCATTTTGAATCAATGTTATTGTGTACTTCCGCTATGTCCCATACTTTTTGAATTTGCAACGAACCTTCATCAAATGGAGCAGGAACATCATAAATCTATTGAAGCTGTTGCACCTCAAGACTTGGATCCTTGGCACTTTTATTTGGTTCCTTGGTGCCTTTCTTTTCCACCCTTATCTTTTGGATCCTAGTGGAAGCATCCTCCGATGTGGGCTTTCCAAAGACACGGATTTCTCCGAAAGTTTGTTTGTTCGACATGATACCTACAAAAGACATAAACAATGTCAAAATATTATGATATCATGGAGATAATATCTCAAGTTGAAAAAAACAAAAGCTAGTACAACAAGCTTGATGGTTTCTAAAAAGACTTTGAGCTTCTAATATCTACATTCTTCATGGAAAACAATGTAGGCATGCTTATTACTGGAACATGATTTCGGACTAGAGAATGAAAAACAAAAAAGCATGAAAAGAAACAACACTACAATGCAAAAACGATAAAATTATGGCCAAAATGCCTCTCTCTCAAATTTAATTAAAAAACACTAAAAAAGAGGTGAAATGATATAAAAGCCACTAATGTTAAAAAGCTAGATTTAAATGAACCACTAAGGAGCCATGGCCTTTGGAGAGTGAGAATGGATCTACTAAATGCTCTTGGAAAATTATAAGAAGGAAAGTGCATAAGTAGAAAGAACCATTGATGGTCAATGACTTTTTACAAGGATGTTCTCTCACTGTAAATGGCATTCACATTGGAAGGAAATGAAAGTTGCATGACTAGTATAAAATATTGCATGTTGAATATTTGTGGAGAACCCAACTTTTTTTTTGTGGAAATATAGTAGTCGAGTGAAGGCCTTCATCTTTTCATGGATCTATTTCCAATTGTAATGACCAAAGATTGGCTAAAGTTTTTAACAAAAGCTTGTATTACAATTGGGATTCAAGGGGGTTTAATAATCTTATATCTCTTAACAACGTGTAAAAAATACTTCAAAAAGTAAACTTCTTGAAATATGTACTTTAAGAACTTTTGCGAAGTTGAAATATAGATGCAATTTGTGCATTGGGAATGCTACTCGAGATGAAGTCAAAACTTTACAAAATTAGTACTCATATGAAAAAAGCACTTCAAAAGAAGCCACTATTTCAAAATGGGTACTCATTTGGAAAGTTCTTGAAAAGTAGCCATGCTCGAAGAATGGACTTCATAGTGTAAAATATTAGTAGGTTCTTGTTAAGATGACTTGGCGCATAAAATATTAGTAGGTTCTTGTTAAGATGACTTGGTGCATAAAATATTAGTAGGTTCTTGTTAAGATGACTTGGCGCATAACATAATCTGTACTTTAAAAGAGAAAGAAAGTAATTGGTACCAATGGACATGGAATTGTTTTAGCTTTAATGTGACGAATGACATCAAGCTTACTAATAAACATAAGGGTAGATGGGACAGGGACTTATGAAGCTTGGACAGAAGCACACGAAGGCCCACACTCATTGTAACATCAAGGTTTGCCAAGCTTCCTCACAAAACCCTCATGATGTAAGAGATCCTATTGATCCTTCTCATAACACCTACAAGTTGTCCATTCCAAGGCTAGGAAGGAGGTTCTAAGTCGAGTCCACCTCAAGGATACCCCAAGCGTCTATTGCATAGTATAAAGACAACCCTCTTACATTGTTTGAGGCACCCTCATGGAGGACACACTCCTCTTAGGTTGTTTATACACTGAGAGGCACCCATCGTTGGGCGACCTTTTGAACCAATAGGAGGTGTGCTTTTTAATGATGGGAGAGCATCTTGTCACACACACACTGCCTATGATCAAACCTTTCACTCCTACGTGGATTCCACGTCTTGGCCTCTTCAAGCCCTTTCGTGAGCAGCCAAGCTTGGTTGTCTAACGGTGGGCATTCTTCAAATCTGCCAATCACATTGCGTTTTCAGGGTCCCGTAAATCATTGGCAGTTTCTTTTAATTACTAAACCATTCTTGAGCGATCGTTGAGGCGTGTGTAAAGAGGGTGCCCATGGGTGGGTGCTCAATTTTTGAAAGCCCATGATGTGGAGCTGGTGTTCAGACTATCCAAGACTCTTTATGGATGCCCACACATTGGGTTGCACTTGGGGACCGTTTGGCGGTGGGTAAACAATCCTTCTTTTTTTGGGTTGTACTGAAATTGAAAGTTGCCAAAAAACGCCCTCATATGGGGTGATCAAGATAAACAACCTTATGTTTGGGGGTTGTATCGAAATTGAAAGTGCCAATAGCGCCCCTAGGGCTCCGGCACATACACAAGCACACTTTCTAGCAACTCGGTCTAAGCGAGTGTAAAATGCCTTATATCACCTTCATGGAGGACACACTTCTTTCTATCATTTGAGGCACACCCCCACACACCCACACACACACACACTCACAAACGGACCCCAAAGAGACTACATAAAAGCCCGCCCTTTCCCGCCAGCAACTTCGCCGACTGTTCAGACATCTGCTCATTGCGCGGAGGCTTTGTACACACTCATTCACGGGGAGTGAATCCTCTTGGAGTCCAAAAACAGAATCTGGAAGCAGGTAGATGCATTTACGCAATTCGTAAAAGATTGCAAGCTTGCTTATGAGATCGTAGTGCCTCACGTTTAGCAAATCCTAAGCAGGAGGGCACATGGATCCCACGAGGCATTGTTGAACTAGGAACGATTCGGGAGAGCCCGGTTGCGGTGATTGAGAAATTGTAGGGTAATGGATTGGGATAGAAACCCTCGATATTAGTGTTAGTGTCTAGACCCAAAAAAAAAACGGAGATCAATGAGCTCAAGCGGAGAACCGGGGCTGGAGCATTCACTTCTTTGGAACGGACACCTCCAGCTGCGTTCGATTGAGAACTTGATTTATCTAGCGTATGCATGCTACGTTGCTCACATATTTCTAGTTCATTCCCTTGTCCAACGTCGGGTTGCATTGTGGAAGCATCTGCATTGCTTAAGTCGTAGGTAGGGAATCGCAGCAAATTGAAAGCTTGTGGCAGCCGACTAGAAGTACATGCTGAGATTGCGAGAAAGGGTTTGGAAATATATCCTTTTGTTGGCAACACTTGGCTTGCAAAAGCAAGGGAAGTGCATACAAGTTCTTAATTTGACAATGTGCACATGACTAAGGAACTCGTACAGCACTAACTCTAAACTATCATATCCAGGATCATAGACTTTGAAAGGCCTAAGTTGACGACACCCTCTAAGACATCCCTAGCAGCCTACACCCAATCTGGACACATCCCTGGCCATATCAGCTCCACACTCTTCACCCCAACAGGCCTGAAAGAGGCCAGCAACAAATTACAGAACTGCAAGGCCAAGGATCATGAATGTCTTCAAGAGAACTCCTGACCCATGGTTTGGGAATACTCGCTCTGATCACACGGCTGCCCCATTTCCTGGACGATCAATACCATTGTCCAGAATCCTGAGCCACAAGGGAGTCAGGACCCCATGGATGCATACACCTTGCAGATCCATGTGGAGGTCTGGGCTGCCAAGAGGGCAGCACACATAGACAGCAGCAGATAAGCCTGCCACCTGGGCAGATCTGCAGCTGTGGTTGGCTGCCAGGTAGGCCACATAATTGGCCGCAATGCGGGCAGCATATTCAGATGCCATGTGTCGTAGCAGAATTGGCTTAGGTTTGGTTGGCACAGGGCAGCAATGAGCCCAGCCAGGAATAGCTGGATGAATGGACTTTGTAGGGGTTTATAGGCAGGTCAAGGCCTACATAAATGTCCAGACCAGGGGCATATTCAGCCACGTGGGTTTCAGGCATATCCAAAGATCAGTTGGACTTATAGAGGCTGGCTGATGCATGATTTGGGTTGGGCGTTAGGGCCTGGGTGGGCCTTTGTGGGGTCGGTAGCTCAGCCCTCTACAAGGTTGGTTGCCGGTTGATTGGCCAGTCAGCCCATACCTAGGGGGGGAGAAGGCAGCCAACTCCCTCCCATAAATAGAGTCAATTGGGCCTCATTGTACCAATCCACCACTTGAAGCCACTGATAAAGCCCTAGAAGGCATGCGACCAGGGAGGGAGTAGGCAGGTGCAGGAGTCTCTAGATGTTGAGTTTTGCTCATAGATAGCAGCCCAGGGCTGTAGGCACGTCCGCCCCCCGGTTGCCTACATGTGGAGTGACATGAGAGTGCATCTAATTGCGATTAGGGTTGTCTATAGGCTGGAGTTTACTGATTGCGGAGGTATTCTGTAGAGTGGTGTCGTGGATTGTGGCTGTCATGTAGATCACTTTTTTTCATTGTGGTTGTAATTTGCTGTGAACTTGCTTCTTGGACCACTTGGTCTTATTTTGGTGTACATGGCTTGTGGGCCAAGCAAGTCAATTCCAACAGCTGCAAGAGTATGCTACTCCATATAGTTGCACATGCCGAAGTTAGAGTATTATTTCTGGGCAAAAGCTGGCCCTTGATGGCGTTTTTTAATGCTGGCAGCTCACTCCATGTAGTACCACATACAATTACACATTACAGGGGCAACCCTCTCCTTTTTCAAGTTGTTGAAGTGCTGCTATCTATTGCTCCAAAACTGCAGTGTGTGTATTGCTACTCTTGGACAAAGCTGAAAACTTCACACTTGCCTACGGGATAGCCACTGATCTTTTACTCTTGAAAGAGGAAGCTCAGAAAGGACCTCTCTCTCTCCCTCTCTCTCTCTCTCTCTTCTTTTGCCTAAAAGGGAGATTTTCCTCTTGCAAGGTTATGAATCGTCAAGAAAATATCCTGACCACACACAAGGCAATATGGGCACTGTATCTTCTCAAGGGAGTGGGTTGCGGGAGTAAGCGGATTGGCTCCTGGAATGCCAACAATGATGTTGGGAGATGCGGATTGATTATACATGTTGAATTTCAAGAAATCTATCATTATGTTATGGGTTCTTTGAATGTGAATGATGATGTGGTGAATTTCTAAATTTCTAATGTGATCGAGTAATTAATTCAAGTGGAATAATTGAAATCTGACTGGGTAATTACGTTTCTCTGCATGATTTTGAACACTGGATGATCCGATTTTTTCGTGTGTGTGGAGACGCATAGTTGGCATCCAGGTTGTACTTGAAGAGGGATAATCTGTCCATCTTAGACTGATCTGGAGTAACATTTTGTGACTCGTGTAGACCAACATCTCTCGCTTCCCTCTCAAACGAGCCAGAAGGAAAATAATGCCAAAGCAGGTAGCCTGTTGGCATCCATGTCCATGACCATTTGTATCCATTTGATCATGTGGAAGGTTTGATCCAACTTAAAAGGGGATGCTCCAATCTCTGCCTGCATGGTCTAGTCACTAGTGTTGAGCTGAGGGTTTACTATGAGTAATGTGGGGGAGTATCATGACCTGTAGCCACCCTCCACCATACCTGGATATGGGCTGATACAAAAGGTATTTCTCAAGCTCCACGTGCACAAGTGGACAGTGTCATGGCTGCCCTGATTGCTTTCAAAAGCTGTGCTAAACTGAGTGGCAAAATAGGACACAAGCCCCTACAACTCTCTGTCTCTGTGGCATGCCCCTGTGAGGGGCTTGAGTGGTTACCTGAAGATTGAGACAATGGCCCCAAAGGGTACTTAATAGAGGAGAGGGCAAGTCTGTCTCTGCAGATCCGGACCGACCTGGCCAGAATGCTGGCCCACCCCAATAGGGGCCTCCTTGCTGACTGGATGGACCCCTTCCTGGGGCCGACTATATAAGGCCACACATAGGCCACTCATCTCAGCCCCGTTTGGGCTCATGGATATGCTCAATCTAGGCTTCGTCCATGTCTTCCTTCTGTTTTTAAATTTTTTTGTTACCTCTTTTTTCTTCTCTTTCTTTTTCTCTTTTATTTTCAGTGTAGATTTTTTGGACTTTTAAGAGTGGAACTGTACTTTGGTACGGCTATGCATGAGGTTGAAGGTAGTTTGCAAGTGGAGGGCATGGCTTTTGCATTGTGCTTACAACACGTTGCCTGAAGTTTCAGAAAACCTCTGGGAAGTTTACTTATTAAAAGAAATGCATACATATCAAGGACATTAGTGTTCAGAGGTCCTAAAGAAGAACTGTCAATGCAGCTCACTCTCGCCTTTCTTTCATGTCCATGGAAGGTTTTGTTGCTTTCATAGCCAGCTTAATTTGTCCCACTAGCTGATGACTCAATTTCTTTTAAGATTGGAAGATTTTTTGGACTTTTAAGAGTGGAACTGTACTTTGGTACGGCTATGCATGAGGTTGAAGGTAGTTTGCAATTGGAGGGTATGGCTTCTGCATTGTGCTTACAACACGTTGCCTGAAGTTTCAGAAAACCTCTGGGAAGTTTACTTATTGAAAGAAATGCATACATATCAAGGGCATTAGTGTTCAGAGGTCCAAAAGAAGAACTGTGAATGCAGCTCACTCTCGCCTTTCTTTCATGTCCATGGAAGGTTTTGTTGCTTTCATAGCGAGCTTAATTTGCCCCACTAGCTGATGACTCATTTCTTCACTTTGGGCCTAGTACTTGAACAATAAATTTATACCTTGGCACCATAGACCCATACTCAAACTATTAAAAGTGGCAGCGGAAGATGCAAGCAAATTGAAGCTACAGAATCACACAGAGACAACAAGATGTGCCACAAACAGATCTGCTGTAACTCAGCCCATAAACCAGGGCAGCAACTGTAATACAAGGAGTCCTGAACAGGATGAGAAACAGGAGCTGCAGAAGGGGCTGAACTGGAGCAGAGGATAAGGGCACAAGGAGGCTGCAGCCTGAGAGCACGGAGGCTGGAGGAGCCTGAAGCGAGGAGGCAGGAGCCTGGGAACGAGGAGGCTAGAGGAGCCTGAAGCGAGGAGGCAGGAGCCTGGGAACGAGGAGACTGGAGGAGCCCGGAGCGAGGAGGCAGGAGCCTGGGAAAGAATGAGGGATCTGCAGAGGGAGCGTGGGCAGCCAACAGGGCAGCTAAGGGGCTCAGGTAGGGACGGCCAGGAGCAGGCGATAACTGGAGCCCTGAGGAGCTGTTGGAGTGGGTGAGTGAAATGAGGAGGGGGAGGGCCTTATATAGGGAAGGCCAGAGGGTCGGTCTAGTTGGCCTAGACCGACCAGCTTGGTCGGTCAGCCAACTGGGCCGACCAGCTGGTCGGCCAGGACCTGGTCGGCCTGGTCTACCCCCTCTGTCCCCCTGCTTCGGCCCTGTTGCGTGGGAGCTGGTGTGCGCCCTGTGGAGGCCTGGAGATGTCAGTCTCAACACCCCCTCTCAGCTCCAGGGTGTGGCACAAGACCCAGAGAGCTGGCATGACGCTGGAGAAGGGGAGAGGAAACAGGTTTGGTAAAAATGTCGGCGACGTTGTCGGTAGTGGTGCTGAAGAGGAGCAAAATGGTACCGTCAAGAACCTTCTCTCGAGTGTAGTGGTACTGAATTTCGATGTGTTTTGTCCGAGCATGGAAAACCGGATTGCGAGCAAGGGCGATACAGCTTTGATTGTCACAAAAAAGTGTGGTAGGAGTGTGTTGCTGAAAACCACAATCGAGAAGAAGGCGCCGAAGCCACACAGCCTCACAGGTGGCACTACACATAGCACGATACTCAGCCTCGGTGGAGGATAGGGCGACCGTGGGTTGTCGTTTACTGGACCAGGAGATAGCCGCAGAGCCAAAGGAGAAAATATAGCCCGTGGTAGAGCGGCGAGAATCGGGGTCGCCAGCCCAATCAGAGTCACTCCAACCTCGGAGAGTGAGCGGGGAAGGAGAGGAGCCACCGGCAGTATATAGGAGCCCGAAAGTAGAGGTCCTCTGAAGATAGCGGAGGAGACGTCGAGCAGCCTGCCAATGAGAAAGCGAAGGGGTTTGCATAAAGGTACTGAGGGTGCCGACAGAGAAGCCGAGATCCAGTCGAGTGTTAAGTAGCCAGATAAGAGAACCAACAAGCTGGCGGTAGAGGGAGGCATCATGATAAGTAGTGGACCCAGAAGCAGAGAGTTTAGAGTTGGGATCCATGGGAGAAGTGATGGGCCGACAGTCAGCCATGTGGAAAGTTTCGAGGAGCTCGTGAACATAGCGCTGCTGAGAGACAAAATACCCCCTCTTGGTCTGTCAAATCTCAAGACCCAAGAAAAAATGGAGGAGGCCCATATCCGTCATCTCAAATTCAGTTTGAAGAGCAACTTTAATGGCAAGGATATGATTGGTATGACTCCCAGTAAGAATCAGATCATCCACATAAAGAATGATGAAGGTATGAAGCTGTCCTTCATGAAAGAGATAAAGATTGGGATCAGCCAGAGAGCGATGAAGCCCTTGGCGGCAGAAGAAGGTATCAATACGTTGATTCCAGGCCCTAGGAGCTTGCTTGAGACCGTAGAGGGCCTTGCGAAGGCGACAGACCATGGAAGGAGAATGAGAATCAATGAAGCCGGGTGGCTGATCCACATATACCTCTTCTTGAAGATCACCATTCAAAAACGCAGATTTGACGTCCATTTGAAAAATGGGCCACTGATGGTGGGCCGCAAGAGCAAGGATTGTTCGGATGGTGCTCATCCGGGCGGTAGGTGCAAAGGTCTCCCCATAGTCGATGCCGGGTCGTTGGGCATAGCCTTTAGCCACCAGCCGAGCTTTATACTTGTCGATAGAACCATCGGAGGCGTACTTTGTTTTGAATATCCACCGGACACCGATTACGGAACGGTGTGAGGGACGAGGAACAAGGTCCGAGGTATGGTTCCGAAGAAGAGCATGAATTTCCGCTTCCATAGCCTGTTTCCAATGAGGCTGGGCCAGAGCCTGAGGAACGGTAGTGGGCTCGCGAGTGGCGAGGATGCGAGACATAAGGGCGTAATTGACATGGAGGGGATCAGAAGAGGACGGTGGGGGGTGGCGATGAGAGCGACGAGGCCCATCATCAGGGTGTGGTTCGGAGTAGGGATCCTCAAGACCGGAGGAGCGGAGAGTATCAATGAGCCATCGCGGAACACGTACCGAGCGGGGTTCCAAGGGAGGAGCAGACGAGGGTGGAGCCGGAGAAGGAGGCGGAGGAGAGAGAATAGGAGGTGATGTAACGGGGGACGAGGCAGGTGGAGGGATAGAGGGCTCCGGGGCATCGGACGGATCTCCAAGAACAGGAGGAGAGTCGGAGGATGGCGGAAGGACCTGCTCGTCGAAAAGGACATCCCTGCTCACGGAGATAATGCGGCGGCGAGGATCATATAGGCGATATCCAGTGGAGACGGAGTTGTAGCCTACGAACAAGAGCTCGTGGGACTTAGGATCAAGCTTTCCACGATCAGATTTAGGATTATGAACATAAGCATCACAGCCAAATACCCGAAAATGGGAAACATCGGGCTTAGATCCATAGTAAGCCTGATAAGGGGTCATGCCTGGAACCGTTGATGTCGGAGAGCGGTTAAGAGTATGGATCGCTATCATCATGGCCTCAGCCCAGAGGGACTGAGGGAGCTGACTGTGAGTCAGCATTGTCCGAGCCATTTCAACGCCGGTACGATGTTTACGTTCAACCACGCCATTATCAGAAGGGGTACCTGTGTTGGCAAATTCCCGTTTGACACCATTACTTAAGAACCGATCAAACTCGAGAGAGGTGAACTCACCACCCTTATCAGCACGAAGAATTTTGAGCGAGTGGTTGGATTCTTTCTCGACCAGGGCCAGCCGGGTTTGGAAACGACTGAAAGCTAGATCCTTGTGGGAAAGAAAATAGATCCAAGAATAGCGACTGAAGTCATAAACAAGGAGCATGTAGTACGAGGCTCCCCCCCGTGACATAACCTGCATAGGGCCGCATAGGTCGAGGTGAACAAGACCAAGCGGAACGGTGGCACGGCGAGAGGCATGACGGGCGAACGGCTCGCGATGTTGTTTGCCCAATATACAAGAGGGACAGAGACCTTGGCGAGTGCCGACGTTAGGGAGGCCGAGGACAAGCTGGTCACGGAATGCACGATGGAGAGCATCAATGTGTAGATGACCAAACCGATAGTGCCAAAGGTCGCCAAGGGAGGTGCCTGTAAGGGAGGGAAGGGCGACAAGCTTGTAGATACCATTGGTAGAATGGCCGGTCCAAACCGGCTGTCCGGTAGCACGATCGCGGATGGTAACAGAGGCCGCTTCAAACTCGACCTTCATATTGTTTTGACAAATCCGATGAACCGAAAGGAGATGAAAGCCGAGAGACGGAACATAAAGAACACGGGCTGAGAGGCCACCTCTTGCCTAGAGGAGGAGTTGGGGGTGGAGGAGGCAGAGGAGGAGGAAGGGGTTGCTATGACAGAAAGGGGAGCGGGAGGGGGTGGGTGAGGGAGAGGGGTGATGGATGCTACAGCGGGAGGTGGGGTGGAGGGGACGGAGGATGCGAGGGAGGGGGGTGGGTGGAGGGGACGGAGGATGCGAGGGAGGGGGGTGGGTGGAGGGGATGGAGGATGCGAGGGAGGGGGGTGGGTGGAGGGGAGAGAATAGGCAGGGGAGGACGGCTCACCGAAGAGGCTATCGACGAACCTATTGTAACTCTAGTGCCCCTTTGTTGCACCGGCTTCTGTGGTCCTGCGGCCTCTACCTTGGGTGGTAGGGGCCTGGTATATGGGGCAGCTGACACCGGAACCTTGGAGTATCCCGCAGCCTGCTGCTGAACCTGTGTACCTTGGGCCCCAGTCCCCTGAGGATCCTTCGGAAGGTCGAAGAAGTATCATCCATTAGCGTCTGAGGGTGCGTTTAGGGAGTGCTCCTTGTGTGGACATCGTGCGCCTGGGAAGTAGCCTCGCTCTCTGCCCACAAGTTCTCCTTCGCCTTTGCCTTTCTTTAGCGATTCTGCTCGCCTTGCTTTCTTCGCTTTTTCTTTTTCTTCCCAAGTTTGGTCCACCTCCCCTCTGATGGCTCCACCTCAAGGGGTATGGGGCTCGTGCTATTGATGTTGTTGATGCTGGTGCTGTTGGCTATAAGCCCGCTGAGGTCCCATTGCCTGTGGTGTACTTTGTGGGCTGTGGTGCCTCTGTTGTTTGGGGGGGGCTCGTGTGTCTGACCTCTAGGGCAATCTTGTGCCATGTGCCCCATCAATCTACATCGAAGGCACTAGCCCGGAAGCCTTGAGATCTCTACCCTTTGACGTAGCTTCCCCCCGTCTAGATCTCTACCCTCTGAAGTAGATCTCCTTGGGAGTGACTCTAGTCACTTCTCCACTAGCGAGAGTCTGGGGACCCCGTCCTCCGCTACAACCGCAGTTGCTGTGGCCGGTGGGGACTCCAACACTGTGCCAAAAGCTCGACCAATGGATGGGAGGATACCCCTATACTCTCTTGGGAGCCCGGGAAAGCGGGGGATGCGATGTGTCGTGTCCATATCCTCTACGTTGAATCCATGGTACCACGGGAAAAGATACACCAAGTGAGGGCCGAGGAAGATCGGGCTCCACTCCACAAGGGTTAGGGTGGTATCCGGAGAGCACAGCTGAAGGAGAAAGATGCCCCTTCCATAGATGGTGACCTCCTGAATGCGATCACCCTCCAGTGCCAAGCTCGCTGGATCCAGGCACGCACCAGTCGCCTCGTAGGTGTGAGGCCCACGATCCTGCCTATCACTGCATTGTCCTGCAATGATTGAACTGCATGTTGCACCTGTTTCTTATCTTTTGGGAAGAGAAGGACCTTAAGGGCAGTGGGATTCGAGGGTGCTCCCATGAGAGCCCCTCTGGCTAGACAAGGCTCACTGCCAAGAACTTCCTCTCCAATATAAGGCAAATAACCACCGCTGCAAAAAGGAAAAGAGGCGGAAGAGGGAAAGGATAAAGGGAAAGGGCAACCGCCACCTCTGATTGAAGGAATTTCCAGCCAAAGTATGGGATGTCACAAAGGGAAAAAGGCCTCGCCAGTCACCAAAAGCTGAGTCGAAGATCTCCTTGAGGAGGCGAGGTGAAGCAAGGAGGGCCGTGGAAGGGTAATGAGGGAGGCAGGAGAGGCACGGAGGGGGAGGAGGAAGAGGGAAGGCAGTGATGGAGGAGCGTGAGCAGCTCAAAATTGCCCAAGTTGAATTGAGTTGTCCAGCCCTTGAGCGTGGACCTCTCTGGTGCAACAGTGTGCGCCATTTTGAAATAATGGCATACGAGAATTAAAGCAAGCTTTTGTGAAAATGTTTGGTACCAATGCCAAGCTGCACATTGTGTCTGGGTACTAGGTGGACACTAAACTTGAAATTTGCATGGCTCACCGTGCAACAAACACATGCTTTTGATCCTTATAGTATGAACCTACACAAAAACAACAGGTTCAGAATATTAATCATGAAAACAAAATCGTTGTGGCCTTTTAATTTCAAGTGTTCGTGTACTGCATCCTCACCTGTGTGTATGATTCTGTGTTGAAGTTATCATGATTCTTGTCTGCCAGGCAAAGCATTTGCTTGAGGGCATGAAGGTGTAAAGAAAAGACTACTATCTTAGATTCTTATAGACTAAAAGGATTACCAATAGTGCACCCTGCTGAAGCACTGCTATCAATACCATTGCAACAAGACAAAAAAGCATCATGACAATCTAGGAATCGTTGTTTTCCCCAGAAACAAGTAAATGAGAGATTATGGCGACAATTGTGAAAAGATTGATGAAACAATAATTTCATACAAATTACATGAAGCCTTTAAAGATTCCATGCCATCATTGCATGCTTTCTTTGTACCTTGAAACAGGTTGGGAATTTTTCGCTGGTGTGTTACTGATCTAAATTGTCAAAATTTTGGAATCAAAATTTTTTTTCGTGGTCATTTTAGTTGAGTTTAGACACCTTCCGTTGATTGTGATTATTCTGCTTATGGACTTTCATGTTGTCTGGAGCTATTTCGGTCATCAAACAAGCAGATAACTCTAAAGATCGGTTGTGATAAGTTTCCTATGATGGTTATAGGTTAATTCAGTCTACAACATTGACAGAGGAGAGTTAGATCAGGATATGGATGAAGAGAATGAAGAATTGGAAAGTACTGAAGAATCAGATGGAGGTAGTGATTTTGATGAAGATGCTTATTCTTTTTCTGAGCAGGAGGGGAACACAGAGGTAAGAGATCTCATAATTCAGATTTGCAGTCTTATGCCCTCTGTTTTGCTGTAGTCAGTGAAGGGCTTTGATCTGCTTGTGGCAGTTTATGAACTCTTTATCAAATGCAGGTTCAACTGACAGACGAAGAAATTCAAGATTTAATTGATCAGCTTTTGCAAGTTGAGAGTAAGGTAAAGCAATCTTTCTTGTCATAGTACCTACTCGCTCCTATGTGTGATGGAGCTTATGGTTTTCAACCTTGTAAATGACTGTAGTGAAATTGAAACTGCACTATTTGTTGTGTTTTTAGAGGATGAGTTTGGGCGTGTTCTTGGATTCATCTAGATATAAGTCTTTGCCATATTAGCGGTCATGCAAATTTCATGTCGTGAAGTCTATTAATCAAAGAGATTGAGGGATGACTAGCATCTCCTCCCCTATGACCACCCAAATATTATACAATGTAGATACTTCGGCTCGTGGATACATGTGGAGAGATACGGTAGTAGTGTGGGGCGACTTACACTACCCTATCTCTAGTGGCTACCCTATCTCTAGTATCTTCATTGTGTGCATGCTATGGATTGCAAAGCAAGGAGTTCCCTTGCATGCTTGACACCGATCTTCTCTGAAGATGTTTGATGCAAAGATTGGGGAATACATGCGCCCCATAGACAACATCGATGGTCAATGGGGATGTAGTAGCCAATAGGGGTGGAAACTCACTAGGGAAGTTGTGTTGGAAAGGTCACCTTTCCATCTGTAAGCCCCATATGAGGAGAGCATGGCGGAGGGAGACCTAGGGCAGAAGATGCCCAGAGAGAAAGAGAGAGAGAGGGGACTCCAGAAGTTGTCTCAGATAGCGACCATGTGCAGGAAAGGTGGCGAGGGCAAAAGTCCTTGGATCTAGCCTGGCAGGAGGCGCAGAAGGGCAGGGAGTCTACAAGGGTGTCCTTTGTCGCCTACCTTGTTTGGCCTCTACATTGACGAGCTTGAGACAGTGATGCAGACATAGGGGGGTGTAGGTTGCTCTCTTGCAGGCACGCTGATCCAGATTTTGCTTTATGCAGATGATGTGGCTCTCTTGTCTTCCTCAGCAGAGGGGCTTCAGAGACACCTAGACGCACTACAGTCCTTTTGTGAGTCTCATGATTTGAAGGTCAACCTGGGTAAAACCAAGGTCATGATCTTCAATACATCTCGAGCCATCATGCGTCAGGAGTAGTTCACATTTGCGGGGTCATCTGTTGAGATAGTTTCATCATACACTTATCTTGGGGTTATCTTCTCTGGACCGAGCTTCACTATGAGACCCGCGATGCAGGCACGCTTGAGTAGAGGGTATGCCTCATACTGGCTCATTGAGTCTGACAACCTATGCTATGCACATAAGTTTAAGAAGTTTGTAATTCCACCCCACACCACACAGGGTGAGCTCCTGGGCTATTCTATCAGTCTTCCGCTGTGCATACCCTCTGTTGGTCGATTTCTAACAAGTTGAGCACTGATTTGTTAAACCGGCGGAACTTGATCGGCTTCATCAGTCACAAGGTGTTTGTGCACCGGAGACTCTAGTACATGAGCTTGAAGACAGTCCAAGATTGTATATATATGCTGCTTGCTGGTATTGTGATAAATTATTTCCAACTTAAGTGGTGCATTACATATCAGCTATCTTTTCTAAGCATTTTTGCTTAGAATGCTCATTTGGGAGGGACTAAAATGAAATACTATAGTTTTTACAAGCAGTTGTAGCTTGAATGAAGAGAATGTGGACTACTTTTTTGATTAGCTGTCTCTTTTTAGTGCTAGCCTTTATCATGGCCGAGTTTGCCTTCACTTCCGGAGTGCTGACAGAAACTGAGTTCGAAGACCTTTGTATATATAGATGCTTAGAGTATGTGTGGGTGTGCCGTTATGTATGGGTCAGAGCATGTGTTTATAATATAGTCCATACCCACCATTGTCATCGGTGGGGATGTCATAGGAGCTAGTCTTTGCTATACGCGATGGAGTTTTTTTGGTTTTCAACCTTGTGAGTTGTAACTGTCATGGGATTGAACTTGCACTATATGTTGTGTTTTTAGAGGATGAGTTTGTGCATGTTCTTGGATTCATCTAAATATATATTTCTTATTATGCTTTCTTTGCTTAGGTCATGTAAGTGTTTCGTAATAACTTCGTGATTGCTGTTTAGCTCATCTGTATCGCATGAAAATTATTGTAGGCAGCTGAAGCTCAAGAACTTCTCGAGGAAGAGTCTCTTGCTGTTCTCAAAGATGAAGTAAAGGCAGAACTTCACAACAAGCTTTCTGGATTGGAGGTAGTTGAATGTTATTTAGGTCATATCATTGGCGTTACCCTTGTTGTGGATTTGGAGAGTTGAAATATGTGATATTGGTTAATATGTATTGATCTTATGATTTTCAACAAGCAGCTAGATGTGGCAGTGGAAGAAGAAATTTCCACATACGTGGGTCAGTGGGTAGACGAACTTGATGATTTAGAGGATAAGAGTGCCCTTTTACAGGTGAGAACTAGCTACAAGAAGGGTTTTTTAAATTAAAGTTTCTGGCTGTACATATTTTAAATGCTAGTCTTACTCCAAAGTCTTTCAAAATTTATGCAAGGTGCGGGTTACAAAATTTTAAGATCAAAGTGGAGGGAAGCGAATACCGGTCTTTAGAACATTAGCTTCCGTCCGGGACTATTTCTGCTCTAATAATTGCATGTGGGTAGGAGCGTCTGGATGATGCTGGGATAGACCTTCCAGATCTTTTTAAATGGATAGAGAAGCAAGCACCTCAAGGTTGTACAACTGCGGCTTGGAAGAAAAGAACACATTGGGCTGGTCTCCATGCCAGTGAAGAAGCTGCTGATGCTGTCAGGAAGGCTGAAAAGGACTTAGAATCTCTGAGGCCCGTAAAAAGGTGATTGAAGAACTTATGTACTCGTACAAATAAAGTGATGTATATGTAAAAAGATGGGACCCTTATACCCTGAACTCTTATGAATACCTTCTAGCTGTCTGCTTGCCTTCTAGCCCTGTCTCTGTATGAACAGATGGCAGTGATGCCTTAGTGTTTTGCCTTGCATGCAGACACCATGGAAAATTTATGGAAGAAGGAGCAAGTGGGTTTTTGGAGAGGAAGTTCTCACAAATTGAAGGAGCTGATGCAGTAAACCAGAGTGCAGAGGGATGGGAATCCTTGGATGTTCTACTTGGAAATGAAGCAGATGCAGGGAAATTAACTGGTTTTGGTACTGACGCCTGGGCCTCTGTCTATTTGGCTGCTACACCCCAGCAAGCATCTCTCCTTGGCTTACCTGGGGCTGACCAAGTACGTGGATTTGCGTTCTGTTTTGTGTGTCATTCCATTGGAAAGATAAAAAGGCATTGTGCATCTGAAAGTTGCCAGTCAATGTGATAGAGTTCTGTTTCTGGGTGTGGCAGGTTGAGGAGATAGCAGATCTTGAGAAATGTATCAAGGATCCTTTTATCGCTGCAGCTTTGGCAGCAGAAAAAGAAGTTGGGCTTACAGAACAACAAAAGAAAAATATGAAAAAGGTAAGGAGAGATGTCACTGAAGGTCTAGGCTCGTCTTCAGGCTGTAGAATTTAGTTGATGTCTATTGGCACTTGACCCTTATAAAATTATTTTCAGGTCGAAGAAGAAGATGACATCAAGAAAGCTAGATTGATGCAAAGGGTTATTTTTAAATCAAAAAGAGCTGTGAGAAAAACAAAGATCCATAGCTCTTCCGATGTAGCTTCTGGACTTGAGCAGGTACTACCCGTCTTTTAATCAAGGTTGTGGTAAGGCCAAGCAGATTTCATTGTTTTCATCGGTCTATCCTTTCCTGGTGTCAGAAGAATGGTTGCTCTCACAAGAAACACTGTTTCAAGGTCTTCCACGCCTTTTTAAATTTTTGGCTTTGAGCTGTACCTTTCGTCATGTGTTAGAAGATAGGCCGACAGGAAGTGTAATCAGCCTTCTGTAAGAGAGTGGTTAAAAATCATATTTGAGAAGGCTTAAGATGTTGGACTGCCTTCCCAGCTTGTCATTCGAGCTCTGATAATGTCATATAACAATTTGTAACAGTTTGAAGTAAAAAGAAAAAGAATAAGTAATCAACCACATTTGCTCATGCTGCAGCCAAGACTTTTATAGAGCATCTATAAGGTAGCGAGAGTCATTGCCAGTTTATATAGACTCTAGAGACTTACCATGGTCCTCAAACTAAGGGTGCAGCTGCGGTTTTCTTTTTCCTTTTTCTTTTTGGTTGCAATTGTTTCTATTCGTATTAGGAGCTTATCTTGGATCATGCTGATGTGGCTTCTGTAAAATTTGTATCTGAATTCACATAATTACTTTGGTTGCAGTCTAAAGCTGCTGGTGGGGAGAAAAATCAAGATGATTCATGCACTCCAAGTTTACTTCAGGGTGGCACAGTCTGCCACTTGCAAACATCTATTCAGGATTCTGCAGGTGATGTTGATACTGCAACTGCATTGTTTGCCAACAGTGTTTTGCAAGATCCTGTAGAGAATTTATTGGACGGTGGAAAGGCTCTAGTATATGGTCGTGATGGGTGCAAGCCTCTTCTCAGTGATATAAACTTCGACTATTCTGACTGTCTTGATTGCGAAACCCCAAAAACACATTTGAAAAGATCCAGAAACCATGAAGTTTCTGAAGATCATCAGCAAAAGGGAAATAAAGTAGTCATTAACATTGACAGTGATGAAGATCAAGTGTTGGAAGAAAGAAAACAACCAGTCTGGGGGCAAAATCAGGCTGTGCTGTTACTTCCTGCAACATCTGGTGATGATGTTTTCGAGGGAAAAGTGAGTATGGATATGCCGAATAATCTCTGCAGTGGATCAAATATGCCAAGCTTAAAGAACAGGATTGATGATGAATCTGTGTTTACTGGTCGTAAAAGTGCGGAAACTAGAAATGGTTTGCAGACTGCAGGTCTATCTCATGTTGGGGAGGAAGTGCTTGGAGATGTTGAAGAGGATGGGGACAGATTCATGTGCATAGTTTGTGGAGATAAATTAAGCTCTCATGATGTGCACAAGCATCCTCGTTTTGACATTGCTATATGTAAGCCATGCAAGAACTTCTATCAGAGTAGTCCCTTTACCAAGGTACCTTTTCCAGTACTCACATGCCACAAATCATATAGAAATTGCAGTTCTTTTTCAGAGGACACAAATGGATCTTGCGGACTTTGTTTTGTCACAGGACATAAATGGATCAGAAAATGAATGCTGTTGGTGTGGAAATGGTGGCGATGTTGTCATGTGTGACTGCTGTGAAAAGGTCTTTTGTCAACCTTGCATATCCTTAAATTTTGGGGACGAGGAAGTGCAGAGGATTCGGCATATGGAAGAATGGGCTTGTTACTGTTGTAATCCAGGACCTTTGAGGACTTTAATGGAACGCTTCAGAAAGGCAACTGAATTTGGCCTAATACAAGGTTTGGGAGACAATTTGTCCAGTGACGCCGAGTGTTCTGACTTCAGCAATGGGTAGGAATTGTTCATTCAAATCTATGGGCTACAAACATTTAATCTCATGCGGCACTTAGAATAAATAGTATATATTGTATGCGATTAAAGTTAGTCTGTAAACTGTGAAGCAAATAATGTTAGTTTCAGTCAAACTCACTTTGTTCAAATAGGACGTTTGTCTGTTGCAGTGTTGATGAATGTTCTTATATACTGCATCAGTGCCTTTGATATGAAGAAGATCACATTCACGATATTGCCTCTCAGTATCCTGAGAATTGTTGTCTTAAATTGGTAACAAAGATTAATTTTCAATATGGGAACACGTCATAGGGTTCAGCATACCAATGAGGGCACAAGTACACGTATCAGAAGCTGTACATGCTAGACCTCAGTTATAATCTAACAAGAGGCGTTGCAAACTTGAAAGAAGGCTGAAAGACGCTGTCCATAGATGCATTATAAATCCACCATTGCATGTTGTTGGCAAAGGGTTGTTAGAATTCTGTTCATCCCCCGTCTGTACCATAGGGAGTGAGGGCTGTTATTGTGAGTGTGCCTGCCCAAGGATGGTAGTTTTCTCTCTCATCTCCCTGGTTTTTCTGTCGTAGTTGGGGGGCTTTGCCAGGGCACAGCGGATGGATGTGGGGGCTGGATACATGAGCTGGTTGTAAGGCTATGAGCTAGATGTGGCCAGCTAACTGAGGACTGGCAGTCAGGCCAACCTACCGGCCTACCAGCTGTTTGAGCCAGCTGACCAGCAGCCGACAGCTCACCAGGCCAGTCAGCCTGGCCAGACAGCTGATCAGAGGCTCCCCCAGCCTATCAATAGGGCCATGTTTGCCCACTGTTGTAATGGATTATCCTCAGTGTATAGAGCATAGTTTGTACCTACTTGTGCACCTTTCTTCTCTTGCATTCCCTTTTCATGGCTCTTTCCACATGCATCATTGCGAGGCGTCACCCTTGACATAGCCCATCGGATCCAGAGATCGAGGAGACCACGCCCTCCACCACCACGGGAGACATCCCGACAGATGTAGATACGTGAGCTCTTTGCATCTCATCAGAGAGCCACCATGGAGCCTCGATACGTGGAACCGGTTCATGCACTCAGGACTTTAGCTCTGAGCAGTTGATATTTTTCATGCCACCCTCATGCTATTTTACTACTTTTTTGCTGTTTGGTACTAGTATAGCACTTTAGTACTTAGCAAGGGCTTTAGTGAGCACCTTTGCCCCGGCCCACAGTGGTCAGTATCAGTCACTTGATTCCGTACTTTATCCCATAGGCCTGCAAGGCCTCCTGCGAACGTTAATATATCTTTCTTTCTTTCTTTCTTTCTTTGTCTACACAATATCGTAGCGATTGACAGCTATTCAATGACGCTGTTTGCCTTGGCTTCCCCGGCACTTGGACACTCAACACCATCACCCCCATCCACAAGGCAGGGGATCCCATGGACCCGAGTAACTACAAGACTATCATGATTCGACATGTGATGTCCAAGATCTATGCAGCTGTATTCAATGCATCAGTCAGCCTGTTCGCAGAGATGAGAGGGCTCAGAGTAGAGGCTCAGGCCGGATTCAGGCGAGACCATGGGACTATGGAGTACATACTCACACTCAGGAGTGTCATTCACGGAAGGAAAGGGTATATTGCTGCTTTGTGGATTTCTGCAAAGCCTTTGACACAGTACCTCGAGCTCGTCTCATCACACGCCTACAGACACTGGGATTTGATCAGGAGACCATCTGGGCAATCGTGGCACTTTATGAGAGTCTCAGGCCGAGTTTGGATAGGCGCAGGTTGGACAGACGAGAGCTTGAGTACCATAGGGGTCAAACAAGGTTGTTCCTTATCACCCACCCTGTTTGGCCTCTACATCGATGAGCTTAAGACTTTCATGGGGGCGTTCAGAGGGACCGGTTGCTCACTTGTCGAGATCATCATTAGGATTCTTCTTTATGCAGATGACGTGGCACTCTTGTCGTCCACACTGGAGGGGCTCCAGCGACACCTGGATGTACTGCAGGCTTTTTGTTTATCCCATGATTTGGAGGTCGACCTTGGCAAGACCAAGGTCATGATCTTTAACATCTCTCAAGCAAACATGCAACGGAAGCAATTCACTTTCACTTTCGGTGGGTCACCAGTTGAGATCGTATCCTCATACACTTACTTGGGGGTCATTTTCACCGGCCCGATCTTCACGATGAGACTAGCGATGCAAGCCAGACTGAGTAGGGGATACGCCTCACTGGTTCGGCTACTCCCACTTCCAGGACCCTCGGACCAAGGCTCTTCTCTTCGACTCCTTGGTCCGACTAGCTGGTATGTATGGCAGCTCTTGTTGGGGGCCTGACATGTCAAAGATAGAGTGGACACTGGTGGAGTGCTTGCAGATCCTCATGTTCTCACGGATGATCCAGGGGAAACCGTCTGTACCACATCACATCATTCAAGCCGAGTTTGGTGCTTCTCCACTCCAGCTAGATGCAGCCTTTCAGACCATCACATATCTACACCGGGTTAGATCATATGGGGACTGCACATCAGGGAGACAGAGGTTGCCATGGTTGGCTCTCGATTCCTCCATGAGGTCGGCAGCAGAGGGAGACAGACTCACAGATGGTTTGTGAGACTAGGGTTTCACATCGATAGGATACCTCCTTTTCAATATAGTTTAGATGCCCCTTCGGTACTCCCACCTACCATCCCGATCGGGCCACACACCAACCAGGTCATTCGAGAGGATCTCCTGCAGCTACACACCTTTAGGACCTGGTTGGAGCCGAGGGAGCTTCCAATGAAGCTGAGTTTCCACGGAGATTACTATCTTCGTATTTCGGAGGAAGGATTCATCACACCACCGGGGTACACTCAGCTTCATATGCCTCACTCACTACGGATTTCCATCGGACAGTTTCGGGTATCATCACACCGCCTCCGCATAGAGAGCGACAGAGCAGAGGGGATTCCTAGGGAGCATTGCTTATGCATATTGTGCGACTGTCAGGAGGTCGAGTTGGAGGAGCATTTTATTTTCGGGTGCCCAGTGTACTTTGAGATCCGAGGTCGCTACCATTGCCTCTTCAGAGACGGCTCTAGGCTCCTTTCTAAATTCCTCGCCTACCCAGATCAGAGATGCCTCACGGCCTTCATTCACGAGGGGGTCCGACACAGAGAGTACTTACCCAAGCAACGGGGCTTGGCCACATCATCAGACACCTTTCAGAGCAGGATCACAGAGTTCTTCCCATCGAGTGACATTGATCCTCCAGTCTCTAACCGCAGACGTGACAGAGACCCCGACCTGACGATCGCAGCACGACACACGAGACATCGAGGGGACACAGATCACTCTGGGGCATCCCTCGTCATTGTTTAGACTCAAGATACGTCCCACGGGAATCACGGTGGCTCTAGTCTTGCGTCGAGCCTTGTCCAGGAGACCAAGACGCACGGCACCCCTTGACGGGCACCAGCATCCCATTACCGGCTATGCACCAGCCAGGGCGACATGACATACGAAGGATTCCGCTCCGCTCCAATCTTTTTCTTTCCATTGTTACATCCAGATGTATTTGATTATGTATGATCAGACTTAGGATTCAGCACAAGTGACGATGCTCGTTTCAGTAGCTCCACCCTTACTGTGATTTGTATCAGGTTTTCTTTCAATCTCATAGACCCATCGGTCTTCTGAAGACTAATAAAATCTGTGTGCGTGCGCGCGTGCACGCATAGTACTAGGGCCCAGAACCAACAGGCTGGACCCCTCTGGAAAGGTCTTTATTACGTGAGAAATTATTTGTTACAAAATCTCGCAACCAACATCTGCAGGCTGATTTTCATACGTGAATCATTAAGATTACAAGAGATGATCTCTCTATCTTAGCAAGTGCCAAGCATCAAAACTCTAGCTACTATCTAAACTCATGCCATGGGTTGGTCATTTTGGGACCTTCCTGTAAGAAATCCTAGATTTACTATATTTAGAAATGTGCTAAGGAACAGAAAGGAGACTGAGATAGCAGAGAACAAGGAATAATTGTATTGCTTGAATGTCTGTAGGGTATTTGTTGTGTGTCATCCCCATTACAAGATGATCTCTCTATCTTAGCAAGTGCCAAGCATCAAAACTCTAGCTACTATCTAAACGCATGCCATGGGTTGGTCATTTTGGGACCTTCCTGTAAGAAATCCTAGATTTACTATATTTAGAAATGTGCTAAGGAACAGAAAGGAGACTGAGATAGCAGAGAACAAGGAATAATTGTATTGCTTGAATGTCTGTAGGGTATTTGTTGTGTGTCATCCATACAATTGGGCCTCTCTTATATAGAGAGTGAAGAGTCACACATGAAAAGGTGTGTACTCCAAAGTGTGTGTGCATGAAGAGGTGTATACTCCAAAGGGTATGTGCATGAAGAGGTGTGTATCCCTTGTAAAGGGTGTGACCCTTGATGAGAGGGTACATAACAATAGAAATGTCTCTTCAATAGAATGTCTGTTGTGAAGGGTGGTGCCTCATAGGAAGTGTCCCGTTGAAAGGGAAAGGGTTGTGCCTCATAGGAAGTGTCCTGTCGAAAGGGCATACCCTTCCACAAGTGTCCATTCATCAAACCATCCATAAGTCTAGAAATAGAAAAAGGAATACGTCACAGATCGTGACATCCCCTCCCACTCAAAATAAGACCCTGGTGGAGATAATGAACTGATGTAGAAAATATCACTGTAAATTCTGAAAATACTGATGTAAAATGTCAGGGTACTGCTGTAAGTCTTCATCAGATTGCCAAGTAGCGTCGGAATCGTCCAGATCTCGCCAAAGAACAAGGAATTCCGTGATAAGTTGATGTCGAGTCTCTCGCTGTCGATGGTCCAGAATACGCTCAGGAATAAGGAGAACATAATCGTCTTTGATTTCTCGGACATAATCACCTGCAGGAGGAACTGCTTCATCGCCTGGAATGTACGTCTTTAGCCAAGAAATATGAAATGTTGGATGTATTTTACCCCATGATGGTGGTAATTCCAATTTGTAACTTAAAGGTGAATTTTTCTTGACGATCCGGAAAGGTCCATAGTATCTTGGTCGCAACTTAGGAAACACAGACTTAACCGTCTTATAGCGATGTGGGGCTAGAAATAATAGCACCATGTCACCATTGTCAAATTCCAGGTGACGTCCATGTTTGTTGGTAGACCGTTGATACCGCTCTTGCGCTTTTCGCATATGATCCCTGACTTGAAGTAGAATGTCTTGCATTTCTTGAACTAGTTGATCAGCTAGGGCCACTCGATGTTGAAGTACAAAATTCATTGGTACAATCGGAGTAGTGTGTCCATAAGCTGCTTGGAATGGAGTCATGCTGATGGCACTATGGAAAGAGTTATTATAAGCAAACTCAAGAAGTGGTAGATACTCTTCCCAAGCTGCTAGGCGTGACTGAATATAATGTCGAAGCATTTCTTCCAGAACTTGGTTGACTCTTTCAGTCTGGCCATCTGATTCTGGGTGGTAGGCTGAACTGAACAGTAGAGTTGTACCCAAAGATTCGAACAGTGAAATCCAAAAGTGATTGGTAAACTTAGGATCTCTGTCGGTATGATATTCTTGGGCAAGCCACGGTGTCGAAAGATGTGTTGTATGAAGAGTTTGGCTATGTCCAGAGCCTGTGCACTGCTTTTGCAAGCAACAAAGTGTGCCATTTTGGACAATCGATCAACAATTACCATAATCTGAGTGTTACCTCTGGAGGATTGTGGTAGTGTTGTAATGAAATCCATGGAAATACTTTCCCACCTTTCAGTTGGAACTGGAAGAGGCTGAAGAAGTCCTATTGGAAGTCGTCGGCTTGCTTTCATTTGTTGACAAGATAAGCAAGATGTAACCATTTTGATGACATCGCTTTTCATCTGAGGCCTGGATGGGCGGCATAAGGAACTACATGATGCTCTTTTAACAAAAGACGTCGAACATCCTTGTCATGTGGTACACAGACGCGATCTTGATAATACAGAAGGTCGTCCGTATAAGAATAGGAAGAGAAAATCTTTTGTTCGGAAGTCGAAGGTTGATCTTTTGAAAGAACCTGTACTGCTGTGCCGAAGTCTTTATCATTGAAATACTTCCCTTTGAATGAATTCAGAACATCCACAGATAATGTAGAGATTACCATAGCTGATGCTAGAGGTAACCTGCTGAGAGCATCTGCAACTAGTCCTGGAATGTACTCAATGGTCATGTGAAAGTTGGCCAGAAACTCAACCCAGTGCGCTTGTCGAGCGTTCATGACTGGCTGAGTAAAGATATACTTTAAAGAGTGATGGTCTGTCTTGACCACAGAGTCGGCTCCCATGAGATAATGTTTCCAAGAGCGATAAGCATGTACAACGGCAAGAAACTCCTTATCATAAACTAGGTATCGGGTTTGGATATCAGAATGTTTATGGCTGTCAAAAGCAATAACTCTGCCTTCTTGCATCAAGACTGCTCCTGTAGCGATGTCGGAAGCGTCGGTCATGACCTCAAATGGAAGGTTTGGGTCAGCAATAGCCATCACTGGTGTGGTAGTGAGTGCTTGCTTGAGTTCTTGGAAACTATACTCTGTTTCGGGAAGCCACTGAAAAACTGCTGTGCTTTTTATTAATTCAGACATAGGAGCTGCGACTTTGGAAAACTGATAGACCTTTGTATGGTAGAAGTTTGCCAATCCAAGAAAAGAGCGGACATCATGAACATCCTTAGGAGTAGGCCAGTTTCGGATTACCTCGACCTTCTTGGGATCCACAGAGATGCCTTGAGCGGAAATAACATGTCCCAAATATTCAAGTTGGGTTTTGAAGAACTCACTCTTCTCAATGTTGATGTAGAGAGAATTTGCGCGGAGAACTTCAAAAACTTGGTGAAGATGTTGTTTGTGCTCTTGTAGGGATCTGCTGAAAACGTCGAGGTAAACGATGACAAACTTATCGAGGAAAGGCCTGAAGATGTCGTTCATGAGTGTCATGAATGTGGCCGGGGCATTGTTTAACCCAAAGGACATGACCAAACATTCATAGTGTCCATACTTTGTTCGAAAAGTTATCTTGTACTCATCGCCTTCTCGTATGCGAAGTTGATGATAACCTGAATGAAGATCAATCTTTGAGAATTGTGTTGCATGTAGAAGTTGATCGAAGAGGTCATCGATGCGAGGCAATGGATACTTGTTTTTGATAGTGAGCTTGTTGAGGGCTCGGTAGTCGATGCAGAGGCGCATTGACTTATTCTTTTTTTCCACAAGTAGTACAGGAGATTCGAAAGGGCTGCGATTGGGCCGAATGTGACCTTTGTCGACTAGTTCGGTGACCTGTCTTTGGATTTCTTCATTTTGAGTGTAAGAAACCCGATAAGGAGGTTTCGACGGTGGATTACTGCCAGGAATAAGTTCGATTGGGTGATCCACTGGTCGTCGAGGTGGTAACTGCTTTGGCAATTCCTGTGGAAAAATATCCAGGTAGGGCTGGAAAAAAGATTGATTGAGGTATTCAGGAGGATCCTTAGTTGGTATCTCCTCTATTGCCGTAACCAACAGAAGTGAAGTCTTTACTTGACGTTTACGAACCCACTTCTTTACTTGTAGGGCAGAGGCAACTGGGGTTGAAGGAGAGTCCCTAGAACCAATTAGCTCAATAAGTTTTCCGTGGTGGACAAACTGGATCGTATGGCTGCGAAAACTGATTGATGGATCATAGTTGTAGAGCCACTGTTGTCCAAGTATGACATCATATCGAGAAAGAGACATGATGTCGAAGGTTCAACTTGTCCGTATAATGTTGGATGCGAAAAGACAAGTTTTCGATCCTGGTGTTGCACAAGAAAGTGGTTCCATTTGCGAGTTCAATCTGATAGTCCATGAGACTAGGACTGGTGGTCAACCGAAGTTTGTCGACCATAGAACTAGCTAGGAAGTTATGAGAGCAGCCACTGTCGATGAGGATAGTGATCGTTGTTCCACGAATCGATCCTTGAACACAAAGTACTTGAGTGGCCAGGGAAGGTTCGGGGTTGCTGGCAAGGCTCAGGTGGATGGCTCAGGTGGATGGTATTTGCGATTCGAACAGCTTTGCCTTTCTTGTCTTGTGCTGGGGTAGCATCTTCTCTTTGGGAAGTGCTAGGTTCCATATTGGAATTTTGCTTTGGTCGCTTGGGACAATCGAACCATCTATGGTCGCCTGTACAGATGGTACAAAGTCCTTTTGTGTTGGAGTTGTTCTTCTTATCAGTGGCCGCACCTTTATGTTGGGGATGTCGGTAATGACTTTGTGAAGAAGAAGAGGCGCGATCCTTGGAGGAGTGCTTCTGTTGGAATCCAGCATATGATTTCTGAGTCTTCTGGGGATCTTGAGACTGTCGTTGACCTTGATTACCGGAGTTTTTTGGAAACTTGGTGTTATCTTGAGGGCGAGTACCTTTGGCCATAGTAGAGTTCTGTGTGCGATTAGCACTCTGCTTCCCTGTGTTTTGGAAATTTGTAATGCGCTCTGCGTAAGCAATAGCGCCAGCTGTGGTGGTGATGTTTGCTTTAAGGACATCAATGCGTAACGAGGGATTTAGGCCTGAGATGAAAGCATGAAGGCGATCATCCTCAGTTAAACCATCAATCTCCAGCACCAATGTGGTGAACTGAGAGATGTAGGAAGACAGGGAGCCTGTTTGCTCCAACTGTCGGAGATTTAAACGTGCTTGGAAGTCCGCATTGGCAGGTATGAACTGCTTACGGAGCACGTGTTCAAAACGTTCCCATGTTAACACACTTTTGCCGTCCTTTAAGCGTCTTTGCCACCATAGAAAAGCAGTATCCTTGAGGAGGGAGGCTGCCAAGGCGATCTTTTTGCCTTCAGTGAGGTCAACAGTATCAAAATACATGCGCATTTTTGCGAGCCATTGGTCAACTGTTCGGCGATTGCGTTGACCAGTGTAGGCTTCCGGAAGTTTGATGTCAAGTCTTTTAGTTTTGGAAGCTTGAAGTAAACGGTAGAGGGCACGTAGTTCATTGTTTTCTACCTCTGGTGGGAATGAATCCGCATAGTCGTCTGGTTGCGTCACGTCATCCTCTGTATGTGTGGTACTGCGATAATCTTGAAGTTGTTGGACTTTCTGGACCAAGTCGGAGATGCTGTCTTGAAGCTGGGAAATTTGAAGTTGCAATAGTGATTCGCCTTGTACGTTGACTTCAGGGGTCTTTTTTAGACTTGAGTCTTTGATCTCTGGAGAGGCTTCACGCGAGCGTTGCGACATATCGGAGATCCCTGTGAGAAAAGTGCGAACTTGTGCTCTAGTTTGTACCATTCGTGGAAGAGGATTCGGGCTGCTCCCTGAGGTTGCTCATGTTAGAGGGGTCAAGCGAGGCAGGATGGAACCACCCGTGGAAGTCTGGTAAAGAAGGTCCTGTCTGAGGTAACACTGGTGATGCCGAAAGTGGTGTTACTGCTCGTGAGAGGACATGAGTAGGTTGTAGAGTCCACGGATCTGAGAAGGGATAAGGAGCTGCTGTCGGAAGTGGAGGATATCCAAGAGAAGGAGTGCCTTCAGAGTGTAAATACTGTCTTGGAGAAGGTACAACCTGTATAGGACGATATCTGGGAGCTGAAGGAGGTGGAGAGTACCCTGGGGATGCCGAAGGTGAGGGGTAAAATTCTCTCCAAAGATGGACAGCAAACTCTTGAGGAATATCGGGTTCTGGGTATCTTCGTGTCTCGTGGAACACAACATGGACTGTGCTGAGGAAGTAATGTAACTGAGGTGCCTCACGTAGAAGATATAGGATGTGGTCCAAATCACTAGGAGGGCACGTGACACAGAAGACCCATGATGCAAAAGCTCCGAAATGGGCTGGTTGTGCAATCTGAACACGATATTGTGTGGTAGATGATGCCTGAGGTGTCCTTGAAATGCTGGGTGAAGTACCAGGGGTTTCCATGCTTTAAGGGAGCGTCTTTCATTTGCTGTAATTTGATAA
Source organism: Dipteris shenzhenensis (assembly GCF_047967505.1). NCBI lineage: Eukaryota > Viridiplantae > Streptophyta > Polypodiopsida > Gleicheniales > Dipteridaceae > Dipteris > Dipteris shenzhenensis. Next base: position 8,865,618 of record NC_141598.1, read on the forward strand.
TGACAAGAGAATCCTTAAAAGCAGAATGGAAAGACTCCACCTGGTAATGATTTAATCTGCCAAATTGTTGCGTAGAAGATCACAGATCTGGGCCTGGTATTTAACAGGCTGGCTTCATCGCGATAGGAGGCTGAAAACTGCTGCTGATCTGGCAGGAAAATGTAGCGAACCAAGGAGAGCAGGTTATCAATGGCGCAACAGGCTGCAGGTACCCGATTCTGGATCGAAATAGGGGCTGGTGCACCAGGCTGCTGCTGCCATGGCGAAAATCTGTTTGCAGGCTGTTTTGCGACCGAAGGGCGGGCTGGTGCTGTGCTCATGTTGCAGGCTGGAAAGGAGCAGGGCTGCAAAACCAGCGGGGCTGCAAGGGGCTGGCGCACCAGGCTGCTGGATCGAAATAGGGGCTGGCGCACCAGGCTGCTGCTGCCATGGCGAAAATCTGTTTGCAGGCTGTTTTGCGACCGAAGGGCAGGCTGGTGCTGTGCTCATGTTGCAGGCTGGAAAGGAGCAGGGCTGCAAAACCAGCGGGGCTGCAAGGGCAAGGAATCTGGCAGCGAAAAAGGCGAGGGGCTGGCAGCGAAAGTGGCATGGCTGGCAGCGTGATGGCGCATGAAGGCTGCAGCAAGATGGCGTGGGCTGGCAGCGAGATGGCGAGGCCAAGGCAGGCAGCGAACCTGTGCGGGCTGGCAGTGAGATGGCGAGGGCTGAGGCGGGCAGCGAAGTGGCGAGGGCTGAGGGCAGACCCTGCGTGGGCTGACAGCGGAATGGCGAAGGCTGAGGGCTGCTGCTGCGTGGAAATCCGTACGGTGGAGGCGAACCTGCATGCATATCCGTACGGAATGTCAAAGGGTGCATCCCTTTTTCGTTGGTGGCTGCCCAGGTTGGTTGGTTGCCCAAAAATTAAAAGGTGGGTTTATTTAACCCTAGGGTAGTTAGGGTAAACCTAAGGTTTGGGGCTGGGTTTTCCATTTTAACCCCTCTAGGTACCCTTTTATAGGTGCTTGGTGCCTAAAAGGTGTGCCTATTCGAAGGGGTGTGACCCTTGGAATAGGTGCACCTTTTCATGAAGGGGTGTGTCCCTACATGAATAGGTGTGTCCTTTTGTCCACGATGGGGTGTGTCCCTTGAGTGAGGAGTCGAGACTCTTCATTAAAAGGTGAGTCCGATGGTGGAAAAGGTGCGTCCCTTGGTTTTGGGACAGCCCAAGCACCTGTAAAGACACGATTTTTGTCGTGTCCATTCACATCAACTCGTGATGTGTGGGAGATGGAGAGGCCATAGATGACTTTAGGCAGGGTTGGCGCGAAAAATTTTTATGCTCATCCTCTCCATCTCTTCCATGCACAATGTGCACGGATATCCTTCTAGCGGAAAAGATGTATCAGATCGGCGCTAGAAGGTGGGGGGCATTTCCTACAGGCAGGAGCGAATTTTGCTCTGATACCATTGTAAGAAATCCTAGATTTACTATATTTAGAAATGTGCTAAGGAACAGAAAGGAGACTGAGATAGCAGAGAACAAGGAATAATTGTATTGCTTGAATGTCTGTAGGGTATCTGTTGTGTGTCATCCATACAATTGGGCCTCTCTTATATAGAGAGTGAAGAGTCACACATGAAAAGGTGTGTACTCCAAAGTGTGTGTGCATGAAGAGGTGTGTACTCCAAAGGGTATGTGCATGAAGAGGTGTATATCCCTTGTAAAGGGTGTGACCCTTGATGAGAGAGAACATAACAATAGAAATGTCTCTTCAATAGAATGTCTCTTGTGAAGGGTTGTGCCTCATAGGAAGTGTCGCGTCGAAAGGGCATACCCTTTCACAAGTGTCCATTCCTCAAACCATCCATAAGTCTAGAAATAGAGAAAGGAATACGTCACAGATCGTGACACTTCCAACACCCATGGTCATAAGCCTTTGGTGAAGCTCTCTCTTAGCTCCATGAGAATAGGGCATTTTCACCCCTCTTGCTACTTGCAACAATTTAATGAAGCATACTATATGGCAGCCATTAACTGTTAGCTTTTGCATGCAAGATAAAACTTTAGACTAATCCTAGTCTCTGTGGGCATCCCCACCAAGCAAACCAATGCGCACAATCACTTAATAATTCTCTGGTTGACCGGGGTCAACCTCTTTGACTATAATTAAGAGCTTTGACCAAGAGTCAAGGAGCCTTAATTAAAGCCAAGTCTCTCCAACCGACGTTGGAACAGATTGATTGACTAAAGTCAACCCTCTTGGCGTAAGCCAAATCCTTCTGACCGGAGTCGGGCTTACTTGACCGGAGTCAACGTTCTTTGACCAATTAAAAGAACTCTTTCACCATAATTTAAAAAAATCAAAAACTCATAATTATGGTCAAATCAAAGGTCAACTCAACATTTGACTTGGAATATTTACAGCTTGGTGACATCCCCTAGGCTTCTATTCAGTTGACCTCAACTGAAAAGCCTCTTTATAAATATCCAAAACTTGTGGATAATCAGACATCACGTCTTTATGCATCCATCTGGCGTTCAATGCCGAGTAATTCTTGAACTTGACAAGGTACTTGTAAAATGCCGTCTTGTGGCCCTTCGCGTACCGTATGGTACACAATCTATTCTGGCTGGAGGATCTCCTCCAGTTCTTTCACTTCTCGTGGATCTTCCATTATAGGCTCTATTGATATTTCTTTAGAAGACTCACACGAAAGGCATTGTGAATCTTCCAATGCTCTAGCAGTTCCAATCTATATGAAACCTCATTAATCTCATCTGAAAAACTTCAAAAGTACCCAATCCCCTTTCTTGAGATCTAGCTATCTCATGTGCTTATCTTAAGCTTTCTTGTGCTTCTCTTGAGATATCTCCTTTGCTGCCCGAACTTGGCTGAATACTATTTGGAGATCTCTAACATATTGAGCAACTGCAAAAATCTCGTCTTTGGTCCTCACAATTGGTAGCAGGATCACCTTTCCATAAATGACCTCAAACAGGGCTTTACCCGTGAGGCATGAATTGTGTTATTGTATGCAAACTCCACAAGTGGAAGGTACTTTTCCCAATCTAATTTTTGGTCAGCCACGTTGAAAGATCTAACACTATTAAATTCGCTACTTCACTTTGACCATTTGTCTGGGGATGGAAAGAAGATTAAAACTTCAGATTCGTCCCCATATTATCAAATGAGGCTCTCCAGAATAGGCTAGTCATTCTGGGGTCTTGGTCAACACTGACAATGGACTTTGGCATATCATCGTGCTGAAAGATCTGTGCCATAAAAACCTTGGCCATATGATCATCAATGATAGTCCATATTTATCACTCCCTGACTTTGATCATAAGGTCAAGTCCATTGCTACACTTTCCCATGGTGCCTGAGAAACACAAAGAGGCATTAGTACGCTAGGTGCCTTCCGTCTATCATATTTGACATTTTGACAAGGCATTTCGTAACAAACTCGTGCATCTCTTTAAGCATAGCTGGCCAATAAAAATACCTCTAAAGACTGAGTGGTAGCTGCAATTCCTCAATGCCCAGCATATGGAGATGCATGGCATTCTTCCAAAATCTTTTGCCTCATATCTCAAGTGATGAATAGGCAGTCATCCTTCATTAAATAACCCTATTTCAAGGAATACTGACTTGAAGACTGCCCCTCCTGCATTTGCTGCAATATTTCACCAAAGTCTCGGTCACTGGCGTAGTGCTCCCTCATCTCTTCGAGATCCATGTGATAGGAAATGGTCACATTAATGACCTTGGGTCTTTGAGACAAAGCATCAGCCAGTCTTTTCTGAGCTCCTAGTGTATGGACAATCTGAAAATCATAAAGCATATTTGCGCATTTCATATGCTTCTCTTTGAGTTTAGTTGGTGTCGAAGAGTATCTCAGATTTCGGTGGTGAGTCTTTACAGCAAAATCTGCACACCCAAGAGATAGTGCTTCCAAGTATTAATGGCAAGAATCACATCTAACAATTCTTTCTCATAGATTCCCAGATCTCTCTCAACATCCCGTAGTCTCTAGTTTTCACAAGCCATTACATAACCATTCTGATGAAGTGAAGCCCCAACGCATTCTCCGCAAGAATAAAAAAGGCTTGTACAAATTGGGGACTACCAAAATTGGTTATGTAGTTAGCTTGCTTTTGAGTGTATTGAATGCTGTCCTTTGTGGCTTATGCCATCTGAAGGCTCATTCTTTTTAGTCAAGTCATGAAGTGGGACAGCTATATTAGTGAAGTGCCTGATAAACACCTTCTGTAGTAGAAAGCTACTTACTTCATGAACACTTTTCAACTCAAGCCATTCTTGAAAAGCTTGAATCTTAGCAAGATCCATCTGAATTCCATTCTTAGAAATGATGTGCTCGAGACAATGGATCTCTTCAAAAATTCACTTTTCTTGCTATTGGCATAGAGCTGATAATTACGCAGCTCTTGGAAGACAGTAGCAAGGTGTTCCTTGTGCTCTTCTTCGGACTTGGAAAAGACTATGATGTCATCGAAAAAGATCCCAATGACTGCCTGTATGAACAAAAGATCCGATCCATCATTCGCTTAAAGATAGCATGGGCATTTGTCAACCCGAATGGCATTACCAAGTATTCATACAGACCAAAAGTAGTGTGGAACACTATCTTGTGCACGTCCCCTGTGATTGTATGCGAACATGGTGGTAACCACTTTTCAAATCTATCCAGCTGAAAATGAAGCTCCATTGAGCTGATCCAATCTCTAGCACATCATCTATGCAGGGAATTGGGAATCTATTCTTGATGGTCATCTTGTTTAGTGCGTGATAATCCCAAAAAGGGGGTTCCATTGGGGCGGGGGTGATTTGCTCCTCCTCCCACCTCTTTTGGGGCTCACTCTAATACTACTTGATCTCATGATGAGGGATAGGATGTTCCATATGATAAAGGAGTGGCTGGGACCCCAGGGTAGGGAGTTGTGGATTACTCATGGGAACACCGCCATTTACCAGTTGGGTTTCTCAGCACTATACAGACATGGATTGGGTCTAGCAGTAGTTGTTCATCTTTCTCAGATTACACATTGGTCATTACAGCAGTGTGCTAGATGGCTCAAGGCAAATGTTTCCTTTATGATGCAGTGGGCTGTGAAGGTAGGCATCGAGCCTATCATGCCTCTGAGTGCTATTGTACAAACGAGGTCTATTCTCCTTCCAAACCCCCTGCGGATTCACAAAAACCCACGGTTGTCGTGAGGCTGCCATCCACAAGAGGGCCTTGTACTCCACCCCCCTTCCTCCTGAGTTGGACCATGGTGAGTTGGAACATGTACAGGCTCCATGATCGTGTGTAGCAGTAGCCCCAACAACTGATACTTCATGAGGACTTGCAGAGGGCTATGGTAGATCAAGCAATTGATTTTCTATTCATTCAAGAGCATATTTTCTTATCATCTAATATCCGTTGCTAACGTCGCCTGCTTTTGAGGCGAAATAGATTCAGTACCCCGGAGTACGCAGGAGTGGAGGGGTTTTCATTTCTCTCTCAAGCAGCAGCCCCAGATGTGTTTGATCAGGGTGAGCTTATCGCAAGGCAATTGGTTTGGATGGATCTTCGGTTGGGTGAGTATCAGGATCGGGATCCTAAACATGTACGCCCTTGCTTGTAGACAATACCATCTTGCCTTTTGGAGACGGATAACGGAAAGTCTCCCAGATGTTGACTCTTGGATTGTTGAAGGGGACTTCAACAACCTAGAGTTTGAGGAGTACAAGCACGGCGAAGCTTCTTTCTCATAGATGCTCGCATCATAGAGGAGCACGTGGGAGTTGTTTATCTTCACGATCAATGGACGGGATCCGTGAAGAAAGGCAGAGTTCTCCAAACTTCTTGGTGGCCTCCATTTCTCTTTCGGTCTAGAGGAGGCACGATGACCTTCTAGAGGGCCTTGACAGGTTCTATGTAGGAGACCGTGCAATGCATCATGGGTATTTGGCAGGCATTACAATGTTCGATCACTCCCCTACAGTGATTACTTAGAGCATCCTCGTCATAGGGCCCAGATAGGAGTTCGTATTCCTGATGCTCTGCTCCAAGAGAAGGAGATGCAGTGGGCCATGGTTGAGACTTGGCGATAGCATAAGAGTCTTCTTGAGAGTAGATGGACCACAATCTCGCAGTGGCTCACAAACCATTGCGAAAGCGCGAGGCTCAACCTCTAGGACACAACAATCCATGAAGTGGAGTTCTCCTATCACTCTTCTTTGGCTTGGAGGGTACAATAGGGAGACGAGATGACTACACAGCTCTTCTAAAGCATTGGCCCTCACTCGGAAGGACACGGCTTCAACAAATAAGGGACGAGAGTGGACAGATGTATGCGGACTTCAAAGTCCTTGCAACCCGGCAGTCTAGATCCAACGCCCGCTTGTCATCTCTCAAAGTATGTGCAGTGCATTGGAGGCGCCGTTCACAGTGAGGAGCTCCAAGAGGCCCTCAAGATCCTCCCGCCCCAAAAGTGCGTGGGGGAAGTTGGATTGACAACGTCCTTCTTTAGGTGCTTTTCGGATCACATCCACGCCCCCCTTCGGATGGCTTTTCAAAGAGATCTTCGATTCGGGATCCTTTCCTCGGTCCCTCAGCAACATTTATTTGATCCCGAAGGGGCGAGAGAGGGTTAGTGGCGACCTATCACTTTGGACATTTCTTGCAAGATCTTAGCCAAGGTCTTGAGTTTACGATTGCAGCCTCACCTCATAGACATTTGATCTCTACTTTGGAGACAGTCTTTTTGTAATATAAAGCTACATGAATTTCACTATTTTAAAAATATGTGTGTGTGTGTGTGTGTGTGTGTGTGTGTGTGTACCCAAAAAAAAAAAAAAAGTGTGTGTGTGTGTGTTTGTGTGTGTGTGTGTCCTTTCTCTAGTGCTTTGATACTCGATTGGAAACAAGTACTTTCCAAGGTCAAATGGGCTCCTGATAATTGCTCGGGGACAAACTCAATGAGGAAAGAAAGTATTCATTGGAGTGCCCAATAGATCCAAAAACCCCAAGTCGGAGTTGAAATGGAGTCAAAATAGAGAAAATACTGCAAAAGCCCTAAAATATGACCAAAAGGAGCAATTGTCACTGTAAAATCTGCAAATGTGACACAAAAGCCCCAATTTCTAGAGCAAAATCATCTCAATGTCATTGCAATGTGTGCAAATGTGATGTAATAGAGGGTGAAAAGCTTTAAATCCAATTGTACCAGGCAGATCTGAGTCAAGAGGGGGAAAATCCCAGCCAAATGGTGCTAGAGCAGGTTGGAGCAGAAGGCCCGAATGACTGAAAAGAGTCCAGATCTGAGCAGCCCAAAAATGCTTGAAATCAACTTTTGACTGGTCGTATGATTCTTGGCACCGTTGCGCACGTGTCCATATGGACGTTTGTCCGTACAACTAAAGGGACAGTTTTTTTTGGTCGAAATGGTGCGAGATAGGGCCGTTTATATGCGGGCAGCTCAAAAATTTTGAAAAGCGTCGAAATTGGACCTCAAAAAGTTAAAAAACAGCAATTGGACTGTTTTTTCTGTTCAGAAAACAGAATTCTGGCCATGAAATGAGGCGCCAGACTGAGTTGGAGCAAAATGGCAGGTAGGAGCTATGGTTGAGCACGAGGGGAGGTAGGTAGGAACAAGAGAACCGGCTCTGGTACCACTGTTGGGTGCGGGAAGCATTGGAAACGGAGTGGAATGCAAGGGAGTAAACAACAAGCTAAAGGAACACAAATGGATAAAGAGAATGTACAAAGGGGTGGCCTATATGGCCCCGAAGTCAACGATATGGTTGATTGTAACCGGCCTTTAGTTTCCTAAAGGGCAGTAGACCATAACTTGCATTGCATATTCATTACTCACAGCCACATTGCAACATTTCCAACCACTTAAATTGAAACAATACCACTTAGAAACAAATTGAGAAATAACAGGATGGAGGCTTTAGACAAGTGGCATGTTGCCAATTTGAAATGAGCTTGAAGCTCTTGTAATATTGATTCACGTTGGATTTTGTATCACACAGCTCCACGTTGAACTCTTTGTAACAGATTCTCTCTTCAAGAAATAAAATACCTTGGGGGGGGCTCAGCCTGACATGTTGTCCTGGGCGCTAGCTGTGTGTAGAGAGAGGGAGAAAGAGAGCTCTCATGAGTGTTTCTGCAGTAAATTATGAGCGTGAGGTTCCATGAGAGAGCAAGCGATTGCATTGGTATCAGAGCGCGGTTCAACCTTTTTTCGAAGAGGTGACGATTCTAGATCATAGAAGGAATTGTCTCGTTAATTGCTGAGTGCAATAGCAATTTGTAGAGAAGGCGTAAAACAACATGACACCTTGAGCTCTGCAGACGAGCATAAGGTTTCAGCAATCGGTGAAGGTGCGCAAGGTTTTGGCACTATTTTGGTGTTTCCACCTAGCGCACGGGCTCAGAGACTGCATCTATGGAAGACTCCAAAGAGCTTACAATTGACGGAAGCCCACGCACGAAGGCATCGTAGAAGCATCGATGACCAGTGATGTCTTCATGTGAGCTATGACCATCGACGCAGGGGCAGCATCACAGAAGGTCGTTGGAAGATGTTGACACGACGCCCGACCCAACAGAGACCTCTTCCCAAGAAGAAGGCGGCGAAGCATCATCACAGTTCATTTAGTTCATCTTCATCTTCTAGCTCTACCTCTTCATCCTCGACATCACCTCCTCCTTCGGGGTCTTCAGAGTTAAAGAAGAAAAAGAAGAAGAAGAAGTCCAGCAAGAAGGCAGAGACTAAAGATTTCAAGGACGGTGGGAAGTTAGTAAGATTTGCCACTTACAATGGCCAGTATGGCCAAGCTAAAAAGGCTATGCAGTTCATAAGGCAGTTTGATGCTGCCTTTAGCCTGGAAAAGTTCAGTGAGTCCTCAAAGCTTCTTATGGTTGGTTTACACTTGACTGTACAGCCAGTGCATGGTGGATAGCTAAAACAACCAACTATGTAGTCCCTAGGAAATGGAAGGACTTCAAGAAAGCTTTCTATAAACAGTTTATTCCCAAACAGTTTTGGGATCATGTCCTTCTGGGTTGGGAGAGCATTCATATGGAAGCACAAGATATAGTTGAGTCTTCCAACCAGAAATTTTGGGATGCGTACTTGCAGGTTTCGTCTTTCAAGAACATTTTTGACAAGACTAAGTACAGGGCAGGACTCACTCCAAAGATACAGGCCCAAGTGAACACCAAAGATATTAAAGAAATATCAGATCTTATAGTCTCATGTACATGTAGGATCCTATTGGTGTGCCATCACTACAGGCAGGGTTACTGGGGGATAAAAAGCCAGCGACCCCCAAGTTTGAAACAAGAGAGTTTCCCAAGGCTCAGAAGAGGGGATTTCAGCCTCAAAAGTCGAGGGAAAACATGGTGCAAAAGCCCTATAAGGGAAGATAACAGTTTACCCCTGAACAGATTGAAACTTTAGGAAAGAGGGTAAATGCTTCAGGTGCGGCAAAGCGGGGCATGTGGCTGCCCAGTGCCCAGAAAAGCCTTCAACTTCGAAGGAAAAGAGGTAGAGAAGCCATGGGGACCGCAAAAGCCAATGGCAGGAGGAATTCCTGACATACTGGGTCATGTTTCAAACCCAGAGGAACGAGAATTGTTGCTATCTTGGGAAAAAGTCAGAGACCAGCAAGCGCTGATTTTATTTGATCCAGGGGCTACTGATAACTTTATATCAGAGGATCTAGCCGTGAGGCTAGGATTAAAGACAGAGGAGTTGGGCAAGGCTCTGGATGCCGATCAGATGTTCTGTGGGAACCTTGTGCCAGTCACTCCCTTGATAGGGAAGCTCCGTCTTCATGTACAGAGTTATGTGGATCATGAAGACTTCTTCATTTCTCCACTGAAACATCATGATGTAGTCTTGGGTATGCCTTGGTTTCATCGCAAGGTAGTGAAGTTGACTCTTCTTGAAAGAGTGCTGGAGTTTGTACATAGGGGCAAAGTACATCGTGCGGTTGCTAGGAATAGAGGGGAAACTATTCCCATTGTATCAAATAGTTCTGTTGGAAAAGAAACAAAGTCTGTAGTTTCAGCTTACATGATTTTTGTAAAAGAGAGAGATGTGGAAATGCATGCTGAAATAAGTGAGGCAGATCAGAATAAATTTCAGTTTCTTGAAAATTTTAAAGATTGTTTTATTGACGCTTTGCCAGGGGAGCTACCCCTTGAGAGACCTGAGGATCATGGCATAGAACTCATTCCTAGCAGCGGGCCACCCAATAGGCCCCCATACAGAGTTAGTGCAACTCAGCGAGGAGATTATGCAGGACTTGTTGTCCAAGGGGTTGATTCAGCCCAGTTCTTCTCCTTTTTGTTTCCGTGTATTGCTAGTACAGAAGAAAGATGGCTCATTCCGTATGTGCGTCGATTACCGCGCACTGAACAAAATGACCATCTAGATTCCCTATTCCGCGCATTGATGATGTGGTGGATGAGTTAAATGGAGCTTCAGTTTTCAGCAGGATAGACTTAAAGAGTGGCTATCACCAAGTGAGGATACAGCCTCAGGATGTGCACAAGACAACGTTCTGCACTACTTTTGGGTTGTATGAATATTTGGTGATGCCTTTTAGACTGACAAATGCTTCAGCTACTTTCAATAGGATGGTGGATCGTATCTTCCGACCCTACAGACAATTCACTGGTACCTTCTTCGATGACATAATTGTCTTTTTTAAGTTCAAAGAAGAGCACAAGGAACATCTTGCTATAGTGTTTCAAGAGCTGAGAAATCATCAGCTATATGCAAACAGCAAAAAAAGTGAATTCTTCCTGGAAGAAATCCATTACTTGGGGCATATAATATCCAAAGATGAGATGCGGATGGATCCAGCAAAGATCCGTGCCATTCAGGAATGGCCAGAGCTGAAAACTGTACATGAAGTTCAAAGTTTCCTAGGCGTGTGTTCTTACTACAGAAGATTTTTGCGGATATAGCCACTCCACTCTACGATCTTACTAAGAAAAATGCAACTTTCAGATGGGGAACTCCTCAAAAGACAGCCTTTACCACACTCAAAGAGAGGCTGACTACAGAGCCAATCTTAATAGTTCCAGATTTGTATCAGCCATTTGATGTGGATTGTGATGCTTGTGGGGAATGTGTTGGGGCTGCATTGCATTAGAATGGTCATGTAGTGGCCTACGAGAGCAGGAGATTCCGGGATGCAGAGAGATATCTGGGAATCTATGAGAAAGAGTTATTGGCTGTAATTCATGCCATCCATAGATGGAAGCATTATCTTTTGGGTGCAGATTTTATAGTTAAGACAGATCACCAAAGTCTGAGATACTTTTTGACTCAGACAAAGCTTTTCGAGCAGCATATGAAATGGACAAATATGCTGTCAATGTATCATTTTAAGATTGCCCATACTCCAGGAGTTCGGAACAAAGTAGCAGATGCTTTGTCTCGAAGACCCCAGGTCAACAATGTGACTATTGCTTATCATCAGGACCCGGAAGATATGAGGGAGCAATATGCTAATGATGCAGATTTTGGTGAGATTTTACAGCAAATGCAAGAGGGGCAATCCACCAGTCACTATTCCTTGAAAGATGGGTATTTAATGAAAGATGATTGCCTATGCATCACCCAAGAGATGAGGAAAAAGATTTTGGAGGAATGCCATGCACCTCCATATGCTGGACATAGAGGAATTACAGCAACAACTCAAGCACTAGAGAGGTATTTCTTTTGGCCAGGGATGCGGAAAGATATACATCAGTTTGTTACTGAATGCCTTATGTGTCAGAAAGTGAAGTATGATAGGCGGAAGGCATGTGGCCTACTTATGCCTCTTCCCGTGCCTTAGGCTTTGCGGGAAAGTATTGCAATGGACTTCATTTTTGATTTGCCAAGATCAAAGTCAGGGAATGATGGGATTTGGACTATCATTGATAGATTCAGTAAGCAAGCTCATTTCATTCTGGTTCGCAAAACCATGAAGGCAGATCATATGGCTAAGCTTTTTATGGCACAGATCTTTAAGCACCATGGTATGCCTAAGTCCATTGTCAGTGATCGAGATTCCAGAATGACTAGTCTATTCTGGAGAGCTTTATTTGATAATATGGGGACGAATCTGAATTTTTCTTCTTCTTTCCATCCGCAGACAGATGGTCAAAGTGAAGTAGCAAATTCTACATCATTGGATATGTTGAAATGCTACGTGGGTGACCAAGGTTCAGACTGGGAAAAGTACCTACCATTGGTAGAGTTTGCTTACAATAATATAGTACACAGCTCTACAGGGAAAGCTCCCTTTGAGGTCATTTATGGGAAGGTGATTCTGCCACCTATTCTGAGGACCAAGAATGAAATATTTGTAGCTGATCAGTTTGTGAGAGACCTCCAGACAACTTACAACCAAGTCCAGACAGCAATTGAAAGGTCCAAGAGAAGCATAAAAGAGCTGCAGATAAGCATAGGAGATAGTTAAATCTCAAGGAAGGGGATTGGGTACTTTTAATGTTTGAGAAAGCTAGGCTCTGCAAGCTTAAAGGTAAACAGAAAGTGTATGCAAAGTTATCTTTCAGGTACTGTGGCCCTTTCAGGGTTACAGAAAGAATAAATGAGGTTGCATACAGGTTGGCATTGCCAGAGCATTGGAGGATTCACAATGCATTCCATGTGAGTCTTCTAAAGAAATTCCAGGGGCGAGAGCCTACAGAGCCAATATCATAGGATCCACCAAAAGTGGACGAGTCGGAGGAGGTCCTCCAGCCAGAGCAGATTGTGTACCATACTGTACGCAAAGTGTAAAACTCAAGAATTATACGGCATTGGATGCCAAGTGGATGGATGAAGACATGTTGTCCGATCATCCATAGCTTTTTGATGTTTACAAGGAAGCTTTTCAGTTGAGGTCAACAGAAAAGAAGCCGAGGGGATGTCACCACAATGTAAATATCCTAAGTCAAAGTATAGCTGACCATTTATCTGATCATAATTAAAGAGTTTTTATATGTGTTAATTATGGTCAAAGAATTGATTACAGTCAAAGATACTTGACTCTGGTCAAGTAAGCCTGACTTTGGTCGGGGAGACTTGGTTTATTACCAAGAGGATTAACTGTGGTTAACTAGAGAACCACAGAGCTGACTACGGTCAGAGAGTGTTGACTTCAGTCAACGAGACTTGGCATGCGCCAAGAGGATTAACTACGGTTAACCAAGATGTGTCAACTTCGGTTGGAGAGTTGTGCCAACTTCGGTTGGAGAGACTTGATTATAATTAAGGCGCCTCGATCCTTGGTTAAAGCTCCTTAATTATAATCAAGAGTGTTGACTCCGGTCAACCAGAGAATAAAGATATTTATATATATTTGCTATATGTGCACATGTGTTCAGTGGGGACGCCCACCGTGACTAGAATTAGTCCACAGTGTGTTATTTGCATGGAAAGTGCTAACAATTAATGGGTGCCATGGTGGTGCGCTTTAATTAATTGTTGCAGGTACTAGAAGGGTTATTTTCCCGAAGCACTACAGAGCCTAACAAGCATCTAGGAGGTGGCTCGTGTGACTAGGTGCTTCAAAGACTCCAGAGTTGCCCTTAGTGGCATGTATTAGGACTTAGTCTAGATTTTAGACAAGTGGCATGTTGCGAATTTGAAATGAGCTTGAAGCTCTTGTAATAATAATTCACGTTGGGGGGGTCCAGCCCGACATGTTGTCTTGGGCCCTAGCTGTGTGTAGAGAGAGGGAGAGAGAGAGGGAGAAAGAGAGCTCTCATGAGAGTGTTTCTGCAGTAAATTATGAGCGTGAGGTTCCATGAGAGAGCAAGTGATTGTAGTTATCCTACATGCCCACAATCTCAACTCTCTACCGAAAAAGAGAGCTATCTAGACGCTAGAGCATGATGTGGTCATCGGATATGTTAGGGTTCATTAGGATGACCCTAGCTCTGGGAACCCTTGGGTCAGGTAGGTGCTTGCACACTCCAAGTGAGCCAATTTTAGAGCTAGCACGAGAAATGACTGCTACCATGTGTGAATGTTACTTTGTAAGTCACTATAGGTATTGAATGAGGCATGCATCTCATGAAGGATGGGTGGAAGATTTTGTAGGTGGTCCTTCAAAAATCTTAAGCATTGTGAGCTAACAAAATTCTTCAGCTGCATAGGTACACGTATATGTATAAATACAAAACAAGTAAGCATGTGTGTGAGTGGCATGAATGCCTATCTCCCTTTAGAGGTAGATCTGGTCACTCGAGACCTCTACAAGGCACATTAGGATTAAAGGAATTAACTACAAATACCATCTTTAAGACAGTCAACTGCTGCTAGCTGTAGAAGCATACTCTTTCCTCTAGAATAACAGGCCATACATCAATCAAAGAACATCAGCCACAGAACAGCTTGAGAAAAGGGGACACAGGGCTGCAGGAAATTATGCATAGTATGCTAAGTACCCACATATTTTTCTATAAGATAGTTTGATGCACACGGCATGACAGTTTGACCTTCTGTGCAGTTTAGACTCTTTTGCTGAAGCATAATATGCCCAAACTGATCCTCTAAAAACAAAACACAGTGTGCAGTTTCAATCTCATAATAGACACTCATAAGGTTGAAACTATAAACTCCATCACGCATAGCAAGGACTAGCTACTATGACATCCCCACAGTCTGACGTGATCAGCGCCCAACAGTGGGTGTAGACCATATCATAAACATATTCTCTCACACATACAAATCCACACACCCACACATACTTGAGCATTCATGTATACAAAGGTCTTCATACAAAGTTTCTATTGGCACTCCGAAGGTGAAGGGCATGACAAAGGCTAGCACTAAAGGAGGAGGGTAATCAAAGTCCACATTTTCTTCATTCAAGCTACAACTGCTTGTGAAGACTATATTAATTCCATGAACCAGATGAAAATTATAGGGAGGGAGACATTTTACTGTTCCATTGTATGTTTTGAATTTATTGATTTCTTTATAGACTTTCTTGTGTTCTCTCAAGCTAGTTAGTTTCTTTGTAGATATCCTTGTTTAAAACAATAAAATTAAAGTCTCCAACATTTCTCAAGTTTGTTAGCGTGATCTATGGACCACAGAAGGAAAGAAAAGAGACGGAAAAGGCTACGACGAATAATTGACGACGATGAACTTGAAGAATCAACAAAAATGAAACAAGCGCTCGAAAAGGTAATGCCAATTCTTATAGTGGCTTAAACACAAGATGGCAGTTCCAGGAGTCTAATTGTCGAGATTACATATCAGGATATACTTAAATGAGAAAGGATCCCTTGGTATTGGTAATGGTCTATAGTGATAATGGATTTTTATATATGAATCTACTATGGGTTGTTGGATTTCAGTATAATTGCTTGTGTTGCTTAAAGAAATGCCTAAGAAATGTACACGGACAATAGTAGTGCTGACAGCTACTGGCTGTCTTCATTCCAATTAAAGGATGACCCCTAGATAAGTGTATGATGAAACTACCTCAACAGGGGACCCATCAAATGTGAATGCTCATCGCGCATGACGACTCGAGATGTTTTGAAGACCATAAGCTTGGTTTTACCCAAGTTGACCTTCAAATCATGAGACTCACAAAAGGATTGTAGTGCATCCAAGTGTCTCTAGAGCCCCTCTGTTGAGGAAGACAAGAGAGCCACGTCATCTGCATAAAGTAATATCCGGATCAGTGTGCCCGCGAGAGAGCAGCCTACCCCACCCTATGCCTGCATCACTGTCTCGAGCTCGTCGATGTAGAGGCCAAACAAGGTGGGTGATAATGGGCACTCTTGTTTGACCCCGCTCATGATCTCGTCTGTCGATCCAGATCCTGTCCGGACTCTGCCTGAGACTCGCTCTTAAAGTGCCATGATCGCCCAAATGATCTCCTGGTCGTAACCCAGATCATGTTAGGCGTCGTATGAGGTGGGCTTTCGCAACGGTGTCAAATGCCTTGGAGAAATCCACAAAGCAACATTAAACCCTCTGCTTTCGTGCCCTCCTCCTCGATGATACATCTGAGCGCGAGTATGTGGTCCATGGTCCCATGATACCCCCTAAAACTGGCCTGTCCCGCTGTTCTTAGTCCTTGATACTCCACAAATTTGCTGACCTCAGAATCAAGTACTGATGCATAAATCTTGGACATGACATGTCCAATCATAATGGTCCTGTAGTTCTCGGGGTTCATGGGATCCCCTGGTGTGTGGATGGGTGAGATAGTGTTGATGCTCCAGGTGCGTGGAAACCCCAAGCAAACGGCTTCATAAAATAGCTTGGCTAAGATCGGGGCTAGGAGGTTAATCCCATATGCAATGAACTCAGTGCATAGTCCCTCATGATCCTTCGCTCGGTCATTATGAAGTTTCATTACGGCATCCTTTACCCCCCCCCCCCCTTAGTGAAGAGGGTGCAGGATGTGGGGCGTGGCATATGTGATAAGTTAGGGGCTGGCTGATTTGGGATATTATAGAGCGTGCGTGCATAATCAGATCACACCTGAGTGTCAGTGAGTGGTGGGAGGGACCGTCCCTCTAGAAATCTCTGCCAGAAGTCCTTAGAGTTGTTATTGAACAGAATGTTCAATAGCTCCTTCTCGTTCCGACGTATGAAGTCAAGTTTCTTCCTACATACCAGACAGGGGTACTCGCGTATCGTCTTTGGTTCGCTCGGAAGGCTGTTTTTTGTTTCGAATTTGAGTTGACGGCGTAAAGCCTTACACTCATCATCGTACCATCTATTACAGGGTACGGTCTCAGGAGGTGGTGGGCGGGTGGAGCGGGTGGGGGAGGGGGAGGGAATGGGAGAGAGGAAAGAAGGGGGAATGGAATAGGAGAGAGGAGGGAGTAGAAAAGAGAGGAGGAAGAGGGGAGATTAGGAGAACAAAATGAGAGAGAGGAGGGAAATGAGGGAGAATGGACTGGGAAGGAGGAGAGAGAGGTAGAAGGGATAATGGAATGGGAGAGAGGAGGAGAGAAGAATGGAAAGTAGGCGGGCTTGCATTGTGAGTCTCATCGTGAAGATAGGGCTAGAGAATAGAATCCCAAGTATTTGTATGACAAGACAATCTCAAACAGCAATCCATCAAAAGTAACTGCTCTCTCGGCAGAGCTGCCTAGGACGTGTTGAAGATCATGATCTTGGTTTTACCAAGGTTGACCTTCAAGTCATGGGACTCACAAAAAGCCAGTAGTGCATCTAGGTGTCTTTGGAACCTCATTGCAGAGGAAGATAAAAGTACCACGTTGTCATCATATAATAGAATCTGGAGCGAGGAGCCGGCAAGAGAGCATCCAGCTCCCCCTAGGGTCCCCATAAAGGACTCAAGCTCATCTATATAAAGGCCAAATAAGGTCGGAGAAAGCGAGCAGCATTGTTTGACCCCAATGGTGCTCATGATCTGATTCGTCCACCTACTGCCTGTCTGAACCCTATCGGAGACCCTCTCGTAATGCCATAACAGCCTAGACAATGTCCTGGCCATAACCTAACTCTTGTAACCGCCTAATGAGGCATGCTTGTGGCACTGTAAAGGCTTTACGGAAATTCACAAAGCAGCAATAGACCCTCTGCTTCTGTGCCCTGGCCTACTCTGCCTTCCCCTCTGCACTGAGTCCCTGCATCTCTGCAAAGTGGTTGACCTTCGTGTCAAGTATTGAGGCATATATCTTGGACATGACATGCCCGATCATGATGGTCCTGTAGTTTTCTGGGCTCATGGGATCCCCTGCCTTGTGAATAGGTGTGATGGTGTCAAGGATCCACGTGTGTGGGAAAGAGAGGCAACCTACCTCATTGAAGAGCTTTGCTGGGATCAGCAGGGCTAGGATGTCAATCCTGTATGCAACAGACTCACTGCATAAACCCTCATGATCTTTCGCTCGGTCATTATGAAGCTTCTTTACTGTGTACTTGACACCCCCCTTACTGAATAGAGTGCAGGAGGTAGGTCGTGGTATGGACAAAAGGTCCAGGGTGGGCTGATTAGGGATATCATATAATGTGCGGGTGTAATTGTGCCAAAGCTAGGTATCAGTGAGTGGTGAGGGGGGCCACTGTTAAAGGAAGCCCCGCCAAAAGTCCTTGGAGTTTTTGCTAAGCAAAGTGTTCAATAATTCCTTCTTGTTTCGACGGATCAACGCTTGTTTCTTCCGGCGAACTAGACGACTGTACTCGTGTAGCGTGCTTGTTTCGCTTGGGAGGCCATGCTTGGTCTCAAATCAGAGTTGGTGGCGAAAAGCCTTACACTCGTCATCGTACCAGCTGTTGCATGGCATAGAACCAAGAGGCGGTGGACGAGTAGAGCGTGCGGTGTACGTGAAAGTGTGAAGGGCAGCCTTGTGCAGTGAACGGCTAATGAGAGCGGCACGTTCCTCTAGAGGGGTATGTGGTCAATGTAAGTGAGCAATATATAGAGCCATGCGGAGTATTTTGGTGAGAGGTTGTGATCAAAGTGTATGTCGTGGTCCCACTTGGTGTGTATGTGGTGGTGTGGAAACCCTTCTCACTGTAACTGGGACCCGACGAGGGGCGTCAGAAGCAGGACGTACAATCGGTGGCGGTACTGAAGGGCGAGGTCGAGTAGAAGCCGTGCCAGAAGCTTTCTTGTGTCTTTTCTTCTTTTCAAGGCAATCTTTGGCAAAGTGTCCATAGGTCCTGCAAATATGACACTGGTCTTGCCTGCGCGCTATCTCGACTTTGGCGAAAGAGTGATCCATTCGGACGCTGCTCCGACTCTTTGGTGAAAGAGTGATCCATCCAGATGCTTGAGCATGATGTGGTCATCAGATATGTTAGGGTCAGGGACAATGACCCTCTAGGAATCCCATCTGATCCGGTTGCCTCTGCAGCAGCTGAAGAAGGCAAACCAGGGAGGGGGTGGGATCTCGGCAACCACTGCAAAGCAAGCTACAATCATTGCGAGGAGCTAATGATACACTTGTGGCAGACCTGGAAATCTAATAAAGAGAGATGTCATGTGCTTGTCCTCCTCTATTGGGTCAAATCCAAGAGAGAAGGGTTTGAGAAAAATTTTCCTGGAACCAAGTGCTAATGGGGTGGCACTCAGCACGGTGGTTGAGCTCCATGAGCATCAAAAGCCACCTGAGAGAAATTTCGTCCCAAAGTCAAACGTCATTGAGGTGAATGGCGAGGTCCAAAGATAAAGCCATTAGCATCCAGTCCCTAGCCTGCGTCCGGGAAGGGTGAGACCCATGATGAGTGCAAAAATTGTGGTTGAGCTCTCAGCTCCACATCCTTTTGCAACTGTTGCAGCTCGTCTTTTGAGAAGATACACGTTCTGGCAGCTGGTGGGAGTGTACATGGATTGACTGAATTGGAAGCCATTCGTCAATCAAGGGTGGAAGGCCTACTTAAACCATTGGAGGATCTGTCTGTCGTTAGAAGGGGGAAAGGAAAGCAGAGAAGAGGGGCTGAAGGCAGCTGGAAAATACCAGGAGTGTAGGGCAGAAATTAAAGTTTCAGAAATGAGAGCTGTGCCTTGGCAACCACTGAGAAAAACCTTGGAAAGAACTGAAGCAAATGCTGTTGAAGGGACGGCAAATGTAGCAAATAATGTATGGCCTGAAGATCCATGTTGGGTAGTAATACTCTTCCTCTCGAAAATCCGGAGGTTACATTTGATGTGCTCCCATCTTCGCGCGAAAAGAGAGAAAGTGGGATAGTATCTTGGAGCTATCTCTGAAGAGACAGAAGCAGCGCCCTCGGATCTCATAGTACACTGGGTCCGGAAGGTGTGTAGCTGCAACAGGACGTCCTCACGTATGACATGGTGAGCCTTATGATACCCAAGTGGGAGAAACGATGCATCAATGCTGTACTGGAAGGGAGTGAGACTATCCATGTGAAGCTCCAATCTCTCAAACCACCCGTTTGTATGTGCATACCAGCATCTCTGGTCGCCTGCACGGCTGCTAGGGCCATAGACGAGGATAGGGCTAATCATGGTAGTCTACGACATTCTGAAGTGTAGTCTTCGTTTTCTTTGACACGCTATAGATATCGAAGGAAAAAGAAGGAAGCAAGAGAGTTGGAGCAAAACGTGAGTTGAACAGAGAATGAACAACTACAAAGAAGAAAAGGTTTTGTCTAAGTGAATAAACCTTATCCTAACCACGAACTATAGTTAGGGGGAAAAACCTCCAGTGAGGGAAAAGTGCCCCTAACCCACTTATTACATTACATTGGTCACTGCCTAGAATATGGCAATAATTCTAACACCCCCCTTGCAGTGCCAATGTGATGATGTACAAGGAAATGATCAATCACCAAAAGGAGATAAATTAAGGGCTCTGCGAAATGCCTCAAACTTTTCATGTAGAAGTGCTTTGGTGAAGATGTCTGCAACATTGTCATGTGTTGACACATAGATCATACTGATCTCCCTTGCATGTAACTTCTCTCTGACATAATGATAATAAACCTCAATGTGCTTCGTGTGAGCATGAAAGAAATAATTCTTTGCAATTGCTATAGCACTCTGACTATCAGTGAGAATTGGAGAAGGACCCTCCAATGAAAGGTGAAGATCAGCAAGTAAGTGGTGTAGCTTCTATGAAAGCTGCCCTGTACTCAGCTTCACATGAGGAAGTAGCCACAGTAGATTGTTTCTTACTTAGCCAAGAAATGCAAGCATGTCCCAAAAAGAAACAATTACCACTTGTGGACTGCCTAGTGTCATATCTCCAGCCCAATCCGAGTCACTGTACGCATGCATCTGCAAGTCACTCCCCCTGGGAAACATCAAGCTATAAGACTTTTTGCCTTGCGAGTAACGAAAGATGCGTTTTACAGCCTGCCAATGTGCTGCCTTTGGGCTGTTCATATATCTGCTCACCTGTGATACTTCAAGCTGAATATTGGGCCGTGTATTGCACAAATGAAAATGAGGCATCCTACAGCCCTTTGGTGTTACTTTTATTTTTACTCCAATGGTGGTACTTGGTTTAGGAGTCTCAATTGGCTTCGCCTGCTTGGCTTGACCACTAGGCTGTGAGGCACTTCCTTTGCTAATCCACTTCTTCTTAAACCCAGTTTTCTTCGGGTACTCATACCGAGTCCCAACCTGCATAAACCCACTTGGTCTGTTCCCTTTGGCATCCTCATACTTCAGGGCTATGGCAATTATTTCATTTAACGTGTTTGCATACTTAGCCCGAACTTCCATCTTGATCCGATCATTCAGTCTAAAGATAAAATCTTTTCCCTAGACTGACTGAGGTAGAGGTTCATAAACTTTCATTACACAGAGAGCTCGCTGGCCAAGCCTTCCTGCACCTTCGTGACCTGATGCTCTGATATGCCTTATTATCCTTCCGTCTTCGGCACCGAATCGTCAAGTTAAACTCCTGCATGAGTTCTGCCCACCTAGCTTTGCGGCCTCTCAAGTCAGGTTGTTTACAAAAATGTTTCAGAGTATCATGATCAAAATCAACATAAAGCTCTGATACCAAATGATACGGCTAAACCATTAACGCCAACTTTTCTTGCAAATCACGGGCGTAGGCACAACTATGTTCCACCCAACCAACCCCTACTGTAGCAAGTGCCAAAAGATACGTAAGTAGGAAAAACTTGCATGCTACGTCTACATAGTCCTATACATGGATTCAGAGCTTCTCATGATAGGGGTGACAGGAACGACATCTTCTTGAAACATTTGATTCACATCCAAAGCTCTTCCCAACTCTTCTGTCTTAATCCCAAGCCGTAAGGCTAGCTCTTCGAAAATGAAATTATTTGTAGTCGTTGGATCAAAGAGAATCAACACATTCTAATCCCTCACTTCACACCAAGAGAGGCAAAGTTCTTTGGCCTTTGGATTGGTCTCTCTCCCCAATACATTGGGGATATCTCTGGCCATAGGTCTAGGTGGCTCGTTTGGTCTTCTCTGCTCCCTGGACCGTACGTCTTTTGGGACACTGGGCAGCCACATGCCCCTCTTTTCCACGTCGAAAACACTTGCCTTCCTTTCGGAAGGTCTCAATTTGCTCAGGCTTGTAGCAGCTTCTACCCTTGTAAGGTTTTTGGTCTCCCCTGGGTCTCTTTTACTGAAAGTCCCTCCATAGAAAGGGTGTAGGTGCTGAATTCTTCATTTCTAGGTGAGGTGGCACCAAAGCTATCTTCCGATATGTCTTTGCCAGTGCCTTTGAGGAAGAGGGTGGATCCTTCATACGCATAAGTACTGCTACCGAAGCTGAATGCTTCAAGTCTTGTATCTTGGTATTAGGTAGGATGGTGACAATGACCCTGACTGTAGGTGGTAAACCTGCCCTGTTCTCACAAAGCTGCACCTTATTCAAGATCTCCTAAAAATGCGTGACTTGGATGTAAGCATTCCAAAATTTTTGATTGTAAACATCAATCGTCTCCCATGCTTCCATGCGGAGGCCCTCCCAGGCTATGTGTACCTCATCTAGAAAATATTTGGTAAGGAACTGCCTATAGAATATATTCTTGAATCTTTTCCATGTCTTGGGGACAAGTCCATCCAGATTCCACAGATTGGGCACTCTACTACGCATTAGCTGTGATTGTAAGATGCAGACTCACCATTCTCAGCTTAGATGCTTCTTGATAGTTTTTGAACCAAAGACCACAGCAAATTGACATATGAACCGTAGGGCCTTTTGTGTTTTCCCTTAAGCCCCTTGATTGTGACGTGCCTCCTTGTGGCAAAGTTGAGGTTGGCGTTGAAGAACACGTTATGGTCATCTCTTTGGGTTCATAGCCCATCTTGATGCACATCCTCGCATCCTAGGCCACAAACTAGTTGTAGTTGTAATTATTACCTCTCAGCAACATGAGCTGTGGCCTCTGCCCTTCATCAATTAGTGCGCTTCTCTTAGCTGTGCCCTTTAGCTTTCTGTTTCTGAACTTTTCCACTAGAAAGAAGATGCTTCCCCTCTGTTGGGGTAAAGGCACTATGGCCACCCCAGTACAGTTAGTACACTTAAGTACAGTTAGTACTTTTATTGTTAAGTACACTAAGTACGGTGTACTTAGTGTTGTAACCTTATCCATTGATATAAAAGGTTGACTGTGTGCTAGGGGAGGGACACACATACTTCATTATCCCCACACTCTTGTGTCTACTTGTGTGTCGATGTGCTCTCTCTTTCTCTCTCACTCCCACCTCACAAGTGGTATCAGAGCCTGAGCCTGCACATCTCCCTCCCATTCGTCCAGCAGCAGCAGCATCGTCCTGTGGAGCTCGCCAGCATCAGCGCCTTCAAACGCTAGCAGCAGCAGCCTAAGCTGCTGCATTTCGCCGCCAGCAGCAGCGATCTGCTGCTTCAGCAGGGCCGGCAGCATCCAGCGCTGCCAGCGCTAGCAGGCAGCGACGCCAGCCAGCGCCACCAGCGACGCCAGCAAACGCGGCCAGCGTCGCCCAGCCAGGCGACGCCTTTAGCGGGCCGCCAAGTCGCCACACAGGCGACGCCTTCAGCGGGCCGCCAAGTCGCCACACAGGCGACGCTTTCAGCAGCGCCGCCAAGTCGCCTCACAGGCGACACCTTCAGCAGTCCGCCGTCAGCTCGCCACGCAGGCGAGCAACCTGCCAGCAGCCCGCCAGGCCTACGAGCTCCCGCCAGGAGTTCACCAACTGCTCCGGCAGTGTTACAGGTACAGGTGCAGCCTTCGAGCTCATTGTGAGCATTACTGGTATTGGGGGAAGCAGATAACAGTCCATGCCTATTGTGTGAGGAAATCCTCAACATCGAATTGCAGAATCAAGGGGCTTTTGTAGCCAGTGCCAAGTATTGGCTTGTATACGCACGCATTGCGTTTATCCTCCTATTTGGAGTTGATTCTTGCAGGATTCGTATGCATTTGTTGACCTACGGGACAGTGGAAGATGCATTGAGCACTACATTGTAGACTTGAGCACTGAATGTGGCAGTCAAATTGGGGGTTTTGCAATTGGATGCATATCAGTGCTGGGGGAAGCAATTAAATGCCTTACAGTGGTCAGTGAAGCGGTAAATGCATTCAAATTCTGAGAATTTTTCTTCCAGTCAAGGGGCTTTTGCCTAAATCCTACTCTAAACTGTGTTATACAGTTTTAGTGGTATCTTGAAGCTTGAAGTTGACAGGTTTGAACAGTCAAACAGTCATTTACTGATTCTGTACCTTCTGGTACAGTCAGGTACTGTTCTGTGTCAACTGTGGGGCTGATTACAGTCACTGTACAGAAGTACAGAGTGCAAAATACACTGCTGTTTTTCACTGTAATTGCAGGGCAGATGCTGCTTTAATATCAGAGTACTGCTGATTGTACAACAGTGCATTTAATGATGCAAACACAGTTGCTGTTCGGATACTGCAGCAAGCAGTAAACAGTTATAATTCTCTGTTTAATTGGGAGAAACATTTGCAGGTACAGTTCCTGTTGTTCCGCTGCAGGAATTAAATTTTTTGAGCACAGTTCAAGTGCCTGTGTGCACTTGGTTTGCAGGGAGTCAGGCACCCAAGTGTGGGTTATATTTTCTTGCTGATTGTAATGGCTTCATCCTCGGAGTCCTCTCTTCTTAATATTAAGAAGTTGCAGGGTGCTGCTAACTACCCGATGTGGAAAAAGATGGTCCTGAATGTGCTAATCCCACTGTACACAAAGGTGTGAAGCCCACTGGCACATCTGATGATGCTTGGGCACTGGCCGATGTGTCAGCAAAGTCCATAATTGAATTGTCACTCCATGAGAGTGTTGTTTGGAATGTGGACGGTGAAAAAACAGCCTGGGGTGTGTGGAAAAAGCTACAGGACACATATGAGCAGCAAAGTGTAGCCACAAAGATATATTGTTTGCGCAAGTTCTTCAATCTGAAGATGAAGGAAGGGATCTCCATGGATGCACATCTCAATGAGTTTAATTCAATTGTTACTCAACTTGCGAATCAGAAGTATGTGGTGGATGAGGAAACCAAGGGTATGGCACTCTTGATCTCTCTTCCTGAAAGTTGGGATACATTCACCACAGCTGTAACAAATGCAAACACTTTCATAAGTTTTTCAGATATCACAGGGCTGATTTTGCAAGAAGAGCAGAAGCTGAAAGCTCAAGATGTAGTAAAGCCTAACAATGCCTTGAATGCAAGGGGGAGAAGTCAGCAAAGAGGCAAATCCAAGGAAAGGGGAAAAGGCAGGAGCAAATCCCGCTCCAACAAAGATGTTGAGTGCTACTACTGTGGCAAAATGGGACATACCAAAAAGCAGTGCTTTAAACTGAAAAATGATAAGAGAGACAAAGCCAAGGACACTGATGCGTCAGCTGCAAAGGCAATTGTACCAGTAAGCAAGGGCAAGAGCAGTGTGAAGATTGAAGAGCTTCATTCTACACACGGTTATGACAGTGAGGGAGAGGTTCTATTTCTCTCTACTTTGGATGCTCATTCTCTCCATGCAGGAGATTTTGCAGACATGCACTCTTGGATCATTGACTCAGGTGCCTCATTCCATGTTACACCTTACAGAGAGTTGTTTGTCAGGTATGCAGCAGGTAGTAATGGAGTTGTGTTTCTAGGGGATAATCATGCATGCAGTATTGTCGGTGTTGGAGATGTCAGGCTTGTATTTGCTGATGGTACTCAGCTTATGCTTCACAATGTCAGGCATGTACCCGAAGTCAAGAAAAATTTGATTTCTACTGGTATGTTGGATGACGAAGGTTTTGTGACCAGCTTTGGTCTGGTTTCCGGAAGGTCACCAAAGGTGCCCTGGTTGTTGCCGGAGGTTCTAAGGTTGACACGATGTATACTCTTCATGCTAAAGTATGTAATCATACTGATATTCATGCCACCGAGCTGCCGAATATTTCTATGTGGCATAGCCGGATGGGACATATGAGCATAAGTGGAATGGAGCAATTGGCTCGCCTTGGCTACTTACTGTCTCTGAAATTTTCTGATTTAAAGTTTTGTGAGCACTGCATATATGGTAGACAATTACAGTGTCCTCATAAGAGGAGATTAGGACATAAAGATGCTCAACTTGAGCTTGTGCATACAGATGTGTGTGAGATGCCTAGTCCTTCACTTGGAGGTGCACGGTACTTTGTCACATTTATAGATGATTCCACAAGGAAGGTGTGGGTGTATCCTCTTCGATTGAAGAGTGATGTCTTTCCAGTGTTCCAGAAATGGCTTGCTTTGGTTGAGAACCAAACAGGCAAAACACTGAAGGTTTTGCGGTCAGATAACGGTGGGGAGTATATATCTAATGCATTCAATGCATTTTGTGATGCTAGAGGTATTAAAAGGGAACTCCCTGCTCCTTACAGTCCAGCGCAGAATGGCACTGCAGAGCGTATGAATAGAACCATACAGGAAAAGTCCCGCTCTATGATGTCACATGCTGCTTTACCTCATGGATTTTGGGCTGAGGCTGTAAAAACAGCAGTACACCTCATCAATAGGTCACCGAATAAAATACTAGATGGCAGAGTGCCAGAGGAGCTTTGGACAGGAAAACCTCCTTCCTATAAGCACTTGAGGGTCTTTGGCTGCACTGCGTACGTGCATATACGCAGAGAAGATCGCAGCAAGCTTGATCCTAAGTCTCTTAAATGCATTTTTCTTGGATATGGTGACAGTGGTGAGATGGGTTACCGCCTATGGGATCCTGTGAATAAGAAGCTAATACGCAGCAATGATGTCTTATTTGATGAGTCATGTATGTTTAAGGCAGCAGATAAGCCTTCTGATGCTTCAGAGGTTGACATTGATGACTGGGGACATCCTGTACAGCAGGCTGCAAATCAGCCACAACAGCAGCGTAATCAGCCAATGCATGATGCTGCAGCAGGTCCAAATGGACAGCCCGCAGTGGCGGAAGATGTCCTACAGGATATGCCACCTTTGGAAGATCTCCCAGGCATAATTCTGCAGCCTGATCTACTGGAACAGCCACCTGTTTTAGGTGAGCAGCAAGCTGGACAGCAAGACCAATGGGTCCGAAGGTCCACTCGACAAATGAGGCAGCTAGACAGATTTGTTCCAAGGGCAGATTTTATTATGCTTACAGACTGTGGAGAACCTTCCTGTTACAAGGAAGCCGTGCAAATGCATGATAAAAGGCTATGGGAACTAGCCATGAAGTCTGAAATGGGCAGTCTCCATAAAAATGGTACTTGGGAATTGGTGCAGTTGCCTAAGGGCATGAAAGTACTGCCATGCAAGTGGGTGTATAGATTGAAAGTCACACTTGGAGCTAAGCCAAGGTATAAAGCCAGGTTGGTTGCCAAGGGCTTTAAGCAGGAGTATGGTGTCGATTTTGATGAGATCTTTTCTCCAGTGGTTAAGATGACCACACTCAGGATTGTACTTGCTTTGGTTGCATGTGAGAATTTGGAATTATGCCAAATGGATGTGAAGACAGCCTTTCTTCACGGTGATCTTCATGAGGAGATCTACATGCAGCAGCCAGAGGGATTTGCAGTCAAGGGCAAGGAGTCACTTGTATGCAAGCTTAAGAAGAGCCTTTATGGGCTGAAACAGGCACCAAGGGAGTGGTATAAGAAATTTGATACCTTCATGAAGTCCCAAGGTTTCAGGAGAAGTGATGTCGATCACTGCCTATATACCAAAAGGGCTGCAAATGGCAGCTTAATCATTCTCATTTTATATGTGGATGACATGCTTATTGCTGGTAAAGCTCGTAAGGAGCTTGATGACCTTAAGAAAAGATTGCATGAGACCTTTGATATGAAGGACCTTGGTGATGCAAATCACATATTGGGAATGCGGATACGGAGAGACAGGGGACAGCGTTTGTTGTATTTGTCTCAGACTGAATATATTGGCAAAGTATTGCAGAGGTTTCATATGGAGGGGGGGAAGACCCTTAGTTCTCCATTGCCTCCATATGTGAAACTCAGTGCAATGGATAGCCCACAGTCAGATGCTGATAGGGCTGAAATGGCCAAGATTCCGTATGCTTCAGCTTGTGGCAGTCTCATGTATGCCATGGTTGCTACCATACCTGATATTGCGTTTGCAGTGGGAGTGGTTAGCAGATATATGGCAAATCCAGGCAAGAAGCATTGGAATGCAGTGAAAGGTATCATGAGATACCTGAAGGGCACACAGGAGTTGTGCATATGCTTTGGCAAGCTGGATGCAAAGGTGCATGGTTATGTGGATTCAGATTTTGCTGGTCATCCAGATAACCGGAAGTCTACTACCGGTTATGTTTATACATTCACTGGAGGTGCAGTGTCATGGATGTCAAGGATGCAGCAGTGCATAGCCCTGTCTACCACGGAAGCTGAATATATTGCAGCCAAAGAGGCATGCAAGGAGGCCTTATGGCTATCTCGGCTAGTGGGAGACTTGGGCATTACAGGTGATATTCCATTGTTGCATTGTGACAGTCAGAGTGCTATTCAGTTGGCACACAATCCTGTCTTTCATGCAAAGACAAAGCACATTGATGTGAAGTATCACTTCATCAGGGAGGTAATAGATGATAAGCTGATTCAGCTTGTCAAGATTCACACGGATGACAATCCAGCAGATTTGTTGACAAAAGGCTTGCCTGCAGAGCGGTTTGCACATTGCCGACAGTTGATGGGTATAGGTTGAGCCTCATTTTGGCCTTGTACTCCATTTACTTGAGGGCATATTGCCTTTAAGTGGGAGGTTGTTGGGGTAAAGGCACTATGGCCACCCCAGTACAGTTAGTACACTTAAGTACAGTTAGTACTTTTATTGTTAAGTACACTAAGTACGGTGTACTTAGTGTTGTAACCTTATCCATTGATATAAAAGGTTGACTGTGTGCTAGGGGAGGGACACACATACTTCATTATCCCCACACTCTTGTGTCTACTTGTGTGTCGGTGTGCTCTCTCTTTCTCTCTCACTCCCATCTCACACCCTCGACAAAAAAAATTCTCCAATTCTTCTGCAAAGATGGGGGCGTGTTTCAAGGTCGAATAATGTTTAGCAGCCTGCTTCTCCGTATGATGAAGAGTCATGCTGCTTTCCCGCCCTTGTTGTAACCTCAGTCGTAAAATACAGCAGAGACACTCTCATTTCTTTATGCAATCGCTAGCTCTCTCGTGGAATCTCACGCTCATAATTTACTGCAGAAACACTCATAAGAGCTCTCTCTCTCTCTCTCTCTCCACACAGCTAGGGCCCAGGACCACATGTCGGGCTGGACCCCCGCGAAAGTATTTTATTTCTTTAAGAGAGAATCTGTTACAAGAGTTCAGCGTAGAGCTGCCTAATACAAAATCCAATGTGAATCCATATTACAAGAGCTTCAAGCTCATTTCAAATTGGCAACATGCCACTTGTCTAAAATCTAGACTAAGTCCTATAACATGCCACTAAGGGCAACTCTGGAGTCTTCGAAGCACTTGGTCACGCGAACTGCCTCCTAGATGCTTGTTAGGCTCCCGTAGCGCTTAGGAAAATAACTCTTCCTAGTACCTACAACAATTAATTAAAGCGCACCACCATGGCACCCATTAATTGTTAGCGCTTTGCATGCAAACAACACATTGTGGACTAGTTCTAGTCACGGTGGGCATCCCCACTGAATACATGTGCACACATAACAAATATAAAAAAACATATTTATTCTTTGGTTGATCGGAGTCAACACTCTTGATTATAATTAAGAGGCTTTAACCAAGGGTCGAGGCGCCTTAATTATAGTCAAGTCTCTCCAACCAGAGTAATGGTCAACTGTACATATTTACATTGTGGTGACATCCCCTCTGCTTCTATTCAGTTGACCTCAACTGAAAAGCTTCCTTGTAAACATCCAAAAGCTGTGGATGATCGGATAGCATGTCTTCGTCCATCCACTTGGCATCTAATGCCATATAATTCTTGAATTTTACAAGATACTTGCAAAACTCCTTGCTCTGAGGGCCTTTGCGTACAATATGCTACACAATTTGCTCTGGCTGAAGGACCTCCTCCAACTCATCCACTTCCGGTGGATCCTCTGATATTGGCTCTGTAGCCCCGACTCACATGGAATGCATTGTGAATCCTCAAATGCTCTGGCAATGATAACCTGTATGCAACCTCATTTATTCTTTCTGTAACCCTGAAAGGGCCATAGTATCTGGGAGATAACTTTGCATACACTTTCTGTTTGCCTTTAAACTTGCGGAGCCTAGCTTTTTCAAACTTCAAAAGTACCCAATCCCCTTCCTTGAGATCTAATTGTCTCCTATGCTTATCTGCAGCTCTTTTATGTTTCTCTTGAGACCTTTCGATTGCTGTCTGGACTTGGCTGTAAGCTGTCTGCAGGTCTCTCACAAACTGATCAGCTGCAAATATTTCATCCTTGGTCCTGAGGATAGGTGGCAAAATCACCTTTCCATAAATGACCTCAAAGGGGGCTTTCCTTGTAGAGCTGTGCACTGTATTATTGTAAGCAAATTCTACCAATGGTAGGTACTTTTCCCAGTATGAACCTTGGTCACCCACATAGCATTTCAGCATATCCAATGTTGTAGAATTTGCTACTTCACTTTGACCATCTGTCTGGGGATGGAAAGAAGAAGAAAATTCAGATTTTTCCCATGTTATCAAATAAAGCTCTCCAGAATAGACTGGTCATTCTGGGATCGCGATCACTGACAATGGACTTAGGCATACCATGGTGCTTAATGATCTGTGCCATGAAAAGCTTAGCCATATGATCTGCCTTTATGGTTTTGCGAACCGGAATGAAATGAGCTTGCTTGCTGAATCTATCAATGATAGTCCAAATCTCACCATTCCCTGACTTTGATCTTGGCAAATAAAAAATAAAGTCCATTGTAATACTTTCCCATGGTGTTTGAGGCACGGGAAGAGGCATAAGTAGGCGAGGTGCCTTCCGTCTATCATACTTCACTTTCTGACACGTAAGGCATTCAGTAACAAACTGATGTATATCTTTCCGCATCCCTGGCCAAAAGAAATACCTCTCTAGTGCTAGAGTTGTTGCTGTAATTCCTCTGTGTCCAGCATAGGGTGGTGCAAGGCATTCCTCCAAAATCTTTTTCCTCATCTCCTGGGTGATGCATAGGCAATCATCTTTCATTAGATACCCATCTTTGAGGGAATAGTGACTGGTGGATTGCCCCTCTTGCATTTGCTGTAAAATCTCACCGAAATTTGCATCATTAGCATATTGTTCCCTCATGCCTTCTAGGTCCTGATGATAGGCAATAGTCACATTATTGACCTGGGGTCTTCTGGACAAGGCATCTGCCACTCTGTTCCGAATTCGTGGGGTATGGAGAATCTGAAAATGGTACATTGACAACATGTTTGCCCATTTCATATGCTTCTCGGAAAGCTTGGTCTGAGTCAAAAAGTATCTCAGACTTTGGTGATCTGTTTTAACAGTAAAATCTGCACCCAAAAGATAGTGCTTCCATGTATGGA
Organism: Dipteris shenzhenensis; assembly: GCF_047967505.1. Classification (NCBI taxonomy): domain Eukaryota; kingdom Viridiplantae; phylum Streptophyta; class Polypodiopsida; order Gleicheniales; family Dipteridaceae; genus Dipteris; species Dipteris shenzhenensis. The sequence goes on from NC_141598.1 coordinate 8,897,046, forward strand.
TGGCATGAATTACAACCAATAACTCTTTCTCATAGATTCCCAGATATCTCTCTGCATGCCGGAGTCTTCTGCTCTCATAAGCCACTACATGACCATTCTGATGCAATGCAGCCCCAACACATTCCCCACAAGCATCACAATCCACATCAAATGGTTGATACAAATCTGGAATGATTAAGATTGGCTCTGTAGTCAGCCTCTCCTTGAGTGTGGTGAAAGCTGTCTTTTGAGGAATTCCCCACCTGAAAGCTGCATTTTTCTTAGTAAGATCGTGGAGTGGAGCGGCTATATCCGCAAAATGCCTGATAAACCTTCTGTAGTAAGAACACAGGCCTAGGAAACTTCGAACTTCATGCACAGTTTTCAGCTCTGGCCATTCCTGAATGGCACGAATCTTTGCTGGACCCATCTGTATCCCATTCTTGGATATTATATGCCCCAAATAATGGATTTCTTCTAGGAAGAATTCACTTTTCTTGCTGTTTGCATAGAGCTGATGATTTCTCAGCTCTTGAAAAACTATAGCAAGATGTTCCTTGTGCTCTTCTTCGGAGTTAGAAAAGACAATTATGTCATTGAAGAAGGTACCAGCGAACTGTCTGTAGGGTCGGAAGATACGATCCATCATTCTATTGAAGGTAGCTGGGGCATTGATCAATCCAAAAGGCATCACCAGATATTCATACAACCCAAAAGTAGTGCAGAACGCCGTCTTGTGCACATCCTAAGGCTGTATCCTCACTTGGTGATAGCCACTCTTTAAGTCTATCCTGCTGAAAACTGAAGCTCCATTTAACTGATCCAGCACATCATCAATGCATGGAATAGGGAATCTATTCTTGATGGTCATTTTGTTCAGTGCACGGTAATCGACGCACATACGGAATGAGCCATCTTTCTTCTGTACTAGCAGTACAAGGGAACAAAAAGGAGAAGAACTGGGCTGAATCAACCCCTTGGACAACAAGTCCTGCACCTGAGTCATAATCTCTTCTCGCTGAGTTGCACTAACCTTGTATGGGGGCCTATTGGGTGGCTCGCTACCATAGTTTTTTTCATACGTTACCATACGCATACGTCATACGAGTACGGAAGTATGATTGGAGTATGGTTCAGCCCTTGGGGCTGAAACATACGTGACCCTAGTTTTATCCAAAAAATTTCAGAAAAATATAGATTGATCATTGATCATTGTACACATTAAATTGACACAGAGGTATTAAACTGAAACTTGAAACTTGTATAATTGTATTAATTTTAAAGTCGTCAATCATGAGTCATGAGTCGTGAATCGTGATTCTTCATTCATGAAAGACTCCAGCCTCCAGAGACTGTAGTCATCTGGATTCTAGATTTTGATACATCATAGATGGAATCATAGATCATAGATCAATAATCAATACTACACCAAATTTCAAAAGGTCCAAAACATCATGATCAAACTTCAAAGGAAGTAGGTACACCGTATTAGTAACTACACCAAAACATGAAAGGCAAAACATCATAAAGAAAAGGCTGCCAGTGTGCCACAGCCTCAAGCTGCATCTTCATTCTCATCCTCTTGCTCATCCTCATCCTCATCATCATCTGCATCAATGCCTGCACCCTCCTCATCCTCCTCCTCCTCCTCATCACCATCATCCTCATCTGCCTCGCCATGGAACTCCAAAAGACTAGAGCTGCTTGAAGCTGCAGCAACATCCATCGTTCCTGTAAGTGTAACAATAGGGGCTGCAATGTCTTCTCCCTCTGTATCTGCTTGCCTCGCTAGCAGCCTATCATCATCCTTCTCCTTGTTGATCATTCTAGGGTCACTTCTATCTTCTCAAATCCCCTTTCCTTGATTTTGGAAATGAGACGTAAATTAGTATGGATGTATACTAATTTCTCGGTATTCTTTGGAAGCAGCCTATTCCTTCTTTTAGTATGGATAAGAGAGAATGTGCTCCAATTCCTCTCACAAGGAGAAGCACATGTGCCTTGCGAGAGCACTCGAAGAGCTAACCGCTGTAAATTTGGTGTGTGAGCCCCAAATGTCTCCCACCATTTCACCCCTTGGTGCATTCTCTTTTCATCCTTTGCAATCGCACGAGCAAATGTGCCTCACATGGATTTGTAAATATCCAACTCATCACATAAGGTGCCTTGGCTGTCAACATCATACTTGGTGTACCGCTCTATGGCATCCATCCACCCATCGTGCACCTCCTTGTCACTATCTGGATTTTTCTCTCTCCAAATAGGATGGAGAACAAACGCTGCCGCATGCAATGGAGAATGCATCATATTCCACCTGTCAACACATAAGGCTCTAACATCAGCCAGCTTTGAGGATTCAATCCCATCAATAGTTGCCATCTTCTCGACCATCCGATCAGTGAGTTCATATACAAGTCCCATGGTAGCCCCTTCCCTATCAGCCAGGCGAAGGATCTTCAAAATAGGTGCACAAAGCTTCACAATGAGTCTTGCATCTTGCCAAAATGAAGCACCCAATATAATAGAAGACACCTGTTGTGCTTTCACAGTGCGTGACACCTTTTCTTGCAATACTCATCACTGACAACCATGCGACGCAATCCATTGTATACCCTCTCATCCAACAAGTTTGCTAACATGATAAACATGTAAGCAAACCGTGTTTGTGCTGGCTTCACCAATTCCTTCTTGCTGAATTTTCTATACATTGCTAACACGGTGTGTTTCCGGGTAACAAATGTCACAATCATGTTAGCATGTACCAACACTGGCTTTATCCATGGAAGCTTTCCAATGTCCTCAAACAAGAGGTCAAGGCAATGGCATGTGCATCTAGTATAGAAAATGTGAGGCCACTCTTCCTCCACCAATTCTCCTACCCGCACACAGTTAGATGCATTGTCCATACACACCTGCACCACATTTTCAGCCCCAACATCAAGAATGGCATCTTTCAGTATCCCAAAGATGTACTCCCCTGACTTATACTACTTGTGTCCACGGACTTCAAGAAGGCTGAACCATATATGCATGAGACCATAATATTGATTATAGGCCGGCGTCGAGTGTCAGACCAACCATCACAAGTTATGGTGCAGCCATGTTTTTTCCACTTATCCCGAAACTGTAGCATCTCTTGATCTATGCATACTGCTTCATTAGTTAGCTCCGTTGTGCGCAAAACATTGTAGGATGGAGGCTTGAAGGTAGGCCCAACTTGGCCAATGGCACGAACCATCTCCAAAAAATAAGGGCTCCTCACCTTCCAATGAGGAATATCCTGTGCAAAGAAAAAACGACGGAGAGCAATGTATGCATCCTTCCGTGCTTGTGACTCCCATGCCTTTTCCAAGGTTCCCTTTGACGTCTTCAACTTCTTTTGCTTTGGCTCATATGCACTGCCAGATGCATTTCCACTTGCAGTACCACTCACTGAGGCATCTCCCAAATCAGCCACATCTTCAACAAGCTGTTTTGCAGCAGCTTTTAGGGCCACCTTTGCCTGCAATCTTCGACAAGTATCTTTCACATTTTCAGGAGGAGCAGTACACTTGTCAACCCCCAAGCCTGTGAGCCCAAGAAAATGTGCCCTTATACGGGTCGGTCCTCCATCCCATGAATGAGGGCAATATTTACATTTACAAGTGAATTGGCCCTTCCCCAAAGGCTTCAAGGCCTCTACAAATTCCCATTCTCGTCCTTTTTGTCTTCCCATTTGTAGATCTGCAAGCTGCAAATTTGCAAAAGAGGGCAAATAAGGCATTGGGCAAAGGAACAATTTCCAAAGAGGGCTTGAAGTCCTTGCAGGCTGCCCTGTTAGATGGCATCAACTAAAGAGAGAGCACTTGCTGCAAAACAGGAAAAATAAGCAGCCATTGCATTCACCTTGACACTTGGAGCAGGTAGAGCGTAGAGGCAAGCTGCGGGCTGCAACTGTAAGGTGACCACTCACCTCCAAAGCAAGTATAAGAGGGCAAAGGGCTGTCTAAATAGAGGGCAGCAAGGTGCTGAAGAAGAGGGCAAATTGAAGAGCTTAGAAGAGTGAAGGGCTGAGGGGACTCGGGAGTCGGGACTGAAGAAGAGGGCAGCACTGAGCAAGGTGCAGAAGAAGCTTAGAAGAGGGCAAAGGGCTGCAGCCTGCCTAAATAGAAGCAAACGTCAGCCTACATAGGCTCTTGAGGCAGCAATGGTCGGTGTGCAGCGGCCAGCCTGCAAGCAGAGCGTCGGTCGACGGTGAACAGTACGGAAGCCTTCGCAAGGATGTCGTACGGAATCTGGATTCCAATTTTGAACATCGCAGCCCAGCAACAATATAAGGTACGCATCCCGATTTTTTAACCCCCAAAAAAAGTCACGTACGGAAATCCGTACGGACGTCCGTACGTATGGCCGTACGGAAAAACTGACCGTACGCGTACGGATGCAATCATGCTCGCTACCAGGCATTAACTGATCTTCTGGTCTCTCTGGGGGTAACTCCCCTGGCAAAGCATCGGAAAAGCAATCTTTAAAGTTTACAAGAAACTGAAACTTATCTTTGTTTGCATCATTCAGCATGCATATCATTCTCTTTTTCTTTTACAAAAACCATGTACGCGGGAATTGCATACTTTATTGCTTTACCACATGTAACATTAGATACAATGGGGATAGTCTCCCCTTTATTCCTGGCAACTAAACGCTAGCTTTTTCCCCTATGCACAAACTCTAGCACTCTCTCAGGAAGAGTCAACTTCACTGCCTTGCGATGAAACCAAGGCATTCCCAAGACTACATCATGATGTTTCAGTGGAGAAATGAAGAAGTCTTCCTGATCCACATAACTCTGTACATGAAGACAGAGCTTCCCTATCAAGGGAGTGACTGGCACATGATTCCCACAGAACATCTGATCGGTATCCAAAGCCCTGCCCAACTCCTCCGTCTTTATTCCCAGCCTCAGGGCTAGGTCTGTTGGAATATGGAAGCAAGAACTAGAACTAGAAACTGGAAATGAAATAACAAGACTGAAAGACTAGAAATACCTTGAGAAGAGTGTAGACAAGACACAAGCTAGACTGATAGATTAGAATGATGTGACCCATTGAATATATGGGCCAAAGTACAAGACATAAAGCAAGAGTGCTTATGGGATAATTGTAGAAGTGCCACATGGCACACACTCAAGACATAAAGACTAGACTTAGACTTAGACAAATGTAGACTAGGAAATAGTACACTTAGTGTGCACTTATCTCCAACACCCTCCTTAAGTGGACACTAGGAGTAAGACAGAAAGACAAGACTAGAAGACAGACTGATAGACTGATAGACAAGATAGAAAACATGACAGACAAATGATCCTGAGACACCCCTCCTCAAGTGATATCCTCATATGGGTCCACAAGGGTAAGGACAAGATGGATCTAAAACACAGTCAGATTGATAGACAAATAGACAGACAGACAAGACTAGATAGACAGAAGACTGATTGTAGACAAATAGAAAGACCAAGACACTAGAACCCCTTGACCTACATCATCGGTGGTCAAGGTGGTAGACAAAACATAGAAGTAATCAGAAAGCCCACTTCTCATCATGTGAGGAAGGAACAGCAGGATCAGCTGATGGAGATGTTGCAGCAACATGGGCTGAGGTAGATACAGGAGCTGATGTAGAGGTTTTGGAGTAGCAGTCCCTCTCCCGGTGATTATCACGGCCACAAATGGTGCATGGATGAGCCTTGAAACAGTCCTTCTCCACATGATTAGTTTTGCTACAATGGGTGCAAGGCTTTCTTACCTTAGAACTTCCTTTCTTTGCTAAAAATGCAGTGTCAGTTACCTTTCGTTGTTGAGTTCTTTCTTCCTCTTGGAGAGCATTGATGATACCCTCAAGAGAAGGATTATTATGATACTTGAAGGTAGTGACAAGAGTAGCATAGGAGTCGGGTAAGCTTTTGAGAAGCACAGCAATAGCAATATCTTCGGAGATGGGAGACTTGACTGACGCAAGCTGAACCATAAGACTGCGAAGATAATTGACATGAGAGGCTATAGTAGCTCCTTCCTGCATATGTAGATCAAAGAATGAGATCATAAGTGCAATCTTAGAGTTTTTAGATCGGGCTCCAAAAAGAGTGTCCAAAGTGATCCATGCTTGAGGAGCAGACTGTATGTCGGAGATGTGATGAATGTAATCATCTCCAAGGCCGAGCAATATGATAGCATAGGCTTTGTCGTTCTTGGCAGCAACAACTTGCTCAGATGGACCTTCGGGAGCATCACGGTGAACAATGTCCCAAAGGCCTTCTTTCATAAGATGGCACTTGATTTTGATCTGCCAAGTATGAAAGTTGGACCCATTGAATTTGTCGATAGATATGAGAGAATGAGAGGAAGATGCCATGTGGGAAGGTCTTACCTCTTGCTAGGATGCAAGGGCAGTGTCTATTCCCTTACAATATTGCAGAAAATAAATGAGAGGAAGAGATCCCAGAAGCCGGTTCTCTCACCACTTTGTCAGGGCCATAGCATATGACAGCCCATCGAAGTAGGAGGAACCAGCAGTTTGCAGATATGAGGATTAAAAAGGACTGCTCAGCAAACTGAAAGAGACAATGTACAGTACCTTAGCAAGAACTGAATGCAGAACTGAATGCAGGTTGGGCAGAGATAAAAAAGCTTCAGCTCCTCCTTTATTTCGAACAGAAAAGGTACGGGCAGCAGCTTCAGAAAGTCGTGGGCAGCTCCTTCAGCTCACGAAATCAGGACAGAAATGGCAGGCAGATCTGCAGCAGTAGAGGCCACCTGAACTGGTACAACGGGTGCAGGTACAGCACTGGTACAACGGGTGCAGGTACGTACGGACGACGTCGAAGTACAGACGGCGTACGGTCACAGCGGAGTACGGACGCCTGTACAGACGGCGCTGATCTGTCAGGAGCGACAGCAGGAGCGGGTGCAGATGTGACAGCAGGTTTGCACAGATCTGGAGCTCAGATCTGGCAGAAATGATGCGCAGATCTGGCGCAGATCTGGAGCAGAAACACACAGATCTGTCGCGTAGATCTGGAGCGCAATGGCGGGGCAGAAAGAGGGGAAAATGTGAAGAGGGAGTGCAGATCTGCAGCGGGAGAGAGATCTGAGAAAAGGCAGACTTGAGGGGAGAGAAGAGGAAGAAGAGGGATCAACCTAGCTCTGATACCATGTTGGAATATGGAAGCAAGAACTAGAACTAGAAACTGGAAATGAAATAACAAGACTGAAAGACTAGAAATACCTTGAGAAGAGTGTAGACAAGACACAAGCTAGACTGATAGATTAGAATGATGTGACCCATTGAATATATGGGCCAAAGTACAAGACATAAAGCAAGAGTGCTTATGGGATAATTGTAGAAGTGCCACATGGCACACACTCAAGACATAAAGACTAGACTTAGACTTAGACAAATGTAGACTAGGAAATAGTACACTTAGTGTGCACTTATCTCCAACAAGGTCCTGTGATATGAAATTATCAGTAGCCCCTGGATCAAATAAAATTAGCCCTTGCCGGTCTCTGACTTTGTCCCATGATAGCAGCAATTCTCGTTCTTCTGAAACATGACCCAGTATGTCAGGAATTCCTCCTGCTATTGGCTTTTGCGGTCCCCGTGGCTTCTCTGCCTCTTTTCCCTTCGAAGTTGAAGGCTTTTCTGGGCACTGGGCAGCCACATGCCCCTCTTTGCCGCAGTTGAAGCATTTCCCATCTCTACGGAATTCAGCTATCTGTTCAGTGGTGAATGGAGATTTGCCTTTATATGACTTCGAAAACCGAGTACCCCTCGGCTTCTGAGGCTGAAACCCTTTCTTTTCAACCTTGGGATACTCTTTCTTTTCTGATTTTGAAAAATCAGTTTTCTTTCTTTCGGCACGTTCTGCATGCAAGGATAGTACCGTGGATGGATCTTGTAACGGCACAAGACTAGCTACTGAAGCTGAATGCATAAGGTCTTGAATGTTCTTTGCCCCCAAAGCATTCACTACTGCCTAGATTCTTGGACTGAGACCTGCTCTGTACTTCTCATTTGGGTTCCTTTGGAGATCTTTTTGAAAGGTGCAACGTGAAAATAAGCATCCCAAAACTTTTGGTTGTACACATCCACTGTATCTCCTGCATCCATATGCAAACTGTCCCAATCTTGAAGAACATGATCTCTAAACTGTTTAGGCATAAATTGTTGGTAGAAGGCTTTCTTGAAGTCTTTCCACTTCTTTGGGCCTGACCCATCTGTGGTCTGTGCACTCCACCATGCAAACTAGCTGTCGCTGTCAAGTGCAAACTGACCATTCTTAACTTGGAGGATTCTGAAAACTTTTCTGTACCGAATGCAGCATCAAACTGCTTGATGAACTACAATGCTTTGTCTGTATGACCATACTGTCCATTGTAGGTCGTAAACCTGATAGATTTACCTCCCTCTTTGAATTCCTTGGTCTCTCTGGAAGACTTACTCTTCCTGGACTTCTTGTGTTTCCTTCTTTTCCTTGATGGTTTATATGATAAAGAAGAAGATACAGAAGTCGAACTCGAGGTAGACGGTGATGGACTAGGAGATCGGTGATGGACTAGGAGATCGGTGATGATGCCTCGATCTCTTCTTGCTATGAGACCGTCCCCTATGAGATCTCTCTTTCTCTGGCTGTACACGAGAGTGTGCCTCTGGCATTGGCACATCATATCTGCATTAGGCATAGCTTCTGCTTGAAACAAATGCTGAGCCCTTGGATCCTTTCTGAGATTTTCCATCTCTTGTATACGAGTGCGTACCATCTACTCAAATTCTTGCTGAGTTTGCTGCACACTTCTCTGTCTTGGATGTACATCCCTACCTGTGAATCCTACTAGATAGGTGATTGAGCCATTTTCTTACAACTCGTCTGAGATCTGCAAGTTTCTCACACACACTGTGTATCCAACTGATGAACGCTGTCTTTGCTTTTCAAAGGGAAAAATTACCTCAATAAGAGGTGTCTTGCATTCACAACTTATGCCAGTACCGGGATGTCAACTCAAGGCATATACCCACAAAGTTGCCAAGGCATCAATAACTATATTGCCCCTTTTTTGGCCATTGCAAAAAGCATTCAGAATGCATCTGACTCATCTTTTCCTGAGCACAAAGGCATGCATATTCTTTTTCTGCAAATCTCTGATTATACTGTGTTTCTGCTGCTTTTCTGACAGTAAATACTCTCTTAGATAGGTGAAGACTGCTGGCAGAAACAGTCTTTGCAACTGTCTTTTTTTTTCTTGGGGGGGGGACAGTAATTGGATGGGTAACCGGCTGGTTACACTAACCAGACTAGTTGTGGTCTGGTTTGGTTGGCTCCCAACTGAACTCAACCCACTGTAGTCTAGTTAACCAGCTATGGTTTGGTTAACTACAGCCAAGGTTAGTTGGCCAAACCTGGTTTGTCTAACCAGTCTGACTTGGTTAGACCAACTAACTGAACCTGACCAGGGTTAACTAACCAGAGTTAACTTAACCATTGGTCTGCCACATCAGCTTGCCACGTGTCTTGCCACGGCATCTGCTGAGCTGGCTGCCACATGTGTTGCCATGTCATCACTGCACATGCCTGCCACGTCAGCGCCTGCCACCACCAAATCCTTGGGCTGAATACGGGCGACGGATTTTTTTTTCCTACGGCGTCGCGCATCGCACCCATTTGGGTGCCTCAATTTGTCCGTCAGCGCCCGTCGGTGTCTCCGCCATTCGTCTACAGATTTTCACACGGGACTTTGAAAATAATTAATGCGATCGGAACTAAGCGAGGCGCAGATCTGTAGTCATCTTCGGATACCGCTGGCGGAGGCAATGAAAAAGTCATTACGCGAGAGGGCGTCTCCCTCTGCGTGATAATTGCTGGTGCTTGCAAGAGGCTTCCAGTAGCATAATCCCGATCAGTAGGCACAGGCCCAACGCTTGTGATATGCACAGCATTTGCAGTAATCACGACGCCCAATTAGCGCTCGAGATAGACAAACACCTGCGCCTTACTTTTCACGCAATAGCTTACTAATATGACACGTGTACTCCTTCAGCAAGGTAGCTGCTCATTGCTAATACGTTGGGTGCAAAACTGCATCTCGGTTCTTGGCCTGCAGGGCTCTTCAGCTAACCACCGATCAAAATCACGCTACTCTCCCAAGCGTCACTTATCATCTCGAGAAACTCTCTTGCACTTGGATCGTCACAGTTTGGGAAAACTATGAGACCAGGCTCTGATACCAATGCAACCTTAGTCGTAAAATACAGCAGAGACACTCTCATTTCTTTATGCAATCGCTAGCTCTCTCGTGGAACCTCACGCTCATAATTTACTGCAGAAACACTCATAAGAGCTCTCTCTCTCTACACACACAGCTAGGGCCTGTTAGAATTATTGCTATAATTTAGCAGTGACCAATGTAATGTAATAAGTAGGCTAGGGGCACTTTTTTCCCCCTAACCACAGTTAGTTCACTAACGATGGTCAGTGAAGGATAAGGTTTTGTCACTTAGACAAAACCTATCACTCTATTCAGTTGTACAACACTCATCTAATTGCAACTATCGTTTTCAGCTCGCTCACTCTCCTGCTCTTGCTCTCACTTTGCTCTCTCCCCTTCTCACATTTGGTATCAGAGCAGGTTCTTCCTGCTTTTGCTCCTACTGCACATTCGCCTCCAGCTCTCGTCTTCCAACAGCTCGTCTTCCGTACAATCTGTACGGACTGATTCCGTACAGCTCGTACTGTACTTGCGATGCCCGTACCAGCTCTTGCATCAGATATCGTACAGCCCGTATTGTACTTGCGATGCTCGTACCAGCTCCTGCACCAGATGCTGTACAACCCGTACCTTTTTGTTGCTATTCTGTTCAAGCCGTACGACTGTACGGATTCTGTACAACCGTACAGTCCAATCGCAGGTTGTTCCATACTGTTCCAAGTCGTCAGTACTACAGGCGCATTCTGTACTAGCTCACTGACAGTCCGTATGTAGATTGTCCGTACAAGCTCACTGCCACTGCCCGTATCCCATCTGCGTCAGCACTGATCGTATAGTGTACTCCACTGTACATTTATTGTACATTTGCAGGGTGCCGTCCGTACGACTGTACCTGCTCAATACACATTTGGTGTTTGTACATTCTGCAAGTTTTCTTACTTGCAGGTGAATCTTGCAGATGTTTTTTGGCAGGTACACTTTGCAGGAAGCCATTGTTTGGCAGAGCAGTTTTTTTGGGCAGATTTGAGCATATTATTTGAATTGGGCATTTTGCAAAATTTGGGGCTTTTCTTGGATTTGCCCCAATTTCAACTCAATTTCACCTCAACATTTGGGGCTTTTGCAATTACACTACAATTTCGCAGTGAAATTTGGGGCTTTTGCAGATAGAGAGCAATTTGTGCAACATTTGGGGCTTTCAGACCATTTGCCCTTTTCTGGTTGCAATTTCAAGCCACAAGTTGGGGCTTTTGTGTTGGGAGAGCAATTTGACAGGTTTCAGTTCACACTGCCTTTCTGTGAGTGTTTTGAAGCGCTTTTGGCAGGTTTTGGGAGAAATTGGATGCTCTGGTAGATTACTGACAGAGACATTACAGAGATTTGAGTTGCATCTTTAGCCAGTGTTTGGCTGTGTTTTTTGGGATTGTGCACTCCATTCCCAGCAAGGGAATTCAGATTTGCATTTGCTGTATTTTCTTTCTCAGACATGGCCCAACAAAATCAGAATGATTTCGGTTTCAGTGGTCTCTCACAAGAGGATAAGCTGGATGGTACCAACTACTCCCTCTGGAGTTTTATGGTACGCAATATTCTGATTTCTCGTAATTTATGGGACTATGTAAGTGGGGATGAGTTCCGGCCAGCAAATGTGGCACCTAATACCCCTCCCCAACAAGGAGGAGGCAGTGGTCGTGCACAGGGTACAGCTGCATGAGATCATTCCTGATTCAGAGATGATTACCACTACTCTGAATTCTCTTCCTGAGTCTTATCTCAGCTTTCATACCTCGCTGAATTTGTCGTTGAGGGGGGGTGCAAATCCTCTCACTTTTCACGAGTTGATAGGACTTCTGCTGCAGGAAGAGCAGACCAGGAAAAACATGGCTTCACGAGCAGGTGAACATGCCATGCTCTCAAAATTCAAGCCTAAAGTAAAGGGACAGGCAAAGACTTCAGCAAATCAGCCTTCCAGTGGTTCAGGACAGCCTTCTCAAAAGGCTAAGGGTGATGCAGGTAAGCCCAAGAAGAAGGGAATATGTCATTACTGCAAAAAGCCAGGTCACTACATTGGAGAATGCAAGAAAAGGCTTGCAAAAGAAAAGAAAAACAGCTCCGGTATGGCTGTCTCAGATTCAGCTCCTCATGCATCTGACAATGAGCAAGCTACAGCCAACTTTGTGGAGCACGACTATGCCTTCTTGTCTTGCATTTCAGACTCTCAGTTGGCTGCTCGGGATAGTACAGCTACTTGTAATGATGACACTTATGCTTTTCTGACATGCAGTTATGATTCTTCCAAGGATGCATCAGCTTTCAGTATCAATGAGACACATAATACATGGTATTTTGACAGCGGTGCCTCAAAGCATATCACTTTTAGGAAGTGTCTCTTCACATCTCTGCATCCACCACCTGTTGGTAAAAAGGTCACAACAGGTAAAAAGGTCACATGTGCCAACAACTCCTCCTATTCAGTCCGTGGTACAGGAGAAGTTGAACTTACAGCCATTGATGGCTCAACATTGAGAATTTCTGATGTCTTGTATGTGCCTGGTATCACAAAAAATCTACTTTCAGTGTCCACTCTTAACAGAGCTGGATTTCAGGTCATTTTTGAAGATGACAAGTGTGCAATCCATGATAGAGAGCATGACTATGCCTTGAGATTGTCTGGCACTTTGTTGCATGGTCTTTTTCAGCTTGACATGTATGAGAAAAGGCCAGCACATGCTCTTGCAGTTTCCACTCCTGCTGCTATGTAGAATGCGGAGTTATGGCATGATCCGGACTCAAGATACAGACATTACGCACAGATAGAGGAGGGGAGTACTTGTCTGCAGATTTTGATGCTTTTTGGAAAGACAAGGGCATTGTACATCAGCTTACAGTGAGGCTAACTCCTCAGCAAAATGGCAAAGGTGAGAGGAAAAATCGTACTCTTATGGAGATGGATAGATGTATGCTAAAAAGCAAAAAATTGCCTCACAAATTTTGGCTTGAAGGTCTCATGTGTGCCAATTATGTTTGAATCGGGCACCCACAAAAGCTTTAAAGACCAAGACTCCCTATGAAGTTTGGCAAGGGAGAAAGCTTTCTGTGGATCATTTCCGTGTCTTTGGATGCCTTGCATATGCTCATGTGCCTGTTGAGTTTCGGCATAAATTGTCTGATAAGGCAATCAAATGCATTTTTGTTGGGTGCAGTGCAGAGAGCAAGGGCTACCGTCTCTACAATCCTGTCACACGCAAGATTATTGTCAGTAGAGATGTAATATTTTCAGAAAATTCAGCTCACACTCAAGCTGAATTTGATATGCCTTCTTCTTCCGGTGATGTCTTTGAGGGGTTACTACCCATTGCCTTGGGTTCCCCTGCTGATATATCTGATGAAAATCAGAATTTTCAGATACCTCCACATGCTCCAATCTAGCTATAGGATGTCATACCACCTCCGCAAGCCGTGGAAGAGGTTGTTCAGCAAGAAATTGCAGATATACATGCAGCAAAAACAGTCCCAAATTGGCTGTTACAGACTCTCAGGGAGAGTAAAATTGATGCTCCATTACCTGGCAGAACTCGGAGTGCAGTAAGGCATGGGGGAGGTGCTCTTTCAGTTGAATCAGCTTATGCAGGTACTCTTCTTGATGAGGAGGAACATGAGACATTTGAAGAGGCACAGGATAATGTGCATTGGATGAATGCCATGCACGATGAGTTGTAGTCCATTCAAAAAAATCAGACATGGGAAGTTGTTGATTTGCCACTAGGTAAACATGCCATAGGTACACGGTGGGTTTTCAAAGTTAAAAGAAAGCCAGATGGCACCATTGACAGGTACAAGGCAAGGCTGGTCGCAAAAGGATATGCTCAGAAAAAGGGCATAGACTATGAGGAGACTTTTGCTCCTACATCCAGAATGACAACCATTCGGTCAGTTATCGCAATGGCTGCAAATTTTCAGTGGAATGTTCATTCGTTGGACATAAAAACAGCCTTCCTTAATGGAGACTTGTTGGAAGAGGTTTATGTCAAACAACCTCCAGGCTTTGAAATTTCAGGAAATGCACTTCAGGTATGCAAGCTAAATAAAGCTTTGTATGGGTTGAAACAGGCCCCACGTGCATGGTATGTAAAGATTCATGCCTTTCTGACCTTTCTGACCAGCAAGGGGCTGCACAACAGTCCAATTGAAAGCACCCTCTACATCAAGAAGGATGGGAGGGATATTTTAGTCATCATTCTTTATGTAGATGACTTACTACTCATAGGGTCAAATGAAGATAATATTGCAGATTTTAAAGCTGAATTGCAGACCACTTTTGACATGTCAGATTTGGGGCTGCTACACTTTTATTTGGGGATCCAGTTCACTCAAGAGCAAAGGGGCATCGGTATGTCTCAATCCAAGTATGTGCAAAAACTCTTGGATAGATTCAACATGCAGGATTGTAAGCCCATAGCTACTCCCATGGAGCCGGGGCTGAAGCTTACAATGAATGAAGCAGGTGAATCATTTGATGTCACACTCTATAGTCAGGCTGTTGGATGCCTCATTTATCTCTGCAATACAGGACTTGATATTCAGTTTGCAGTTTCTCAGGTGAGCAGATATATGCACAGCCCAAAGACTATGCATTGGCAGGCTGTAAAATGCATCTTCCGTTATTTGCAAGGTACCAAGTCTTTTGGCTTGATGTTTCCCAGGGGGGGTGACTTGCAGATGCATGCCTACAGTGACTCAGATTGGGCTGGAGATTATGACACTAGGCAGTCCACAAGTGGCAATTGTTTCTTTTTGGGTAAAGCTTGTATTTTTTGGTTGAGCAAGAAACAATCTACAGTGGCTACCTCTTCATGTGAAGCTAAGTACAGGGCAGCTTTCACAGCGACAGTTGAATGTGTTTGGCTGCATCGTTTATTTGCTGATCTTCATCTTTCATTGAAGGGTCCTTCTTCAATTCTCACTGATAGTTAGAGTGCTATTGCAGTGGCAAAGAATCCTGTGTTTCATGCTCGCACGAAGCACATTGAGGTTCACTATCACTACGTCAGAGAGAAGTTGCATGCAGGAGAGATCAGCATGATCTATGTGTCAACACATGACAATGTTGCATACATTTTTACCAAAGCACTTCCACGTGAAAAGTTTGAGGCATTTCGCAATGCCCTGAACTTATCTCCTTTTGGTGATTGATCATTTCCTTGTACATGACATTGGCACTGCAGGGGGGTGTTAGAATTATTGCTATAATTTAGCAGTGACCAATGTAATGTAATAAGTAGGTTAGGGGCACTTTTCCCTCACTTAGAGATTTTTTTCCCTAAGCACAGTTAGTTCACTAACTATGGTTAGTGAAGGATAAGGTTTTGTCACTTAGACAAAACCTATCACTTTATTCAGTTGTACAACACTCATCTAATTGCAACTATCGTTTTCAGCTCTCTTACTCTCCTGCTCTTGCTCTCACTTTGCTCTCTCCCCTTCTCACAGGGTCCAAGACAACATGTCGGGCTGGACCCCCGCGAAGGTATTTTATTTCTTTAAGAGAGAATCTGTTACAAGAGTTCATCGTAGAGCTGCCTAATACAAAATCCAACGTGAATCCATATTACAAGAGCTTCAAGCTCATTTCAAATTGGCAACATGCCGCTTGTCTAAAATCTAGACTAAGTCCTATTACATGCCACTAAGGGCAACTCTGGAGTCTTCGAAGCACTTGGTCACGCGAACCGCCTCCTAGATGCTTGTTAGGCTCTCGTAGCGCTTAGGAAAATAACTCTTCCTAGTACTTGCAACAATTAATTAAAGCGCACCACCATGGCACCCATTAATTGTTAGCGCTTTGCATGCAAACAACACATTGTGGACTAGTTCTAGTCACGGTGGGCGTTCCCACTGAATACATGTGCACACATAACAAATCTAAAAAAATATATTTATTCTTTGGTTGATCGGAGTCAACACTTTTGATTATAATTAAGAGGCTTTGACCAAGGGTCGAGGCGCCTTAATTATAGTCAAGTCTCTCCAACCGAACTTGGCACATCTTGGTTAACCGTGGTTAATCCTCTTGGTAATAAACCAAGTCTCCCCGACCGAAGTCAGGTTTACTTGACTAGAGTCAAGTGTCTTTGACCGTAGTCAATTCTTTGACCATAATTAACACATATAAAACTCTTTAATTATGATCAAATAAATGGTCAACTGTACTTTGACTTAGGATATTTACATTGTGGTGACACTTGTGCTCGACTTCTACCACGTGAGGATTGCCAGGTAGAATTTACATGTGGAAAGTCTTTCTCTCTCTCAGCCTCGTGGCCTAGGTTGATCATAGTCAACCTACCTTGACCATGGCCAAGGGTCAAAGATAGTGCTCTTTGGTAGAAGTCAAATATATTCTCTTTATTAATTGCTTGGAATAGTACACATTTGGTGTCACTCCAAGTAGGGGGAAGCCGTGGCATATAGCATGATTGAACATCTGTGCCAAGATCGAGGCCAAGACCTCCTGTCCATGTGCAAAGTGCTCAGTCTATAGTTGCTCATGATCCTGGGCTTTTTATTTGTGGAGCTGATGCAATATAGCTTACCAATACCCTTAATTTTATTAAGTTGGAGTTTGCTAGTTCTAGATGGTCACTATAACCTCTCTCTAACTGAGAGGAATACTCCTTGTGCGGAATGAAATGATTGGAGGCTTCGAAGTAATTAATCCATGACTCATCAGCTTAGCAAGTCTTATTTGGTTTTGGCATACTTAAGGCTTTCTCAAATTACTAGTTTGGAACATAGCTATACTAGTGGTGCCTTTACCACTAGCTTCAGACCCGCGTTTAGCCATATTTGCAATTTTATTTTGACACCTAGAAGCAAAGTGTCGAGGTTTCCCGTTGTAAAAGCAAGGTCATGATGATCTTTATTATCATTCTGACATTGTGAAGTAAAGTCATCCTTTGGTTTAGGATTGCATGGGGGTTTTTGACTTTGTCTTCTATTTTTAGCCATAAAGGTTGTATTATCCCTATTACCTAACTTCTTTTTCTGCCTTTTGGTTTGTTTAGTGATGAGGTAACCATGGAGCTGAGATCATGAGCGAGAATGCACTTTGTAAGAGAGCGTGGTGAAAAAATTATCCCACGAGTCTTGAAGACTCTTAAGAAGAATATTAATTGTAGGTTGATTAGGCATCTTCTCACCATGCATTGCTTAAAGATCTATTTGGTCTTTGAGCTGATTTACATGGTCCTTCATATTTTGGCCCCCTTTCATTCTAAGCTTGCTCAACTTCCTTTTATGACTAAGGCACCATGGCATTTTTTGGAAGGGGACATCCCTGTCTGATTGTATCTTAATTGGTGTATCGCAAAGGTCGCAAAGATTATGTGAGTGCGATGTGTGCTTTAATCGGATAGATCAATCAAGTAAAAGTAAAGACACCTACGAAAACGATTGAGACCTTCTAATTAAAGCACAGTTGAATTAACTACCAAATAAGGCCTAAGCCCTTACCTCTAATTGAAGTTGACCATGAATGATGATGATGCTCCCCCTCAAACCCAAAACCACCTCCAAGCAGCCGGTGCTCTTCTCTTGGTGTGAGAGGATCTCTTGGCCATTGTAATCACGTCTCTTAGTGTGAGAAGATATACTGGCTATCATAAACCCTTAAGAGGATATCAGGGTGTGAGATGATTACACGAGGGTAGTTCTCTATGAGGAGGGTCATTGGGTAAAGCAGGGCCCATGAATTACAAATGGCAGTTCGACAAGCAATGAACTAGGGTATATGGTACAAGAGGTTGGTTCTCGATGATGAGGCGGATACACAATCAATATGTGTCTTTGTAAGCCCTCAATGCGAGGCGCTTATGGATTTTGAAATAGTGCAAAACGGGCCTCCAAATGGCGAGGAGAGGGGGGAATACTTGAAGGTGAGGATGGTATGGCCTTATAGCCAGAAAAAACAGAAGGGACACCCTGTGTAGGCCCTTAAGGTGATCTCAGATGCTTAAATCTGTTAAAAGACCAGACTTTAAAGACCTGTAACAGATTTTCGTCAAGTTTCGTTGGTGGTGAAAATGGGATTTTGTTGAAATAATTTTGGTCAACGTCTACCTTGAAAACCTCTGATTTCTTTGTGCTATGGCAGCTTTCTCCTTAAGTTTTGTCGATGCAGGTCTTCTGCTTTGCTCCTGTGATCTGCCCTATATCGATGTCCACTGCTGATGTATCTTCTTATAGGTCACCGCTGATTCATAGCACTTTGATATTGTCAACTCCGTTCAAATTGCTGATTGCTTAGATTGTGATGCCGATTGATCGTTCATGATCTTTGATTTGTGGCCTCACGCTCATGATTTCTTTTGATTGCAACAGACAACCACTCTTTGCTTGATGTTGCAGGTTGGGGCAGTTGAGGCTGCGATAGCTTCTTTGTGGCGATGGTTTGCCGCTGGTGGTGTTCGCGCCTTTTCAGATCCTTCTTGTCTTTGTATGTAGGTCAGCGGATCGATGCAGATAGCTGCCGTTTGTTTCCTTGCAGATATCAATTGTGGGGGAAAAGCATTGCCAGCATTTGCTGGTTGCGCTATGTCAATGTAGTTGCAGATAGGTGTCACTTACAGGTCATGATCACGACTCGCCTGATTCAGCACAGAAGGGCAGAGAGGATGTCACTGCCCGCCACAAGGATTTTCCCAGCTCTGTTGCGTCGTATTAGCTCTCTCTGATAATGTTCATCCATTTCAGAGTTTTTACCTCAAGTCGATGTCTGATACAGCAGGTGTTACTTCTCTGAACATCTGCTCACCATTTGCAGGTCTCTTCTCCAGCAGAGATCTTATGCAGGAATCAGGTCCTTTGCTGCTGGTCTTCTAGGTCATGTGCTACAGAAGATCTTTTCTCTCTGCAGTGATTGGAGAGAGCTTGCCTCCACCTAGAGCTGCCTAGGCCTTCTTTGCACTAAGGCATAGGCTCTTCTTCTTACTGAGGGCCGAGGCTTACTGAGGAGCTTGAGTACTCAGGCTCTGCCTGTGTGTGTGCCATCTGTTAGGTGACCGTCCAAGGTGAGGATTCACAGGCCTAATAGGATGGCTCTGATACCGTGAAGACGCATTTGTGGACACCTTCTAGACTGAAGTGCCCTCTATATATATATACCTTTGTAAGGCTAGAATAAGTCCAATCATACAAATTTAGATTTTTTGTTGTTCTAAAGATAAAAAATCTACACAGAAAATAAAAGAGAAAATAAAAGAGAATATGAAAGAGAAGAAAAAAGAGGTAAACAAACACTTTTAAGAAAAACAAAAGGAAGACATACTTAGCAAGCAAAGCAACACTCATGTCGTCATCAGTGCCCAAGCATAAGCAGCTATACTGGGTTTCTAAAGACCCGCGGAGACTCTTGGGCAAACCCAATGCTTACTAAAATACGTCAAATAAACATAAGAGAAAGAAAACAAGAAATAAAGAAGAAAGGAAGTAGGTGACTAAGCAAAAATAAACAAGCAAGTCAAGAAACAAAATCTTCCAAAAAACTGGAATATCGCTCTCTCTCGCTCGCTCTCTCTCTCTCTCTCTCTCACTCTCACTCTCACTCTCACTCTTATTTAAAACGTAAAAAGCTAAATGGTCCTTTACACTTATGTATTGTTTCCTACAAAGAGTCAAAAATACATTTCTAACTTAGAAAGCACACGCATACTCAAACAAACCCTCTAGACTGAATTGCTCAGCCTGTGTGTGTGCCTTTTGTTAGGTGACTGCCCAAGGTGGCGATACACAGGTCTAATAGGATGGCTCTGACACCATGAAAGAAAACATGGTGGTGGAGGCCTTGTAATCTGAAGTGTCTACACACTTCCATAGGTAGGATGCACACAGACACAATGAATTGCTGCAAATGGAAATGCCAATCACTGGCTACAAGCCCTTTTGGAGGGTGGAAAGTGCACACACAAGCCAAAAGCTTACTCAGGAAAGGGTACTATTTGTAAGCGCATTTCCTTCGTCCCTTGTGGCTTGTAAATTGCTGACTTTGGAGGCTAAAATACCTCTTTCCAGCGCTGTGCTGCATTACACATCGGGGGACTTTAGTCTCATATGCAATATGTAATGATGTAGTCATTGGATACAATGAAGTGGTGATAAATGCTCCTGTTGTCCTGCTGGCTTTTGTTGGCATGTGGAGGTGGCTTGGGGTGCAGGTGTGGGACCCCTCGTACCAGGTGCACTCTGGTTTGATACGCGGCCTATTCTGGTCGCTTACATGGCATCAGAGCCGTTATGATTCTGGTGACTATTTGGACTGCAACCCTGTGCACATTGTAGACTTCATATGGTGCCCGGTTGTCTGGCTGGCTGTTTGATGTGGTGTGAGCTTTGGTTTGTGACTGCTCACTGGCAGCACTTTGGTGGCTGCACTTCGGGATGACTACCCCATGCAATTGGTTGGCCTGGCCTTCCGATTGCTGCCTCGCATGACCCTTGTTTGTTGTGTAGACTACCTTTGTTGTGGATGGCGAACTTTGCCTGATTGTTGGTGCATTGTCCCTTTCCCCTCATGGCTTGTAAATTGGTGACTTTGGAGGCTAAAATGCCTCTTTACAGCACTGTGCTCCACGTGGACTTTAGTCCCATATGCAATACTGTAATGACATAGTCATTGGATGTAATGGAGTGTTGATAGGTCCTGTTGTCCCGCTGAGTTTTGTTGGGATATGGAGGAGGGACAGAGCTGTGGGAGTCCTCATACTCGGTGCACACTGGTTTGACATGTGGCCTATTTTGGTCGCTTACAAGAGTGACTCTCGTGAGATTGAAACTGCACTATGTTGTGTTTTTAGAGGATGAGTTTGGGAATGTTCCTGGATTCATCTAGGTATATATTCTGGTTGCTTACAAGATTCCTCTTGGGTTTACCATTTGATCAATCCTATCAAACACAATCCACTTCCTATGCATGAGCCTTCTGACATAGCAAGGAAACGTTAATGTCATGTTGACATTTACAAACACATACAACACAAGCTTATCGGTGAAAACCATGCAATCATCAGGCAAATAATAAATAAATCAGGTGGATACATTTGCAGTCTGTGATGGTCTGTTACACTCGCAGATGTGCGGGTGCAGAAGGTTTATATGAATTGCTAATAAAGGGCTAAAAATGCGTGGAAATTCTGGTGATTTGGATTGGAAACGACCTTGATAAATGTTTTGTTTTGCACATTAGATTCATTTGTTTCCCAGATAATGTTAATAATGCGTGGATTCTGGTGATTTGGATTGGAAATGACCTCGATAAAATGTTTTATTTTGCAAAATGTGCACACATTACATCCATTTGTTTCCCAGATATATATTGTATAATGTATTGGCAATGATGCTGAATCTTGTTTCTAAGGCTTTAAATGCTGATTAAGCTATACTCATGATCCCTTTAAATGCTGATTAAATGATGCTCATGCTGCCTTTCCGATTGGAGAAAGAATAGCATCGATGAAGGGAAAAGAACACTCTTGCTTGTATAAAAAACCATCCTTACCACATACTACCATCAGTACAACTTACTAAGTACACCATTGCTGATGGATGATGGGCTGACGATTTGTGAGTAGACACTTTTAATGACAGTATACTCCCTTGTTACAACATCTGGGGATTTAAAGGAACTTTGTCAAGCTAATAGCCTGTACAAAGCAAGTTGTGTGACAAAATGAAAATTGCTATGACGGTGTTTATTTACAGTGATTTTCAGTTATGAAAGTTCTTATGGCATGCATTGCTTTCCAGAACTTGTGCTTGCACAATGTTTATGAAAGCTGCTGCACAACGTATTTTGAATCTCGCTTTAGGAATTTTAAAGAAGTTAGATACTAGGATAAAACAATTCTGCGCTGCACCTGTTCCCATTATGGACTAGAGATTCATCCCTTCTTCTATCTCTAACTTGTATTTGGTTTTGTTAGGTTTACATTTGACAAGTTTACCCTGGTATGCCAGCTAGTAGAACCCTTTCTCTTTGGTGGAGCATTGCGTGAAAAAAACTCTCCATTTCTCCAGTTTTTAACAATTGTCTACCTTAAAGACACAGTCAGTTTTAAACAAGATGATATGCTTGTTGTGGATTGCCTGTGACTTGGCTGTCCAAATTTCCAGTCTGCCATGCTTGTACCTCAAGGGTCAATCCTTGATTTGAAGTTTAAAGATTAAAACTTGGTGTGCCCATAGTAAGGCTTAGAATTGCATTTATGTTTCGTCAACCGAGTCTACCATGTAGCCTGCAGATGGGCTGTAAATGTTTGCTTGTGGGCCAGTTGTCAAGTATGTTGTTTCTTAAAATACTAATTTGATAAGTTAAAGCCAATTTGTGTATTAATTGACTAAATAGGAGCGGAAGGAGCGACTGGATAGGCTGCGAGAGTCTGCTATGGCAAGCACCAGCAGTTCTATGGCAATTAGTTCTACACTACAAGAGTGTGTGGTGAATGTTGCAAGGGATGCAGATGAGGAGGAAGTATTAATCCCTCTTGGGATCTCAAAATTTTTGAAGCCCCATCAGGTTTGTTCCCACTGACACCTTTTTGTGTGGTGGTGTGTGATTCTCGTGGGTGGACATGTGTATTTCTGGGTGGATAGGTAACACTGAAATGTTAAGATACTCAAGATGTGGACATGTCTACATGGACACAAAAAGCAAAGTGGAACACACAAAAATCTGTTCCACTTTGCTTTATGTGATGCCTTTACCTGAGTGTGATGTTTAGATTTTGGTATAGTGTCTGTTAGGCTATACAAAAATCTGAATTTGTACGATTGGATATATTCTACTCTTACAAAGGTATATATATACGGGAAGGTTTCTAAAAATGCCTGCTCACTTGGTCGGTGATGTATTTATACCTATGTCACACTTTTTTACTACTAAGATGTTTCATCATTTCCAGAAAGGGAAATCAAATAAATTTAATAATGCTGCATGACAAATTCCCTGGAAACTAGTGGTTGTCAGCATGCTCTTTTTTGAGAACGTTGCTAGAAGTGTCTTTCTTTGCTGGGGTCAATTGGAATCTGGTAAATGGAATCATAAGTAGCATCTACAAGGGTACCCTGGCTTGTGCGAGAAGCATGGTTAGGATCTTACCTCCTGTGTATACCTTGTTCTACTGCTGTGCATACCTCATATTATTCCAAATATATGTTCTTGTTTTGGCACCACTTCTTCATTTAGTTTCTACATCCAAAAGTATTTGAATCCTTGAATCACCCAACACAGATAACCTTTACTTGAAACTTTGATTCACTATGCAACCCTTTAGCAATTTCATTTTGTATGCAACTTTGAGCATCTTTTCAAGGATTAACCATGGCCACATTGATGCTACAATGGCCAATCCTTCACATGTTAAGGTATGTGAAGCAGGTAGGGACTGTATGTTGCCTCTGTGCATTCCAGGCTGTATTCCCACATTAGCATACAAATAATGTGGGGCTGGCTGTGAGGTCATGGCCTGAAATATAGATCCTCCTCCAAAGTGAGTTGGCTGAACCACATACTGTGGTTGGGCTTGCTGCCGCTGCACATTCTGAGCATTGCTACCATGCTCATTCCCATTTGGTCCTTGCCTCTGTGTGTGGCTGTACCACTGGTGTCTATGGCTCTGGTAGTGGCTGTCCCACATGCATTTGTGGATCCTGTATGGGCTGTGCCTCTGCCCTCAGCATTAGAGCTGGATTATGTACAATCTCAGCAAAGCTCTGAGTGAGCTGAGTTAAAACTTACAACACAGAAGCCATCTGAGTTTGCATCACGGCCATAGCATTTGGCTGTACACTTGGGTCTGCACCTAATCTCATCTCGCGGGATCGACTGAGGGGGGGCATCCAAACTATACTGAAAGGGGGGGGAGGCTGTCCATCTGAATCCCGTGTTCGGGAAACCATGTGAATATACGTGCATACCATGTGTCTGCCCCACCCTCAGCTAGTTTAGACCCGCAAGGCCTCTTGCAGACGTTAATCTAGACCCGCAAGGCCTCTTGCAGAGAGAGAGAGAGAGAGAGAGAGAGAGAGATTAACGTCTGCAAGAGGCCTTGCGGGTCTATGAGACAAAGTGCGGATCCAAGAAGTACCTCATACAAGCCACTGGGGGCTGGAGCAAAGGGTTCACTAAGACCCTTGCTGAGAACTAAAAGCTGAAAAACTGAAAGCAAAAGCTAAAACGCTACTATGCTCAGCTAGTGAACAAAATACTAGAGTAGCAAAGTAACAAGAGCGTGTCAGGCGCTCAGGGCTAGCACTCCTAGTATGTGCTCAGGTTCCATATATCTAGGTGACCTGGTGGCACTTTGATGAGATGTGAGAAGCTCTCGTATATCTGTCGGTCGAGTTGTCTCGCGACGTGGGGGAGGGTGTGGTCTCCTCGATCTCTGGATCCGGTGTGCTATGTCAAGGGTGATGCCTCATCTCTGGCGGTCGCCTCTCAGAAGGGACGAGATAGACCAGATCTCGATTGTGTGTACTGTGGGCTCTCTCCGTGTCGCACGTGGAGTGTGTGTCCCACGTCTAGCCACATCGTGGTGGGCACTCCTACTGTTGATCCATGATGCTCTCATCTCATCAAGCTCCTCTCCCTCGGCTACGCTGGCAATTGACTCAGATGCATAAAAGTATGTGACAAAGGTCAATGGTGACCTGTGGCATCAGCCCATGTTGCTTTCTGGCCTGTCGCATCAGTGTGTCTCTCTGTTGGTGCATCTCATACAGATAGAGCCAAACACAGACCTGATCGTGAAAATGTATCAACCGTGTGAGTGGGCCAAAATCCTGTCCCTCTTGAAAGAGGCAATGATATCATCCTCGGATCTCATAGTAGACTGGGCAAACACATAGAAAATGTTTCTCCGTCTCGATCTCCCCCATTTGGCATAGTATGCAAATCCTCTGCTCTCTGGGTATGCCTGCAACTCTCTCCGTAGCTGATGCGATGAGACTCGCAACTGACCCCAATGGCAATCCTCAGTGCATGTGAAACTCTCCTGTCCTCAAGTTACTAAGGTCTGATGACAAGACCGTGCTCCGAGATCTTTTGGAAGTAATAAGAGAAACTATCTTTATGTCTAGGTGAGTTTCTGTGCTTGAAAAGCTTAGATACAAATGTTCCTAAAGCTGAGGGTGACGCCTTATGTGGCAAATCAGCCATTCTGTTATGTCCCTCAAGAAGAGAGCTGAACTTTTTCCTAATGTGTGCATAGTAAGGGCATATCATTACCATGTGTTCTTCTGTTTCTGGCATACCCTGGTCACATAATTGGCATATTATGCTCTCTCTTGGCATGTCTTATTAAAGTCTTCGAAAGGGAGAGAGAGAGAGAGAGGGAGGGAGGGAGGGAGAGAGATTATTAAAGTCTTCGAAATATCCATGGGTCTATGAGGTTGTGATACAAACAAGTTGTGTGGGTGGAGCTACTAAACGAGCATCCACTCCAATGCAGAATGCAAATGATAAGTGCTGAGTGCTACATAGTCATGTCAGAATGATAAGTGTTGAGTGCTACATAATCATGTTAGAATGATGATCGCCTACACAACACTAACATCCTCATCATCAGAGCGTCGAGGGGGATGACGTAGTGAGGGCCTAAAGTTAGAGATAGAGTGCTAGCAGCTGTCCACAGACGAGGTCCTATGTCGTCTCCTGGTCATAGCTCTGATAAGGGCTACAATGACCCTTGCCGGTGGAGCTGGAACTCTGAATAGAGAAGAAATATCCCCAAGCGTAATCTGTGCATCAACCCTCTGTCTGAGCTGTCGTGTTGTTGGCTGTGTGTCATGATCATGGTGGAGCCTTGCGGTGTGGGAGCCTGCATGGTTTGGATGGAAGAATTCAGTGATCGAAATCTGAAAAGAGTCTATCAAGGAGGTCTGCTCCTGTCTCCATAATCGAAGTAGATGCTCGCGGTGTTTGACTGCCTTGTGAATGAAGGCGGCCAAGCATTTTGTTTTTGGAACGGAGAGAAAGCGGGACAATACCCTAGAACTGTCTCTGAAGCGGCAATAGAAGCATCCTCAGATCTCATAGTATACTACTCCTCCGACTCAATCTCCTGGATGTCACATAATATGTATATGCACCTCTCCCTGGACAAACCCTTGGCCCTGCCACTCTCGATGCGAAGTCTATGTTAAGAGACCCGAAACTCCCCAATAGAGATCCTCAATGAATGAGCTAGGTGGATCTGCGTATATCTTGGTGGCTCGATAAAATCCTCCGCTGTGATATGTAAACAATGATCCTCGTAGAAGTTGAGCTTCATTGGAAGCTCGCTCGGTCCCAACCAGGTTCTGAATGTGTCAAGCTCAAAAGATCCTCACGAATGACGTGGTTGACCTCATGAGACAGGTTAGGGAAAAAAGTGCGTCAATGCTATACTGGAAGGGGGGGAGTCTATCTATATGGAGTCCCAGTCCCTCAAACCATCTCTCTTTGCGTGCAAACCAGCATCTCTGATCACCTGCTGCTGATAATGCCATAGAGGAGGACAATGCTAGCCACAGTAATCTGTTGCGTCCAGAATTGCAATCTCCATATCCCCGACCCGATATAGGTAGGTGATAACTTTAATGTTGCATTAAGTTGTAGTGGAGATGACCCAAACTCATCCAAAATGATCCGGTGAGGAACTGACGGCTTATTGCGAATTATCCGTGATAGCATGAGAACTTGTAGGTGCTCCACTTGAGCCCCACTCTATATCTGACAGATCCGGCCCATAACTAGGGCTGTCATACATCCCCGCTGGGCGGACCAAGGAGTCAAAAAGCAAGCCATTGGTCCGCGGGTCCTGAAAATGTGAGCAGAAGCACTGCCTCTCTAATCTGGCCAATGAAGCGTATCCCCTGCTCAGTCGGTTGCATCGCCGGTCTCATAGTAAAGCTAGGTCTAGAGAAGAGAACCCCTAGATATGTATATAACGAAACAACCTCAAGCGGCTACCCGTCGAATTGGGATGTGTTGAAGATCATGACCTTGGTTTTATCAAGGTTTCATGGGAACCACAAAAGGGCTGTAGGGCATCTAGGTGTCTCTGGAGACCCTTTGCAGAGGCAGATAAGAGTGCCACGTCATCTGCGTATAACAAGATTTGAATCAGAGTTCCAACGATAGAGCATCCATCCCCGCCCAGTGTCTGCATAACTGTCTCAAGCTCATCAATATATAGGCCAAAGAGGGTTGGTGATAAAGGACACCCTTGTTTGACCCCAATAGTACTCGTGATCTCATCTGTCCATCCGGACCCTATCCGAACTTTGCCTAAGACCCTCTCGTAAATTGCCATGACAGCGCAAATGATCTGTTGGTCATAAGCCAAGTGCTGCAGATGCCTGATGAGGCGGGCTGCCGGAATCGTGTCAAAGGCTTTGTGGAAGTCCACAAAGCAACAAGAAACCCTCTGTTTTTGTGCCCTTGCCGCCTCAATGATATGCCTAAATGTAAGAATGTGATCCATGGTCCCATGATCACGTCGGAATCCAACCTGTTCATTTGCTCTAGGTCCCTACATCTCTGCAAATCGACTAACCTCAGAATCAAGCACTGATGCATAAATCTTGGACATGACATGTCCGATCACAATGGTCCTGTAGTTCTCTGGGCTCATGGGATGCCATGCCTTGTGGATGGGTGAGATAGTGTTAACAATCCAGGTGCGTGGGAAGCCCAAACAAACAGTTTCATTAAAGAGATTTGCTAAGATCGGGGCTAGGAGATTAATCCCATATGCAATGAATTTAGTGCATAGGCCCTCATGATCTTTCATTCGGCCATTATTAAGTTTCATCACGGCATCCTTTACCCCCCCTGGTAGTGAAGAGTGTGCAAGATGTGGGGCGGGTATGTGTGAGAGGTTAAGAGCTGGCTGATGTGGGATATCATAAAGCGTGCGTGCATAATTATGCCAGACTTGAGTGTCAGTGAGTGGGCGAACTCTGCCTGTATAATCTGATGGGGGACTGAGGGTTTACTCTGAATCATCCTGGATTCCATGGTCACTTGCAATCTCTCAAATCTCTTCCACTCCGTTGCTGAAAAATCACTCCCCCAAAAAGGTGCTGCGTACATGGCAGTCGGTCTCACCAGTGTGTCAAAGAGCCAGCCCTTTGTCGGGGGGTCTTGGAAGTGTGCCTAGAAGCATCAGTCGTGGTGTACTCGCATGGATCATCGTGAAACCTGGTCCAGTGAACACTATCCCCAAATATGTGTAGGATTGCACTATTTGCATAGGCTCTGCCACGGTATGTGAAACTATGATGACGGGACGCTGCTTGCGAGGTGTTGAAGACCATAACCTTGGTCTTCCCAAGGTTAACTGTCAAGTCTCTCTCCTTGCAGAACATCTCCAGAGTCTCTAGATGTTTCAGCAGCCCTCCTGCTGAGGATGATATGAGGACCATGTCATCAGCATACAACAATATCTGCACCATCAGGTCAGCCAGGAGCAAGCCCTCTCCGTGTAGTCGATCGACAAAAGAAAGTGGACAAGGACACTTTCCAGTTGGATCACATTTGGTCAGATCTGGTGCTGTTTATGCTGGGTGACAGTTTTCAGCCACACAAGAGCTGAATTTCGTCTGTCATTTTGGGGTTTTTCCTCCAGTTTTTGCACTAAATCTGGTTGCCTACACCTATAGAGGAATCCTGCCAAGTTTAGTTGGATTTTGACTGCCCGTTGCGAAGTTCTTGCTGATTTTCAGTTTCCAGCCACAGGGCAAGTTGCAGATCTGTGGATTTCGCACATTCTACTGCTGATTTGACATCATAAAAGTGATCGCCTACTTGAAGGGACACTGTCTACCAAGTTTGGTTGAATTTCGCCTTCGTGGTGCAGAGTTATCATCACTTTTAGGGTTCAGCCTGTCAGAAAGTGACACGTGGCAGTGGATAAGGCACAGAAATTTGGGGCTTTTGCAATTTTATGCATTGGAAGGCTTGCTCTTGCACATTGAAGCAAGAAATTGGGACACATGGGAAGAGGGAATCTCAAAGAATTCAGAATATTCCAAGAATATTCCTTGAGCTTGATGCCAAAGGTTATGCATTTGTGAAGTAGTGCTTGGAGCACTTGGATGCATTGACATTGTTGCAAAAGTGGTACTGATTTCCTTTATGCTTGGGTTGTGCACATTTGTGGTAGTCAAAGTTTGACTTTTGATCTCAGAAATTGGGGCTTTTGGTGCACAAGTGCTCAGCAATTTTTGTGACACTGGAATAGTGTCTTGGATGCCAATTTTGGATGCCTTTGTGTTGAGAAAAACAAGAATATTGTTTACTGCAGATTTATGACTGTTTTTACTGTCATTTTGGGACAGTTTCTCTGAGTTTTGGATGCCTCTATCTTTGTCACAAGTTGGGACAGAATTTTGAGTGAGTTACACTCAGTTTTGCAGGCATATTTCACTCAGTTTTGGAGTTATATCAGTGCAGGAATTTAATTACAGTTTTGGTACTGTTTATGCATTCAAAGTTGGAATATATAGTGGCTGCAAGTTCTCTCCAGTAGAGGACAGATTTTACAGGCTTTTTTAATTTCCTTTGCTGATTTTTTATTTGCTGAGATTTGGCTTCAAGTGTGAGTGAAGGTGGTTCACTTCTTAACATCAAGAAGTTGGAAGGAGCACACAATTTAGCCATTTGGCAAAAGCAGTGCTATAATGTGCTTCTTCAAAAGCATCAAGCCCGTCCTATCAAGGAAAAGGGAGTGAGGCCGGCAAATATATCAGGTGATGATTGGGAAAGTGTTGATGAATTGGCACATTCTACAATCATGCTTTCTATTTCAGATGTGCTTCTATTTAATGTTGAAAATGAGAACACTGCATGGGATATGTGGAAAAGGTTGGAAGATTTGTATGCTCAACAAAGTGCAGCAAGCAAGGTTTATTGGCTCAAGAAGCTCATGGATCTTAGGATGGAGGGCACAACTATGAGTGTGCACCTCAATGAGTTCAACTGTATCATCAAGCAGTTGGCAAATCAGAAATTCAACATCGATGATGAGTTTAAAGCACCATTCTTGCTTTGCACTCTTCTTGATAGCTGGGATATTTTCAGAACAGCTTTGAGCAATTCAAATCCTATTCTTATTTATGCAGATGTTGAGAGTCAGCTTCTCATGGAGGAGATGAACAAGAAGAACAATTCTTCAAGTAAGTCTTCCACTGCCCTTAACACAAGAGGAAGACCTCAGAATAGAGGCAATGACAACCAAAGGAACAGATCCCGCAGTAAGTCACGTCCTAAGAAGGATATTGAATGTTTTCATTTTGGCAAAAAGGAGCACATGAAGAAAGATTGCTTTAAGCTGAAAAGAGAGCAGAAAAAGAGCAACAACAACAATCAGGATGCCAAATATGATAAAGGCAAGCAAGTAGAGAGTAGTAATAGTGGGGTGAAGATTGAAGAGGTAAATGCAGTCACTCATGAGAGTGAGGATGACATTTTGTTTGTTTCATCACTTGATGCACATGCTTTGGTCACAGAAGAAGACGGTGACATGACCACTTGGATCATTGATTCAGGTGCTTCCTTTCATGTGACACCACACAGGGAGTGGTTTTGCTCATATAATGGTGGTTTAGAGGGTGTTGTGCATCTTGGAAACAATTATGCATGCTCTATTGCAGGGATTGGAGATGTGAAACTTGCATTTTCTGATGGCACACATTTTATACTTCATGATGTTAGGCATGTGCCAAATCTGAAAAAGAACTTGGTTAGTACTGGTCAATTGGATGATCAAGGCTACTACACTGTGTTTGGTAATAGTAGGTGGAAGATAACCAAGGGAGCCAGAGTCATTGCAAAGGGGTACAAGTGTGATACTTTGTATACTTTGCATGTTTCTGATGTAAAGAATCATGTGGTTGCCGTAACTGAGGTGCCAAAGGTTTCATTGTGGCATGGCCGGTTAGGACCCATGAGTGCTAAAGGAATGCAAGTACTATCTCAATTGGGTTATTTACCGTCTCTGAAATTTTCGGAATTTAAGCATTGTGAGCATTGCATTTTTGGTAAGCATTCACAGTCACCACATAAAGTGACATTGCAACAAATATTGAGACCCTTAGATTTGGTACGTAGTGATGTATGTCAAATGTCTCAGTTGTCTATGGGTGGTCATGAATACTTTGTTACATTTATAGATGATGCCACAAGGAAAGTGTGGGTCTATTTCATCAAGAGTAAGGAAGAAGTTTTTGGTGCATTTCAAAAGTTTGTTGCCTTGGTTGAAAATCAGACAGGCAAGAAGTTGAAATGCTTACGCTCTGATAATGGAGGAGAATATGTCTCCAAAATATTTCAGGAATTTTGTGACATGAAAGGGATAAAGAGGGAACTCACAAGCCCTCATAATCCTCCACAGAATGGAGTTGTAGAGCGAACAAATCGGACTATTCAAGATAGAGTCCGTAGTATGCTGTCTCATGCTGCCTTACCCCATGGTTTTTGGGCAGAGGCTGTTCAAACAGTCATTCATGTCATCAACAGGTCACCGAATAATCGGTTGGATGGTAAAGTACGTGAGGAACAGTGGTATGGCAAGCCACCCTCATATAAACACTTGAGAGTGTTTGGCTGTGATGCGTATGTGCACGTACGAAAAGAGCAGCGCATCAAACTCCAACTAAAGTCAAATAGATGCATCTTTATTGGATATGGTGATAGTAATGATGTGATTTTTCATGAGGAAAGCATGCACAGGCAACCCACTCAAAAATCAGAAAATATGAAGGTTGTCTTTGAAGAAATCATTGTGAATAGACAGCAAAATATGCCCAATAATATGCAGCAAGGTGCTGCTGCAAATGTCCCTAATGTGCAGGGAATAGAGGCTGAGAATCAGCCCAATCAAATTGCCTTTGATATGCCACAGATAGAGCCACATCTGTGTGATGTAGGACAGCCAGAGGAGGTGGCACAGCCACATAATATGGCTGATATGCAGGCTGAACAGCCAGCCAATCAAGATGATTGGGTAAGAAGATCCATCAGAGTCTCCAAACCTCCTGATAGGTTTTTGTTCCAGGACAGAACTACGTGGCTGATTTTGTCATGCTGACAGATTGTAGTGAGCCTTCATGTTATCAGGAAGCAATGAGAAGGCATGATAAGAGAAAGTGGGAGAAGGCCATGCATTCAAAAATGGATTCTTTTATAAAAAATAAAACATGGGATTTGGTGAAACTACCAACTGGAAAGAATGCCTTACCATGCAAATGGGTTTATGAGATCAAGGTCACTCCTAATGCTGAGAACAAATACAAGGCAAGATTGGTTGCCAAGGGGTTCAAGCAACAGAAGGGCATTGACTTTGATGAAATTTTTTCTCCTGTGGTGAAAATGACAACATTGAGGGCTGTTTTGGCATTGGTTGCACATGAAGATATGGACTTGTGTCAGATGGATGTCAAGACTGCATTTCTCCATGGTGATCTTCATGAGGAGATTGATATGGTACAGCCAGAAGGGTTTGTCAGTGAAGGCAAAGAAAAGTTGGTATGCAAGCTGAAAAAGAGCTTATATGGGTTGAAGCAGGCTCCAAGGGAGTGGTACTTCAAATTCCATACTTTCATGCAATCTCAGTGGTTTAGGAGAAGTGATGTTGATCACTGTCTCTATACCAAGAAAGCAAAGGATGGTAGCCTTATTTTGCTCATCATTTATGTTGATGACATGCTTATTGCAGGCAAATCTCGGTATGAGATCGATGCATTGAAGATGGGACTGCATAAGACATTTGATATGAAGGATCTTGGTGATGCAAATCACATTTTAGGGATGCGCATCATACGGGAAAGAAATCCGAAATTGCTCTATTTGTCTCAGAAGGAATACGTTGGCAAGGTTTTGCAGCGTTTCAATATGGAGGGAGGAAAGATTCTTGGTACTCCATTGCCTCCATATGTGAAACTCAGTCAGAAAGACAGCCCACAGTCAGACGATGAGAGGGCTGAAATGGCCAAGATTCCTTATGCATCCGCGGTTGGTAGTCTCATGTATGCAATGGTGGCCACTCGTTCAGATATTGCCTTTGCAGTGGGAGTTGTCAGTAGATACATGGCAACACCTGGCAAGAAGCATTGGGAAGCCGTGAAAGGTATCATGAGATATCTTAAGGGCACAATGCATGTGTGCATATGCTTGGGGAAGAAAGACTTGCTTCTTCATGGGTTCACAGACTCAGATTTTGTAGGCTGTGTAGACCAAAGAAAGTCTACTATATGATATGTTTTCACCTTAGGTGGTGGTGCTATTTCATGGATCTCTCGGTTGCAGAAATGCATTGCTTTATCTACCACAGAGCCAAAATATGTTGCAGCCACAGAGGCGTGCAAAGAAGCCATATGGTTATCTGGTCTAGTGAGAGATATTGGTTTATCAGGAGAGGTTCCTATTTTGCATTGTGATAGTCAGAGTGCTATTCAGCTAGCACGTAATCCTGTGTTTCATGCCAAAACGAAACACATCGAGGTGAAATATTATTTTATCAGAGAGGTGCTTGAGGATAAGCGTATTCAGCTTGTCAAAGTGCACACTGATGACAATCCTGCAGATCTTTTAACCAAGAGTCTCAACCCGCAACGCTTTGCACATTGCAGAGTACAGATGGATGTTGGCTGAGTTTCTCATGATTGAGATTCTCTTGTATTTTGTGTATATGTTTTCTATGTACACTTCTTCCTCTTTTTGGGCACATTGCCTTTAAGTGGGAGATTGTTGGGGATAAAGGCATAATGTGCTATCCCTTGTATAAGTGGTACTTATAATGCCACGTCATCACCTTATCTATTCTTTGTATAAAAGGCAATAAGGGAAGTCACATTGAAGACTTTTGCTTCCCACAAACTTGTGTTCTCTCTTTTGCTCTCTCACCTTTCTCCATCTCCCTCTTGCTTCCGCTCCTTGCTCCCATCAATTTGGGAGCTGCAACTCATGTAACCTCCTGATCAAGCGAGAGCGTGGGATCGTGTCAAATGGCTTACGAGAGTCTACGAAATAAGTGTAGACATGCTGATGCCTTGACTTCGCCTCCTCAATAATAGCCCTCAGGGTGAAAATGTGATCTAGGGTGGAGTGCTGTCTTCAAAATCTTGCCTGCCCAAATGCCTGCTGTCCATGACCCTCTGTTTGGCTGCTGTTCTCCCTCTCTAGGACCGATTTATGTATCTTAGCCAAAGTGTGGCCAATCTTAATAGCATCCAGTGTCCATGGGATCACTTGTCTTGTGTATCGGTACTATGGTGGTGGTGCTCCAAGTAGGTGGGAAGCCATGGCGTACGGCATGATTGAACAATTGTGCTAATATCAGGGTCAGATCTCTTGCCCATGCGCAAAGTTCTCAGTGCATAGCCCCTCATGATCTGGTGATCGTCGGTTATGAACCCGAAGAAGGGCAGCTTGTATATTTTGTGAAGTAAACAGATGACATGTGGTGGGTCTGGGCATAGAGGACATATCAGGTGGTGCTTGACTTGGGACATCATACAGAGAGCAAGATTATGTGTCCCAGACTGCGGGATTTGTGATGGGAATGTGTGACTTCCCTTCTGATAGGAGTCCCCCTCTCGTGGTAGGATCTCCTCCGCGAAGAGAACTGATCACCTCATCTATCTTGTGCATGAGGAAAGCCCGCTTCTTACGTCATGTCACTCGGCGTGAGATCCGGTGTGCCTCTGGCAGAGTCAAATGTTCCAGTGCTATCTCACGTTTAAGGTGGGCTCTCATCTCTCTGCACTCATCATCAAACCATGGATTTTGGGGCATCTTCCCATTTGAAACACGTGCAAATCGTGTCGTGGGAAAGGATCTGACGCCAACATCCTGTATCATCGATATAAGAGTGTTTGATGCATTTGCGAGGTCCATCCCATCACCAAGTAGTACTGGAAGCTCAGAGGCTAGGTGGCTTATGTACACCGGGTCAAGAGCACGGTTAAAATGGATTTGAACACGAGTGGGTGATTGGGGGGCCCTCCTCATGGTTGGCATGGCGACCGATATACAGAAAGTGAGATATGAGTGGTCGGCTCTAAGCGGGGAGGGGGGCGGCACAATAAAATCATCTATCCGTGGGGCCAATGCTAGTGGGCCGAGCAGGTAGTCTACCGTACTACTCCCCCCTTCATATGGGAAATAGGTGAGTCTGCTAGATGATGTCCATCTTCGGAGACCGCTATATATGATCAAGTCATGCATGGCCCCGAGCTAGAGTAAATGTCTCCAATACGCTGTCATTGGTGCATCTGAATTTGCTGATTGCCTCACGATCTCGAACTCTGCTGCATCCATCTCCAGTACTATGAGGGAATCCTCATTGAAATCTAATAGGCCCACCTGTCTGTTCCCAGTATGTGCATTGAAGTCACCAAGGAGGAGAGTGTCCCCGTGTTTGGAGAACTCCGTGATATGATCATGAATAGTCTCATATGGACTATGCCCGTTAGTGGTGACTTCTCGTGCATAGGATGATGTGTCTGGGGGAAAGTAACATATTACAATGAAAGTCGGCTGTGTGTCTGGTAACTGGACCCAAATCCACATGTGTCGTGCATGCTCCTCCTCATAGAAAGGAGTGGCCTCAAATGTGAACTGAAAAGAACAGCCACACCTCTGAATCCTCGTACCCCACTTTCCCTCCTCAATTCCTTCCTGTGGGCAGATTCCCATGTGTATCGTGTCAATGTGGGTAGCCCTCTCTTTGGGCTCTCATGTGTCTCGGTGTAGAAGATCACATCTCTGTTATGGTATGTCTCCAAGAACCCCCCTGGTCGGACCGTAGGGTGCCATTACAATTCCACTCTGCCATCCTCAATTTGTTTTGCATACTTGCCCCATCGTTCAGACACCGTCATGTGCTGTCCCCTTCTCCTGCTGCATCTAGTACTTCTTTTTCTACCCTCTCTCGAATGATCACTTTCCCTTCTGTGTTCCTACTGTAGGAGTGTGAGATCTTCATCTAGAAAGATCTTGGTCCCCTTCAGTGCTGCCCGTGTACTCATAAGGGTGGATCTATCTGTAGCTGTTCGCAGCTTTACAACCAAAGGCCTCGTTGGTGCATCTGTTTTACCCACTCTCTAGGCTGATTCACAAGTGAGGTTTACTCCCATCTTGTGAAAGAGGATTTTGGCATTTGATGTGGGGCTATCACCTACAGTTAGGCCTTTGAACAGCACATTCAAACTCTTGCTGTCCCGTCGTTTCTCTTCCTCTATTGTTTCAGAAATGAGCTCCCTTTTCTTTTGTGTTGTCTTTCTTGAGTACATCTTTCCATGCAAGCATATCAGCCTTCCCTTTTGTAATTTGTTGTGTGAACTCGGTGTGTTTCCCTTGTACCGTTGTTTGCAAAGCCGCCATTTCCTTTTTGATTTCTTCATTTTCTGATTTCAGCATATCAATGATCTTGTACCCTTCCTCTGACGTCCCCTTCGCATTCTTGGCTGCTGCATTTGCTCTTTAATGGTGTTCAGCTCCTCATTAAAAGGTGTCTGAAACTCCCCTTCTTCCCAATGAGCACTTGCCTTCAGTTTGTCATTCTCACTTTGGAGGGCATCAACATGGGCTCCCAATGTCTCAATTTTTGAGGTCAAATACTGTTTTTTTCACCCAAAGCACGAGTAATGTCCTGCATCATTTTACCTTTCTCACATGTCCATTTGTTTTGCATCTCCTCTTGCCATTTCTTCATTTCATCGTGCATTTGGGCTTGAAGGTTTGAGAGCTCGTGTTCTCTAGTCTCTCTCAGCTTCTTGCGTAGTCCTTCAATTTCTGCGTCTTGCATTTT
Source organism: Dipteris shenzhenensis (assembly GCF_047967505.1). Classification (NCBI taxonomy): domain Eukaryota; kingdom Viridiplantae; phylum Streptophyta; class Polypodiopsida; order Gleicheniales; family Dipteridaceae; genus Dipteris; species Dipteris shenzhenensis. Next base: position 8,934,109 of record NC_141598.1, read on the forward strand.
GCATATTTCCTAAAGTGTTGATATGCAAGCCTTGGCGCTCGCGTCTTCTATTTTCTCCGCCTTCGTCCAGATGAGGCTATACCTCCGGTCCTTGTCACCCCTTGTTTTCTGGTCGGGTGAGCTCTCCTTTGTCTCCATAGTGTCACCACTTCTTGATTTGATAGTCTTCAGATAGTCTTCTTGGCATAGATTACGAGGGCTGAGGGGGGAAAGGGGGGGGGTTGGCTACCAAGCTCAATCGTGGTGTTTTGCAGCCCAAGGCTGCTTCGCAAGAAGCAAGTAGCTGCTATGGGCCTCCGTGGTGGGCAATGTCGCAGTAATGGCGGGGCGGGGCAGAAGTGCAGCAATGGCGAGGAAGGGAGGAAACAAGCAAGCGGGAGCGGGGAAGAGAGCAAGCAAGCGGTGCGGGGAAGGGAGCAGCACGATAGTGTGAGGGGGGGGGGTGAAAGCAGCAGGGCAGGCAGCAGCAGAGGAGCAGACGGGGAGAGGGCGCGAGCGGGGAGGCTGGCTGGGCGAGCAGGTCGGAGCCAAGCAAGGTTAGAGAGGAGGGGAGCTGAGGCATGGCGGGGAGGTGGAGCATGGCGGGGAGCTGGAGTTGGAGCATGGTGCGGCGGAGTGGCAGGGTGATGCAGCGTGGTGAGGAGGACCAGCAGGGCGGGGAGGAGCTCCAAGGTGGGGAGGGAGGGAGCAGCATGGCGGGGAGGAGCTCCAAGGCGGAGAGAGAGAGAGAGAGAGAGAGAGAGAGAGAGAGTTTATTAAAGTCTTCAGAAGACCGATGGGTGTATGAGACTGAGAAACCTGATACAATGAGTTGTGGTAGTGGAGCTACTAAACGAGCATCCATACCAATGCAGAAAATGCAAAATGACAGTACTAAATCCTAAGTACAACATAGTCATATCTTGACTGTATATATATATATATCAATCTCAGCATAAACATCGACATCATCATAACCATCATCATCATCATCAATAGCAATAGGACATCATGATGGATGGGGCTGTGGAAGTGGAGGCATGAGGTCAGCAATAGAGCGCTGTCGCCCCCCCAAGGGTGGAGTCTTGGTATGTCTCCTGGTTGTAGCTCTGCGTCTGACCAGGGCCACTGTGACCCGTGTCGGTTGGGCTCCGACCCTAAACAAGGAGGGGATGTCCCCAAGTATGATCTGTGAGTCAACCCTCTGTCTGAGCTGTCGGGTCACAGGCTCCGAGTTACGGTCATGTCGAGGCCTCGCCTTGGGGGTCTATGTGATCTGGCTGGAAGAACTTCGTGATAGAGCTCTGAGAAGTATCAGTCGAGGAGGAAGTCTGCCCCTGTCCTCGCGCTCGGAGTATCCTATCGCGGTGTCTGTGCACCTCATGAATGAAAGCAGCCAAACATCGCTAGTCTGGGTAGGAGAGGAAACGGTCAAAACTCCATAACTATCTCTGAAGAGGCAGTAGAAACACCCTCGGATCTCATAGTAGACACGACACCTGAAGATGAAATGCTCCTCTGTCTCAATCCCCTGCATGTCACATAGTGTGCATATCCGCCTCTTCTTGGGTAATTGCTTCGCTCTGTCGCTCTCAATACGAAGTCTGTGTGAAGAGACTCGGAATTGCCCAAGAGAGATCCTGAGCGAGTGGGGTAGGTGAATCTGCGTGTATCCTAGTGAATCAAAAAAACCCTCTGTTGTGATATGTAAGAAGTGATCTCTGTAGAAGCCCAGCTTCACTGGAAGATCACTCGGGCCCAACCAGGTCCGGAATGTGTGTAGCTGTAGTAGATGCTCACGCATAACTTGGTTGACCTCGTGTAATAGGAGGGGAGAAAAAGGAGCATCCATGCTGTACTGGAAAGGATACAGTCTGTCCATGTGGAGCCAGAGTCTTGCAAACCATCTCTTTGTGCGTGCATACCAGCACCTCTGGTCCCCCCTTGCTGCAAGTGCCATAGAAGAGGACAATGCTAGCCATGGTATCTTGCTACGTCCGGATGTGTAATCCCCATACTCCTTGAAATGCGGCATCTAGCTGTAATGGGGGTGACCCAAACTCTGCTTGAATGATCTGGTGAGGGACCGACTGCTTACCACGATCATATGTGATAACATGAGAACCTGTAGCCGCTCCACCCGGGCCCACTCTGTATATCCGACAAGTTTGGTCCCCAGCATGGACCGCCATACATCCCTACTGGGCGGACCAAGGAGTCAAAGAGCAACCCTTTGGTCCGTGGATCCTGAAAGTGAGAGAGAAAGCGTTGTCTCTCTAGCCTAGCCAATGAAGCATATCCTTTGCCCAGGCGTGCACGCATCGCAGGTCTCATGGTGAAGATGGGTCCGGAAAAGACAACCCCAAGGTAAGTTTATGATGAAACTATCCTAACAGGGGACCCATCAAATGTGAAATGCTCATCTCGCATAACGGCTCGAGATGTATTGAAGATCATAACCTTGGTTAAACCCAAGTTGACCTTCAAATCATGAGACTCACAAAAGGACTGTAGTGTGTCAAGGTGTCTCTGGAGCCCCTCTACTAAGGAGAACAAGAGAGCCACGTCATGTGCGTAAAGTAATATCTGGATCAGCGTGCTCGCGAGGCAGCAACCTACCCCACCCTGTGCCTGCATCACTCGTCGATGTAGAGGCCAAACAAGGTAGGTGATAATGGGCACCCTTCTTTGATCCCTATAGTGCTCATGATGTTGTCTGTCCATGCAGATCTTGTTTGGACTCTGCCTGAAACTCGCTCATAAAGTGCCATGGCAGCTTAAATGATCTCCTAGTCATAACCCAAATCTTATAGGCGTTGTATGAGGCGGGCTCTCGGAACGATGCTAAATGCCTTGCGGAAATCGACAAAGCAAGAGTAAACCCTTTGCTTTTGTGCCCTTGCCTCCTTGATGATACATCTAAGCGTGAGAATAGGGACCATGGTCCCATGATCCCACCTGAAACCGGCCTGTCCCGCTACTCTGAGTCCTCGACACTCCGCAAATCTGCTGACCTCGGAATCAAGTACTGATGCATAAATCTTGGACATGACATGTCCAATCATAATGGTCCTATAGTTCTCCGAGTTCTTGGGATCCCCTGCCTTGTGGATGGGTGAGATAGTGTTGATGGTCCAGGTGCATGGGAACCCTAAGCAAACGGCTTCATTAAATAGCTTGGCTAAGATCAGGGCTGGGAGGTTAATCGCATATCCAATGAACTCAGTGCATAGTCCCTCATGATCCTTCATTGGGCCATTATGAAGTTTCATTACGGCATCTTTTACTCCCCCCCTAGTGAAAAGGATGTAGGATGGGGGGCGTAGCATATGTGATAGGTTAGGGGCTGCTGGTTGATTTGGAATATCATAGAGCGTGCGTGCATTATCGGTCCACACCTGAGTGTAAGTGAGGGAGGGGGGGATCGTCCATCTAGAAATCTCTTCCAGAAGTCCTTAGAGGTTTTACTGAACATAATGTTCAGTAGCTCCTCCTCGTTCCGACGCACAAAGTCCAGTTTCTTCCTGTGTATTAGACGACGGTACTCGCGTAGCGTCTCTAGTTCGCCCGGAAGGTTGTTTTTTGCTTCGAATTTCAGTCGATGTCGTAAAGCCTTATACTCATCATCGTACCAGCTATTATAGGGTATTGTTCCAGGTGGTGGTGGGCGGGTGGAGCGGGTGGTATGGGGGAAGGCGTGAAGAGCAATCTCGTGTAGTGAGCGAGTGACTAGGGCAGCGCGATTCTCTAATAGGGATATAAAGTCAGTGTATGCGAGAAGTATGTACAGACAGCCATAGTAAGTAGGTGAGTGATCACGATCAAAGCGTATATCATGGTAGGTGGAGTAAGAGCTCAACGGGGTAGAAAGTGCTGTGTGGCGGGGGGTAGAAATGCTAAAGAAAAGATAGGTGTGATTAGCCCCTGGAGGGAGAGGTGCTACGGTAAAGTCAATGATGTGAGATGTGAAGGCAGGGGATCCCATGATGTAGTCCACAACACTGCAACCTCCCCCATGCAGAAAGCAAGTGAAGCCACCTGATGCGGGCCATCTGTCAAGATCTTTATAGATAATAAGATCATGCATCCTGCCGAGGTCTAAAATTGCCTGCCCATAAGATGTGAGCGGTCCTCGTCTGTCAGCTGAAACTCGTGGTAGACCTGGGTTCTGCCTCCTCAAGGTCAATGTCTGGTAGTAGAGTGGAATCATCCATGAAGTCGAGAAGTGGTGCCTAACGAGCCCTTGTCCTCGCGTTGAAGTCCCCAACTAGGAGGACTTTGCTACGGCTAGAGAAGTCAACAATGGACTGGCAAAGAGCAGCGAATGGGGATGTCTCATCCTCCCCTTGAGTATCTCTGGCAAAGCGGGTGGTCTCGAGGGGGAAGTAGCAAATTGCAATAAACAAATCCCGGCTATCCATGTGTCGAATTTGGATCCAGAGAAACCTAGAGTGTGGATCTCTCTGCTCCACTGAGATGGCCCCCAAAAGTGTGGATCTGTAAAGGACTACGACTCCTCTTGACCCTCGAACCCGTCATGTATCCCTCGTCTCATGTAAAAGACTGTCGTGACCTATATAGGATTGCGAGAAGTTTCCAGATGGTACAGGATAGGGTCTCGGATGTCTGGGTCTCATAGACTTCGCCTTCCTATGCGGTAGGAGAGGTGGGTGCCCAATGGGGGCTTGTAAGGAGTCGTCCATCTCGTACTATTGCCCACTTTCCCTCCTTGCGGGCCTGATCTCACTGTTGCAATAGAAAACGCCTCTCCTCAACCTGTAGTGGAGTGAGGTCCTCATCCATGGAGATCGCTGGCTGGTCTCGTAAGGTTGACCTACGACGTAAAGCCGAAAGTTGTGCCTGGGCGTCATGGAACCGTATGATTAGTGGTTGCTCTCGGTTGGGGTCCCTCCCAACTCGCCATGCTCTCTCAATCCTGTGCTCAGTCGCCCCTAGGGTAGTGGTCACAAAGGCCTGCTGATCTGCCATCGGTGTAGCCTCAGTGCGGGGAATCCCACATACTCTAATGTTGAGAGCCTTGCTGGCTCTCCCGTTACTCTAGGAGGGTAGCCGAAGGGTTACCCTTGTAGGTTCCCGTTTGGCTACGTCAACCCATTTGGACGTCTCCTCGATGGCATATTGCATGCTTGCAATCTGTGCCTCCACAACCAGGGTGCTCCCTGGGACTGTACGTATGGCAGTGACCTCCTGTCGGAGCTGTGAGATCTCTTGTCTGAGCCCCTGAATAAGATCAGGCTGGACTCGGATAACTTGAGACTGCTCTTGTATGAGACGTGCCTGCTCCCTGGTGAAGCGTGTTTGCTCCTGTGCGAAGTGTGACATCTCCTTCTCGCGCTCTCGAATGCTTTGGACCTCCATCAGCAAGTACTCCCAAGTCTTTGATTGGTCAGCTCATCCATGCTCTAACGGAAACTGAAAGGACTGTGGCCTGAAAATGTGAGGATGAGACTAGAGGCTGGGTGATGACCGGGTAAGATGGGTGCGATACGGAGACGATAGTGACCTGGAGGAGGCGATCCCAACGGGGTGTGGGAGCATGGGCTGACTGAGAGGCAGAGGGGAGAGAAAGGTCGAGTAGTGTGGGACAGTGTATGACCCCTCCAAAGTAGGTGTCATAATCGGAGAGAGAACTGTAGTGGGAGAAGAAGGGAGAGATGGTGGCAGAGGCAATCCCTCTATTCTAGGGGAGGGTGGAGCAATCGATGTCATGGGTAGGGGTGTGTCAGAGGCAGTAGCTGTAACTGTAGGCGTAAGTGGAACTGAAAGTGTATCTGAAACTGGAACTAGAGCTGACGACGCTGAAGCTGAAGCTGAGGATGGCGCTGAGGCTGAAGATGAGGATGTAGCTGAGACCGAGGCTGAGACTGAAGCTGAAGCTGAGGATGGCGCTGAGGCTGAAGATGAGGATGTAGCTGAGACCGAGGCTGAGACTGAAGCTGAAGCTGTGATTGAAGCTGAGGCAGAGGTGGGTCCTGCCTTTGCCTTGCTGTCCACTCCGAGTCCATTGTGGTTGTAGTGTGTGTTCACATCTTCGAGTTTCAGTTGTGTTTGTTTCTGGCAGCTTTATCCGTATCCTTGCCACCTTTCCCCATTTCGTTTGATAGATAGACCCGTGTTCGGTGTAGGTCCTAGTCTTACTGTAGGGTGGGAGCATGTACCCCCCCCCCCCCCCAAATGATGGGAGGAACCCCCAAGGGGGCTAAGTGTAAGCGGAGAAGGAGGAGCTGCTGGCGAGGCTAGACGAGGAGGGAGGGAGCTGCAGGCGGAGGGGCTGGGGTGGAGTAGAAGTGGGGGAGAGAAGGACGCGGGGGGGAGCAGCAAGCGGAGCTGCAAACGGGGGAAGTGGAGGAAGGAGCAGGAGCGGAGTGGTGGAGAAGGGAGCTGCGGGATGAGGAGGGAGCTGCAGCAGCTGCAGCACAGCGCGGGAGGAGGTAGGAGCGCGGGAGGCAGAGGGAGCAGCACAGGAGGGAGGAGGAGCAGCGCAGGTGGAGGGGTGCGGGGAGCAGCGGGAGCTGCAGGCTGAGGCACCGGCGGGGAGCAGGAGTGGAGGGCAGGAGAGCAGCACCGGAGGAGGAGCTGTGCGGGCAGAGAAGGGTGGAGGGCAGGGGCAGAGCAGCAAGGGCGGGGCTGCAGGAGCGGGAGGGGAGGCTAGCGGGCGGAGCAGGAGAGGAGGGGGCAGAGCTTTTGCCAGCTGTATGGAGAGAGAGAGAGAGAGAGAGAGAGAGAGAGAGAGAGAGAGTACTTAAGCTTTTGCCAGCTGTATGGAGTTTCAGCTTGTTTGGGCAAAATATTTTTCCCTAGAAATGTGCTGATGGCTGCTACCCACCAAAACGTGTTTTGTAGTGACTCTTTTTTGTTATTGTTGTTGTTGTTGTTTTTTTTGTTGGGGGGGGGGGGGGGGGGGGGGAAGGTGAATGTCTATTAAGTATGACCAAAATACATTGAGACATAATAAGATCGTGTGAACACCTCATACCAAGTCATGCGGAATAGGAATGAGGCTGGTGTAACCAATCCAGATAGTGGAATTGCCACGATGGTGCTGTGCTGTGGGTGTATACATGAAGAATTCACCATGATCCCACTCTCTCCTGAAGGAAGCTCTTCTAGCCAATGCAGCACCAAAGGAGCCATGAATCCTGTTCCAAGTGTCCATGAGGGTGTGTACAATATCTTGCCAGATCCCTTAAACTGACTGGAAGCCTCTGTGCATTGGGTCTCCAAATCTGCCATTTGTAAGACTGGAATGATCTCCCAAGTGGAGTCTAGGAGATGACGATGGTCTGTGCATTCTAAGTAGTGTGATACTTGTTTAATGAGGCTAACCCTTTAGCAAAGCATTTATAATACAGGAAGGTCAAAAGAAGGTCTTACTGCTAAACATGACGAAAATTAGTTTTTGTGAAACTAACCAGGAATTCTTGTAGATTGAAGGAGTGCGGTTTATGTGGGAGAATTGCATCGAATCTTTAAAGAAAGTGAAGTCAGGAGATCCAGGAAATGGTTGTATTCTTGCTCACAGCATGGGCCTTGGCAAAACACTGCAAGTAAGCATGAAACTTTTTTATGTGCTGCATTCGTTTTATGATTTGAGAGGATATTGGTAGATTACTAGATTGAAATATTCTTCAATGTCAACAAGAAAAGTTGTATATCATGGTTTTAACAAGTGTGTTGCGGCTGTAGTAAAGTACTGTCTGCTGCATCTGAAAAGAAACAGCGTCTGGTCTGTGATGAAACTGGGTTCAAGTTTTGGTTTATTAAAAGTCCTTTTTTAAAAATGCTTTTCATTGTTGCGGTACATTTGCCCAAGATTGTTATGACTTTTGATTTTTGTGGTACATTTGCCCAAGATTGTTAGGACTGCTCTTTCGTTCTGACATTATGCCCCTTACCTCAATAGAGGCAGTAGAAACTTAGTCTTTTGGTTGGTGTATGTGGTTGAATAATACAATCTTCATATCAGTATGCTTGTGACCTTCGGCTATGAAAGTGTGGATTTATCTCACATATGCATGGGAGAGTTGGTGTATTTGGTACGAAGAATGAATCCTCATATCATATGCATGTGACCTTTGGTTGCGAAAGCCGGATGTGTCTCACATATGCTTTGGCTGAGTTATATGGTGGGGAACCTGGTGGCCTCCCATCACAAAACTGCAGCGGGCAACCCAGTTGTGCTAAGCAGTGATGCTGGATACCATCTTCCAAAGCTATCCTCTGGCAAGGGAAGGAGGTAATGCATCATTTGCCTCCATCCGTAAGACCCGCTTACCCTGAATCCTGTATGTTGGAGAGACCGGATCGATGGAGAAGGCATGGCCTCCCTCCGTCAGAAAGGCAGCCACCCCCCAAGTGAAGTCACGCTGCATCCTCTGTGTCCTTGCAACCATCCGGAAGGACCCCATCCAAATCCTCTCCAATGGGCAACTCCATGGGCCACCATCTAGAAGAAGTAAGAAATCTTTTGTGGTCTGCGACTTGTCCAGGAGCGTGAGCAAAATCCGGAGATAGTCTCTTGGGGAGCCTGCTGCTGAACCCAGTATCCTCTCTAGAAGGAGGTGTAACATGCAACGGTTAATGCACGTGAGACCTTCTTTAAACCGTATTTTGAGGCACATGCGTATGCACAGGTTTAGGGTTAGAGAAATGTAGACGACACCAGATTGGGTCCTTGTACCCACTTAGGGCCCCCTTTCCCAAGGAGGGAAGAATTTGCTTTATACTTGGAGAACTATAAACACTCTCCTTCAGAGAGCTTGGGATGTAAGTTTGAGGATGACCCTTTGACAGTGAGAGCTGACCCACGAATGCTTGAGAAATAACCCAATCTCGACAAAGTCCAATGCTGCCCACACCATCGATGTAGACCACTGTGCAAGGCTATAGAAGAACCTTGTGCTGTCCCCGGGCATGTAGCAGTGCTGCGTGAGTGAGAGAGGTTAATGGAGGACGGAAAACTGAGAGATTTGGAGCTTCAGAAACTGTGTGAAAGCTGAGAGATGTGGAGCTAAAGAGAGCTGAGAATAGAGCCAAGAAAGAGCTGAAAACTAGAAAAGAAAGCTGCTGAAACAGAACCTGGGCTATGGTGCTGCGTAGGCACCTTCCTGGAATCACCAAAGGGCTGCTGAGTTTGCTGCTGTCCTGCAGGGAACTCTGGAGGGGCTAGAGGCTGCTGTGGATTGGAGGAGGCGGCTGAATTGCGAGTTGGACCCCCTTTTTATAGGGGGCTGTAGGGCTTGGTTGGCTAGTTGGGCCATTGAAGCCAGCCCTTAACCTGTCTAGGGAGGGGAGAAGGGTAGCCTATAAAAGGTGCCCTCCCCAGCCCTTTCTCCTTTGCTAGGAGCTGCCTCAGGGGGGGCCCTTCTGGGGCTGCTACCTTGACTACTGCTGTCCCCTTTACTTAGTCCAGCCCTAGGGGCCCTTCTTGGCTCCTACCCTAGGCTGACACCTAGACCTAGCTAAACCCTAAGATGGAAACACTAACCTATTGAGTTCTCCTGTGGGTACTAGTGAACAAGGACTGATCTAAGGCTTGAGAGATAGACCTACGTAGCTCGTGCCTAATTGTCCTTGGACTAGGGCTCACAATTGGGTCACGGCATACGACAAAATCGCCTAGATTAGGGATCTACTTGCACTTGTCGATGTAGCAAGTTGCCACCTTGCACCCAAGTGCAGGTGTACATTCAACAGAAGGGCACCTTCTCCACCCTATCCGAGTGCCCTACTCGTGCAAGCCAAAACCACACCCTCAAACCCCACCGCAGCTCCTAAAGAGGTTGTCCCTCCCATAACCAAAGACACCACCACATTCCCTCGTGCCTTGCCAAGACCGGAATCGGGTCAATGGTCCATACCTTGCCCAAATGGCTGACTACTCGATCCTCTAGCTCTCAACCATACGAAGGCCCCATTAATCTCTCGGTCCCCAACTGCCTCGAGCTGAAGAAATGCCCATCTGGCAGCCTTGGTATCTTGGTGGCTACCCTCACAGAATCGACCATAAGCCTAACACGGCCCCCAAATCCAAGATTTGTTGAACCTCCTTAGTCGATGGAGATATTTGATCACTTGAAAGCCTACGCCAAGGTGGAGGGGGGGGGGGGGGGGGGGGCTCTGAATTCAGCTAGGAGAATTTAGTGTAAAATCAGAGGCTTACTGTGGATCATTCATGCAAGAAGTAAAACCTAAAGCCGAGCCCAATTTTATCTTTGATTGGTCGGGGCCCCAAGGCATGCCATACATACTCGCTGGGAGCTGATCAAAGAGTAAAGAGAAGAGACTTCGTCTTGGGAATGTGGAAATAAGAGTAGCACTAGCACTTGAGCGTGGCAAGTGTGGCATAGCCTTTGCTCGATCCGGCCTTCATAACTGGTCTCATTGTTAAGCTTGAGCTGGAGAAAGCTCTCCTAGATATGTAAGGACGCAACCATCTCTACTAGCAACCTGTCCAAAGTGACTTGATGTCAATGCATGACTACCTTGGATGTGTTCAAGATCATAACCTTGGTTTTACCAAGGTTGACCTTCAAGTCATCTGTCCCACCAAACATCTGAAGTACAGTGTGATGTCGTTGGAGACCCTTAGCAAAAGAAGAAAGACCACATCGTCTGCATAGAAGAGAATATGAACCAAGAATCTAGCTAGAGCCTATGCCTCTTAGTGTCTCGATGAATGTATCTAGCTCATCGAGAGAAGAGCCTCCCTTTCTTTCGTATATTGTAAGTAATGCAAGGAAGTTTTAGATCAATTGCAAAGGCTGGAAACCCTCCAGAGCTCCTCGTTGGAAGAAATGTCAGATTTCAGCTGGTTGCAGAAAATCTTTTGGAAGAGACTCAATCCCACAAGAATAGAAAAATCACTCTATTCTTTTGGCTTTTCTATTCATGGTGGAGAATTATTTGGAAAGGGATTGCTAGGATCTTCAGCACCATTGTCCACCACTCTTTCTTCATGACCTGGGGTTTAGTTACTTGGCTTTTCCTTTCAGGTCCTCAGCTATTTTATGAGAGGCACGTCCACAGTCTCGTGATCAATACGAAAGATTGCCTGTTTAGCATCTCTTGAGTCCCTTACGCTTAGCAAATTGGCCAACCTACGTGTCGAGTACGGAGACATAGATATTGGACATGACATGCCCAAATTATGGTCTTATAGTGTTCCAAGCTCATGGGATCCCCTACCTCGTGGATATGCATGATGGTATTAAGGGTCTAGGGGTGAGGAGTGCAAACCGCTTCATTGAAAAGCTTTGCCAAGATTGAGGCTTAGATATTGAGTCCATATGCAATGTGATCTTTGTCTCGACCGGTATGTAGTTTCAGGGTTGCGGGTCAGATGTCACCGATGGTGAGCAATGCCCAAGAGTTGGACGAGGTAGCTGTGAGAGGTCGGGGACAACTGGGGAGAAATGTCATGTAGTGTACGTGCATAGGAGTACCAAAGGGTGCAGATGGTGAGAGTCTTTCAAGAAACAAGTCTTTGGAGTTGCTGTTAAAGAGGTTGATTATGTTTTGGTAGCTGAATGCCTGCTTCTTTTAGTGTAGCAAATGGCGATACTTTCGCATAGTCTTTGTGACACTTGAAAGATGCTTGGTTTTGAATTTGAGTTGGCGACGTAATGCCTTACACTCAATATCGTATTGCCGACTTTCCCTTGCTATGGGCACATCCCGCTGTTGTAGGAGGGTATGTCTCTCCTCTACCTATAGAGGTGTGAAATCTTATCCATGTGAATGGGGTGGTGGTGGTTGAGTACTGTACGTTTCCATAGTGCTGCAAGGCAGGCTTGAGTTTCACTAAAATGGATGGCCAAGGGTGATCTTGAGTAGCGTCATGACCTATGTGCTAGGCTTCCTCAATGCCATGTTCTTGGACCTTAGGGTGATTGTCTCAAATCTAGTGGCATCCGCAAATGGGGAGGAAGTGGGGGACGTGCATGGGATCGCTTGGACTCTGATGTTGAGAGCCGTGTTGGCTCTTTGCTATTGCTCAAGTATAGTGGCTGAAACGGTGGCCTTTGTGGGCTCCCATTTTGCAAGGCCCACCCACCTAATAGTCTCCTTCATAGGTGATTGCATGGCGACTATCTTGTTGGTCCACCGCACGAGACTAACTCCACGTGGTGGTGTAAATTGAGGTGAGCTTCTTATGGAGTCATGTAACCTTGTGGTTGAGGCTATAAATGTGATATGCCATGTGTCTCACGTGTAGGAGAAATGTGCTAGATCAGTTGAGAAGTGGGCTGACGATGAGTAGCAGAAACACTCTATGTTGTTCTATCATGAGGGACTGAAGATGGATTTGTATTGTGAGAGCATATTTTTATACTATGGTCTACACCCACTGTTGGGCGCTGATGATGTCAGTGGGGATGTCATAGTAGCTAGTCCTTGCTGTGCGTGATAGAGTTTATGGTTTTCACTTGTTTGTAGGTCCAACTCTCGGAGGACATGAGATGGTGTGTCTTCGTGAGGCTGCAAATAGGGTACCTTGAATAGGAAATCTGCTTGTTGTGCCAATAGATGTCCTAATGTGGGTCTGGCATGTGGAAGAGCTAGCTCAGGATCCCGTGCTTTGTGGTGGCCACTGAGTGTGGGTGGAATCCCGAAAGCATGAAAAACCTCTCGCTCTTGTTTCTCTACAAAATGTCACTCGTAAAGGACAGCAAAGGCACTCTCTTTTCTCTTCCTCTCTCCCTCTCTCAACATATACACTAGGGCCTAGGACAATCGTCGGGCTGGACCCCCCTGAAGGTTTTTATTACTTGAGAGAAAACTGAGTACATGAGTTCAGTGTAGAAGCTGTACATTCATAAATCCAAGCGTAAAATGAATCATTACATGAGCTCTAAGGCTCCCCTTCTTGGCAACAAGCCACTTGTCAGTTTCTACTTTACTTTCCTAATTACATGCCACTAAAGGCAACTTTGGAGTCTTCGAAGCACTTGGTCACGCGAACCGCCTCCTAGACTCTTGGTAGGCTTCCGTAGCGCTTAGGAAAATAACTCTTCCTAGTCCCTGCAACAATTAATTTAAGCGCACCACCATGGCACCCTTTAATTGTTAGCGCTTTGCATGCAAATAATACACTGTGGACTAATTCTAGTCACGGTGGGCGTCCCCACTGAACACATGTGCACACATTAAAAAAAAAAAAAAAACTCTGGTTGACCGAAGTCAACGCTCTTGATCATAATTGAGGGCTTTGACCAAGGGTCGAGGCACCTTAATTATAGTCAAGTCTCTCCAACTGAAGTTGGCACATCTTGGTTAACCGTAGTTAACCCTCTTGGCGTATGCCAAGTCTCGTTGACCGAAGTCAACACTCTCTGGCCGTAGTCAGCTCTGTAGTTCTCTGGTTAACCGTAGTTAACCCTCTTGGTAATGAACCAAGTCTCCTCGACCGAGGTCAGGTTTACTTGACCAGAGTCAAGTATCTTTGATCGTAGTCAATTCTTTGACCATTAAAAGAACTCTATAATTAACGCATATAAAACTCTTTAAATATGATTAAATAAATGGTCAACTGTACTTTGACTTAGGATATTTACATTGTGGTGACATCCCCTTGGCTTCTATTCAGTTGACCTTAACTGAAAAGCTTTCTTGTAAACATCTAAAAGCTGTGGATGATCGGATAACATGTCTTCATCCATCCACTTGGCATCTAATGCCGTATAATTCTTGAATTTTACAAGATACTTGTAAAACTCCTTGCCCTGAGAGCCTTTGTGTACAGGATGGTACACAATCTTCTCTGGCTGAAGGACCTCCTCCAGCTCATCCACTTCTGGTGGATCTTTTGATACTGGCTCTGTAGGCTCTGGACCCTGGAATTTCTTTAGAAAACTCACATGGAATGCATTGTGAATCCTCCAATGCTCTGGCAATGCTAACCTGTATGCAACCTCATTTATTCTTTCGGTAACCGTGAAAGGGCCATAGTATCTGGGAGATAACTTTGCATACACTTTCTGTTTGCCTTTAAACTTACGGAGCCTAGCTTTCTCGAATTTTAAAAGTACCCAATTCCGTACCTTGAGATCTAACTGTCTCCTATGCTTATCTGCAGCTCTTTTATGTTTCTCTTGAGACTTTTCGATTGCTGTCTGGACTTGGCTGAAAGCTGTGTGGAGGTCTCTCACAAACTGATCAGCTGCAAATATTTTGTCCTTGGTCCTGAGGATAGGTGGCAGAATCACCTTTCCATAGATGACCTCAAAGGGGGCTTTCCCTGTAGAGCTGTGTACTGTATTATTGTAAGCAAACTCTACCAATGGTAGGTTTTTTTCCCAGTCTGAACCTTGGTCACCCACGTAGCATTTCAGCATATCCAATGCTGTAGAATTTGCTAGTTCGCTTTGACCATCTATCTGGGGATGGAAAGAAGAAGAAAAATTCAAATTCGTCCCCATATTATCAAATAAAGCTCTTTAGAATAGACTGGTCATTCTGGGATCTTGATCACTGACAATGGACTTAGGCATACCATGGTGCTTAAAGATTTGTGCCATGAAAAGCTTAGCCATATGATCTGCCTTTATGGTTTTGCAAACCGGAATGAAATGAGCGAGCTTGTTTAATCTATCAATGATAGTCCAAATCCCATCATTCCCTGACTTTGATCTTGGCAAATAAAAAATAAAGTCCATTGTAATACTTTCCCACGGTGCCTGAGGCATGGGAAGAGGCATAAGTAGGCCAGGTACCTTCCGTTTACCATACTTCACTTTGTGACACGTAAGGCATTCAGTAACAAACTGATGTATATCTTTTCGCATCCCTGGCCAAAAGAAATACGTCTCTAGTGCTAGAGTTGTTGCTGTAATTCCTCTATGTCCAGCATACGGAGGTGCATGGCATTCCTCCAAAATCTTTTTCCTCATCTCCTGGGTGATGCATAGGGAGTCATCTTTCATTAGATACCCATCTTTCAGGGAATAATGACTGGTGGACTGCCCCTCTTGCATTTGCTGTAAAATCTCGCCAAAATCTGCATCATTAGCAGATTGCTCCCTCATGGCTTCCAGGTCCTGATGATAAGCAATAGTCACATTGTTGAGCTGGGGTCTTCGGGACAAGGCATAAGCCACTCTGTTCCAAATTCCTGGGGTATGGACAATCTGAAAATGATACATTGACAGCATATTTGCCCATTTCATATGCTTCTCGGAAAGTTTTGTCTCAGTTAAAAAATATCTTAGGCTTTGGTGATCTGTTTTAACAGTAAAATCTGCACCCAAAAGGTAATGCTTCCATGTGTTCACAGCATGAACTACAACCAATAACTCTTTCTCATAGATTCCCAGATATCTTTCAGCATCACACAATCTTCGGCTCTCGTATGCTACTACATGTCCATTCTGATGTAATGCAGCCGAACACACTCTCCACGAGCATCGCAATCAACATCAAAAGGTTGATAAAGATCTGGGACTATAAGAATAGGCTCTGTAGTCAACTTCTCCTTGAGTGTATTGAATGCTTTCTTCTGTGATATTCCCCATGTGAAGGCTGCATTTTTCTTAGTAAGGTCATGTAATGGAGCTGCGATATCAACAAAATGCCTGATGAATCTCTTGTAATAGGAGTAAAGTCCCAAAAAACTATAGACTTCATGCACAGTTTTCAACTTAGGCCATTGTTGGATAGCTCGGATCTTTGCTGGATCCATCTGTATCCCATTCTTGGATATTATATGCCCCAGATAATGGATCTCTTCCAAAAAGAATTCACTTTTCTTGCTATTGGCGAAAAGTTGATGATTTGAAGTTCTTGAAATACCAAAGGAAGATGTTCCCTCTGCTCTTCTTCTGTCTTTGAAAAGACTAGGATATCATGAAAGAAAGTACCCGTGAAATGCCTGTACTTTCGGAAGATGCGATCCATCATTCTATTGAATGTGGCTGGAGCATTTGCCAACCCAAAAGGCATCACTAAGTATTCATACAACCCGAATGTAGTGCGAAAAGCTGTCTTATGCACATCTTGCGGTTGTATTCTGACTTGATGATAGCCACTTTTCAAGTTTATCCTGCTGAAGACTGTTGCTCCTCTTAGTTGATGAAGCACATCATCTATGCGGGGTATCGGAAATCTATTTTTGATGGTCATCTTATTCAATGCACGATAATCAATGCACATTCAAAAAGAACGATCTTTCTTCTGTACTAAAAGTACTGGTGAGCAAAAAGGAGACGAGTTGGGCTGAATCAACCCTTTGGACAGCAAGTCCTGTACCTCGGCCAAAAAGGAGACGAGTTGGGCTGAATCAACCCTTTGGACAGCAAGTCCTGTACCTAGGCCATAATCTCCTCTCTTTGAGTCGCACTGACTCTATAAGGTGGTCTATTTGGTGTCTCACTACCAGGCATTAACTCTATCTGATGATCTTTTGGTCTCTTTGGGGGTAACTCCCCTGGCAAAGCATCTAAAAAGCAATCTTTAAAGTTTACAAGAAACTGAAATTTATCTTTGTCTGCATCATTCATTTCAGCATGCATATCATTCTCTTTTTCTTTTACAAAAATGATGTACGCGGAAATTGCAGACTTTATTGCTTTTACTACATGTAACATCAGATACAATGGGGATAGTTTCCCCTTTATTCCTGGCAACTGGTTTTCCCCCCTATGGATAAAACTTAGTACCCTCTTAGGGTATTCTATTGTTACTTCCTTTCGATGGAACCACGGTGTACCAAGTACAACATCATGCTGCTTGAGAGGAGAGATTAAGAAGTCCTCTTGATCTACATAGCTCTGCGCATGGACACGAAGCTTTCCAATCAAAGGAGTAACTTGCACTGGGTTCCCCTGGAACATTTGATTAGCATCAAGAGCTCTGCCTAGTTCTTTAGTTTTTATCCCTAATCTCAGGGCTGAATCTTCAGATATGAAATTGTCTGTAGACCCTGGATCAAATAGGATTAATGCTTGCTGATCTCTTATCTTTCCCCATGATAGCAAAAGCTCTTTTTCCTTTGGGTTTAAGGTACTCCCCAAAACATTTGGGACTGCTCCCACCATCGGCCTCGGTGGTACTTGTGGCTTTTTCTGCTCCTTAGAACCCGAAGGCTTCTTAGGGCATTGGGCAGCCATATGCCCCTCTTTCCCACACTTAAAGCATTTCCCATCTCTACAGAATTCAGCTATTTGTTCAGGAGTAAATGGGGATTTGCCTTTATATGGCTTTGAAAACTGAGTACCCCTCGGCTTCTGAGGCTGAAACCCTTTCTTTTCAACCTTGGGATACTCTTTCTTTTTTGATTTTGAAAAATCAGCTTTCTTTCTTTCAGGACGTCCGGCATGCAAGGATAGCAGTGTGGATGGATCTTGTAACGGCACAAGACTAGCTACTGAAGTTGAATGGATAAGGTCTTGAATGTTCTTTGCCCCCAAAGCATTCACTACTGCCTGGATTCATAGACTGAGACCTACTCTGTACTTTCTCATTTAGTTATTTTGGAGATCTTTTTGAAAGGTGCAACCTGCAAATAAGCATCCCAAAACTTTTGGTTGTACACATCCACTGTATCTCCTGCATCCATATGCAAAGTGTCCCAATCTTGAAGAACATGATCTCTAAACTGTTTAGGCATAAACTGCTGGTAGAAGGCTTTCTTGAAGTCCTTCCACTTTTTTAGGGCTGACCCATCTGTGGTCTGTGCACTCCACCATGCACTAGCTGTCGCTGTCAAGTGCAAACTAACCATTCTCAACTTGGAGGATTCTGAAAACTTTTCTGTACCGAATGCAACATCAAACTGTTTGATGAACTGCAATGCTTTGTCTGTATGACCATACTGTCCATTGTAGGTCATAAACTTGACATATTTACCTCGCTCTTTGAATTCCTTGCACATTCGTCAGCGTCGCGCGAATACGAAACCCGGCAAAAGTCTCCGTCTACAGGGTCCACTCTATCGCACCTTCTTCACGCCTAACCATAAATGACGAATCTCCATCACGACAAAGAAAACACAATAAATCTATCGCTCTGTCCATCGTCCATGAGCAACGTTCACTCCTACAACCCTCTTAACGCCTATTGTGTTCCGTCAGATGTGCGATGTTAGGCATCCCGTCAAGATCTCCTTCTTCATTTCTTTTGCCAAGCCTGGAATGTATGATGGCTCTTTAGCTCCCTGTGATCTCCCAACGCTAGAGCCAGTTCTTGGAAAGGACGCTCGCATCGCCTGCAAACACCTCGTGACCGCGCTTGTTACCTTCACGGACATGATGCTTTACATGGTCACGATGGGTCTTTGGTTTCTTTTCCTCCTTGTCTCCTAGATCGTCACAGCTTGAAAGGCTATGAGCCATCGCTCTGATACGAATGGAATCCCGAAAGCATGAAAAACCTCTCACTCTTGTTTCTCTACGAAATGTTACTCATAAAGGACAGCAAAGTCACTCTCTTTTCTCTCCCTCTCCCCCTCTCTCAACAGATACACTAGGGCCCAGGACAATTGTCGGGCTGGACCCCCCCGAAGGTTTTTATTACTTGAGAGAAAACTGAGTACATGAGTTTAGGGTAGAAGCTGTACATTCATAAATCCAAACGTAAAATGAATCATCACATGAGCTCTAAGGCTCCCCTTCTTGGCAACAAGCCACTTGTCAATTTCTACTTTAGCCACTAAAGGCAACTTTGGAGTCTTCGAAGCACTTGGTCATGCGAACCGCCTCCTAGATTCTTGGTAGGCTCCCGTAGCGCTTAGGAAAATAACTCTTCCTAGTACCTGCAACAATTAATTAAAGCGCACCACCATGGCACCCATTAATTGTTAGCGCTTTGCATGCAAATAATACACTGTGGACTAATGCTAGTCACGGTGGGCGTCCCCACTGAACACATGTGCACACATAACAAATATAAATAAATATATATATTCTCTTGTTGACCGAATTCAACACTCTTGATCATAATTAAGGGCTTTGACCAAGGGTCGAGGCGCCTTAATTATAGTCAAGTCTCTCCAACCGAAGTTGGCACAACTCTCCAACCGAAGTTGGCACATCTTGGTTAACCGTAGTTAACCGTCTTGGCGTATGCCAAGTTTGGTTGACCGAAGTCAACACTCTGCAGCTCTGTAGTTCTCTGGTTAACGGTAGTTAACCCTCTTGGTAATAAACCAAGTCTCCCCCACCGAAGTCAGGTTTACTTGACCAGAGTCAAGTATCTTTGACCGTAGTCAATTCTTTGACCATTAAAAGAACTCTTTGACCATAATTAACACATATGAAAACTCTTTAATTATGATCAAATAAATGGTCAACTGTACTTTGACTTAGGACATTTAGATTGTGGTGACAGTGGGCTCATCTCTTTTGAAGAATTAGTTTGTGATGCGTTGTTATTTGTGGTCTTGGTTGTGTGCTGGTCACATGAGGGTGCTTGACAAAGAGAGCGGCTCATTTCTGATCTAGATAGTTAGTGACCAGTCATATGTCTTGAAACCCATGCTCATACACATAGTGGTATCTCCCACATATCTTTTACATATCTTGAATGAGTGCCCTGATATGATTTGTAATGTGTTTTATATGCCTGTATTTGGTTCTTTTTTTTCAAACAGATTAAAAATGGAATGCCCTCCTCCATGACAAACTTTCGAAAACCCCAACCTAGCTCCCCATGTTGCTGTCATCCGGGACATCCAAACCCTGCTATCACATGTAGCAGAAAAGACTGTGCATGATGCAGATTGGGTAAAGTATAACGAAGTGCATCTCATGAGTAGGTGCTCCTTGGTCTCCACCTTTTGCAAATCGCATAGGGTGCATAGTCTCAGCTCATGGTGGGATCTTGTGGCCTCGATTTCTCCTTGAGTCTTAATGTGGAGGTTGTGAGATGATGTTTGAAGTTGGCCCATGGCTATCTACATGCGATAGTTGAATCTACAAGTGTCTTGATGGATGAATGAAATGACCCGCAGTGAGGTGGAGGAAATGATTTCTATAGGACACCTTAGTGGCATGCCGGAGTGAACTAACTCCGTAGTTCATGAGTCTTTCCAACAAGGTCATCTTGGTCGTGAGGAGCTGATGTATATCTACCATAGAAGGTCATCTTGGTTGTGAGTGGCTGCAAGGGAGAGATCCATGTCCGACGGATGTGTACCTACCATAGATCGTCCTGGATAATCTGATGTATCTCCTGCTATGTCAATTGCAAGATGGGGGCATGCCTTGCGAACGTAACCATCTGGAGGTTCGTTCATACCAACGTTCCTCATACTGCAAAATTTTTACCCTTGTTTATTCAGTCCATTAGTGAGAGGCGAATGCACTTATCATTTAAATTTAACGTTGTATTTGAATCCCATGTCAGTTTGATGTCTAAACAGTGCCTGAAGTATGCAACCTGGTGGCAATTTGCATGCCTCTGCTAATCAACATCTTTTTTCTTTTGGTGAATTGGATCTTATGCACAGGTCATTGCTTTCTTGTACACAGTTTTGAAGAGGAAACACTTGGGTTTAAGAACAGCCTTGATTGTTACACCTGTCAACGTTCTACATAATTGGCCGGATGAGTTTGAGAAGTGGAGCCCACCAGAAATGAAGCCACTACGTGTTTACATTCTTGATGAACTTAGCAGGTGCTTTGGTATCTGACTATATGCCATTCAAACGAGAAATATCATTACACTAATAGTTAACACAAAACGTGCATGCAGTTGTTAAAATCATGAAAATTATAGACGTGGTATTACTGTCAAATACGCCTGTTTAGTATTTACATAAAAAGTTGTGTTTTGGTGCTAATGTTTAAGGTGCAATACTTTTAAGCAATATCTAAATAGATGAAAGGGGAAACTTCAGTTTCTTAATGCTGGCAGGGTTGTTTTCTCAGACCTTCCAAACTTCAAACTGTTTGATAAATTGCGGGCATTTAATGTCAAATGTGTCTTAAAATATTTGTAGCTCTGTTCTGTATATATGATGCTTATTTGGATCATTGAATATGCTGATTATATCTTCTGAGACAACTGACTATACATACTGCTACAGGAACAGAAGAGTAGATTTGCTGAGTAACTGGCAGAAAACTGGCGGAATAATGATGATCGGTTATACAGCTTTCCGGTTATTGTCTGTGGGTAAACATGTAAAAAAGGTTTCAGTTAAGGAGACGATTTGCACGGCTTTACAGGTATTTTGAGTGCTTGAGCTTCCATTATTGTATCGTGCAGGACATGTACAGATAAAACTTCCTCAGGGTACAATTGTTGAGCTTGTTTATTTTTCCCATCCTACTCTTTTTCTTTGTGAATCTGTTCATTCTGTAGGTTGAACTTAATATAAGGTGCATGGTTGAAAAGAAACTTTTTGCCTTTCATAGAATGCTCAATTGCTCTGTTCCAGCATCTGTTGGTTATGTTGAATGGATCCTGATGCAGAAATCACTTCTTATTTTGAATTTGCACTGCCTTGCTCAAAATTGGAATAGCACTGACATTGGCCTTTATTATAGGTTTCAATCTCATTCATAATTCTCTCTTCAAGAAATTGAAGCAAACGTTTGGCCTTTAAAAAAATTGCACCACGTTGGAGGCCAGCACGTTCAAATCGTACAGGACAAAAACAGAAATGAAAAATAAAATAGATACAACAGGGTGGAGGGCCAAGGATGTGGGTCCCTGTTTTGAGGTAAGTCTATATAAAGCCACCAAGGGGCTAATTAATTGTGCAAAAAAGTACCACAAGCGGACACCTCAGAAACTTCTCAGCTCACTATGTAAGGGCTTGTGAGTTGTGAGCACTATGGAACAACAATAATACAAGTGGGTATTATTGTATGAAGGATCATGCTAAAGCAGGGTCAAGATGAGCATTGGCTGCTTTTGGCCACATAGACTAACACCTGAGCAACAGTAATAACACAAAGTATTAGAGTTGAAAATAAATAAGTATCTGACCCAGGCGTAATAAGTAGGGAGGGCTAAGTATAGATGTTGGGGATGTGGCTACCTAAGTGAACTGTGGCCTAACTCTCATTATTCGGGGATCAATCTTGCTGGATACTGGGCTCCACAGCGACAGCCTATAGAGTTTGGGAGTGGCACGAGACTCTCTTGGTGGTTTGAGTTTGGGAGTGGCACGAGACTCTCTTGGTGGTTTTATAGTCGTGTGGAACACTGTGGCTTCCTATAGCCAACTAGATCTTGAGAGTGGAACCCTAGACCTTCAGCACATGGGTGATCTGGCATATCTCAGGGACTATGGCTGGGAGGTGAGCTTGGTGTTTGGCTATTGTATGTCATCTGTTATCAAACCTTATGTTGTCTCTAGTTACGTGCTTTACCAGAGGTGGTTGTGAGGACTTAAGATTGCCAATAGTAGACCCTATGGTCACTGAGGAATTAGGAAGATCGATTCCTAAATAGTGAGAGCTAAGCCACATATATAGCCACATCCCCATATCTAGTTGGGCTTTGATAACTCATCCTAGACCTCCTCTAGACACTAGCTACCGCCTTCTTAGCCACGAGGATTATTAGCCCTACCTATCACACTCGGATAGAAAGTAAAGTTTCAAGGGACCGTAGCATTTCATATTCCTACTACATCTGTGAATCCTGCTACAACCTTCAAGCATCCAAAAGTAGAGCAAACAAAGATGGCCAAGTGCAAATAGTAACTTATGCTACAAGTACATGCGACCCATCCATCTAGCTCATGATGTCCCATCTTGAAGCAAATTTTTGGAGGTTTCAAGTAACGAATGAATTTTCTCATGTATTACATGCGAGCGATAGTTAATGTTATGGGTAGGTTTAGTACCTCGATTTTTGGGTTTAATGATTTAGTCCATGTAATCGGATCTATAAGAGTTTACGGTTCCTGTTTTTTTCCCCCCAATGAAAAGACTTATATTAAGTATGAAAAATACCTCAAGAACAAGCCCCTGGCTGAAATACATCATGCGAGGCATGAGCACAAAACACCTTAAGTGGGCAAGTAATAGGGAGAGCACCAAGGTTGAGGCTGAAAGTGACTTGTTGTGGACTCCGAGAAAAATGGGGAATCACTCCCTGAGTAGTCTTCTTGTTGGACATCCTGGGGAACACCCCATCCAAATGGCCATCAAGTGTACAATATCTGTCCAAATGCTAGCCAATCTGCATGTAGAATCTCCCAAAAAGTATCCCCAGCGAGGCTTGTGCAAGTCTATAAGGAAAGTGGGGAACGACATCTATAGAGCCTGATTCAACTTAATATCGTCAAACCGATTTCTCTTGTACAAGACCTGAGGCCCCGAAAGAGAGAGCCAAGGAACGAACCCTAGGGCCCGAAGAAGGGGGGAGGATCAAAATGCTCTATAGACCAGCAATCCGAAGTCCTTACAAGAACCCAAAAAGGAACCCTGTATGATAATGGATCAGCTCACAATTTCATTGATTGTTCTTTGGTGCAGAAGCTCAAATTCCAACCAAAGTAAGTGATTATTGGTATGTCGTTAACTATGTGGAGGGCGGAAGTTGGAAATTTGGGACAATATTGCTCCAAACTTTGAGCCCCAAGTTCGGGTTATCGTGCATTTTTGAAGTCTCATTTGATGAACTTGGATCAGTATGATGCAATCTGGGAAAAGAGTGGTTTTATGATAAGGATGAGGACTCATGTCACATCATTTGTTCTCAATAAGTATCTTTTTATCATATACAATGATATTGACATTTCGTGGCCAGCTTTTGTAACTGCAGTTGGGTTGAATACAATGTATAAGTTCAGTTTGGTCAGTATTTGAAAGAAGCTTTTCATTTTTATGATGTTTATGATTGTAATAATTCTTAACTTTTTACATTGAATGCTGAAGTGTACAATGGTTCTTCTGAAAATGTCAGTCATGAAAATAGTTAATACAATGTATTAAGCATGATTTTCTGGATGTATTTCCTAAGCAGTCATCATATGGTCTCCCATTGCATTATGCTGTGGATGGATGAACCGTGGTTTGATTTAGTTGCGGGTAATCATTTGTCTTTGGTAACTGTATATGTTTTCTCTAGAAACTGGTGCATACATCACATCTTGCACTTCCTTACATGTTGAAAACTAATGTTGTGACAACCAGCACTAAACTGGGAATTTGTGTGACAATTTTGTAGCTTTAATGGAATGAACCCTTATTGAGTGTTTCTATTCATGCATGATGACCTGGGTTGAGGCAATTAGCTTCTTAGTGGACAGACTGCCAACTCTATGCAGCTGGGGATTGAACTTGCACATGGAAGGGGAGAAGGGCAAGACTTCTTAGTTGAGATTAGCATGCAGGAGAGTGGAGAACCCTTTTGAAAATGGAGATTTGATGAAGCTTTAAATATCTTTAGTGATGGATCCAACTCTACGGCCTGGCGGGAAAACCACTTTTCAAAAGAAATTGCCCTACTACATCTCTTCTACATCTCTTAATGTACATGCCAGAGTTTTTGAGTGCTTTGACTTCAGTCCTTTTTCTATTCTCTTTGGTACAATTATGTAGGCCGTTGGAAGTGGTTTCTTTTTGTGTGTGTGTGTGTTTTGGGGGGGGGGGGGGGGGGATGAAGCTGAGATTTTTTTTTTGATGTGGTTGTCTGAATGTGGATATCCTGTTGCTTCTATTTGTGTACACAATCCTGGTGACAAAAGTGTCAAAAGTGTTCATAGTTGTTTTTCCAATGCCCATGCCCTACCATTCGAAGGACCACTAGATAACTTTAACTTCCAGCGTAGAAAAGCAGTTTCATAAGTTAATGCATACAACTCTTAAGATTTGGTTGAGTGATAAATTTGCATTATGGTAATTTCTTGTTGGTTGTGGTTTTCAGAATCCAGGACCAGATATACTTGTTTGTGATGAGGCACACATGATAAAGAACAAAAAGGCAGATATTACTCAGGCTTTGAAACAAGTCAAAACTCAAAGGCGAATAGCTTTGACAGGGTCACCTCTACAGAATAATCTAATGGAATATTATTGTGTAAGACTTATATGTTCATTTCCCTTTATGATGGGATTGCCCGAATTTTTCTCTATGGAGAATTGCGCGCTAAAGTCATTTTCCTGTGGAGCAGATGGTGGATTTTGTCAGAGAGGGATTTCTGGGAAGGCCTCAAGATTTTAAAAATCGGTGAACCTCATGCTATCCTTGCTTCTTGGCTTGTTGGCTTCTTGGAGGCTCCTTTTACTGGTTTATTGGATTATGATATGTCTTTGTGAGGGGGAAAATAGACAATAATCTTATCATGAATGATTATGAAGGATCTACTGTAAAAGAGCTAACAAGCATACAGTTAAAACCCTGATAAGTTTATAGTAGCAAGAGAAAATGCACTCTATGATTGTTCTCAAATCCTTTTGTTTGAGTTTCTTATATTAATTTGTGCACTGATACATGTGTTTCGTTTTGCCAGGTTCCAGAATCCAATCGAGAATGGCCAGCATGCTGATTCTACAGAGTATGATGTTAGGTGCATGAAGGAGCGAACCCATGTTCTACATAAACAGCTAACAGGTTTTGTACAAAGGAAGGGGGCAAGTGTAGTTGAGAAAGAGCTACCCCCGAAATATATTTATGTCATATCTGTAAGGCTTTCGCCATTGCAGCGGGCACTTTACAACAGGTTTATTCAACTTTTCTGGCTATCAAATGAACAAGGCTCTTCAGTGATAAGATCCCGCAAATCTCTTTTCAATACTTACCATGCTTTAGCAAAGGTAACACATCACATTGTCTTCATAATTTTTTGTGCTCTTCCCCAGTTCAAGCTTTTCTATGCTCAATAAATTATCACTGTCCAGGTCTGGAATCATCCAGATTTGCTTTTGGTTGCAAAAGGAGAGAGGGATATGCCTAGTGAAGATAGTCTGGATGATCTTATCTGTGAAGATGAAGAGGGGATATCAAGCGATGATGCAATTTATGATTCCAAGAGGGAAGGTAGGATACAAATCCAGAGTTACGCATTGCAAGCCTTTGTGCTGTTGGTTATTAAGAACTGCAATGTCTTTTGCCATGTTACCAGCCGAAGACTATTTTTATTAGTATTTAATGAATTGTGTAAAAATACATAGCAGTCTTAAGAATCTGATATTTCATGCTGCAGCTCCCTCTGCTTCATCAACTCCGTCCACTTCTGATTTCCCCCTACAGCCTCTCTAGTTGGCTCCCCAACCCTGAATTGGGCTGATCTCCCCTCACTGAGTAGAATCTCTTATTCTGCCACACGCCTAGTCCATATGCAAAACATATCAGGGGTGAAATCTTTTCATTACTGGATCCAAAAACAGTTTTTTCAGTTACAGCAAGAAATTTGAGAGCTTAACTTATGTTTAGTAGCAAGGTAATCAGGTCTCCAAGATGTGGAAGGGCCCCGGAAGGAAACTGTGATAGATGAGGTAATACAAACATGCAAGACATCTCCCCCTAGCCCTCAGGTGGTTTCTACAGTCAAGGATATGATTAATGCAGACTTTCAGTGCATAAAGACAGAGGTTACTGTAGAGGTGGATACGAAAGTCAAATAAGAGATGAAGGAGCATGAGGCCAGGCATGATAATGCTTTTAAAATCGGGATTGGGGGTCTTCCCGTTTGCTTGAACAAGGAGGAAGACTCGTTTTTTGAGACCTTTGACTGATTAAGTCGGCAGTCCCAAGTATTATGTGGCCAGAATTGTCTTACTATTTCAGACTGCAATGTAGGTACCTTATAATAACTAGGAGTCGCTGGGAGAGGCTCGGCAGATCCCTGTTGCTGCTCCTGAGCTCCCGCCTCAGCCTCCTCATCCAGCTGAGCTCTCGTGCTGTCGCCTTGACACTTGTGGAGCAGAGCCGCATCCTCCTTGGCCCGCACGTGGTGTATCTCTTCCCTTGGTAGCTGGTGTATCTCTTCCCTTGGTAGCATGGCTTCACAGTGGAGGACATGGACACGACACACCATGTTCCCCGACTCCCAATGATGCTCTGCTTCCTGAGGCTTCCAAAGGAGTACAAAGCCATCCTTCCCTCCATTGGCAGAGCGTTTGGCATGGTGCTAGAGATTTCGCAAATTCAATGGTAGCAAATGATGGGGTCCCTAGGATCAGATTGGCGATTGAGAGCTTAGAGTCCCTCCTAGAGTTGATCCTTCTCGAGACTCTCGAGGGGGGTACACTCCGTTAGAGAGTGAAGATCTCCGGTTTACCAGCCAGTGTCTTCGTTGCAGGCGGATGGGCCATCTAGCCCGCAATTGTCCTCGTGGTCAGGGACAGAGTCCTCCCCTCCACCCCCGTAGGATCGGCAAAGTCAGCAGGCCAGTGCCCAACACCCTCTTAGACAGGAGCAGCAGGAATACCAAACCCCCTCGGTGACACCTTTAGAGGGAGAGTGGACCTAGGTGGGAAAAAATAAAAAGAAACGAAGTAAATTTGCTCAAAAGCGCTGCAGGAAACGGGATAGACGTAGGAAGAGATAGATGCAAGGGGGGGAGAAAGAAAGAAAGAAAGATATATTAACGTCCGAGAGAGAGAGAGAGTTTATTAAATTCTTCAGAAGACCGATGGGTCTATGAGACTGTGAAAAATGTGGTACAAACGAGCTGTGCTGGTAGAGCTACTAAACGAGCATCCACACCAATGCAAATGCAAAAAATGTAGAATGTTAGTACTAAATCCTAAGTACAACATCCTAAGTACAACATAGTCATGTCATGTTGGTAGTCGACTATCTCATCATCATCATCATCATCATCATCATCATCATCATCAAGACATCAGGATGGATGAGGCAATGGGGGGATGAAATCGGCGATAGAGTGCTGTCGGTCACTCAAATGTGTAGCGATGGCATGTCTCTTGGTCATAGCTCTGCGTCTAACCAGGGCTACTGTGACCCCCGTCGGGCCAGACCTGACTCTAAAAATGGAGGGGATGTCCCCAAGTGTGATCTGTGTGTCAACCCTCTGTCTGAGCTGTCGGGTTACAGGCTCCGGGTCTTGGTCATGTCGAGCACTCGTGCCGTGGGTGTCCATGTGATATGGCTAGAAATCACTCTGTGATAGAGCTCTGAGAGGGATCAACCAAGGAAAAAGTATGCTCCTGTTTCCATGCTCAAAGTATCCTTTCGCGGTGTCTGAGTGCCTTATGAACGAAGCTTGCGAAACATCGCTGGTCTGGGTAGGAGATGAATCTGGCAAAAACCCCATAGCTGTCTCTGAAGAGGCAGTAGAAACGTCCGCGGATCTCATAGTAAACAGGACACTTGAAGATGAAGTGCTCCTCTGTCTCAACCTCCTGCATGTCACACAAAGTGCATATGCACCTCTCCTAGGTAGTTGCTCTGCTTTGTCGCTCTCGATACAAAGTCTATGTGAAGAGACCCGGAATTGCCCAAGAGAGATCCTCAGTGAGTGGGGCAAGTGAATCTGAGTGTACCCTCCGCTGTGATATGTATGAAGTGATCTTTGTAGAAGCCCAACTTCACTGGAAGATCACTCGGGCCCAGGCCCGGAGTGTGTGTAGCTGTAATAGATCCTCACGGATAAGCTGGTTGACCTGATGTGATAGGAGGGGAGAAAACGGAGCATCCATACTGTACTGGAATGGAGGTAGTCTGTCCATGTGGAGCCTCAGTCCCTGAAACCATCTTTTTGTGCGTGCATACCAGCACCTCTGGTCTCCTCCTGCTGCAAGTCCATAGAAGAGGACAGTGCTAGCCATGGTAGCTTGCCACGCCCAGAGGTGTAATCCCCATACTCCCTGACTCGGTACAGATACGTGATGACTTGAAATGCAGCATCTAGCTGTAATGGGGGTGACCCAAACTCCGCCCGAATGATCTGGTGAGGAACGGATGACTTACCATGGATCATCCTTGATAACATGAGAACCTATAGCCGCTTCACCGTGGCCCACTCTGTATCCAACAAATCTGGCCCCTAGCATGGATTGCCATGATCCTTTGCTCGGCCATTATGAAGTTTCATTACAGCTTTACTCCCCTCCTAGTGAAGAGGGTGCACGATGTGGGGCGTGGCATATGTGAGAGATTAGGGACTGGCTGATTTGGGATATCATAGAGTGTGTGTGCATAATCAAACGACACCTGAGTGTTAGTGAGTGGTGAGGGGGACCGTCCCTCTAGAAATCTCCGCCAAAAGTCCCTAGAGTTCTTACCGAACAAAATGTTAAGTAGCTCCTCCTTGTTCTAGCAAACAAAGTCTCGTTTCTTTCTGCATACCAGTCAACGGTACTCGTGTAGCGGCTCTGGTTTGCTCAGAAGATTGGTTTTGGTTTCGAATCTAAGCTGGCGGCATAAAGCCTTGCACTCATCATCTTACCAGCTATTACAGGTTATGGTCCTAGGGGGTGGTGGGCGGGTGGAGCGGGTGGGGTGAGGGAAAGCGTGAAGAGCAGCCTCGTGTAGTGAGCGGGTGACTAGGGCAGCACGATTCTCAATAGGGGTATGAAGTTAATGTAGGCGAGAAGTATGTACAAAGGGCTAGAGTAAGTAGGTGAGTGATGACGATCAAAGTGTATATCATGGTAGGTAGAACTCAGCGGGTTGGAAAGTGCTGGGGTCTGATCAACCTATCTTTTCTTTAGCATTTCCACTTCCGTCGCGGGTGCTACGGTAAAGAGAGAGAGAGAGAGAGAGAGAGAGAGAGAGAGAGAGAGAGAGAGAGAGAGAGAGACGTGCGGAGGACCAGCCAGAGGAGCCCACCCTTCCTTGCCTTGGTTCCCCCCCTTGGTTGGAGATCCTCCATCCGTGAAGGTACACCAACCACAGTCACCCTTGCGTTAGCAGTGTGGTTGAGGAGCTCCGGATGCTGCGATGGCAGAAGCTGCGGAGGGTAGCCCGATAGTAGTTGAGGAGACGGGGATTCAGAGCCCAGGTGTGCCTGATCAACAGGCCTGTGACTGCCTGTATTCCTTCCCCCCCTTCTCCCTTCGGACCCCTCTCCCTTCCCACGCGCTCCCCCTCCTCTTAAGCTCCCCCTTCGTCCTCCCCCCCTCGCTACTCCTGCTATGGTCATCCTCACCACCCACCCCCCTCTCCCTTCTCTTGTCCCCCCCTCCCTCAGCCTCGGCCTTCCCCTCCATAGTAGCTTCTTTAGCCTCCCCTCCCTCCCCCCCCCTATCAAACATGCCCCGACTCCCCTGCGAGTAGGCAAGGCACGGCCACATCCCTCTGCGCTTCCTCGTCTGAGTGGCCTGTCCCCCTCCATTCTCAGAGGGAAGGGGCTTGTCCTTCCGATCAACAACTCTCATTTTTCAACTTGGGCATCCTCTTCTGAGAGACTTTTTGGGCCTTGGAATTACGTGGAGATCCCAGACTCTTACCCTCTACCACTGGAGGTGACGCTCATGATCTTGTAGCCTCGGAAAGGGGGTTCGATCAACGTAGTGAGCTCCCATACACATCAAGTTTGGAGATTCAGTTCGCCTCCACAGGGTTGGAGAAGTAGATCCCCGGTGTATTTGATGCCATGATGGGGGATCAGATCTCATGCATGATGGACGATTGGATGGGTCCACTGGGACTAGATCTTTGGCACTTCCATGGTGCTGAAGTGAACTTCTAATTGAGCTTCACTCGGGAGAAGGGAATTTGTGGTTTTTTTTTCCCCCCCCCCAAAAAAGAAACTTCTATCAAGTAAGAAAGAAACACACTAGAGCAAGCTCTGTGCGGAAATACAACATGCTAAGCATGTAATAAAAAACCACCTTGGGAGAATGAGGTAGAAAGAAACCAAGGCTGAGGCTGAAAATGCCAACCCAACCCTGAGAAGTCTCATCAAGGAAGGGAGAGTCTCTCCAATCCCTGAGAAAAGTAACTCTCTTGGAGGAGGCTGCTCGAGAGGATCCTTGCATGGTCGCCCATATGGCCATCAGAGTGTGTACTGTATCCAAGTATTGGCCAAGGTCTGAGAAGGGTGAACCTGAGACCCCTCCAAAGCCTATGTGCATCTGGCTCTCCAAATGTGCCATGCTGCAATGCTAGCTAAAACCTCCCATGGAGTGTCAACCGAGGAATGAGCAACCCTGAAGAGAGTGGCTGGAACATCGTCTAGAGAGCACAACTCCACAAGGTGTCGTCGGATGTGAAGAGCCCAAGACGAGTCATGTCTCTCAAAGAAAACCTGGGGCCGTGAAAGAGTGAGCCAAGCCACTGATCCCTAGGTCATATAGAAGCGGAGGCGAACAAAAGTGCTGAAAAGTCTTGCAATCCCCTTCCATATGATTCTCGCCTGTCTGCAATCCCAAAGGCAGTGCTGTACTGTCTCCGAAGCAGAAAGGCAACGAGGGCAAGTAGGGTCAGCCCCGAACCTGGATCTCCATTGGTTCACTGCTATCCCACCATGAATAGAAAGCCAAAAGAAGAGAGATGATTTTTCTATTCTGGTGGGATTTCCAGAGCCTCTGCCAAAAACTTTTCTGAAAGTTTGCAGAAATCTGAAAATTCTCCCAATGAGGAGCTTTGGTGGGCCTCCAACCCCTACAGCTGAGCTGGAATTTCTTGGCATTACTGACCGTGTAACGAAAGAAGGGGATGCCCTTCTCTTGGTGCCCTTCATCTATCCACTCCCATTCCCCAGGGTCCCACTGCAAAAACTTAATCGAGACACCTCCATAGAGCCACAGCCTCCATGAGCCCAGGGCAATGCGTAGCATAAGGTTTGCCGGTAGGGGTTATCAGATTTGCCGCCTAAGGCAAGGATTGATCCAACACACTACTAGCCACTCCAGAAGTGTGCGGAGACATTGGAGTGGACGCTTCCTTCATGTTAGAGTGGACACATAAGATTGGTAGAGAGCCGGTATGCTCGTACAGATACGAACTATTTTCCCTTCTACCTCCCCTCAAAGCCACAAAAGGCAGTTTTTCTTGAATAGGCACCCACCCACAGGCGAGCCTTGTTTCTTGCTTCCTTGTCCTCATGAGTTGGACCATAGTGAGTTGGACGTGCACGGATTCCATGATCGTGCACGTTTTTAGCCACAGTACTTGATTCCTTCGGCAGGAGTTGGAAAGGGCAGTTGTTAGGGCGAGCAATGGATTTCCTTTTGATACAGCAGCACATGTTCTTAGCATTAGACACTAGACGGCAACACCACCTTCTTCGTGCGAGAGGCCCGGAGGTGTGGTCTCTTGCCTTATGACGGAGCGGAGAGTTTTGCATCTCGATCTCCCAAGCCGTGGCCCAGAGGTCTACGATCAGGGCGGGCAGTTTGGATGGGAGTGAGGTTGGGAGAGTCCAAGATTGGGATCCTGAATGTGTATCCCCCAGCGTGCAAATAGCACCTTTTTGCCTTTTGGAGGAGGCTGAGAGAGTGTTTGTCAGATGTTGACCCTGGATTGTTGGAGGAGACTTCAACAACCTGGAGTTTGGGGAGGACAAGCAGGGTGGTGCCTCCTTTTTTGAGATGAATGCAAGCAGCAGAGGGGAGCATGTGGGAGCAACTCATCTTCACGATTAGTGGCAGAGACATGTGGCGAGAGTTAAGGTTCATCAGGATACATGGCAGCCTCCTCTTCTCATTCGGCCAAAGGAGACACGATGGACTGCTTGAGAGGCCTGATCACTTATACGTTGGGGACTGGCCCCTGGACACTCCACAGAGGCAGCTCTACAAGGATTCTAGCAGGCACCATGATGTTAGACCACTCTCCAACAATACTCTACCTAGAGCAGCCCCGTCGAGGTGTTCCCCAAAAGGGGGTCCACATTCCAGAGGACCTCTAGCAGCATGAGGAGGTTTAACACATTATGGTAGAGATTTGGCAGCAGCCAGAGTGAGCACCCTACGAGGTCTGGGCTTCAAGGGTGGCAGATGCGTTTCAGAGGAGCAGTGAGGAGTTGCAGTCTCACGCCCTTAGACGGACGAGCGCTCTTTAGGAGCGCTAGCGTGCACTTCTGAGAGCTCACCTCGATAGAGAGGTTCAGGGAGTAGGGCCCTGGATCCCAGTGGCTTAGTAACAAATATGAGAGCGCGCGCCTTGAGCTCCAAGGCACGGAGGTTTGGTCGGTTGAGTTCTTCTACCACTCCACCCGAGCCCGTTGGGTACAGTAGGGGGAGATGATGACAAAGCTGTTCTTTCAGAGCACCGGGCCTCGATCGGTAGGTGCACAGCTACAATGTTTACGGGATCCGCATGGCATCGACCATAGTTTTCTACAGCCAGCTCTTTCAGGTGGAGACAGTGACTCTAGTTTGCCTTGTGGCTTGTGAGCTAGTTTGAGACCACGTCTCGACGGTAGTCTCATGGGAGTTGTGCATGAGTCTGGAGGAGCCTTTTACAGATGAGGAGCTCTGGGAAGCCCTCAAGGCCCTCTCGATCCAGAAGTGTCCTGGTGAAGATGGCTTGACTGGGGCCTTCGTCCGAAATTTTTGGGAGATCATTTCCACCCGTTTTCGCTTAGCCTACCAGGAGATCTTTGACACGAGCTCCCTTCCTCAATCCCTGAGCAGGGGGTGGATTTGTTTGATCTTGAAAGGGGGAGATAGGTGAAACATTCGATAGTGGAGACCGATCACCCTGCTCGACACCTTATACAAGATCCGTGCTAAGGTCTTGAGTTCGCGGCTGCGGCCTCATCTCACCGACATCATCCATGACACGCATATCGGTTTTGTTCAAGAGCGTAGCATCTTGGACAACATTTTCACTTTCTCGGAGTTAGTGGATTGGGCTAGGGGGGGGTCACAGCTTTTTTCCAACCTTATCTTGGATTTTGAGAACATGGTGAAATGGTCTTTTCTGGAGGGTTCTATGTAGAGGTTGGGACAGATGGATTAGAGGAGTCTCTGTGCTTTATGCGGGGAGCTTTAGTCAGATGCTTGTCGGTGGACACTCGGGCGAGGCCTTTTCTCTACTTGAGATCGCAGGTGGCGGTCCTCATAGGGTTGAGGCTCCCAATCAGACAGGAGGAGGAGTTGCTAGACTGTGAGTTTGCAGATGACACAGCCTTGTACCTAGAGGGCATCACAGTGAGCTTGGCGAGCCCTGGCTATCTACTGTGAGGCCTTGGGTGCACAGATCAACTGAACAAAATCCATCGGTTTCTTCACAGGCTTTGAGGTACATAGGAGATCCGAGAGTGGGGAGTGCCTTTGGCTTCTGCTAGATACAGCGGGGCTAGATAGCGAGATACATCAGATGCCAGGTGGGTATTGATATCACAGCAGAGCAACAGATCAACCCCGGTCCTCAAGACTGTACGGCGCAAGCTCTCTACTAGAGCTTGTCCAGACTCTCCCTAGTGGGCTGTGCCTTAGTGGCAAACGAGGTCCTTCTTGCCACGGCTTGGTACATTGCCTCTTGCCGGCGTTTTCACAGAGGGTGCATTGGACAGTTCCGATGTTTGGTTATGAATTTTCTTTGGGCAGGATCGGACGGCATGAGGAATACCAGAGCTCGGGTCGCTTCACAGACGGTGATCATGCCGCAGGCATTGTGAGGCTTGGGTATCATTGATCTGGAGATACAGAGTAGAGCCCTCTTGGGCAAGTTAGTTGTCCGCAGCCTCACGCTTGGGAGCCTTGCAAGCTTCTCTTGTAGCGAGGGCTTCTCAGAAACACTCCACGCACTAGGGGAAGTGGCAGCATTCACACAGATGGATCTTTTCAGAGGCCCTCCTTACAAGGAAGGGTTCCCCCATGATAAGGAGCCTCCATAGGGTCTAGTAGAGATTAGTAGGGGCCTGCTTCGTGCTCAACCCTGTTGCAGTGAGGAGTTCGAGCATCAGTCCCTCATTTGGCACTCGGAGATGAGGGATCAGGATGGACATATGCCCAGGCAGCCACTCACATTGCATGGGCACAGTGGGACAGTGGCCTGACCTGCTCCTTTGGCAGATGGAGCAAATTACCCATGGAGGCAGAGGCGACGTTTAAGCGAGGGACAAGGCAATGGATGAGGGAGATTTACCTAGCCCTCACTGAGCCTTGGTGGGAGGGACTCCGCATGTGGATGGACAGCAGATGGTTGGGTCAGTTCTCTTGGATTGGCGTACCCTTGAGGATGCTGATTCAGCAAGGCAGCACTCAGCCTAGCTTCTTACGTGTAGGGCGGCGTGGAGGCCAACTTCAGGCACTCATTGAGAGAGACTCAAAGATGGACTGGAGTCTGGATGGGATTCATTGACATATGATCAGAGTTGTGGGTCGACTGGGAAAGAAGTGGCACTTCGATCCTCCCAGCATCCTAGAGCACGATCCCCGCAGATGTCGTCTTTGGCTTTGGGAAGGTGAGCCCCTGAGGGAGGTCCAGTGGGATCCGCGAGAGTGGTTTTGGCCTTCTAGGATTAGCGTCACCGAGCAGGTGGACGAGGTGCCCTTCTTTTCCTATACCACTTGGATTGGCAGGAGGCTTCAGATGGACTCTTTGACTTGGACTCCTTCGAGGGAGAGGCATTGGGTGGCGGAGACGGTACCCCAGGAGGTACGCTCCAGGTTTTGGACACGTCTATGGTCCAGTTTGTAGCTGAGGAAGATCTCCTACTTCTTTTGGTTGACCGCCTACAGAGGCTGGCCGGTGGAGGGGCAATGTCACTGCTATTTTGTTGCATTTCGTGAGACGATCCCTAACTGCCTATGGAGCTGTCATAGCGCAATGAGGATATGGATGGGAGCCCTTAGGATTATGACCCAAATGCATAGCCTGCAGAGGGACTAGACCTTGGGGTTGGTGGCCTTGTTCACTGAGGGAGGTCACGTGTTCCAGATTTATGAGGCCTCTCTAGTTTACTGGATATAGGGTCATAGCATTCAGCGGATAGAGCTCCATGAGGTGGTCCCTCCTGATATCCCGTATCCTCATTCCCCTCCAGAGGATGGCGGGAGGTAGTAGCCAGTATCACGGCGTGGAACATTTGGGTTGCTCGTTGTAGTCTGGCGATGGGTGAGCATCCGGTTCTACCCTCGACTACCTTGGTCGCCATCTGTGAAGATATCATCTACCCTATGCTCCACCTC
Organism: Dipteris shenzhenensis; assembly: GCF_047967505.1. Taxonomy (NCBI): domain Eukaryota; kingdom Viridiplantae; phylum Streptophyta; class Polypodiopsida; order Gleicheniales; family Dipteridaceae; genus Dipteris; species Dipteris shenzhenensis. The sequence continues at coordinate 8,970,060 of NC_141598.1, forward strand.
GGAGCGTGGGACCCCGAGCTCTAGGGCGATTGTCACGAGGCGCACACGTTTCTGCAAGGCTTGGCCTGCAGGACTTTTCTACAATTTCACTCTAAGGGATTCGCTGGTTGTATAGTCCCCCCACCTGGCTGTTAGCCGCTGTACTAGAGATTCCCTAGGCAGTGAGTTGGGTTTCTTTGGAACAGGCTGGGTTTTCTTCTTTTAGCCTTTATCCCGGTTTTTTTCCATGATCAGCACGTTTGGGCCCAGTGTTTTCTATGAGGTTTTTCAAGCATTAATAGAAGGTTCCTTTTTTTGGAAAAAAATTAACTAGGAGGCTTTATGCACTCCTTGGAGGTGCCTTGTGCCCTTCTTGAGTGGATGTATCTGGTGGTTTTTTGTTGTTGAGTAGACCTATTGGTCTTTTGTGGACATTAATAGACTTTTGGCCTGCCATGGGTAGGCCTTAGTGAAGGTTGTGGTTTTGAGATGCGAAAAATAAAATTATTGTTATTATTTATGCTCTGTTATTATGTGTTAATTTGTGGTTGGTGTAATTGTGATAATTCTTTCTATCTTAAATGGTGCGTTGCCCTATCAGCTAGATTTAGATTTAGATGCTCGTTGGGGAGAGACTAAAATGAAAATGTTTAGACTTCACAAGCAGTTGTAGCTTGAATGAAATATTTTGGACTACCTTTTGATTAGCCTTCTCCTTTAGTGCTAGCCTTCATCATGGCTGAGTCTGCCCTTCACCTCCGGAGTGCCGACAGAAACTCAGTACGAAGACTTTGTATAAATGGATGCTCAAGTATGTGTGGGTGTGTGGATTTGTATATGTGAGAGCATATTTTTATACTATGGTCTACACCCACTGTTGGGCGCTGATGACGTCAGTGGGGATGTCATAGTAGCTAGTCCTTGCTATGCATGATGGAGTTTATGGTTTTCAACCTTGTGAGCGACTATCATGAGATTGAAACTGCACTATGTTGTCTTTTTAAAGGATGAGTTTGGGAATGTTCCCGGATTCATCTAGGTATATGTGGTTGGTGTAATTGTTGGGTGTATTCATTAGCTTGGGCCATGCCATGGGTATAAGTGTCTAGTGAAATGTGGTATAGGTCCATATGTTTCAGTGCGTTAAACTCTTATTGGCTCCTTGTGACTTCGCGGTGATTGTTTATGACCTGGGCCCTTCAATTTGCTATGGAGTGCTCAGTGGACTTTGGGGACCTTTCTATCTGCAATGGTTCAGATGCTTGAACGGCTGTGTCTCTTCACCACTCATACACCATTGCCCTCCTTTCACCTCAAGCCCTCAGCCTTCCGTTCTGCCCCCCTTCCCTCAGTTTTGGTCGCCTCGCTGTGGCCGTTCCAATGGTTGTGGTAGCTGTTCAAATGTGGCATGCCCTTGTTGACAGTTGCTTCCAGTTCTCTTGCATGTCGCGCTTCCTCCTGGCAGCATTCAGCTGGCAATACTTCCCTTTGGAGGTGTTCTAGCAGTTTGTGTCAGCCGTTTGGACTTGTTCTTGGTCGTGGACTACTCTTGCTTGCCAACCCCACAATTGGGGTTGCATTGGGAGCTCGCCTGCTTGGCTGTGAATAGTTGTGGAGCTGGCCTGCTTGGCTGCGACTAGTTGTGGAGCTGGCCAGGCTTGTGGTTTCTTGTGTGGAGTTGGTCGAGCAGGGTGGAAGGTCTGTTTTGGCTCCTTTGCAGCTATTCGGTTAAGGTTGCAGCTATTCCGTATTGTGAAGCTTGCAACCGCCTTTGTCATTGGCAGAGCTCCTTGGTTGAAGGTCAATATCAAAGTGATAGAGAAGATATCGTCCTCGGAGTAGAAGAATGAAAAGACCCTCGACCTGCTTGGCAAAGCTTTAGGACCTCATTATTTTCATATGTTAAGGTATCAAAGACAAAGGAGAGAACTGGAATATTCTCAAGGCCTTATTTGGAGCAAAGTTAAGTGTTCAAAGATTGTTGTCAAAGCAAGAACCATTTGGTTTACACATGGCTGAAGGGGCAGGTTCGGGCACACATCTCAATTGAATGCAAGCTGTTCTGAAGCAATTGCATGCACTTGGTTCTAGAGTGGAGGAGGAAGACACAAAAGCAATCGTTCTTTCGAGAGTCAAGGATGAAGACTGGTCACAATACTGTGGGTATGTTCAAAAAGCATGGATTTTAATGACATCGTTACAATGCTTCTGAGTGTAGAACGTCGGTCTGAGCAATAATTCCTGGAGGAGAACTAGCATATGCAGTAAAGCATGAAGAGAAGGCAAAGAACAGTAATAGCAAGATCAAACTTGTTTGTGAGTACTGCGGGAAAGAAGTTCACCTAGCAAATTATTGCCACAAGAAGACCATGCGCAGTGCAAAGAAACCAGGGCAAGAAGCACCCACAGCTGAAGATTTTACAAGCTTGGTGGTTGCTGATGAATCTTTGGATGACAGGGATTACACTTCTTAAAAATTTCAAGTGATTTTCAGTTTTTTATGTCGGCCTTGCCCTGTGTGGGTGGTCGAATTTTTTTGTCAGCCTTTCTTGTATGGGTGGTCAAATTTTCTTGCTGGCCCTGCCCTGTGTAGGTGGTCACATTTCATATTTAGAGCTCAGCCCTGTGTGGGTAGCTCAAGATATTTCACTTTATATCTGGCCCTTTGTGGGGAATTTTGTGTTACTAGTTTTGATGATAGATCTTTGCTTTGTGTGGGTAGCTCAGCAGCAGCATGTTTTGTTCCCCTACTCAGCTTAAGGTGGGAATTGTTAGAAATGTAACCCTCATATGGGGAACCTAAGCATAGTTGGATGTCGAAATGGAAACGGCATAAACGCCGAAAACGGAGTTTCCAAGCTGAGCCGAAACGGCAAAACGATAAACGGCAATATGGTACAACTTATGTGTAATAATAAATTAATGAGGAGAGGGGGAAGGGAGAGTATGAGGAGTAGGAGGAGGAGGAATCAAGGAGGAGATGGAGAGGAGGAAGAGGAGGAGGAGGAGGAGGAGGAGGAGGAGGAGGAAGAGTATGAGGAGGGGGGGGGGGGGAGAGTATGGGGACTCGGGAGGATGAGAGAGAGTATGCAGAGAAAGAGGAGGGACAACAAGAGAATGAGGAGGAGCAGGAGGATGGAGAGGCTGGGGTAGGAGAGTGTAGAGGCTAGTGTAGACGAGTGGAGAGGACAGGAGAGTGGGGAGGCTAGAGTAGGAGGATGGAGAGGGTATGGGAGTGGAGAGGCTAGAGTAGGAGAATGGAGAGGGTAGAGGAGGAGAGGCTGGAGGGTGTTTTAGAAAAGCGCAATTAAAAAAAAGAATTTTAAATTAAGAAAAACAAGGCAACTAGAAACGCTGTTTGGTTGTTTTGGAAATGGCTGGTGTTTACGTTTCCGTTTCAGCCGCAAGAAACAGAGTTTCGTGCAACTATGAATCAAAGGTAGGTTAAGAGGTTGCCATGCATGTGCAACGTGGCGATGAGAAGCGCATGCAAGGTCTTGGCAGAGACATATGATTGTGGAGGGGTTGAGCTGCGAGACAATCTTCTCAGCCATGTTTGGGGGTTTACAAGTTAGTGTCTTCAATGAGAGTCGTGCTGTAGGCGTGACTGTGTTAGTCATGTTGTTAGAAAGTTGGCTGCTGCGACAGTGTTAGTAGATGCTCAAGTGTCTAGCAGCTAGGCTGAGCCATGTTGTAAGCATATGTCTACAGTTTTGTATGCAAGCAACAAGACGTGTAAGAATGAACTCAATTTTGGTTGAAAGATATAGTGAGTTTTGCTATTCAACTGGCCAAATCTGTTCACTGTGCACGCTTACTGTTCTTATTTGAGAGAGGGACTGACATAGGCTGTGTGTGAAATTTTGGTTCCAAATTTCCACCATATGCTGTACTTGGAGTGAGTATGGTGCCTGTTCTTTTTTTTTTTTTTTTGCATACTTGTCGCTGAAAATTTCGTAAGGAAGTCCATAGTGCTTGGACACACGATCATTGACATGCAGGCATTTTGAGATGCTGACTATTATGTCTTGTTCAAATGGAAATGGGATTGTTTGGTGATTGTGTTGAACACCACATACGTACTTGCCTGTATAGGGCTGTCCTTTGATGAAATCCACGACAATATGAGCTCACTTACTTTTGGTATGCATTAAGTGCAATAGTCCAGAAATATTCCTGCTAGTTTGATACAATATGAAGCACCTAGTTGCCCTAAAAGGACTCAATTGCTGCAAGGCTACATAGTATTTCATATCTGATCTTGCCTGTTTGATAAAATTTGAAGCATCTAATTTCCCTGAAAACTCAATTGCTTCAGGACCCTTTTTGTTTTGTTTTGATATAATTCTGTCATTGAAGATTATTGAGTTTTTAAAGGTTAACAGCAGAATAGGAGCTAATGTTATGGTCTGTGCTGTACTGGTTTTGTTGCAGATAGAAGAAATTGTCAACATGGTTTTAGGAAGAAGGAACTGGATGGTATGAATGAGGTATGTGTCATTTTCTGCTTCTTTTGTTTTCTTGCCTATTATTTTTGACATAGGGAAGGTAAACTCACCTATATGTCATCTTCATGCAGATCAATAGCCTCGACTGGTGTAGTGACCTAATAAGTGATACACAGCATGGAGTCTTGGAAAATAGTGGAAAGCTGGTGCTTTTGGTGGATATTTTGACTATGAGTTCAGCAAGAGGGGAAAAGGCTTTAGTGTTTAGTCAAAGCATACCAACTTTGAATCTTATCGAGACCTTTCTAGCAAAGATGCCACGCCCGAAAGGGAAGAATGGAAACTGGAGACGAGATAAGGAGTGGTATAGGTATACACAGACTTTCTCTGCTTGTGAGCTTATTGACACTATGTGATCTCTTTGAGCTGGATTTACTTTTTCGGCTTGTGTGACTCTGATTAACGAAGTGGTATGTGACATTAAAAGCTGATCTATTACTGCAAACCAAAAGAGTAGACTAAGGATTTAGCATAGTGAGATCTGTACAGAAAATTGGTTCTGTACAATTCTGAAAATAAACAATAGATGCTGGTAATTAAGATGGATATAGCTTTCTACACGCATATGATGAGCTCAGGCCTTGAGGCTGATTAGTCAAATGACAAATTTTTGTGGAAATGAATTGCAGGATTAGAAAACAGAATCCAAAACTAGACGGGGCCACAAATGGTGTAAAATCCTTGCAAATACTTGATCAATTTCAACTTAGACCTTTGTAAATTGGACAATAAATTTCAACACTAACAATCATATAGACAAACACGAAATTCCCTAGAATGAAGTACACTGGATATAGAGGACAAGAGAGACTCCCTCCCACCAATCAAGAATGATGGGAAATATAAAGTATCCCGAGGCTAATCATGTTCGCTTGGCAATTCCAGGACAACATGACTAGGCTATGATCTATATTGCAAATTTCCAATTTAGTTCTGAAGATGGAGGAATTATTAGTCTTTTCACTCACATGCACAAGGGCCAGGCGCATCCTTGTTTGGCACTTGAGGAAGCATGGCATCTGGAGGCATTTCATGTAGAACCAAAGGGCACTGCAAAGCCATATGCCCAAATTTTGTGCACTCAAAGAAAGTGCCAGCAAAAAGACCTCGTTTCAGCCTAATAAGAGGCACTTCACATAGCCACATTATTAACTGTAAGAGAGTAAGATTCTTTCTTTTTTTCAAGAAAATTACTTCATTAAGTATGATTGAAAACCGCGAGAGCAAGCTCAAATGCGGGAATACATCATGCTATGCATGAGGGGAAAACAGCTCAAAAGGAGCTGATAAAAATCCAAGGCGGAGGCTGAAAGTGCCACCTCAACCCTGAGGAAGACTCAGAGAAGAAAGGAGATCCTCTCCAAACTCTAAAAAAAGTAACTCTCTTGGCAGTGGCTGCTCTAGAGGATCCTTGCATGCTTGCCCAGATGGTCATCAGAGTGTGTACTGTGTCGGTCCAAATACTGGCCATAGTCTGAGAGGGGTGAACCTGGGTACCCTCCATCGCCTCTGTACACCTGGTTCTCCAAATATGCCAAGCTGCAATGCTAGCCAGATCTCCCATGATGTGTCTACTGAGGCGTGAGCAGCTCTGAAAGGAGTGAAGGGAACATCTTGGAGGGAACAAGACTTCATTGAGTGTCGCCATACAATGAAAGCTGGATCTGGATCATGCCCCTTGAAGAACACTTGGGGGCTAGTAAGAGATAACCATGCTACTGACTCCCAAGTCCTATAGAAAGGTCATGTATGAAAGATGCTGAAAATCCTAGCAACACCTTTCCAGATCGTCCTTGCTTTTCTGCACTCCCAAAGACAATGCTATACTGACTCAACTGCTAAGTGGCAAGTAGGACAAGTAGGGTCAGCCCCGAACCTAGATCTCCACAGTTTCACTGCAATCCCTCCATGAATAGAAAGCTCAAGCTGATATTATAGGGCTTAGACTTCCATTGAGGCAGGAAGATGAACTCTTAGACAGTGAGTTGGAAGATTGTACGGCTGTTTTTTGGATGCCACTCCATAGACACTGACATCATTCAGGACGGCGTTGGATTTTTTTGGCATTGCGGCAGGTGCAAGGAAAAAAAGCAAGGCTCGAAGAACGAGCTCAAAGGTTAAACCTTTGCTGAGCGCAGCGAAGCGAAGGACTGGCGGGTTGGATATTAATTGGAACAAATCCAATTGCTTTTGGATGAGTGATGAAACTCATCTTTTGGAGTTCTGTCAGACTTGACCTTGCATCTAGAATTGTGGTTGTGAACCTGCTTGCATAAATCCACCAGATCTACCTCTGGCATCCTCATAGTTCAGGGCTACTGCTATAGATTCATCTAGTGTAGTCACATATTTAGCTCGAACTTCCATTTTAATTTTGTCGTTCAGTCCATAGATATAGTCTTTTAACTGAACCGACATAGGGAGAGGGTCTGTTATTTTCATTACACATTCCCTGAATTTGTCAGTGTGCTCTGCCACTGGCAGACTCCTTTGACGAAGATTTCTATAAGCATCCCAAGCTCGGGATTCTTCATCAGGTGGAAGAAAGTGTTTCTTGAATTCAGCTTTAAACCCTTCCCAGGTGGTTGGAGCAACTTGATCCTTCTGTTGCTTTATCCACCATCTGTCCGCTGCCTCAATAAATAGGTGGGTGGCCTCGCGGATTTTCTTTAGATCGGATCTAATTTCACAAATGGCGAAGGCTTCTTCCCACTTGTGTAACTAAACCTCGATCACATCATAGCTGCGCTAGGTCATCCGACCAGCGTACTTCTCCGGTCTATAATTAGCGATATTGGGCACTTTGACCCTTGCGCGCTCTAATGAATGTATACTGGGCTTTGGCTCTGCTGGAGCTTTGCCCTTATCAATTCTAGACGGTCTAGCCGACAAGGCTTGCACCATCTCCCTGATCTCATTTTGACCAGCATTCACTTGAAGCTGCTGGTTCATAATCTGTTGTAAAGCATCTTCTAATATCGAAATCCTACCAATCAGAGTAGGTGTTGCATGATGTGACATCTGTTGTGTAGACTGCACTCTAGACTCACTAGGATTCACCCTAGAATTCTGCCCTTCTGCCTCCATAGTTCCACAATGGAAGATGGGGTTTTTTTTTTTTTTTTTCAGTCTTTTCTAAAACCCAAATAACCAATATATACACCCTTCACTTCTGTTCTGCTTTCCTGGTTTTTTTTTTTCTTTTCTACGGTACAGAAATAGCATGACCATATGAAAACAAAAAAAAACTGCATGGAAAGAAAGGGCTCCTTGGTTGTTTCGCAACGATCCCGGCTGCTCAGCGTCAATCGTTCACAACATACTCCATTTATGCTAACAGGCTTGTTGACTAATGTTATGCTCCAGCTATTCGTAGGTGCGACCCAACTTGGCTCTTAGATGCAGCGAGGCTCCAACAACGAACTCACGGTTTGCGAGTCTACCTACAACCACCCTGCGCTAATCCTCGTCCAAATGCGATCCAATCTCAATTTAGAAAACCCGTCTGGTTTTCTTTCCCATCGACTGCCGAACCGCTACGTTGTCCCAAATTCAGCCGTCCATTAATTTAAATGCTTCATAAGCCACGGTAGCCCACCTGCGCTACGTCCCCTGCGCTCAAGATCCGCTTGGGAAAACATCGTCAACCTTGACGACCTCCATCGCAATAGTCCAGCGCCCACGATTCATAGACCAATCGCATTTCAGCGCGTTACAGGACCTCCACTAGCCTTTCACGTTGACCATCCGGAACGCCATCGATGCTTTCCTCTTCGTCAACGCCTCACGGGCTTCCATCGATCTGTTTGTATAGACCCGCGTCGATCTGCTTGACGCTCACGTCGCTACCCTTACCTTGAGCTCTGATACCAACTGTTAAACAACTTTATCTCTCTAGCCTGATTTTCTGTTTCTACCTTAGCTCAGCTCACGGGCGATGGCATTATTGTTGTTCCACCCAGCCAAACTCTCATGGATCGCAGATCGTCAGATTACATTCTATATTTCTTTCATGCTTATCCATGAGACCCTCATTTCCCTAGATAGTTCTCCTTGCCAAATGTCATCATTTTAGCCTCTCCACTTGGTGCACCTTTTTACCCCTCTCTCGGGGCACATTAAAAACCACTTGCCCCTTGGCATTATTGCACATTTAGGTGCACCTAGGCCTTAGCACTCAGAACTACCTAGTCAATGCCATTCCACCCTCACCTAGGACCTTGGCAGTTACTTCTCTTGACCATTTCAATTACGCACATTAACTATTATAAAAGTTGGTCATCCAAGGGAAAATGCCCACCGATCTATCCGAGGTCATGCTATCTCGGCTAGAGCATAACACTTTCAGCCCGCAAATAATTACCCATCAGAGACTGTCGACCATGCCATTCCAAGTGAGACAGAATATGCTTCCAGTCAAGAAGCAAGTTGTAGATCATAGGGCAGCCATGCAAAGTGCCATCAATGCATCCAAACAAGAAATCCCACTGAGTGGATATGTGTGACCAGAGATTGAATCATGAGAGCTTAGGGCTGATCACCTTTTAGAAATTGCAGCAACATTTTTCCTCTGTGAGCAAGGATGTGCACCTGGATATTAGTGATATTCAAACCTCCATGCATTTTAGGGAAACAAATTCGATGCACCGAAAGCAGTCTGAGACTTTTTTTGCCATGTTTGGAATGCCAAAAGATCTCCATAATGACATACATAAAGGAATCAAGATCTGCCTTGGTGAACATGATCAAAGGCAAATAGAATTGAATGTATGCCACCAATATGGACTGCACTATTCGGAGGTGAACATGTAAAGGCCAGGTTGCGAGTTTCCAATATTCAAGCTTGTTCCGAAGCTTGATTAGAACCCAATCAATTTGCTATCGACGAGTAAGTCCCCAGTCCAAAGGATAACCAAGGTGTCGAACTAACCGAGTGGGTGGCCATAAGAGACTGTGCCAGTCTTTAACATGCAATGGGAGCAGCTTAGACTTTTGAAAGTTAACATGAAGGCCAACTGCTAAACCATAAACTGAAAAGGCTTGCATCAAAGCAGAAAGATTAGGTGGAGTATTCCTTGGAGTAAAAAAAGAATCATCAGCATAGGCGTGAGCAACCATGCTGCGATTTTCATCCAGTTCCAAACCATGGAGAGAATCTGTAGCCACTAGATGATCAATGTATTGCAGCATAGGATGAGTAGCAATAGCATACAATAATGCACTAAGGGGGCAGCCCTGACGAACTGAACTACGAAGAGTCCATTCTTCAGACATGTCTCTAGAAAGAATACAAGCAGCATTGGTATCCTGTAGAGCCAATAAATAACCTATGGCATTGTTATTCCAAAGCCCAAGGATCGCATTGTTTGTGAGATGAACTCCCATTGAACTTTGTCAAAAGCTTTGGCAATGTCAATCTATAAGAGCAAAATATCCTGTTGCGTGTACTTGGCATATTCAATCCCAACATAAGCATTGGCAATATTGTCCAATATTTGCCTGCAAGGAACAAAACCATATTGAGAAGGATGCAGCCCATCATGCAGATAGCCGTTGATACGGTCAACAAGGATTTTAGCTATGATCTTGTAAATGACTTGCATGAGCGTGATTGGTCTCCAATTAGTGATAAAATCAGACATCTGCTTCTTAGAAAGGAGCTTTACTAGTCCCTTTTTCCATGACAGGGGCATTTGCTGATTTTCCCAAGTTGAATTAGCCATTTGCAGCAGAGGGGATTTGAGGCGATCCCAGAAAGCAAGAAAGAATTCAACAGTGAGGCCATTCCATCCTGGAGATTTCCATCTACCACAGGATTTAACTGCATCCGACAATTCCCTTTCAATGAAGGGAACTTCCAGCTCCAAAGCGTGAGCTTGAGAAAGGAGGGATGGACATGCTGTAAAAGAAGCTGACATGCATACAAAATCTCAAGAGAAGGAAAGTCCACATGCCCAAAATGGGAGGAGAAGTGCTGCACACAAAAAGCAACAAGCTCAAAGCGAGATGAAGACCAAGAACCATGAGGCATCCGGACCCGACAAATATTTGCAACCTGTCGTTTGTAATGCAAACTTTTGAAAAATTGGTTCGAAGAGCAGCCTTTATCCAAAAAAGCCCTTTGTCAAGATTGGGTTTCCCATTTAGCAAGCTTTCTTTGATCATTTGATTGGAGACAAAATTTGGCTTGACATAAGTGCATGCTTTCATCAGAAGACAAAGGCCGAAGGTGACTAAGTTTAGTCAGACTTTGACAATTGAGTTTAGCATGCATAACGGTCTCCCGTGTGGCTCGCATAAATGATTTACCATAATCCTGAATCATAGCTTGCATTCGAGCAACAAAAGCCTACCATGCATAATCCAGATAAAAAAGCATCTGAGAAGAGAGAGGCTGAATGGCATCAGAAACCATAGCTTTAAAATCAGCATGTTCCAGATAATTGTTATTCACCACAACAAAAGCCTTCTGCGAGGCAATCTGTCATCAGGAAAGTCATGCATGGAGAGCCTCAACCAAAGAGGTGCATGATCAGAATACGTGAAGGCATGATCAACCCAAAGTTGACAAGTAAAGGCATCACAATGCTGCGGATCAACCTGATACCATTTGTCTAGGCGTGACTAATAGGAAGATTGAGCATTGTGTTGAAAGGTATAGCCTGGAAGTGTGGGCTGTAATTCCTTCTAGAGATCCACCAAACGCAGCTGAACCAAAACGTCAGACCATGCCTGCTGTTCAAAAGCCAACATATGAGTGTGGCCCAAAGTATTATCTCCTGGTTGCGGAGCATTGTTGAAATCACCACAGATGAATGCATAGTGTCTCCACGGATAATTATGCATGGCATCCCATATCGACGCTCGATCATTGGAAGATTGAGGAGCATAAACCGATGCAAATTGAAATATTTCTCCTTGAACCAGGCATTACATAATAATCCATCTACCATGGCGATCATTGAGAGCCACAACGGGCTGAAAATCATGCCTCACCAAGAAAGCCACTCCAAAGAAAGAGTGCTCTGCAGGATAGAAAATATCATAACCAGCAAAATGTCCTGTGTGACGAGCATACATGTGCTGATTATGTTCCTGCAAAGCCACTATTTATGGCTGCAATTGTTTGATATACATCCACACAAGCTTCCACTTTCTACGATCACACAAACCCTGTACATTGAGTGCAACGGATTTGATGTGGTCAAGCATATTGATAGATATGGTACAGTTATTTACATCAAAAAACAAACTTACTATGTCTTCATCTCCACCTCAATGTCTGGACCTCTGCCTTGAGAAGCAGAATCAGCCTCAGGGGAAGAAAACAGAGCAACAACATCCTCTTCTGGGAAGAGGGTATGATTTGCAGTGATTGCAGCCCAAGTCAAGCCAATGCCAGAGTTTTCAGCTGGTGTCTTGGCCTGTGAAGATGCACCATTCCAAGTCTTGGATGGTAGAGGTCTCCTAGGAGAGAGAACTTTGCGAGGAGTTTGCCATCCTTCTTTCAAAATTTTTCCCTTTACTTGAGATGGAGAGGCCGAAGACATAGGAAGCACACGCTTTTTTTTTTGGGTGAAATCATTGATTGATTATATTATATGAGTAGTAACCTCAAAGAAAGGTTCTACAATTACATCAACTGAAAATTTCAGTATATGCCAAAAAGACCTCATGATCTATGCAGCGGGTCTGCAAGCAATTAAAGAAAGATTGCTGCACAGAACGCCTAAAAAAGCCAAACAGAGAGAAAGTAGGATCACCAAAGACTTTACAATTCCTATATGTCCATAAAGTCCATAGTGCCCAGTAGCGAACCCAAACGAAGAAAAGATGAAACTTCGGTCTGGATGGATGAAACCCAAATAGCCAGAATAACTTTCCAAATGGAACAGATGGGAATCTCGCTCGCAGGTGCTGTCGAAGCAGATCAAAAAACTCGCGAGAGCACGGACAATGCCAAAACAAGTGAGGCACAGTCTCCGAAGAAGCAGAACATCTATGGCAAAGTGCAGGAGCAATGTGTCGATGAGCTAAGAGCTGTCCAGATGGAAACACTCCCAAAAGAACTTGCCAAAAGAAAACCTGTTGCCGAAGCGGTACTTTATAGGCCCAAAGTTGCTGTAATCTTTCCTCCACCAATTGGCTGGGCGATGCATTCGCCAAACGGAATCACCTCTCTCTAGTCCATCCTTGTGGCATATATTCAATTTTACTTGCCATTGATCATGTTCACTAAGGCAGATCTTACATCTTTCATGTCTGTCTTTATGGAACTCGCCTGGCGATCCAAACATGGCAGAAAAAGGCTCAGGCTGCTTTCGATGCATCACATTTGTTCTCCCAAGATGCATGGTGGATTGAACATCATGGATATTCATGCGCATATTCTTGCCCACAGGGAGAAAATGTTGCTGCAATTTCTGCAAGGTGATGAGGCTTGGGCTCTTATGATTAGGACTCTGGTCACTCATATCAATATTTCTGCGTTTGGTCATTGGCAACTCGATCACTGGGATTTCTTTTTTGGCTGCACTGATGGCACTTTGCCTAGATGCCCTTTTGTCTCCTGCTTGCTTCTTGATTACTTCTATGCTTTCGCCCTTTGTTCTGATTCCTCCTTTGGAACTCCAGGACCGACTGGAAGATTGGACTTTGACTTCTCGAGAATCCTTTGAGGCTGTCTCAGATTACTGTATCTGCATTGTATAAAATCCTTTTGCCTCAACCTTGGGTTTCACACTATTCGAAGACAAACGTGCAAAGGCCAGGTTACCAGTTTCCAATACTCAAGCTTTTTTCGAAGCTTAGCCAAAACCCAATCAGTTTGTTGTCGGCGAGTGAGTTCCCACCCCAAAGGGTAACCAAGATGACGAACAAACTGAGTGGGTGGAATGATATCCCCTAGCCATAATAGACTATGCCAGGCTTTGGAATGCAAAGGGAGCAGCTTAGACTTCTGAAAATTAACATGAAGACCAGCTGCCAAACCATAAATAGAGAGGGCCTGCATCAAGGCACCAAGATCATGGGGCGTATTCTTCGGGGTAAAGAAAGAATCATCAGCATAAGCTTGAGCAACCATGCTGCGATTAGCATCCAATTCCAAGCCATGAAGTGATCCTGTAGCCACAAGATGATCAATATATTGCAGCATAGGATGAGTAGCAATGGCGTACAGTAAAGCACTAAGAGGGCATCCCTTACGGACCGAACAACGAAGAGTCCACTCATCAGAGATATCCCCAGAGATAATGCAAGCCGCATTGCTATCTCTGTAAAGCCAGTAAATAACCTGCTGCATTTTATGTCCAAACCCCAAAGCTCACATAGTTTGCGAGATGAAATCCCATTGAACTGTGTCAAAGGCTTTTGCAATATCTACCTGCAAGAGTAGAACATCGTGCTGCGTGTATTTGGCATATTCAATCCCAATATAAGCATTGGCAATGTTATCTGTGATATGGCGACGTGGAACAAAGCCATATTGGGAGGGATGCAACCCATCATGCAAATAACCTTTAATCCAATCAACCACCATTTTGGCAATGATCTTGTAAATGAATGGCGTGAGTGTGATTGGCCTCCAATCACCCAGTGAATCACATAGCTGATTTTTTGGAATCAGCTTGAGAAGACCCTTTTTCCATGACAAAGGCATCTATTGATTTTGCCATGCTGTATTTACCATTTGCAGCAAGGTGAATTTAAGAAGATCCCAGAATGCAAGAAAAAATTCAACAGTGAGACCATCCCATCCTGGAGATTTCCATCTGCCACAGGATCTCAGTGCATCAGACAATTCCCTTTCAATGAAGGGATGTTCAAGTTCCAAAGCTTCAGCATCAGACAGAATTGGATGAACATGCTGCAAAAGAAGCTGACGTGCAGACACGACCCGACGAGAAAGAGTATCCAGATGCCCAAAATGAGTGGAGAAGTGCTGCACATATAAATCAGCAAGCTCTGAACGAGATGTTGACCAAGAATCATCAGGCATCCAGATCCGACAGATATTGGCAGCCTATCTTTTGTAGTGTAAACTCTTACAAAATTGCTTGGAAGAGCAGCCTTTATCCAAAAATGACTGTTGTCTGGATCGAGTTTCCCATTTAGCAAGCTTTCTGCGATCATTAGATTGAAGAGAGAATTGAGCCTGACATAAGAGCATGCTTTCCTCTGAAGACAAAGGGTGAAGATGAGCAAGCTCAGTCAAACTCTGACATGTAAATTTGGCATGTGCTACAGTCTCTCTTGTGGCTTGCATATAGGATTTGCCATAATCTCAAATAACTGCTTGCATCCGAGCAACAAAAGCCTGCCAAGCATAATCCAAACCAATGTGTATCTGACGAGAGAGAGGCTGAATAGCATCAGAGACCAAGGCTTTAAAGTCAGCATGCTCCAGATAACTATTATTAATCAGCCAAAGCCTTCGGCAAGGCAATCTGTCAGTGGGAAATTCATGTAAGGAAAGCCTCAACCAAAGAGGAGCATGATCCGAATGTGTGAAAGCATGATCAACCCAAATTTGACAAGTGAAGGCATCACAATGCTGTGGCATAGGAAGCACACACACACACACACACACACAGAGTGTGTGTGCGTGTGCGTGTCTCTCTCTCGCTCTCATACATACATATATATATATATATATATATATAGAGAGAGAGAGAGAGAGAGAGAGAGGGTATATTAGGGAAGGGGCAACTTCTAGGAAAGTTAAACATCCACATATTTCTAAGTGTAAACAAAAACACGTGCACAGTATGTTGTGGTCTGATCTGTATTTTTCAGATAACTGTAGCAGATTGGCATGTGAAGGAGGAGATTTGCAGTTTGAAATTTTAAGGCCTGAATCAGATACAAATTGTAGTTTCATTTGGAAGGTCAAATTTTGGATTTTTTAGCAGGGGCTTGCACAGAATCCTAGGAACATCCAGAGGATGTGGGTAGAGGTTTTGGTGAAGCAATGTCTTTACTGAAATTGCAGGTGACAGTAAGTAGGTAAGTTGATTTGCATCTAGCTTTGATGTAGAAGCTGTGCATGCAAGGGAAGGCTAGAGAGCAAGCAAGAGATATTTTACAGGCAAGTCGCAATCAACCAGGTGTAGAATGAAGGTGACTGCCAGAGTTTTGCGTCAGTTTGCAGGAAAAGCAAGCTTTGCTTAAATTAGAGTAGGCTTATAAAATAGGGTCTGGGTGCTTTTTAAATAATTGAAAAGTTGTTTCTAAGCTTATCGAAACTCAAAGTTAATTTGTTGTTTAACTTTTAATTTGCATGTAAAACTAGTGTTTAATTTTGAATCAAACATTGATTTGACCATTGCTCACTCTAGCAAACTCTATGACGGTTGACCTGATGGAAAGACTTCTAGGCCTTGTTTTGTAAGAGCCTCTGAAATGTAGGAGTCTTTTTACTTTTCATCTTATCCTTTGTATCTTCCAAGTCTTAGTAGCTTTTAGGCCATACCAAGGCATATCTGATGGATTTCCGCAAAGCCTTCGATACAGTACCTCGAGCACGCCTCATCAGGCGGTTATAGGAGCTAGGGTATGGGATGGAGATAGTTTGGGCTGCTATGGCACTTTATGAGATGGTTTTTGGCAGGGTTCATATGGGGGGCTAATGGACAGACGATATCATGAGCACCATTGGGGTCAAACAATGTTGTTCACTTTCACTGACCTTGTTTGGCCTCTACATAGACGAGCTTAAGTCTTTCATGAGGACGCTAGGAGGAGCTGGTTACTTGCTCCAAATTCTTTTGTACGCTGATGATGTGGTGCTCTTATCCTCGTCCGTTGAGGGCTCCAGAGACATCTACACGCACTACTGGCTTTTTGAGTCCCATGACTTGGACAACCTGGGTAAAACCAGGGTTATGATCTTCGACACCTCTAGAGCAGTTGCACACAGACAACAGTTAGCTTTTGACGAGCCACCAGTTGAGATGGTTTCATCATACACATACTTGAGAGTGAGAGTTCTGTTCTTTGGATCTATTTTCACGATGAGACCGGCGATGTAGGCTCGCCCGAGTACAGGTTATGCCTCCATGGCCTGACTTGAGAAACAATGCTTCCAATTGCACTTTCATGACCCGCGAACGAAGGTTCTTCTTTTCGACTCCTTGGTCCGACGTGCGGGCATGTATGCTAGCACTTGTTGGGGACCAAACCTCTCCGACACATAGTGGACTCGAGTGGAAAGATTACAGGTTCTCCTACTATCACGAATGATACGTAGTAAGCCAACTGTCCCTCATCTGATCATTCAGGCTGGGTTCTGGGCATCCCCACTGCAGTTAGATGCGGCATTCCAGACTATCACTTACCTCTACCGCGTACGCGCTGATGACTCATGTACCACAGGGCGACGCAGGCTACCTCGGTTGGCACTAGCATCTTCTATGGCATTAGCAGCTCAGGGTGTCAGAGATGTTACACAACGCACATGTGGGTGGTTTGAGAGATTGGGTTTTCATATAGATAGGCTGCCACCCTTCTAGTACAGCATTGACGCTCCATTTGTCCCGTTCCGGGGCAATGAATTAAACCCAATCATCTGGAAAGACCTCCTGTAGCTACACACATTCAAGACCTGGCTAGCACATGCAGAGCTTACTGTGAAGCTCATTTTCTATTTGAACCACTACTTGCACATTTCAGCAGAGGGTTTCATCATCCCACTGGGGTAAACCCAGATCCATCTACCACATTCACTTAGGATCCCCTTGGACGGTTACGTGGGCCATTGCACCGACTCTGTATCGAGAGCAGGCGAGCAAAGGGGATACCCAGAGAGAGTTGTATCTACACATTGTGTGAGCGCCATGGGGTGGAGTCAGAGGAGCACTTTATCTTCTGTTGCCCAATCCACGATGAGATTTGTGGACGAGACCCCTTTTTAGCCAGGTTGGGAAAGGAAGGGGAGGGTTTCATCATCCCACTGGGGTAAACCCAGATCCATCTACCACATTCACTTAGGATCCCCTTGGACGGTTACGTGGGCCATTGCACCGACTCTGTATCGAGAGCAGGCGAGCAAAGGGGATACCCAGAGAGAGTTGTATCTACACATTGTGTGAGCGCCATGGGGTGGAGTCAGAGGAGCACTTTATCTTCTGTTGCCCAATCCACGATGAGATTTGTGGACGAGACCCCTTTTTAGCCAGGTTGGGAAAGGAAGGGGGGGCGGCATGGGGTGGCTGAGCAGGGCAGAGTGAAGGAAAGGAAGGGGGGGGGACAGCCCTAGGGCAGAGTGGGGGGCGCATGCATGGAAACATCTTCTTTATTCTTTGGGAGGCCATTGATTAGTCTTGGCTATTGATCCTACTTGTGGTTTTCGAGGAGGCTTACAACATGGTGGATTGGACATTTCAGGAGGGTCTACTGAGGAGTCTGGATCCCAACTCGTTGGATTAGAGGAGTTGTCTCGACGGCTGGAGTTCGATGCTAGTATCCCCCACACAAGGGAGGAAGCCTCTCTTTCATGCTCAGTCTTGTTTATGAGGCTTGGGCTGCTTTCTTAGTTTCTAAGAGGAAGGGGTGCTGGGGATGCGGCTTCCGATGGTGACATGATAAGGATCTTTAGGATGACACAGCCATGTTGATGACACAGCCGTGTTGGTGGAGGCTCAGCTGCCAACTGCAAGAGGGCACACCACTTATTGAAGAGGTATCATGTGGCTTCGGTGGCCAAGATGAGCTGGCATAATTGAGAAGGTTTTCACATTGCTATAGCAGGCTTTCACTTGCTGTGGGACTTTGGCAGTTTCAGAGACCCTTCAGAGGTCCACATGCTCGGCTTGCTGCAGTGGTGGAGGACCGGTGTGGTAGGGAGATTAGGTAAGCAGTGGGTCATTGCCCTTTATTTAGTGAGAGCTGACCATGCAGTGTAAAGATCTATAGGCTTGATGGAATTGTGGGTAAAATGGATGGCTTTGTTCACGTCTCAGCTTGAAATTCTGAGGCTGCATTTCTGCATTAAATGTGTCAAGCAATCATGGCCATACTTCAAGATTCAGGCTTTATCATTTGGCCACCTCCTTTTATATTTGCAGAAAATATAGCATGCAGCTTCTTTCTTGAACTTCCAGTGTGATTATGATGCAAAATATCCCCCAAAAAATTACACTGTTGGAAGAAAATAGCTGGATTCAAGAAGCTGATAATCAACAGCATTATTTATATGTGCTAGCTAATTTGTGCAAATAGAACAGCCGGTATTCTAAAAGCATATAAAATGATGCATCTGATCTCTCTTTTTGGATGTGCTTCTTGTCTTCTCTTACTAGACTTGATGGGCAAACTAAGGCAAAGGAAAGGCAAAGACTGGTCAAACAGTTCAATGACAGTAGCAATTCAAAAGTTCAATGCGTTCTGATTTCTACAAGAGCTGGATCATTAGGCATCAATCTGCAAGCTGCTAACCGAGTTGTAATCATTGATGGATCTTGGAACCCAACACATGATATACAAGCATTATTTCGAGCATGGAGGTCTGTTTATAGAACGTCCAAAATCTCTTCATTCAAGCTACAACTGCTTGTGAACCTTTATTACTTGCTTTTGCATCCGATGCGCATTATTATTTTTATTATTTTTATTAGTGACATGCAAATGTGTTTGGCTTTTGCATAGAGAAAAAAAATCCTTTGTGCACGTAGAGAAAATGAACTGTTCTTATACAACTAATCATGCATTAAAACCGTATGTGTTATGGTGGGTTATTTTATTAGGTAAAACTGAAATGCCTATGTAATAAAGCTCATAAAATCTTGTTTCAGCATTTGGGAGAAAGTACATCCTGCCTGGTAACCTGTAGGACTCGTTTCAATGCGGAAAGTCCTTATCGTTTCAATGCGGAAAGTCCTATGAGGACAAATTTGAGTTACATCAGGAAGAAACAGTTTAGGTGGGTAAACTAGAGGTGTTTAGGACACCTCTAGAGATCTAAAGTAATATGAAGCTGAAAGTAGATGTAGAAAATACTCTGAATGTGCATAAAGAGTCGTCATGTATCATCCATGAGTAATATGAGCTCTGTGTGGGTCCCATCGGAGGTCCTGTTTTGAGATCTACCGTTGCCCCCCATGCTCTGCTTTATGGGATGAACCTGTGGGCATCATAGGTAGCCTAACGCTGTGAGGCTCTAATGAGGGTGCCTCAAATGGGGCATGAACGTTGTCATGACAAGATGAATCACTAATCCGTGATCAGTAGACATTAGAACATTACTATAGATTATACGCCAATGATGTAACATGTATTTGTATTTATGATGGACACCGACTGATTTGTTATGTTGGATCATCTCAGTAGTTAGGACTAGTGGAGCTGGAGCCACTGCTTTAGATGGCACTGAATTTGGACATGTGACACTTATTCTATTAATTAAAATGTGCACACATGTCTCTAGGTCCTAGGGGCAATAGGAAGGGAAGGGTGCATTAAGGTGCATTGAATGGTAGATGCATGGGTCATAGGCTAAGGGTAGGTGTAAATGGGAAGATGGAACTTGAGTGATCTCAAGGGACATTTATGAAAGGGTATCACCCTTTCATTGTGAATCTCACGTAGCATTGTTTATTCACCTTGCATTCATCCGCCATCTCTCTCCCACCTTGCATGTAGGTCGAAATAGAAACAAGTACTCTCACGAGGGCGCTCTTCCCCATTGGAGGGTAAATCAGCATTCAAAATTCTGCATGCATTGCACACATTTGCATACTTGAGAAGGATGTTTCTTCACATTTGGTATTAGAGCAGCAACAATCCACGACTGGGACAGCAGGAGAACGTGCGGGGTGGAAGGTGAAAGCTTGTGAGACAGAGGTACGGACAGGAAACCTCAATGTAGAAGAAGAACGTGCAAAAAGGGAACTGTACAAGGCAGCGATGTGCGGGAGAAGCCCGCACAAAAAACGCAGCAGAGAAGAGGCACCCAAGAAGGGCATGTGAGGAAAGGCGGGGACGGAAGGAAAGTCACGACACACGCCGGTTGTGCATGAAGGCCGGGTGGCGTAGAAGCACCTTGGAGAAGGCTGGCAGCAAAGTGCGACGCACCTACAGATTGTCATCTCGCAAGGAGTCACGGGGAGCAAGGAGTTTCCGGAACCCTGCAATCTTTGGATTCTAGAGTCTCTGAGGTAAGGGCTTCTACTGATTTTTTGGGTATTTGGACGGGGAACGGGATGACAGCCCCCCCCCCCTCTTAAGTCGGATCGGAACAAGATTTTAACGGGGTGATCCACCCATCAAGTACCGCCATAACGGTATGTAGAGCTTCAATCCACTCAAAATAAGTAGCCCAAACGGATCACACCAGTTTACAGCAGAAATACAAGAAGAAAAGCCTAAAAGAGAAGGAAGAAGAGGTAATTTGAAGTGGTTTTTTGACACAAGCAAAGCGGGAGTCGGATAAGTACCACCAACTCTACACTACATCTACAGAAGGATGCTTTGATGTGGTGGTCCTTATCACAAGCGAGAAAAGAGCCTATTCTTCAATGGTCCAAATTCGTAGAGCAACTTAAGGCCAGTTTTATGCCTTCGAGGCATGAAGAAGAATTGACCTTCCGCTGGGAAAGGTTCAGGCAATTTGATAACGAGAGCAACGCTGAATTTACAGCTTGGTTTGGAAACTCTCTTTAGAGTTACCTGAGAAGAGTGAGAATGATAGAAGGAAGAAGTATTTAGCAACCCTAACCCTGAAAGTGAGGTATTAGGTTGAAATGTTCAACCCAACCACCTTGAAAGATCTCACTAAATTGACTGAGATTACTGAGAGGAAATTGAATGAACCCTAGGACCTAGTGTCCTAGTGGTACCACTAGTACTAGGTGTCATAAGATACTAAAAGTACTAGGTGACCTAAGTGCCAATAACTAAAGCTACATGGCAGATACCAGGGCCCAGAGGGCATCAATACGATTGGGAGAAGATGGCCTACAAACCCCCCTCCATGGTATGGGTTGAAGTATTCAGGAAACGACTCAGAATACTTGGTATTTTCTGGTCATTCAAAAGGGTATAGCCACCTATGAATGTACAAGGTATGTCAGATCATGTAACAAAGGTAACCAAGTGTAAAGCATGTCGAAAGACTTCGAACTTGGGACGAGGAAGTGCCTTTGTAAACATATCTGCTATGTTGTCATCTGTGGGAAGATAGGGCAACTCTCTGTCTCCTGCTGACAACCGCTCTCGAACATAATGATAGTGAACTTCAATGTGCTTGGTACGCGCATGAAACACTGGATTACACGCAATGGCCAAAGCACTCTGGTTGTCAGTGTAGACCATAGTCGAGGATGTCTGGCGAATACCAAGATCTGCAAGTAATTGTCAAAGCCAGACACACTCTATTGTAGCGGTGAAGGATGCCCTATACTCAGCCTTACAGCTGGACGTGGCAACTGCTGGTTGCTTTTTGTTGAGCCAAGAGATACATGAACTGCCAAGCAAAAAAAATTTGCCGGTATGTGACACTCTGGTGTCGGAACAACCTGCCCAGTCACTATCCGTGTAAGCATGCACGGTAAGTGAATCCTGATCACCATAGAAGAGGGCTAAATTCTGAGTGCCTCTGAGATATCTGAAGACTCTCTTCACTGCCTGCCAATGCTGTGAACTGGGCATAAGTAAATGAGACATCCAACAGCCTGTTGGTAAAGAGTGATATCACATGGTGGGCTCCCATCATGAGCTGAAAATTTGAAGCCAGGGTCCACTGGAGTAGAGATTGGCTTGCAATCCTCAAACTGAAAACGATCAAGGAGCTGTCCAATATACTTGGACTGTGACATCATGTATCCCCCTCAACATGAGCAAACTGAATGCCCAAATAATAGTGCAACTGTCCCATATCGGACATTTCAAAATCTTGCTCCAAATCAGCCTTGAAAGTTGCAATATGCTGAGTATCGGGGCCCGTAATCAGCATATCATCCGCATATAAAATCAGCACTAAAAAATCAGAGCCACTCCCACAGACATAAAGATTGGGCTCTAAGGGGCTATTCTAAAAACGAAGGGATAGTAAGTGTGCATGAATTTTGGCATACCATGGCCTGGGTGCCTGGTTCAAACCATAAAGGGCTTTTCTCAGCTGGCATACCTTGTTTTCCGAACCAACAACCTCAAAGCCAGGAGGTTATGTCACATAAACTTCTTCCTGCAGATCCCCATGAAGAAAGGCAGTCTTGATGTCAAGCTGGTGCACTTGCCAATGGTGATGGGCTGCAATGGCAATAACACATCTAATAGTAGTAATCTTGGAAGTGGGAGAAAAAATCTCCTCAAAGTCAATGCCTTGTTGGGCATACCCTTTTGCAACAAGACGGGCTTTGTGTCGATCTATGTTGCCATCAGATTTCCTTTTTAACTTGTAGACCCACTGGGTACCAATGGCATGCTTGCCAGGAGGGAGATCTACTAATTCCCATGTGTCATTTTTGGCAATAGATTGCAGCTTAGCTCTCATTGCATCCATCCACCTTTGTTGTCAAAAGCATCTTTATGGCACGCTCTTCATTGCAAGCTATAGTAAGGAGGGCAAACTCAAGAATGTGACCATGCATCTATCTATTCCCTAATCTTGTCCGGGCAGCAAGAGGTTGATCTTGTTTGGTGTCCCTCAATGTGTCAAGAAGCCATCTGTGAACTTACCTTTGCTGTCTATTGACAGCTCTTTCTTCAATCACTGCATCATGAATAGTGGGATCATTTTGTGCTGGAAGAGAAGCCTGCAAATCAGCATGGGGTACTAGCTGATCATTGCTGGTCAAAGCACAGTTATGCTGAAACGCGTTTCAGAGCCCAGCCAGGCCTGAAACGCCGTTTCAGAGAAGCCCCGTTTCTAAAACGCGTTTCAGGGTCTGAAACGTTTCAGGACCCTGAAACGGCTGGCTGAAACGTTTCAGCCAGTCTGAAACGCGTTTCAGAGCCCTGAAACGTGCCGTTTCAAACAACATAGGCTGCTAGGTCTCCAAAATCACATTTTTTGTCTTTTTGCTTTTGATTTTGGTCTCCAGGCTCCTTCAGCCTCATACTCTCTCCATCCTCAAGGTTTTCCAGCCCTCCTTCAGCCCCATTCACTCCTTTCCTCTCCTTTCTCTCCTGCAGCCTGCTTCAGCCCTCCATCATCATCTACTCCCCTCCCTTGCTGACGTGGCGTTTCCCCGTTTCAGCCCTCCCAGAAATCCCGAAACGTTTCCGTTTCCGTTTCCGTTCCCCGTTTCCCCGTTTCCGTTTCCCCTAACTATGGGTCAAAGTCCCCCTCTGAGGGAAGCAGAGATAACCAAGAGTCAAAGGCATCAAACATGTCAACTTCTGGCTTAGCTTTGCAGTCCACAAGAGGAGAAGCCGAATGGTTAGCAAAGATTACATCTCTACTGACAATAATCTTCCCAGTATTTGGTTGATACAACCGATACCCTTTGCTCTCCTGGCTAGAACCAATAAATATGCATTTGAGTGCCATGTCATCAAGCTTATGTCTCAGCTGAGATGGTACATGAACATATGCAAGAGACCCAAAAACTCTCATGTGTGAAAGTGAAGGCTTCTTGCGTTTCCATGCTTCATAAGGTGTAACAGTCCTCAATGCCCTTGTAGCTGATCTATTCAGCACATAGTTGGCACACATCACTGCATCAAATCAAAATTTATTGGGCAAGGACTTGGCCTTAAGCATGCATCTGGCCATCTCCATAGTGGACATGTTCTTCCTTTCATGAACATGGTTATGCTGCTGAGCGTAAGGAGTAGTGCATGAGTGAACAATGCCCCGTGAAGACAAAAATGCATCAAACTCCTTTGACATTCACTCTTCCCCCCTATCTGTGTTGAGGGTGACAAGCTTGTCTCCTGATTCATTCTCAACCATATTCAGCCACCTTTGAAAGCATGAGAACACTTCAGATTTAGCTTTTAAAGCATATACCCAGCAATATCTTGTGAAGTCATCAATTAGAGTCATGAAATATTTGTACCCTCCAATGGCATTTGTCCTCATTGGGCCACAGACATCACTGTGCACTAGCTGTAATTTCCTTTGTGAGAATTTTGGACAATTCTTTTGAAAAGGAAACCGATGCATCTTACCCAAAAGACAACCCTCACACACATGTTTGGAAACTGTGTGAGTTTGAGGTAGTCATTTGCCATGCCTTGTGAATGTAACTTGGCAAGAGCTCTATAATTGAGATGACCCATTCTCTCATGCCAAAGATGATTTCAGCAAGCTGTGAATCTGAAATAGCTTTCGCTCCTGTGAGCTTCCCCTCCCTACCGCCGCTCGCTCTACCTCCCCTTAGCTCCTCCCCCCGCCGCGACCACCTCCGCTCCCTTCCCTCCCCCTCCGCCCTCGCCCCCCGCCCCCCCTCCCCCTCACCCGCCGGTCACCTCGCTGCGCCCCTCCCCTCGCCTCGCCTCGCTCTCGCCCCCCCCCTCGTTGCTCTCTCTCGCCCGCCGCTCCGCTCCAACCCGCCCCCCTCACTGTTCTCCCGCCCCGCCCCGCCGCGCCGCTCCATCTCCCCTCACCCCCGCCGCCCCCTCCCTTCGCCTCTACTCCCCCCTTCTCCCCCGCTCCTTCTCACCTCACCCTCGCCGCCCCCTCCTTACGCCTCCACCCCCCCCCTTCCCCTCGTCTCAGTCGCCCTCTCACCCCCCCTCCGCTCTCATCCACTCCGCCCCCCTCCGCCCCACCTCGCTTCACCCCTCCCCCCCCCTCGCTTCGCCTCACCCCCTCCCTCCCCCGCTCTGCCTCACCCGCCGTCCCCTCTCACCTCACCCGCCCCCCCGCCTCCATTCCGCTCTCCCCGCCCCCCGCTTTACCTCTCCGTCCCCGCCACCCCCCCCGCCCTCCCGCGCCCCCCCGTTTTTCCCCGCACCCCGATCCCTTCACCCCGCCCTCCGCTCCAACCCCCCCCGCCCCCTCACCTCGCCTCGACCGCCTCACCCCCAGGCTCCACCTCCCGCTTCGTCCCCCCTTTTTGGGGTGGCAGCCTGTTCATACTCCCCATCGGAAGCTTGCAGTTAGTCTTGGCGGTATGGCGGCCCCCTGCCCGGATCCGGAGGCCCAGTCGGACCCTCCCTCTCCAGATGCCTACCGCGTTATCCTGACAGAGCGACAGTCATCTCGTGTTCAGGAGGTTGCCATTGACTTTGCGCGTACCTTTGTTTACGGTAGAGTCATTGGTCACTCCCCCTCCAGGTTAGCCATCAGGGACTGGCTCCAGTCCACTCTCCTGCTAGAGGATGGCCATATTGAGGAGGTGGCCCTTATGGGAAGGGGCATCTTCTGGCTCAAACTCTCCACTGAGAAAGCTGCGAGCAACCTGATTGCCAGTTCCCCCACCTCGGTGGATGGGAAGATTATCATGATAGTCCCGTGGTACCGTGGATTCAGCGCAGCGGAGTTTGATGCTCGGTTCCGCATACCTCGACACCCAGTGACACTTGTTTTTTCAGGGCTTGCTGCAGAGTTGCGCCCGATTGTCAGGGACTTGGGCTCCCATTTTGGCTGGGTTATGCACGACACCTTTGCCGACGCGGTGACCACGGCAGGAGCCCCCCGAGTCCGAGTGGCGGTGGCGGATCCTGCGACTCTCCCTGCTGTGATCGAGATTGTGACAGGTGCCGGCAGCATCACCCAGAGCATGATAGTCACCGGACAGCCAGGTCAGTGCCTGCGGTGCCACGGCTTTGGGCACTTGGCGGCTGCTTGTCCACGTTTCGCCAGCTCGTCTCGACCTCCCCCGCCCCCGACCCCTCCGCCCCCACCCCCACCCCCTGGACAGCCACGTCAGGAGGAGCCGAGACAGCAGGAGTCGGGTCCAGAGGTAGTGGGCGGTTGGACCGAGGTTAAAAGGAAAAGGGGAAAGAACAAGAAGACTTCGGATAAAGGCAAGGAGGCAGAGGTTACCCTTCCTGCAGCAGCACCCCAGAGACCTGTCAAGCAGCCGCCCCAGGGGTCTGGGAGAGCTTCTTCTTCGACGGCAGCCCGCCCTCCACAGCCTCAGTTCCCCCTCTCTCCCGTTCCCCCGCCCCTTTCCTCCCCGCCCCAGCCCCCTCCCCAGTCTCCCCCCCCCCCCCCGTCGCCCGACCCGCAGTTTCAGCCCCCGCCTTCTCTTCCTCAGTCTTCTCTTCCTCCCTCTCAGCCCCAGCTCCAGCTGCACCCCCATCCCCCCCCCCCTGGTCCCCCTCGCCTCTCCCTCAGAGTTAGCTGCACCACCGGCTTCCCAGCCGTGTGCAGCCCCCGCTCCACCTCCTCCACCTCCTCCGCCAGTCGCCTCCGTGGAGTCAGAGCTGCCTATCCCTCAGCCTCCTCCCCCTCCCCCCTCGCTGGCAGGACACCCGGAGTCTACACCACCGGTGGAGCAGGCTTCCCTTCCCGCTAGCCCCTCAGTGGTAGACTCAGTTGGGTCTCAGCTCCATGAGAGAGAGCTTCCGCAAGACTTCTACAGATCTGGCCCCTGGGACTACCTGGATGTGGCCGACCTTGGGACCTTCCCGGCTTGTCTCGACATCAGTATTTTCCTGCTCCGCAAAGGGGCGGATGGGAGGATTGGTGCCTTGGCTCCCAGGGATGGCCCTAGCTTCGCTTTCACGTTCCTCAGTGATGGCACCGAGACCTGGACAGACGACTCGGTTTGGGAGGCTCTCAGAGAGCAGACGCACGCCCAGGTGTGTTTCTGGATAGGCCCGTCCGGTGGGCAGCTCCTCGAGACTCAGTGGTCCGAGGGCGACGTGCGCTTGCGGTGGCGTTGCGCCGCCAAACGCTTCCGACTGATAGTGATCCTCCGACCTCCCCTGTCATGGCCTCTCCCCCAGGATGTCAGAGCTTGGTCCCAGCAGAAACTCCGAACCTTCTACGGGATGACCTCTTCAGAGATCTCGAGCTGGCTCGAGAAAGCATTTGCTCATGGCACCAAAGGCCTCTCGCCTTTGCTGAAGGTGTTGAAGAACGGGCAGGACGACCCCGTCTCCCCCTCCAAACCTTCTCATAAGCGGCAGCGCCTCCATTCCGATACGTCTGGTTCTTCTTCGACTTCGACCGCGAGCAGACAGTTGTTCGCAGCCACCCATCCCTCTCCATGAGCTTACACCTCGTATCCTGGAATGTGAACGGGTTTCACTCCTCTGGCACCCGTGGTCCCAGGAAGCTCATTTTGCGGCAGGAACTTCAGCCTGCAGTGATTGGTCGTTAGACTTCAACAACCTGGAGACCCTGGAGGACCAGCAGGGCAGAGGCCCGGAGTTCACAGGTATGGCTCAGGCAGAGCAGTCAGCTTGGGACTCTTTCATCTTCGAGACGGGAGGGAGGGACAGTTGGAGAGACCCGTCCTTCCGGCGTTGGCACGGGAGCCTGGACTTCTCTTGGGGCTTCCGCAGGGAAGGAGGCAGACTCCTGGAGAGGCTTGATAGATTTTATGTCAGTGACTGGGCCATCAGCAGAGGCGGCCAGGCGGGTATAGTTCCAGGGACGACACTCTCCGATCATGCGCCTGTGCTCCTTTCCTTAGATTCGGCAGCCCAGACCCTCCCCTCCCGATCATGCAGGATTCCCGACTCCATCTTCTCGAGGGTGGACGTGCGCAGCAGCATATGCAGTCTTTGGGACAGAGATTGGGGGGAGGGCGTGGATCTGGTAGACTCAGTCGCACAGGCTCTGCAGGAGTCTAGCCAGATCTGCCAGCTCGCAGCTTTACAGGTTCGACAGGATTGGTGGGGCAGAGAGAGAGCTCTTCGGAGGGACCTCGCCTCCATTCAGCGACTCCAGCAGGCTTCCCCGGGTTCGGAGGAGCTGCGGATCCAGGCCCTTCGAGCCAGAGCCCTCCTGGAGGAGACATTCCAGCGTCGTTCCGAGTTTTCCTTTCACGCCTCTCGCTCCTTTTGGGCCCGAAAGGGTGACCGGATGTGCAGGGAGTTCTTTAGGACGCATGGCCAGAGAGCTGCAGGTGATCAGCTTCGGAGTCTCAGGACAGCGGATGGTCACATCGTTACGGATCCAGGGGAGGTCCTGGGGTTGGCCACGGACTTTTACAGGACCCTCTTCCAGCAGGAGCCGCTTGCCCCTCGTGCCAGTCGTGCCCGTGAGGAGGTGTGGAGGCACATTCCATCCCTGGTCCAGCCTAGCATGCAGGCGACGTTGTTGGCGCCTTTCACCTCGGATGAGATGTTGGAGGCCTTGATGGCTATTGATGGTCAGAAGTGCCCAGGTGAGGATGGGCTATCCCGAGCTTTCTTCACCTCCTTCTGGGACCAGATCCATCAGCCCCTCCTTGCAGCTCTGCAGGGGATTTTCAGCAGCGGTCGGATGCCAGAGAGCCTCTCCTCGGGACTGATTTGCCTCATCCCGAAGGGAGGAGATAGACAGGAGATTCGCCAGTGGCGTCCGATCACTCTCCTTACCTCTGCCTACAAAATCCTCGCCAAGATGATCAGTGCCAGAGTTCGGCCTCTACTTTCAGACCTCGTCCATGACACTCAGACAGGCTTTGTCCAGGATCGCAGTATCCTGGATAACGTCTTCACCTTTTCAGAGGCGGCGGAGTGGGCTCAGCACAGCGGATCACACCTTGCCATTCTACTTCTCGATTTCGAGAAGGCCTACGATCGCGTGGATTGGTCCTTTTTGAAGGGGACTCTGGAGCGGCTAGGTTTCCCGGCAGGTTGGATTCAGGGTATCTCAGCTTTGTACAGGACAGCGTCTAGCAGAGTCATCATTGGAGGCAGGTTGGGCGAGCGCTTTAGCTTGGAGAGATCAGTACGTCAGGGCTGCCCCCTGGCTCCTTACTTGTTTCTCTTCTTCGCCGAGGCCATGACTTACTACCTTCGGGCGAGGTCCACAGGGCTCAGGGGTATTCGCCTTCCACTCCGGGAGGACACGGAGCTCTTGGACTCGGAGTACGCAGATGATACAGCCCTTTATGTCCAGGACGACGAGCGGATGCTAGAGAGGGTGCAGATGGCCCTGGAGGTTTTCTGCTCGGCCGCTGGGGCGAAAATCAATTGGAACAAATCCGTTGGTTTTCTCACAGACCCTGGGGCGTGTTCTCAGTGGGGGCGATTTTTGGGCTTCAGATGGATTCCACGTGGACAGACAGCTAGATACCTTGGCTTCCAGGTTGGCCTAGACATCACACCAGCTCAGCAGTTTCTCCCGGTGCTAGATTCCATCCGACGGAAGCTGGCTTTCTGGAGCACTGCTAAGCTCTCTCTTGCAGGTCGTGCCTTGGTAGT
Organism: Dipteris shenzhenensis; assembly: GCF_047967505.1. Lineage (NCBI taxonomy): Eukaryota > Viridiplantae > Streptophyta > Polypodiopsida > Gleicheniales > Dipteridaceae > Dipteris > Dipteris shenzhenensis. The sequence goes on from NC_141598.1 coordinate 8,999,801, forward strand.
CAACCAGGTCCTCCTAGCCACGGCTTGGTATGTGGCTTCCTGCTGGTGCTTCTCGAGATCCAGCGTGGCACAGCTCAGGAGGTTGGTTCGGAACTTCCTTTGGTCTGGGGAGGATGGTCATAGAGATATCAGAGCCAGGGTTGCGTGGCAGACAGTCATTCTTCCGCAGGCTGAGGGTGGCCTGGGGGTCATTGATCCAGAGCTTCAGAGTCAGGCCTTGTTAGGCAAGCTTGTCATTCGCGGTTTGACCCCAGGGGGGCAGACGTGGAAGATGCTACTTCAGCAGGGAGTCGGCTCGTGTCCCGCGCCGAGGTGGAGATTGGCTACCGTCCTTCAGGTGGATCTTCACCTCCGCCCCGCTCACTCAGCCCCGTTCCCCTCTAGTTCGTAGCCTCCTCATGGTCTGGAGGCGGCTCCGTCTCAGTCTCATTCAGTCCCCTCCCAGCTGTCAGGAGGAGATCGATCGCCAGCCGCTTATCTGGAACAGTCAGGTCAGAGATGCCGAGGGCCTTCAGTTGGGGGAGAGATCACATATCAGGTGGGACGGTTGGATGAGGGGCCCAGCCCGATCCCTGCGTGTTTGGAGGGATACGTACAGACATCTAGAGATGACAGATCTTGCAGACGCAGCTGGAGGTGCACGTGGAGCCCAGGCGAGACGCATGGAGATCGACGGAGCGATCCCAGCGGCTTGGTTGGCCCCACCTGAGCCCCAGATCATCATGCCTGGTGACACCCGATGGCTGGGACAGTTCACCCCCCGTGGCATTCCACTGGTGATCGCAGGACGTTTGGATGACTCTTCTATTTCCTTCTTCGCGGTTTCTGGGGAGGGACGACTCAGGACAGAGGGTGCGCTCATCGACCCCCTACTCCCGTGGCAGAGGGTTCGGGTCGTAGGCCTCTTGGGGAAGGTCTGGCATACCGACCCTAGCATCGAGCAGGACCAGGTGCAGCTCTGGCGTCTTTGGCTTTGGGAGGGGCGGGCCTTGGCAGAGCTTGATTGGGATCCAGGAGAGTGGTGGTGGCCAGAGATTGTGACAGGTCAGGGGCCGACCTCTTTCTTCGCCTACAGTACGACTTTGGGCAGGCGAGTTCTCGGGAGGATGCAGAGCCGCCCCCCCACCCAGCGACCCAGCTGGTACGCACAGGGTCTTTCCAGGTTCTTTTTACAGGCATTCTGGAAGGCCTTGTGGGAGAGTTGGCGGCCACGGAAGATCTCATACTTCCTGTGGCTTCTTGCCCACAAAGGTCTTCCAGTGGGGAGCTGGCTGAGGTAGATAGGCCAGGACGGATGTTGCCAGATTTGCCATGCGGATGAGGAGACACCAAAGCACTGCCTGTGGAGCTGCACTCGCGCCCAGGAAGTGTGGAGGTGGACTTTTGGGATTCTTACTCGCGCAGCACCAGAGCTAGGATTGATCACTTGGGGCGCGTTCTGTTGGTGCAGCACCGCACCTGGTCTTCATCACTTTTTTGAGGCATGTCAGCAGGACCCCACTTTCCTTGTCACACAGGGCACGTGGGGACCGCTCGAGGGTATCCCACAGCACCTAGCAGAGGCTGACACAGGAGTTCGGGAGAGGCAGCCAGTATGGGAGATTATTAGCAGCATTACAGGGTGGCACATCTGGACCTCGCGCTGCGCGCAGATCCTCGGTGGCACCTCCTTATCGACTGCCCAGATCATGGCGGAGATTTGGAGTGAGATTATCCATACCCTCAGAGGCCAGTGGGACCAGATTCAGGGAGACTCCCGGGCCGGTCAGGAGAAGCGGAGACGCTTCCTCCGGACTTGGGACACACAGGGCCTCTTCTTCGAGCAGACTACGCAGGGCCTTCGGTGGCACTACTCACCACCCCGATGGCTGTTCGTTCATACTCGTTTTCTCCCTCCGTGAGAGGATGGTTTTCTATTTTGCTACCTTTTAGGGCTGTGTCCGATTTGTGACCGCAGCCGTCAGCTATAAGCTGACCCCTTGTATCTTGTTCTCAAAGTAATATAATTAGCACTGTTTTTTCGGAAAAAAAAAAAAGAATCTGAAATAGCAAATGCTTCAATAGAGAGTGCAGCTGAGTGATCATCAAGGTGATAAAGCCCCTTTTTCAAAGTGCCAGTGAGAACTATGGCATTGTCATCACGAAGATCATATACTAGGCATCTGTATCCATCAAAAATCACTCTGAAACCTGAAGTGGCAATTGCTGAAATTGAAATCAAGTTGACTTCAATTCCGGGCACAAAAAGAAAATTAGTCAAAGTGACAGGATGGCTTGAAATGGATGTGAGCTGTACATCTCCAATTGCTTTTACAGCATAGGAAGCATTGTTAGCACATGTGACAGTCCCTCCTCGAGGTGCATTAGCTAAGGAATGAAACAACTATTTGCAAGATGTGACGTGCTTGGAAGCACAACTATCAAAATACCAAGACTGAGCATCATTAGCAGTAAAGAATGCATCAACTTGGGAGGGATCAAAGGAGCAATGGATAGCCCATGCCCAATCATCTTGGAGAGCATGTGCATGTAAGGCATCTGCTGGCTCGTGGGACTCAATAGTATGTGAGGCATTAACTGTCAATCTTGCGTTCTTTTTCTCCGAAGCAATGCGCTTCCTGCATTCTGAAATTTCATGCCCTCGCTTGCGACAATAGTTGCATCTTTTCTTCTTTGACTTATCTGCTGTATTTTTAGATGCATTGGAGGAATTGCCACTGTTAGGCGCATATTTAGGCTTGCCCATAGGCTTGGAAGCCTTGCCTTTTCCTGTCTGCTGTGAAGCAAATGCATGATCAGGAATAATAGCTTGCCTATTAGCACGACTTTGCTCGTATTCACTTTGCTGTAAAAACAAAGTGACTAGATGATCAAAAGAGCAGTAGTCTGCATTACCCATGGCCACTAATTGAAGGGTTGTAGCAAACCCTTGATATGTATCTGGCAGTCCATTCAATGTGGTACTGACACATAGAGTCACGTTCATTCATACTGACTTCCTGCAATTTACTTAAATATGCAACACGTGCCTCATTGGGAATCTGATAAAGAGAAGCCAATTTGTCCCAAGCATGCTTTGCTATCTTGCAAGACCGGATGTGTGGAATAATGATTCTCTTGCATGATAAAGCAATACAGGATTGTGCATTTGCATCTCTTGCATCCCATCTTGTTTGTTCCCGAGTTGGAGCAGCAGCAGGGGTGCTAGAGGATAAAGCATCAGGAGGGGTATCCTCTGTAGAGGGACCAGCAGTAGTAGGGGTAGCCACTGTAGCATTAGCTGGCCTCAGATCAACCCCAGAAACAATATTCCAAAAATGCCTTGCAACAAGAATATGTTTCATGAGATAAGACCACATTGGATAGTTGGTGCCATCCAACTTATCATCTTCACGAAGAATGCCAAATAGATCATGATTGTTGCCAGCCATTGCAAATGGGATACCCTAAAAAGAAATGACCTGAAAACACAAAAGCCTCAAGGCTATCACTGCAAAGAGCTGGCTGTCCAAAAAATGACAGCAAATGTCTGCAAGTAAATGTTCTGCAAATTTTCGGCCCAAATCAAAGGGCAAATGCAAATTTGACCGAAATGTGATTGTGTCAGGCAATGACTACTGCAAAAATCAGCAAATCTGGCAAAAGCCCCAAATGTAATGAGGGCAAAAAAGCTAGAAAGAGGGCAAATACAGAAAAGCCCCAAATTTTGCTGAGATTTTGCAAATGTGACCCAATGTCTTGCAATCTGACCCATTGTCCTGCAAATGTGACCCAAAGTCTTGTAATCTGAACAAGAAATTGCAATCCAAATCCCAAACCTCCAATGTCTTGCAAGAAGTTGCAACCAAAACAAGGGAAATGAACTGAAAATCCCAAATTTGCCAATGTCCTGCAAAAGTCCCAAAACTGCAAATGTCTGTAGATGACTGTAGTGAGACTCAAAAAAGGGTATAGTAAGCAAGAACCAAGAACTTGGTTCATAGACAATGCCTAAATAGGTACGGAACTTGTAGATAGATTCGCACGTGTGAAACCTGTACGGAATGCCCGAAGCAGGTACAAGCTGACTGCAGTGAGACCCAAAAAAGGATGTAGTAAGCAAGAACCAAGAACTTGGTTCACAGCCAATGCCTTAATAGGTACGGAACCTATAGATAGATTCGCACGTGTGAAACCTGTACGGAACGTCCGAAGCAGGTACAAGCTGTACGCATGGAGGTACACCTGTAGGTACTCTTGTACGGAGGCAAGTGCGCCTGTACGGAAGGTAGGTACGTGTGTACGGAAGCAAGTAAGTCTGTAGGTACGGTTGTATGGAGGCAGGTACGTTTGCAAGTACAATTTGTATGATGCAAGTACAATTGTACGACGTAGGTATGTATGCAGGTATGGTAGTATGATGCAAGTATAGTTGTACGACGCATGTACCACTGTACGGATGGCACTAGACTGCAAGTAGAAGGGCAGTTGACGGAATATGCGAGGCATAAACGAGCAAAGCACGTGACCTGTACGGGCATCCGTACAGTCGTACGAACTGTACGGATGGGGGCGTAACTCGAGCTGGGAGCAGGGACCAATGTAGGTCCGGGGGCAGGATAGCAATTCCTAGGAGATCTGATACCACTGAAGGTGCGGTGAGCGTGGGAGCAAGCACACGAGTCGAAGCTTTAAGTAAGCACTCTCCGTGCCTAACTATCTTATGGATGAAGGCAGCTAGGCATCCTTAATTAGGATAGGAGAGGAATCGGGAGAGGACCAAAACCATCTTCGAAGAGTGATAGCGGCCTCGGATCTCATATTAATACAGGGCTCTTGAAGACAAAGGGCTCACTAAGGCCCTTGCTGAGTGCTAAGTGCTAAGAATGCAAAAAGTTAGTACAAAATAATTTTAGGAAAAAAGAGCAATCAAGTACGGCTCAGAACCAGAGCTCCAAGACATGTGGAGGCTCTATATAACCTAGTTCCTTGATTGCCCTCTTATGTGATGCAAAGAGCTCACATATTTTTGTTTGTCGGGCTGTCTCCTGTGGTGGTGGGGGGCGCGCTCTTTTGGATCTCTGTATCCGATGGGCTACATCAAGAGTAATGCCTCATCTCTGGTGGTCCCCTCTGAGGAGGGATGAGATTTATCGAACCTCAATCGTGCGTGCCCATTTGTCGTGTGTGGTCTCTGCGTCTGTCGTCCAGCTACGTCCTGGTGACGGGTCTCACTGCTGATCCATAGTGCTCTCGTCTTCTCAAGATCCTCCCCCTCGATCTCATCTGGTGCTGGCTCAGATGAGTAAAAACCAATGACGCGTGTCTGTGCTCGGTCTAGCTCGGTGTCCTGAGGCATCGATTGTAGGTGAGAGAGTAAGACAGCTTCGGGAGGCCTCAACCAAGTGGCTCAACCAGCTACCATGGGCTGAAGCAAAGGGCTCTCTAAGGCCCTTGCTGAGAATGCTAGACCAAGCTAATGATCTCAAAGACTCAGAAACTCCAATGGGTAGTGTGAAAGCTTCGATGACATATCCAGGAGTCGTTGTATCTCTCCAATAGGAAGCAAGGATGTCACATATCTGTAGCTGTCGAGCTGCCTGTTGTCGTGGCGGGGGTCGTGGTCTTCGGGATCTTTGTATCCGGTGGGCAGCATCAAGGGTGACACCTTGGGTTGGTCGGTCTCCTCTGAGTAAGGCGGTGGTGGGCAGAACCTCTATTGTGCATGCTGTGGTCCTCCTTTGTGGCGCCCTCTCCTCTACCCTGTGGTCTAGTCTGCTCTCATGTTAGCGATCTCCTCATCCTCTACTCCGATGTGTCTCAGGGCTGACTCAAAGGCATAAAAATCGGTGACATATCTTTGTACTCGATTAGTATCCTGTGGTACTGTCTCCTCTTGCTGCCTGATATGGTGTAGCAAAGTCTCCCTGAGCCGCCGTATGTCCATCAGAAAGAGGCCGACACACATTTGATCATGGAAGTGGATCAATCGGGAGAGTCGTATGAACCCACACCCCTCCTGGTAGAAGCATTGGTAGTGTCCTTGGATCTCAGGGCAAATGCATAAGGAGTGCTCCTCCGTCTCCACTACTACCAATGTGCATATCTTGCAAATCCGCTTCTCTCTAGGTGTGCCTGCAGCTCTCCATGCCTCGATTCTCAGTTGGTGAGACGAGACTCGCATCTTTCCTCTGGTAACTCGCCTGTCCTCCAGATACTGGGGCCTGATGATCAGTGCAATCGCCTGATATCCTCAAGAAATGGTCCCGATAAAACAGGATCTTGGTAGGAAACTCCCGATTCCCTCCCCAAGTCCGTGAGGTATGTAGCTGAAGTAGATCCAACCGTATGATGCGTTTGCTCTCATGTCGTGGGATCTGGAGGGATGGGGAGTCCAGACTATGCTGAAAGGGGGGGAGACGGTCCATCTGAATGCCCTGAGACCAAAACCATTTGGAGATATGTGCATACCAAGTTGTGGTGATCCCGCTCTCAGCTAGCCGTCTGGATGGCTCTAGTGCTAGTCTCGGTAATCTCCCACATCCTGTGTAGAATTGTTTGGAAGATGACATCAATCTGCAATGGTGTTATAGTGAACTCAGCCTGTATGATTTGGTGAGGAACCGATGGCTTACTCCTGATTATCCTGGACTCCATGACATGTAGTCTCCAAATCTGTGCCACTCAGATGCCGGTAAGTCACATCCCCAAACGAGTGCTGCGTACATGGCTATCGGTCTCACTAGTGTATCAAAAAGCTGCCCCTTCGTCGGGGGATCTTGGAAGTGTGCCTGGAAGCACAGTCTCTAAGGCTCCTTGTCCTCGTGTGAGTCGTGCCCTAGTTGCATGTGTCATCGTCAAGATAGGCCCTACGAAAATTCCTCCAAGATATGTATAAGTATGTACTATCTCCACTGGCTCCCCGCGATACGTGAAGCTGTGCCGCCAAAGTACTGCTCGTGAAGTGTTGAAAATCATAACCTTGGTCTTGCTAAGGTTAACCGTCAGGTCTCTCTCTGTGTAAAATACCTCTAGAGCCTCAAGATTATGTTGTAAACCTGCTGCAGAGGAGGAGATGAGAACTATGTCATCTGCATACTTCAAGTAGGGATCCCTCTCCTCACAAGATGGCATATAGTAAGATTTGTATCATCAAATGTGCAAGTAGGGATCCCTCTCCTCACAAGCTGTCAATGAATGTTGTGATCTCGTCAATGTAGAGCCCAAAGAGAGGTGGAGAGAGTGGGCATCCTTGCTTCACCCCGATCGTGCTCTCGACCCAATCTGATAGACCTCTAGGTGAATGTACCCTCCCTATGACAGACTCATATAGGCTCATCACACCCCAGATCATGTCCTCTTGTATCCCCATCTCCTGAAGCTTCGGTATCAATTGGTCTCATGGAACTGTGTCAAAAGCCTTTCGAAAGTCTACGAAGCACGCATAGACTTTCTGGGATTTGGACCTCACCTCCTCAATGACCGCTTGTAAGGTAAAAATGTGATCCAGGGTGGAGTGATGTCGCTGAAAACCTGCCTGTCCTAGTGCTCCCTGCCCATGTGCCTCAATATAGGAATTGATCTCTCACTCTAACACTGATCCATATATCTCGGCTAGTGTATGCCCTATCATGAGCATGCAGTAGTTTCCCGTATCCATTGGGTCTCTTGCTTTGTGTATCGGCACAATGGTAGTGGTGCTCTAGGTAGGAGGGAAGCCACGATATACCATATGGTTAAACATTTATGCTAGGATCAGATCCAGGATCGCTTGGCCATGTGCAAAGTATTCTGTCCTCAACCCCTCATGGTCCATGGCTTTCTGGGTGTGCAGTTGATGTAATGCAGTCCGTACATTCTATGTATTGAACAAAGAGGATGTGGTGGGCTTGGGTAATGAAGACAACTCCACAGCGGTGTCTGCATCTTGACATCATAGAGCGAGGTCGCATATGTGTGCCAAACTCCTACATCAGTGATAGGGATGGGTGACTTACCCTCACAGAGGAGCCCCCATGCAAAGGTGGGATCTTTCCCTCGAAAAGACCTAATCACCCCATCCATGCAATGTGAGAGAAAAACTTGTCTCTTCTGACGAGTCACTCGACGTAGTATCTGTGCCGCAGTTCTCGTAAGACGCCCCACAGCCTCCTCCCGTGTAACATAGGATCTCATCTCTCGGCACTCATCATCGAATCATGGGTTCTGGGGCATCCTCCTTGCAAGGGAGCGTGAGGTGGGGAAAGATCTGACTGCAGCATCCTGAACCAATGATACTAGAGTGTCTAAGGCATGGGCAAGATCTGCATAGTCCCCAAGATATTCTGGCAGGTGACTCATGTATACTGTGTCAAGGGCATGGTCAAAGTGTACATGGACCCGTGGAGGCTGGTGGGCTTTGCCCAATGGCCAGCATGGGGGTCGAAAGGTTGAAAGTCAGATAGGAATGGTCAGCACGTAGTGGGGGGGTGGGTACATTGAGATCGTTTATATGTGACAAAAATTGGGGATCCCAAAAGGTAGTCCACTGTACTCGATCCCCCTCCATGTGGGAAACAGGTGAGCCCCCCTGACAACGGCCATCTGAGAAGATCGTTACAAATAATCAGATTGTGAACTGCACCCATATCTAGTAGATGTCGACCATTTGCAGTAACATTTGGTGCATCATCTGATCGTCTCGTAATCCCAAGCTCAGCCGGATCTATCTCTGGCACTCTGAGGTGATCAGCCTCAAAGTCAACCCCTGTACGTGTATTGAAGTCACCCAAAAGTAGAATTCCCCCGTCTGGAGAACTCCAGAACATCATCAGATCTCGTCTCCTATGGGCTATGGCCCTCTCTGGCAACCTCATGTGCGTACGATGATGGATGTATCTAGAGGGAAGTAGCATACTGCAAAGAAAATCGGGCATGCACCAGGTGGCTGAATCTGTACCCACATGTGCTGTGTGTGTTCCTCGTTCCTATGACAGATATGTAGGGCCTCAAGTGTGGCCTGAAAAGGACTGCCACCCCTCCCTGATCCTCGTATGCCGCTGTCTCTCCTTGTCTCTTTTCTATGGACTGATTCCCTCCTTTATGTACCCTGTCACAATAGGCAGTCCCCTCTCTGGGCTCTCACGGGTCTCTGTGTAAAAGATCACATCTCTGTCAGTCTATGTTTCAGAGAAACCCAAAAGATCAGACCAGAGGGCTCCATTGCAATTCCACACAGCCATTTGTATTCTACTTTGTGCACTTTTCTCAAGGCCCCGACACTGTCATGGGCTGTCTATTTGACTTTCCTCCTCCTCTTGACATGATACGATTGTATTAAAGTCCTCTTGAGAGCCAGTAGGTTCTATGGGACTAGTGACCACTATTAGACAAATAGTGGTCAGTTACATCCAGTGTATGAAATCACTACAAAGCTTTCTATTCTGTGAGTATTTGTTGAGCTAGTTTATGTGCTAGGCTAAGTGCTTTGTTGCGGTGCTCCATGGCTGCCCCACCTCTAAAGAGAAAGAAACAAAGAATGTCTTTGGGAAGCCTTGCAGGCCTATGAGGTGTGTGTATAAATGTGTGTGCCGCACCCCCAAGGCCCCAACCCCCTTCCTATCCCCCCAATTTTCCTTCTTATTGTTTTTTCCGTACAATTGGATATTTTGTATTCACTATGAAAGTATATATAGACCTGAGCTCTTGTCTCAAAGGCTGGAGCTGACTGTCCCCAATACATTCAATTTGTAAACAAAGGGTGTGTAATGCTATTAATTATTTTCTTTTGTGAGAGGTTGTATTCTCTATATATGTAAAATACTCTCAAGCACAGTGTAAGTCTGAATGTGTGAATACTGTTTTCATCTGCCTTTCTGCAGGTTTGGACAGAAAAGGCCAGTCGTCGTGTACAGATTATTGGCATATGGGACAGCAGAGGAAAAAATTTACAAACGACAGGCAAGCAGTAATTTTCTTGTCGGGCTCACATTATCATAAATTGAAGGGTGAGAACTCTTAAAGGTAGATCTATTTGAATTGTTGAACAGGTGGCAAAGGAAGGCTTGGCTGCAAGGGTGCTTGATGAGCAGCAAGTTAGTCGACACTCAAAGATGGAGGAGCTCAAAGTGCTTTTCAAACTTGATGATGACAATATGGATCTTCCTTTTAGCAATGCCATCGACTCTGTAGAGGGGCAGGTGGGACCAGAAATGGCAGGATCGACCCCTCTTCAAATGGAAAACCATCAGAGCACATCTTTGGCTAGCTTTGATGTTTCTAATCACGAGGCACCTGAAGATGATATTATGACCAGCCTTTTGATCGACCATCGTCCCAAGTAAGATAGTGACACTTGTGTTATACAATATTGGTTTTGCATTCACTCTTATAGGGTCCACTTATTGCAATAGCAGAGCAAAAATACAGATTTCGGCATTATGAAAATCTGACGGTTTTCTATGACTTGAAACCTCCATCTGCTTTTGTACCAAGTCAAACACCAAATTACATTTGAGAGACTATACTTGCATATTGCTACATGGGTCTAGCTAATTTATTTGCCTTATATATGAGGTTGTGACTTTTTACTATCCATTGTCACTTAAAATTGAGGCTCTGTAAGAGGGTTTTGGATAGTTCCAGTCCTGAGGTTCATAGTTCATCCCAGCCACCTGTCAAATCAGAAGATCTAGTATCTTGTTTTGAAGTGCCAGCAGAAATTGAAAACATCCTAGAGCTAAATTGTTTCATCAACCTCCTGCTTGTACCTAATCCCAATCCTCATGTGTTACAGTGGAATTACTGCCTATCGATTCCTAGGCTCAGATTTCAGCGAAGAATATGTATCCTCTGCCAGTGCTGATTCCAATCGATAGCAATTTGTAAAGTAGGAGGAACTGAGAATCAAATGTCATCAATAGAAGAAATACTGTTTTCAGAAAGCAGATACAGGCTACCCATTACATTGGGACTTCAGCAATAGCAAGTAAGACGGGGCCGTAACCGCGAACTCAAGACCTTGGCGAGGATCTTGTATGCAATATCAAGCTAAGTGATCGGTCTCCATTGCCCGATGTCTCTCCCCCTTTCAAGATCAAACAAATCCACCCTCTGCTCAGGGACTGAGGAAGGGAGCCCGTGTCGAAGGTCTCCTGGCAGGCTAGGCGGAAAGGGGTGGAGACGATCTCCCAGAAGTTCCGGAAGAAGGCCAGATTCAAAGCCATCCGTGCCAAGACACTTCTGGGTTGGGAGAGCCTTGAGGGCTTCCCAAAGCTCCTCATCTGTGAAAGGCTTCTCCAGACTCCTGCACAAATCTTGCGAGTCTACCATCGGAACATGATCCCAAACTAACTCACGGCCCACAATACAATCTGGAGTCATCCTCTCCATCTGAAAGAGATGGCTGTAAAAACTTTTGGTCAGGTCTGAAATCTCCTGCGGATTAGTGTGCATGATGCCCTGCGGATCCCGTAGACGCTACAATTGTGTGCTTGCCGATTGGTGCCCAGTGGTATGAAAGAACTGCTTCATCATCTTGTCCCCCTGTTGTACCGACTGGGCCCGAGAGGAGTGATAGGAGAAATAGAAACCCAACGGGGGCAGCAAGTGCGAGACTTGCAGTTGATGTTGGACGTGCAATAGGTGCCAAAGGAGCGTTACGAGGAGGGGCCACACCAAAAAACTTCTTGGGCCTTTTCTTTTTCTTTGGCCGATCTCTAGCAAAATGCCCAAAGTCTTGCAAATCCGACACTAATCTTACCTGCCCAGAATTCGACTCTTTGATGAAAAAGAGAGCCATCGCAGTGCTAGAGCATAATGTGGTCATTTGAAATGTTAGGTCAGACACGATGACCCTAACATTGAGATCTCTCTAACCAGCCCAAAAGAAGCTCTAATCTTGATGAGGAATCGGCGATAAACCTGTGGAAGGTGACGTGACCCATTTGTCCTCCTCTACAAGGTCGAAATTCAACGTGAAAGGTGCGAGGAAGATCCTCTTGGAACCATTGACTAGCTTGGAGCGCTGTGCTTCTAGCTCCAAGAGAGAAAAAAGCCACCGGAAAGAAACCTTGTCCCATAATCGAGCATCGGAAAGGCCAGGGGTATGAAGGTAATGCAGCAAGCATGCAGTCCCTATCTGCTTGTGACCTGGAGAGGTGGGGCACATGGATGTGCGCAAAGAGTGTGGTGGAGCTCTCAAACGCGACACGTTTTGAACCAGCAGCAACTCGTCTTTTGGAAAAGTACAAGGAGAGAGAGGAGACACTGAAGAGAGAGGCTAAGAAGGGAGAGGGGGGGGGGGGGCGGGAAGGGCTGAGAGGAGGGGAGAGAGAGGGGAGGCGAAGGGATGAGAGGAGTGGAGGGGCTGAGAGGGAGACAAAAAGAAGTGGAGGGGGCTGAGAGCAGAGGGTAGGGGGCGGGTTAGCAAGCAAAAGACTAAAGGGGAGGGGCAGCGGGGGGAAGAAGCAGACTGCAGGGGGGAGAGCAAGCAGGGCGGGGAGTGTGAGAGCAAGGCGGAAGGGAGAGGCAGCAAGGGGAGAGAGCAGGGTGAGCAAAGGGTGGGGAGAGACAGCTAGAGGTCGGTGGGGAAAGGCAGCAGGGAGGGAGGGTGCACGACGGGGAGGAGCTGCAGCGGTCGTATGTTTTTGACCTCGTCTACAATTTGAAACCTGAAGGACACCTTGGTATTTAAATGAATATCGAAAGGTCGTGTTACAAGGTGTTTGAATAAGTTTCCTGCCATGCGATTGCTGTTCTTAACTTGTTCCTCCACTGTTCTATTCTATGCTGCTTTTGTAATGATAGTGTTTTCCACAGTGATGATTGTCGGTTTATTGTTAAACAGGACATGGTACATAATTCGTTAATTAGTACGCTTGACCAATTAATGAACTCATTACAGCTCAACAACAAATACCATAATGCAGCACAATTTAATTGTTTTTACAGGTGGATTGTTAGAATTCATCAGCACGAGACTCTCTTGGTAGACAGAGAAGATGAGAAGCTTACACAGGAAGAACAAGCGCTGGCTTGGGAGAAATTCAGAAGAATTGTGGAGAACTCTACTGTTGATTGGGTGCAAGTAAACTCTGAGTCAGGTGAATATGCAACTTCTCAGGTTCAAAACAGCTGGGCAGTGTCAGTTCAAGCTGCACAATCAACCTGCTCAGCTAAATTTCATGCAGAACTCTTGTCATCTCAAAACACAAAAAATAACGAGCATTTGAAATGCACAATGTGTCAGCGCATGATTGGGTGGGAGCATATAGTAAAAGGTCGATCACGAGGGACCCATTAATGCTGAAAAGGGGTTTGCAAAAGCGTCATTTAGGGAGGGAAGAATCCTTGTTCAACTGTAAGTGTAAATTTCCCTAGTAATGTCTTGTTGACGACGGGGTGTATAATGATTACATGTATATATTTGTAAGCTTTCAAGCGATTATTTTTATCACAGACAGACTCTCTCGCTCTCTCTCTCACTTTTTTTTGGGTGAAATCTTTGATTGATGATATTATCTGAGTAGCAACCTCAAAATAAGGTGCTACAATTACATCAACTGAAAATTTCAGTATATGCCAAAAAGACCTCATGATCTATGCAGCGGGTCTGCAAGCAATCAAAGAAAGATTACTGCAGAGAACGCCTAAAAAAGCCAAACAGAGAGAAAGTAGGATCACCAAAGACTTTACAATTCTTGTATGTCGATAAAGTCCATAGTGCCCAGTAGCGAACCCAAACACACACACACACACACACACAAAAGTATGCACCTACCTACTACCTTGAGTGTCCAGGTTATTGCATTCCCCCATCTCGGTTGGCATTGGTAAGGGAAAATTTGTGTCAATGAACTTGAACTAGCAGACTTACGATGACTCAAGGATTATGTCTCTAGCAATTAATCCTTCACGAACGTTAATTTGAATAATAACCACATTCACATTTCAATCACACGACACATTATGCTCATTAACAGTTACCATCTTTCAAGAGAAACTAATCTTGTATATCATGAATACTAAATTTGAATGGCAAAGAACGTGTGAAAGGAAGAAACATTGAAATTATACTTCACACCATTTCGAATGTTTAAATGGTATGTGGTATGGCAGTATACTTATTCTACTAGAGAGATACTATGCTCTAGACACTAGACTCAATGGTGGCTTGAAATACGCAACCAATGGCTACAAGGTGAGTTGGCATATAGCTTGATGTAGCAGGGACTTTGAACCAATGGAAAGTACTCAAGTAGATATAACCTTATGTGCCATGTGTCCATAGGATTCTTTTATTAAAACTTAAATTTGGAGTAATAGACAGAAGTAAAGAACAACAAAGATACTCCAAAAATATATTTTAGGCTGGTAAGTCAAACCTCACACAAGGTTCCATAGATTTCCAACACTTGCAGCTTGTTGATGGCTTGGATACTTATTAAAGGGCTAGCTCAAAAGTAATGATACATTTGAAATAACAAATATTACTTCCTAGTTGTCGTTAATAGCTTTAACAAGGCATGCTTCAACCAATAAAACACACACTTGGTGAACTAAATGGATACTAATGCTATGCAAAGTCAATTAAATGGAGTAAGTAGGCACTCAAAGAGATGGTCACTTGGAAATGTGACTATCATCATTTTCTCCCTTCCCATGCTTAATGCTTTCCATAGCATCAAGTAGGTGGGGAATCTTCTTGGAAAGTTAAGTCATGGTCCAACCAAACCGCTTGTGAGGGCAACATGCCCTTCTTACCTAGAAGGTAGAAGTCTCATGGCCTTGTTTAAGTGCTCTTGATTTTACCTCCAGCAAGGTATCCGTGTCAAGAGGTAGTTGAAAGTGAGGAATAATGTCGAGGGGTGAGATAATTTGAGAGAACAGGGGAGAAGGCTAAACTTCACATTGAAAATAGCATGGAGGAAGAGGTCAGATGGTATATCCTATTCTCAAAGACGTGCTTGAGACAACAGTTGGGAGACCATGGCCAACATTACAACCTAAACATTTATATCCATGATGTACCTTGGGTGGTAGGGGGACATCCAATTGGACTAGTTGCCACTCTAGTCAACAGTTGGCTCGATATCATGTACACTTTGTCCTCCATCTAGGAATGAGGTATGGAGGGTTTCAAGAAGACTAATAAGTAGCATTTATGACATGCAAGCATTTTATACATTCATGGTCAAGGAATCTATTGCATGTATAGTCCCTTGCACTTGTTGCTTACACTTGCTCCTAAGTTACCATATATAATGATCCAACCTCGTGAAACAACCAACCAAGCAACTTCTTTCTTATGTACACTTTATATTGTTTTTCAAACTTCCAATATAGCTCTCTTAAAGGACAAGGTATGGATTGACAAGTGAGCAAAAAGGGGTAAGGAAAGGCTAAAAGGGACTAAGATCATGTGAGACGAGGGGAGAGGGACACAAAGGCTAAACTTTTTATTCCACCAAAAACAAAGGCTAAACTTTACATTGAAAATGGGATGGACGAAGAGGCCAGATGGTAGATCCAAAAGATTAGTTTTCTCAGAGACATGCTTGAGACAGCAATTGGGAGACCATGGCCAACATTACAACCTAAAAAGTTTGTATCCATGATGTAGCTTGGTGATAGGGGGACATCGAATCCGACTAGTTGCCGCTCTAGTCAAGAGTTGGCTCGATATGATGTACACATAAATGATTTAATACATTCATGAGTCAAGGAATCTATTGCGTGTATAGTCCCTTGCACTTGCTGCTCACACTTCCTCCTAAGTTACCATATATAATGATCTAAACTCGTGAAACAAGCTACCAAGCAACTTATTTTTTATTTCTTATCTACACTTTATGCATAGTTAACATATATTGTTTTACAAACTTCTAATATCAACTCGCTTAAAGGACAAGGTATGGATGGAAAAGCACACTAATACAGTTTAAAGATTGCTAGCTTAGGGCCAGAGTAGTGGCTTGGTAGTTGAACATGTGGGTGAGTGTAGGGTGTGCGTGTGTTCGATCATTAGCCACTAGGGATTGGGTGAGGGTTGAGTGAGTGAGACATTAAAAAATAATAATGATTGCTAGCTCATTTTATCCATGAGCAATGAGCAAATGGAAAGAGGGAAAATAGACTTTGTTTGATAGTCGTGTTTCAAGATCCTCCGAAGGATGCAGTCTTGCTTGAGTAGGAGAGCCAACAAGAGTAAGCTATAAACCCAAATACAACCTAAGGATCCAAAAGAGGGCATGAGAAGGACCTCGAAGGGCATGAGAAGGGAAATTGGGAGGTGATATGAGAACCTAATAAGCTCTTATTAATTCTACTCATATAAGCTAGATTACAAAAGCAAGCATCTAAAAGATGTACAAGTTTGGAGAAGACAAGCACGTAAAGACCCTAAAGGATCCTAGGATGACTAACTAGTGGTAAGAAAAGACCACAAAAGGAACCTCCCCTATGAGGCTTAAGAAGCTTGAACAAGATCAATTAGATTGAGTGGTAGGAGAAGACCAATAGAGGAGTACCTTCCATTAGGAAGGCCAAAGAGGACAGAAATTGAGAGAGAGAAGAAAGGAACTCAAGAACACTATAGCAATAAGGATGGTATTAAGGATTAAAGTTGATCTTAGAGGTTTGTGGAGTAATGCAGCCACTAGTGCTTATACTTTTGACATTCCAAGGACTATGGGATGAAGAACATCCCCTTCAGCCTCCTTTAAAGCTTCTATAGAAGTGCTTTGTATATGACAACAACTAGGAGGACATTTACATGAACTATATGACAACAGTAGTAGTTCAATGAGACATAGAATTTAACTTTGAAGGACGGGATCAAATGAAGGATGCCTTCTTGAGGATCTACCAAAAATAAATTGAGGAAGATATAAGAACATGGCTAAACAATCTCAAAACAAGCAAGCGAGAACAATGTATGACTTTGTCTCTTTAGAATGAGGATAGTTAGCTTAGTAAGAAAATTGATGATAACAATTAGAATTTGTCTATCAAGTGGCCTACATCTAGATTTCAAATTGATGGAGATCATGAATCTGACTAGAACATTGATGCAACAAGCTATTGATATTTCTGTTTGATGCAACAAGCTATTGATATTTCTGTTGGAAAAGGCAAAACTCCCACCAATTAATTATAGAAAAAGGTGAAATGAAGATAATAGTGATAATAAGGAACCTAGGAAGCTATTTCCCCTTGGGCCAAGAAGAGTGACTTCGTGTTGCAAATAAAGAAATCAAGAACTTGGCATATGATGATCAGTATAAAAAATGAATCAATGAGAAAGGTGTAAGGACATGCCAAAGCAATCAATGAGGAAGATGTAAGGTCACTATTAAATCATCTCAAGTAAAGAAAAGACATGGCAATGCACTTTAGACAAGCTCTCTTTCTCTCTTGTTGTTTGCACTTTTGGAATACAAACTCTCTTTCTCTCTATGAGTTGTTAGAGTGTTCTCTTATTTCCTTGTTGCCCCTTTGTGATTGCACTCCCTCTTCTTCTCTCCCCCCAGCTTCCCCTTCTTTCCACTCTCTCCCCCTCTCTCCCCCTTCATTCCCATCCCCCTCCCTCTTGTGGCCACGATTCCTCGTTACCACCATCTCTGGGTTATATCGACCCGTGAAAGCATCCATGGACTCACCGGTGTATTGGCGGCAACATCCCCATGACACGTGATCCATCGTGAGACTACACACTTTTTGCTTCGATTTTGGGTATATCCAAGTATGCTTTAGTGTGTTTTGTCTTCTTCCGTTATTACCCATTGCCCAATGCTTTCTAGCTTAACTAGGAGTGTTGTTTTTGGAGAATAGGGCGTGGTTGAGAAGAAAGAAGAAAAGTTATTTTTGAAGGTGAGTTGTTGCTTGGTGTTTCGTGTTGTTAAATCTTAATTGAAGCTAGCTTAGAGGAATGCTAAGGTGTTATGTAAGAAAATCCCAAGAAAAACATTGTGAAATGATGCTTTTGGGTGAATTTCGAGTTCTCAAGAAGTCCGAAACTACACATCATTGAAAACTTTCCATTTTTGCCCCCAAAAGTGTTCTTTGTTATTGTTTTTGGTTTCAATAGGTAGAGTAGCTAGTATAGAACTCTTAGAAGCTCATAAACCTTGCACAGAATTTCAAAATCATCAAAAACATCATCAAACTCCCGTCGACGAACTATGCAGAGAAGCCATTGCAATAATGTTAATGCAGCATATGTTGTAATTGGTTATAGTAGTGGGACATTGCGATATAACACGACGGGCGTTGCAATAATTCACCTAACCATGACACTACCAATTGGCATTTATCAGCCATCTACCCACATTGTAATAAAAAGTCAACTCCCATGTAATAATAA
This sequence comes from Dipteris shenzhenensis, assembly GCF_047967505.1. Classification (NCBI taxonomy): domain Eukaryota; kingdom Viridiplantae; phylum Streptophyta; class Polypodiopsida; order Gleicheniales; family Dipteridaceae; genus Dipteris; species Dipteris shenzhenensis. The sequence continues at coordinate 9,018,123 of NC_141598.1, forward strand.
ATTCAACATAGCACCCGTAGTATTAGCTAATGCAACACATGGGCGATGACACACAACGCACGGCGTGATGAACCTGATGTGATGCCGTGGAGATAGCCATAATGCTATGTTCATGTAGATCCCATTAACACAGCGGCAACTAACCAAATGTTACAATAGCATCGCGGTGTGTCGTTATCTATAATGCTGTCTCGTTATCTTTAACGCAGCGTTTAATGAGGTTGCCTGTAGAGATCTCTCAACTTGATACCAACGGAAGCAGAATAGAAGAAGGTGAGAGAGAGGGAGAGCCAAAAGAGAGAGCCACACAAGATCTCTCAACTTGATACAAGTTGAGAGATCTGAACAATGGAAGTAGAACGGAAGAAGGTGAGAGGGAGGGCTAGAAGAGAGAGCCACACAAGTTTTGGTGGGTGCAGAACACCCTAATCTTCTATGTCATATATATATGTGTGTGTTTGAGTATTGTAAACAATAGGGATTGAAGCACAGTGGCCTTTAGCCCCCACACCATGTCAATGCAGAAGGACTCAAGGATGAGGTTAGAGTTAGCAGGTGGTCATCGGAGTTTTAAAAAAAAGGACAAATGAGGCCAAGGAACCTACCATAGATAGTGAGTATGCTATCTTCTAAACAACACACTCTCCTCTGGGTGCAGAGTGGCTTAAAGAGCTAGGCGACCGGGCCAAATACAAGTTCGTACCATAGGAGAATATTTGTTATATTACCACACGGCAGCATGCTATGAAGCCCTTTGAGATCCTGAGGTCCAGGCTCACCTACAAGCACTTGGACTGCATAACTTGGTTGACCTATTGCCATATTGCATTGACATGTAATTGATTATAGAGTTTGTAGATAACTACAATGTAGCAATGGACATTACCTTCATCCTCCGTAACAACAAGGAGGTCTAGATCACTCAGCACCACCTCAATATCGACATGGTGTGAGATGCCTATAGAATTTCGGTGGTAGCAGAAGAATATAAGAATATCAATAATATGCCTGCGAAGCTACAAGGGGTGGTGGATTATACCACAAAGAAGCATAGAGGTAGAATCCCCTTTGACACCATCCAGATTCCCACATTGGGAAGGCCTTCTTGAGCCCCCCAATTCTTAACCAAGGTGGAGATGATGGATCATCCTAGCAATGTCACACCGAATCTATTGGCCCATTTGCACCAACACCAGCCCACAAACTGGCAATGTTCTTTGTAAAAGCACTCGAAAACTTCTATAACCACCACAAGAATAAAATTAAAAACCCAATGTTGTTAATGTCAATTATTTCTCACATGATGGGGGAGAGGGACTTCCCTCGTGGAGCATTGGGCTTGGCCGCCAAAGAGTACATCCTAGGAGCCCTTGATAATCTTATAGCCACCACAGAAGATAAGGTACCACAGCCATATGCCAACAAAGTAAACCAAGGATAAGGCCAGAGGATGCAGCCAAGACCAAGATGGCAGAAGAGGCCAAGGAAGAAAAAGAATACAAGGAATACATGGAGCAGTAGGAGAAAGAAAAGGCGAAAAAGGAGGCATAAAAAATGCATGCGGCACATGCAGAATAGAGGGAAAATGAAAATTAAAAGGCAAAAGAGCTACAGAAGGGCAAGGTTATTCAAGAGTAAGGCAAGAGTGGACTCCATGATGAGTAGCAAATTTCCTTGAGCTACACACTGAAGCGGTCCATAGGGCATACCAACAAACAGGGATGGACCAATAAAGAATCTCTATACTATTAGGCTCCCTTTAGAATATCTCTCAGTAGCCCCTGCAAATGCAATCCACTGGACCATCAATTGCCTAGCAACCAAGCAACACCACCACGGCCCAGCCCTCAGCCCAATCTCCAAGAGAGCGGATCAGGTACCCATGAACGTGGGAGACAAGCACTACGTTCCTCTTTTTCCTTATGGATTCGGGCTGTGAGAAGCTTCATATCAATCTGATCAAAAGAAGAAGAAGAAGAACAAAGCCCCATCCGTTTAAGAATTCTGGAAGCGCACAACTGCTCCAATCTACCATATCCAACACAATTAACAATTTTGGCCTCTTCCTGTATGAGGAAGATGACTATTTTTGGCAGCTTTCTTTGATAATAACTCCGGGTGAGGCTGGGCAGTCAGCCCTCACTTGTAGCACAATTCCGCTTCAACAATTCTGCAGTGCCTCCAAGATGTAGTCCAAGATCACTTGAAATTTAAAAGTTTCTTTATTAACATACGAGAATTCAACCCATTACACGTCCAAGATAAGGTTCACTATTTCAACTATTAGCCATGGGAGGCGGGCTACTTTCTCCTTAGGTTTCGTTTCTATTCATCTACAACTATGGGGGCTTATTAGATTAGCACCTTCCTATTTCTAGTGACTAGGCATTTCATACACCCGCTTCAAGTATAGAGGCTCCCCGTGTTCAAGACGGAAAAAAGTGTGCCATATTTCACTCTTTTTCTAGATGGTTTGAAAATGGGTTTGAAGTGGGAATAATGAACCCATCCTCTCCCCATCTTGAGCCAGCACATGCACTAAGGCCCAATCATTCCATTTTATGCTAAGTGCTCACTAGATAAACATACTAGCTTATGTTTTATCCATCCATTTGTTCTCGCTTACAAGGGCCATTTAACATGTTCTTGTGCATAGATTAAATTTTTCAAAACAAATATCAATATGCTTAAATATGCATAAGAACCATTTTTTTTTTTTTTTCAAACTTACATTACTTTGCTCTCATCTTAGGAGAAAGATGTTCTCTATGAAGCATTTGAACTCGCAATTTCCAGTTTTGCATAAGAACTCCCTAAAGAAAACATTAAAAGATAAAAGGGGAGGGCGGGGCAAGGATGGCAAAGACTAAATTTAAACAAGTTGGATTTCTTGTTCTATAGAGCCTTTTCCCCTCCCTTTCTACCTAATGGACCTTTGTGGACCATTTGCTTTTGTTGAACTAGCAATCTTTGGTTGCATGGCCTGAATGATTGTATATGTTGTAATCTCATCTTGGCTGACACTCCTTGTTGGTATGCCCATCCACTTTGCACTCGATGCACCAAACTAGTCCTTTGTCTAGAGATCCTCTTATTCCCATCTCTTTGAGACTCTTGTTTAGCTCCTTTTCTATCTATGATGTGTATTTTGTGACAAACTAGCTTCTCTTCTTCTTTGCTATGCACATCCAAAAGATTAGCTTTTTCTTTATTTTGGGTTGCATAATGAACCTCTCCTTGATCACAATGCCTTGTGTAGCAATTCATCATATGCCCTCCCTAGACTCATGATTTCCATGTTCCTCAACTCTACACCATTGTTGAGGCCACTCACCAACTCTAAAATGCTAGAAAATGTATTGGTGAGCCCCTACATTTGGGCCGTAAAGTCACTAATTATGTTGAGCAATTCATGTCATGAAATGACCATCAGGATACTGTCAAACTACTCGATGGTTTTTTCTATGAGAATTGTGGGGAAATACAAGGAGCAATGATCCTCCTCTATGTTGCATTGCAATATTGTTTTCATTCTCATGATCTCATGAAAATGTTTGCAAATTAAAACAAGGATTGCCACCCTCTTGTCCTATTTACTTTTGAAATTTGATCTTTACCCTTTGGTCTTGCCATTGCTAGATAGATTCCCCATTGGAGTTGTTAGTGGGCTCTTTGATGAATCCTCGATGAATCTCCCATTTTCATGGTGCATGTTGTTGAACATGGATCCCTTCATTTCCTTTATGGATTTGGTCGGTATTGCTTCTTGGTCCTTCATGTCATGATACACCTAGATTCCCTTTAAAGGTAGTCGAGTGTCTCGAACAATTCTCTTCTTCTTGTCGATAGCCAAGTAAGCTCTTGAATCGTAAATAGACAAGCAGGTATGCTTCTCCTCACTTAAGAGCATTCCCATAGTCTAGGAACTCCAGATCATTAACAAGATGTAAATTCCAAACTATTTCACCAAACTATTCCATAGGTAAACTTCTAAGCAAGATAGCCTTCTTATCTTCATCCTCAACTCACGCTCTTACATCACTCAACTGCCTTAGAAGAGCTTGGATGCAGTTTAGAAACACACCCAGTGTCTTAAATTTATTTATTTGGAGATCAAATAAATCTTGTTTGAGATTCGACTTCGAGTGCTTCATGCGAAATCGGAATAAAGCTTCTAGTGTTTGCCAATTCTCTGGTGTTGTGGCTTTCACATCAAGGTGGTGGAAGTACTCACGTTCTAAAGCATTTTATCTGCATCATGAGAGTGCTCCTTCGGCTTCTTCTCTATACCAGCAACAATATGCCAACTTTTGCATGAAGAGTAAATGAGTAGCTAGTTGCTAGGCAGGAAGCAAAGTTTTGACCATTGAAGGTCACTAGTATTGCTCCACCCTTATCCTTCTTTGATGCATCCAATGTCAAAATTGATTGGTATTGAGAAGGATTCGAAAACATGCCTCTGCTAAAATCTTCAGTGTCTTGACAAAGTCGCTTCTCATGGTGATAGAGTGCTTGCCACCCTTCCTCAGTAAGTTTCTCTAGTATTGGACTTATCTGTAGTTAGCAGTGATCATTTCCCACATCCTCGATATGATGTAGGTCTTCAGGATGACCTATTTATGATAGAATATGCCTTCCCGACATAGTTAGAATTGTGCACAGTGCAAGAAAGAAAAATCACTATGAAAGTAAATACACACAGACACAAGACTTATCTCGAGATTCGGTTCCCAAGCTTGAAAGTAGCTATTTGTTAGGTACTTTGTGGCCACTCAGCCCCAAACAAATCCAATGAGTACATTTACAAATGTGTTCACGTTGCAAAGTACAAAGCCCGTACAAAGCAAAGCTCGTGTCCAATAGCACTTGTAGTTTGTGTCTTGCTCTTATAAACACCTGCTTGTCCGCTTCCAAAATCCTTTGGGTTTCTCCCTTGCTTATAGTTTTTCCCTTGAACGATATCTTTATGTTCGAATATTATGGAGCATAGAACAACAAAGTGACTTGACCTAGTGGATAGTCACAATTGTTAAAACCAATGGTGCTAGGTATGCCAAGGACTATGCCTTGGTCTCACTGCCTTTTAGTGGAGCTTTGACCGGTCAGCGCTGAGTTTTGACTATTCTCTTCGTTGCGTAGTCTTAACTTCTTTTTTTATGATTGTTTTATTGCTCGTTTTCTGTGCCACTCCACTTTTCTTCTTCGCTGCACAATCTTAACTTCTTTTTTACGATTTTTTTTGGCTCATTTTGTGTGCCGCTCTGTTTTTCTTCTTTGGATTTGGTTGTGCTTTCTTCTGTTTGTGGAAGGTGAAATATTTCACGTCATTCTTGTATCGCTTTCTTTCATGTTTTCCTTGCTCATGGCTTTTCTTGCAAACCCGCGCACTTCCCGTGCTACAGATCAACAAAGCCTTTGCTCTAATGCCACTACAACGAGAATTGATCAGGAACCTATAAATCCTAAAAACCACAACGAAAGCTATACACACATATATGCACAATCTTTCGAAACTCACAATCGAAAAAGATAACATGCATGCCAGATGCTTTGATGCAATTTCGGCCGGTCGGCGCTGAGTTTCAACTGTTCTGTGCGTTGCGCTGTCTTAACTTCTTTTTGACGACTTTTTTGTTTGCTCGTTTTCTATGCCACTCCGCTTTTCTTCTTCGGATTTGCTTGCACTTTTTTTTGTTTGTGGAAGGAAAAATATTTCCACTCGTTCTTGTACCGCTTTCTTTCACATTTTCCCCATTCATAGCTTTCCTTGCTGGCTTGCGCACTTCTCGTGCTATGGATCAATGAAGCCTTTGCTCTGATAGGGTACTTCTTGGTTCCACAAAGTTGCTCTAATCTAGGATTCTCAATTTGGCTTTTCGCTTATGCCAAGGTCATGTGAGACCTTCTCAATGATAAAATGTGTGATTTTACATTTTGGGGAGGACTTCTCAATGACAAAAGTAGTTCATCTTGCTCTTCTTTGTCTTGACGTATTTGAGTAGAATTAGGAGGCCTTCTCAATGAGAAAGGTCGTTCATATTGTTCTTCTTTGTCTTGACGTATTTGATGAGTTCAACGGTCTTGGGATGCGTAGCCAGAGAGGCAAGGCGGTGAAGAGTTTGAGTTGAGAGCTAGAAGAAGAGCAGTGCTACAACAAAAGCCTCTAAAGAAGGGAGAGAGAGAGAGAGAGAGAGTAAGTGTGAAGAAGAAATGGGCAAGCCTCATGCGTTGGTGGTGGCGTTCCCAGGCGCAGGGCACCTCAACCCCTTGCTGCACCTCGCCCTCGCCCTTGCCCGCACAGACATCACTGTCTCCTTCGTCCTCACCGAGCTCGACGCCCAACGACAGTCCTTATCCGTCCCCCCTTCCCTTCCCTTCACCCTCGTCTCCCTCCCTCATGGCCTCCCCCCTCCCCCCTCCCGCTCCACCACCTCCGTGCCCGAGTTTGTCCGCTCATCAATCGCCTACACCGACGGCATGAAGTTGCCCTTCGAAGCATTCTTGCGCACTTCCCAAGCTGGTCATTGCCCCGTCACTTGCATCATCAGCGATACCTTCCTGCTCTTTGCCCAAGATGTCGCCACCACGTTCTCCATTCCCTACGTTGCTTTCTGGACTCAGTCGGCTGCCAGCTACACGCTAATGGAACAAGCAGCTCGGGGATGCCGTCCTTCAGAAGGTAATTCTTTTGCTGGTAGTTTTTCTTATACGTGGATCACACCTGCGGCAATGGATTCGTCTCTTGATAATTTGATCGTTCTTGTGCCAGATGCGAATGGTCTCATCACTTGTGTCCCCGGAATACCACCACTGGAGCAACACGAGATCAACCCGTTTCTACAATGCTCTGATCCGACTGACATCATGTTCAACCTCCTTGCGAGTCCTTTCCGACGAATTGAAGCAGCTGAATGGGTTCTGTTGAGCACCTTTTACGAACTCGAGGCTAAAACGATTGAAGCTTTGCCGAAGGAGCACAACATTTTACCAGTCGGCCCACTTCTACCGCTTGAATTCTTCGAGCCTTTATCAGAGACCTCTCCTCATGAGAGAGAGGACTGCTTGAAATGGCTAGACACTAAGCTCCCGGCGTCTGTTCTTTATGTCTCGTTTGGTAGCATTGCGGTCATCTCTCCGGAACAGTTTCTTGAGTTCGCTGAGGGCCTAGAGGCAAGCGGGCAGCCATTCCTCTGGGTGCTTCGCAAGGACCTCATCAACGGCAATGCTGCGGTACTGCCCGAGAGCTTTCTGAAGAGAACGAAAGGCCGAGCCAGCTTCGTGTCGTGGGCACCGCAGCTGAAGGTGCTGCGACATCCTTCAGTGGGCGGATTTCTAACCCACTGCGGCTGGAACTCGACGCTGGAGGGCGTAGCAGCGGGGGTACCGCTGTTGTGCTGGGCATACTTTTCGGATCAGAAGATGAATTGCAAGTGTGTAGTGGAGGGGTGGAAAGTTGGGCTACGCTTGGAGACGGTTGAAGGAGGCTTTGTAGGCAAGGGAGAGGTAGAGGAGAAGGTGAGAGAGCTGATGCAGGCAGAGAAGGGGAGGGTGGTGAGGCAGAGGGCTCAAAGCTTGGGTGCAGTCGCCATGAAAGCTGCCCACCACAAGGAAGGCAGCTCCTCTCAAAACTTTCAGCGTTTTGTGGACTACATGGTCTCTCTGAGTCTGTAGACCTTCTCATGGTATGATTAATGGGTCGTGGAGAACCTGGTCTCTGTCTCTCTCATTGTAAGACTTATGGGATAGAAACGAAAGTAAGTGCATCAATCAATAAAAATTATCTATATCAGTCATACATAGTTATCAAACAATTACATGTTTTTTTTTAAAATAAATAAAAAGAGCCCAATATATCAAGGAGGGGGGCGAGGCCTCCGAGAAAAACGCCCAAAATACAAAAGGTGGTCGACATTGGGCATGGAGCCCTTGGTCCTACGCTGTACTCAATAGATTTACCCCAACAAAAGGAAACTAGGTTGCGGTAGGTAGCCTTTCCGTCATCGAGCTCGTAACTATTGACTCGAAATTGAACTTGGATCGTAGCATTTTATGAAACTTTTAAAGGAAAAAAGGAAATGAGTAAAAATGTGCAAATGAGACATGACAGAGGGTCCATTAGGACCCAATCATCCCTATAAATGTTAGGGGTGGTGATTTATTATTGACTTGGCCATATTGTTTGTGCGTTTTGCGAGTTGAAGCCCAACAAATACCTGAATAAGGTGCCGCTGACAAGAGCTCATAACTGATACTGCTTGCAGTATATACAATATTGTCACATGGACTACAATCATATAAATAAAGGTATTGATATCGTTCGATCTTGCATCCAGCTTGGTTTTCCTTACTTCCTCGCATCGAGAACATGCATCAAAACCAAGGAATCTTGTAAGAATTCAAATTAAAAACAAGAAATTTTGAATGGATGAGCAATTGAAAATATTTGTATGATAATATATAATATATAATTATTATAATCACATAGTGTGGGCAGGGAGGTGGTGCGCTTCCTTCCCCAAAGAGTTATAATTCGAGGGAACGGGCCCTTCCCTGTGCACTGAGAATATAAGTGCTAAGAATATTAGCGCCGAGAATAAGTCTCACGAATGGATAAGATACTGGCATATTACTTGAATGCCAATAGTCATAGTCATAATTGATTCACCGAAAATCCCGCAAGTGCCGCACAAGGTGGAATTCAAATTGTCGTCATCTTTTGTTGATTTCTTTACTCTTAGACTCATCGTGAGCTTGTTGCGGAGGTGATTGGGTGGCGATGTCAAAGGGAGATTTACAAACTACATAAGAAGTTGAGGACAGAGGATTTAGCAGAGTGCAGGAGGTGCCCTTGAGACCTGGCGGAGGCCACAACTACTGCTACTTATCATCCATGGTCGCCATAGAAGCTCTGAAAGAAGAAGTTTACATGGTCGTCATTTGCCAGATTTGTAATGGATTTTCATTGGTATCAACCAAATTGGCTATGGCGCCTTCCTCCGCACTTACTCTTGCCTCGCCTTCAGTAGTAGCATCTTTGTCCTCCTCTGTGCACTCACCGTCACCTTCATTGGCCTCCGCACTACCCAGTCCTTCTACCTCACCCTCCTACATGCCATCTTGCATCGCCCCATGTCCTTCCCCATCGGCCAAATCCTCAGCACAGTATGTTTGCTACCTCTCGATTGCAATCCACCTTACCTTACCTTATCTATCATCACATGGACGGTGTTTCGGGGTTGCAGTTTGCCACAGATCCATATGCCTCTGTTCATGGGGATCACCCTAGCTCTCATTTTTGGAACGATTGGTATTCTCGTCCTCATCGTAAAGCTTTGCATCGTCCTTCTGCTCACATGGGTCTACTCCCCCTATGAGGTCTGTGTTTGCCCTTCCAAGTTCCCATCTTTATTCAGTGTGTCGGGATCCATTTTTGAAACTGACCAGACTATGGAAAATGAACCTCCCCTTGCCAAATCTGTCTTCCCAATAGAAAAAGGGAGGAGCTACTGAAAAACGCATAGCCACAACACAATGAATTATGGCCCAACACCATGGCGGACAAGAACATCAAATTGTGGCTCACGATTAAGCACTGAATCATTGTAACTTCCAGCTTATAAGATCGACCTGTCTCAAAATCAAAGTGACATCAACAATATCCTCTTCACCATAGCTCCATTAAACAGTCCCTTCAAGAACGTTATTCCAAAGTCTCAATCCTCCTGCTCTCAATTCGACCACTCCATAATAGAACTACATGGTCTCTCTCAAAACTTTCAGCGTTTTGTGGACTACATGGTCTCTCTGAGTCTGTAGACCTTCTCATGTTATGATTAACGGGTCGTGGAGAACCTGGTCTTTGTCTCTCTCATTGTAAGACTTATGGGATAGAAACGAAAGTAAGTGCATCAATCAATAAAAATTATCTATATCAGTCATACATAGTCACATTTTTCATATCAAACAGTTGCATGTTTTTTTTTAAAATGAATAAAAAGAGCCAAATATATCAGGGAGGGGGGCAAGGCCTCAGAGAAAAACGCCCAAAATACAAAAGGTGGTCGACATTGGGCATGGAGCCCTTAGACCTACGTTGTACGAAATTGAACTTGGATCGTAGCATTTTATGAAACTTTTAAAGGAAAAAAGGAAATGAGTAAAAATGTGCACATGAGACATGACACAGGGTCCATTAGGACCCAATCACCCCTATAAATGTCAAGGGTGGTGATTTATTATTGACTTGGCCATATTATTTGTGTGTTTTGCAAGTTGAAGCCCAACAAATACCTGAATAAGGTGACGCTGACAAGAGCTCATAACTAATACTGCTTGCAGTCTATACAATATTGTCACATGGACTACAATCATATAAATAAAGGTATCGATATCTTTCGATCTTGCCCAAAGAGTCATAATTCGAGGCAAGGGGCCCGCCCTTGTGCACCGAGAATATAAGTGCCAAGAATATTAATTATCGCGAATGGATAAGATACTGGCATATTAATTGAATGCCAATAGTCATAGTCATAATCGATTCGTCGAAAATCCCGCAAGTGCTGCACAAGGTGCAATTCAAATTGTCATCATCTTTTGTTGATTTCTTTGCTCTTGGACTCATCGTGAGCTTGTTGTGGAGCTAATTGGGTGGCGATGTCAAAGGGAGATTTACAAACTACGTAAGAAGTTGAGGACAGAGGATTGAGTAGAGTGTAGGAGGTGCCCTTGAGACTTGGCGGAGGCCACAACTACTGCTACTTGTCATCCATGGTTGCCATAGAAGCTCTGGAAGAAGAAGTATACGTGGTCATCATTTGTCAGATTTGCAATGGATTTTCATTGGTATCGACCAAACTGGCTATGGCGCCTTCCTCCGCACTTACTCTTGCCTCGCCTTTGGTAGTAGCATCTCTGTCCTCCTCCGTGCACTCACCGTCGCCTTCATTGGCCTCTGCACTGCCTAGTCCTTCTGCCTCACCCTCCTACATGCCATCTTGCACCGCTCCATGTCCTTCCCCACCGGCCAAATCCTCAGCACAGTATGTTTGCTACCTCTCGATTGCAATCCATCTTACCTTACCTTATCTATCATCACATGGATGGTGTTTCGGGGTCGCAGTTTGCCAAGATCCATATGCCTCTGTTCATGGGGATCACCCTAGCTCTCATTTTTGGAAAGATTAGTATTCTCGTTGTCGTCGTAAAGCTTTGCATCATCCTTCTGCTCACATGGGTCTACTTCCCCTAAGAGGTCTGTGTTGGCCTTTCCAAGTTCCCATCTTTATTCAGTGTGTTGGGATTCAATTCTGAAGCTGACCAAACTATGGAAAATAAACCTCCCCTTGCCAAATCAGCTACTGAAAAATGCATAGCCACAACACAACGAATTATGGCCCAGCACCATGGCGGACAAGAACATCAAATTGCAGCTCGTGATCAAGCACTAAATCATTGTAACTTCCAGCTTATAAGATCGACCTGTCTCAAAATCAAAGTGACATCAACAATATCCTCTTCACCATAGCTCCATTAAACAGTCCCCTCAAGAACGTTATTCCAAAGTCGCAATCCTTCTGCTCTCAATTCGAGGAGTCCATAATAGAAGCAAATGCTAGGAAACATAGCCTCCAACCTACTTTCTGATTCAGCAAGCCAGACGCCGGATCGGCAATCACCGGGACAAAAGCATACACGATACTAGAAAGAAAATCCGAGCAACTATGTTATTTGAGCTAGCTCCATCCGATGATTGATTTGTACAAAAGATGTAGTGTCCAGCATGTGATTTATTTGTGAAAAGCCGGAGTGCTATTAGTTTGGCATTCCCATGATTTAATTTTTCTCTCAATTGAAATCAGAGAAGCAAAAAGCTGTCCAGCTTTTTCACTGAACCGAAACTCAAATTAATGGACATGCGCACGAACTTTGACAGCAAAAACTTGTTCTCTGAGCTTCTAAAAGGATGATTATGAGTAGTAACAAATTTATGTGATCCAAAAATTAGAATCACATGCAGGAATCAAGCAAAAACTCCAAAATTCATAACCGCTTGGTGCAAAAGCTTACAGAACGAAGGGATTTGCAAAAAGGTCAGACACAAACTTCGCTCCAATGCCAATAGGCACAAACCTCCATCGAAGATAAATAAGATCTTGCACTTTCTTTTCAGCAGTAGACCAGCCGACCTTGAATTGTAGCGATGGAAGAGAACATATATATTTATATATTTCTAGTTAAGTCGATGAAGGCAAAGGCTGAATCCTTGTCTATAACCTCATACAACTCATTTTTATCAGTAAGTCAGTGCAACAACAAAAACTTGAATGAATCGCACTTAGCTAAGCGACTCCACAAGTTTGCCAATGTGCCGCTCTCTTTTGATTGATCATCTTTTTTGCTAAGCAATTGTGCTCTTCGTCCTGAGCATGGCCTGACTCTCTTGACACTATTTGGGGCTACCACCCTCTTGCAACATCAGCATAGGAAACCGCAAGCTTGCTTCAAGTTCTTACGATTTGCATCACCGCACCCTCCACAATAGCAGCATCGAAGCTATCTTCGACTGTGAAGGATGAGGAGGAACTTTGCATCAGTCGTTTGGCTGATGATCTCGTCGTGAGCACGGACAACAATCATTGTATCGAGAGTTGCACAATGGGAGATAGAGCTTCAGTATCAATGCCACAAAGAATTCTTGTTTCATCGATAGCTGCACAATCGAGAGGGCTTGACAAAAGTCGCTCACAAGGAACTTTGAGACATTCTCTGTATAGGAAAAGGAGAGGATTCTCTATATCATTTACTAGTTTGAAATGAACATAACTAGTAAGTGTGCAAACTAGAGAAAATGGAACACTTCCTAGTTACCTTATCTAGGGAATCAATCAAAAAATTCCCTATGCAAGTCAATGCAGGGAATCATTAGAGAATTTCATCATATAGGAAAATTTTCCTAGATAGTGAAATTCATTAGTAATTCCCTACATAGTCTAACTAGGAAATGTTCCATTTTCCCTAGTTTGCACACTTCCTAGTTATAGTCTAGTAAATGATATAGAGAATCCTCTTTTTCTTTGTAAGACAAACTAGAAAATGCCCCATTTTTCATAGTTTGCAAACTTTTGGTTATGAACTAGTAAACAATATTGAGAATCTTCTATTTCCCTATATAGGGACTCTATAGGGAGAACTCGAAATAAGTGATTTTGTCTAAGTTCTATCATTTAAGAAATGAAGCGCTCATGTTTCACATTTTTATATGTAGCAATTTGAACTTTTAAAGTACCTAGAGCAACAAGCAATTGTTACTATAATTACCTTAACTCACATTATCTACACTAAGATTCAACAAAACCATCAAAAAGATTATGGAGTTCTCTTCAATATTTCTACAAATAATAAGAAGGTAAAAAGTCCATTCGTTATTACAATATTCAAAAGAAAAAGCAAAAAACTTCTACTATAAGAAATATAAGACAACCAAAGAGAGCTAAAAGAGCTCTACATAACATCTTTAAAGACTTGTTTGAATCAAGCTAAATGTCATATCAAAATCTCTATATCTTCTAAACTAAGCACATCAGATTTTTCCATGAATCTGACTTTTTGACTTTCAATAAGCCAATGCACAATGTCCCTTTTCATAATGTTACTGGCTAGTTTCTTGATGTCTGTAGAGTACTGTTTGAAGCTACTCTCCATCTTTTTAAGCTTCACATATGTACTTTTTAAGGAAAAGTACATATCATGAATTGTGTGGACTCCCATGTATTTCAAAAGTATCGTCTCCATATTTTCTTCTGAAATGTCATCCTCCTGAGGGCATAATAACAAAACAAGTGACAATATATTAACAAATTCGAAGCAAATGATTTAAATAATCAAGTCTAATGTAAAAGGCTGTTACATACTCTTTTATACTCGCTTGAATCATAGTTACATCCATGTCTGTACCTTGAATATCTTTTAAGTTCTAATTCAAATAAAAAATTGAGATTAAAATCAAGGTATAAAGACTTCAAATCATAGAAAATAAATTCTAAATATAAGAATACCTTGCATCTCTTTCCTTGGGATTTATCACTTCTTTGCACAGTCTTCTGTTCTAAGTGATCTCTCATTTTTTCACTCACCTATGAATGATAAACAACAAGTAGTGTTAATGCCATCGGAAAGAATTATGTAAAGAATACAAGCATACAAAGTACTTGCTTTACTTTTAAAGGGTATTGCATAAACGAAAACCTTTACCTTTCTCTTTCGTTCACTTTTTCTAGACATTTAATTCGTAGAATTAATCACATTTCATATTGGATCCTAAAAATATGACAAAATTAAATTAAAACTTGTCTAAAAAGAAGATGTTGATAGATGTGACATTATAAATACACAATCAAATCAAAGAAAATAGCTTCAATCATAAGCATATCTAAAAGATAAAGGCAATTCATACCTTATCTTCATTTGTAGTGATGTCACCATGAAGCATCTTAGAAAATGTCATCTCATTCATATCAGCATTCGCTTCACCATAAGAATCCTGATATAAAATATTCAAGATAGATGAATTGTGAATAACTGAATGGTTAATAATACTTTTTCAAAATAGAAGACAACTCATGATTGAAACTTACACACCTGATCAGAGTGATAATACTCAAACCCTTCGAATCTCTTCGCCATGAACTTATCTATCTACACAAAAGAACATATAATTTTATTAAAGAAAACATTTTATATTCTTTATAAAATAAAAAACATATCTTTTATTGGAAAAGCTTCAACAACCTCAGATGTTGGACATCCTTGTCCATAAAATTCTCCTCCAATAGAAACTGAATTTCCAATAGACTGCCAATGAATTAAATAATCCAAGTAAGATGTCACATAAATTACACGAATAAGTATAATTTTTTACTAAAAGTAGAGAACCATTCAAGGTATTAATATAAACATACCTTCTCTGAAATTGGATTACATGGAGACTCGTCAATACAAGGAGTAGTTGCTTGAGGCTCCATATTTCTCTAGAAAGTTTCAAATAGACATACAAAATTTTATTAAACTCTTATATATCATTTTGAAATCCAAAGGAATGAGAATTTAGTTCAATTGGTATACGATATTCTTAATTTTTCTTGAAAAAACATATCTTTCAAATGCGTCAACAGCCTGAGATGTTGAATATCCCTATTCATGAAATTTCCCTCTAATAGAAATAGAATCTCCAATAGACTGCTAAAGAGTTAAATAATCCAAGTAAGAAGTGACACAAATTATGCAAATAAATACAAATTTTTACTTCATGCTAGAGAACCATTAAATGTATTGAACATACCTTCTTTGAAATTGAATTATGTGGAGACTTGTCAATATAAGGACTAGTTGCTTCAAGCTCTAGATTTCTCTGAACTTTGCTCATTTCGTCCTTTGAAACACAGTAGAATACATTGACTAGATCATATCTATATTACAAATATACAATTTTATAAAATATCACAAAATTGAAAGGCCAACTCACATTATGTACAAGGGTCCTCTTCTTCGAGTATTTCCCACTAGACTGCTTTGAGGAGATCCACTACCTGTATATATCTTCCTCTTTCCAGCTATGTTCAACTCCACTAAACTTTAGAGGCACTATTTCATGATGACGCTCATGGATGATGCCTTTAATATGCTGTTGTTCTTCCTTTTTATGCCGTAGATCTATAACAGTCTCTATTCCCTCGAACCACCTTCGTACACAATGGTAGTTTTCTAACAATAGAGAATGTTGATCTCTAAAGCACTTTTCTAGGAGCTCTTTCCCACATAGCTTGTTCTTATCCCTACTATTCATTTTGGGTGGTTTAAACACCTCATCATATGTAGGTGTAAAACTTGCCCCTGAGATCAGAGGAACAGAAACTTGAGATTTATCTTGCAAAGAGAGATGCTCCTTGTTCTCTTTGAAGGACACATCCTTTGATGCATCTCCCATAGGCATTTTCCCTATATAAAAAACATACATGCCATAAATTCAGCCCCCTCTCTCATATCCAAATGCAAAAACATACATGCCATAAATTCAGCCCCCCCTCTTACATCCAAAGGCAAAAACATAAATGCCAGAAATTCAGCCACCTTCTTTCTCTAAGTGCATAACATACGTGCCATAAAGTCAGCCACATGCATTCTCCAAATGGAAAACACACATGCCATAAATTAAACCCCCTTCTCCCATAAATCCAGCACCCTCCCTTACATCCAAATGCATAAACATACATGCCATAAATTTAGCCTCTTGCTCCCATAAATTTAGCCCCCTCCCTTACATCCAAAGGCAAAAACATACATGATATAAATTCAGCCACCTAGATTCTCCAAGTGCATAACATACATGCTTACAAATCAGCCCCTTCTTTCTCTAAATGCAATGAATATAGCCCATAAATTCATAAAACAGTTCTCTTCACCCAAAAATTCAGCCTTCTCCCTTAAATCCAAACTCAATCCAAATGCGTAAATTCAGCCTTCTCCCTTAAATCCAAATGCATAAATTCAGCCCCCTCCCTTACATCCAAAAGCATAAACATACATGCCGTAAATTCAGCCCCCTTCTCCCATATATTCAACCCCCTGCCTTACATCTAAAGGCAAAAACATACATGCTATAAATTCAACCACCTTTTTTCTCCAAATGCATAACATACATGCTTACAAAATCAGCCCGTTCTTTCTCTAAATGCAGTGAATACATGCCATGCATTCATCAACCACGTAGCACCTTCTCTATATGTTTAACCCCTTCTTTCTCCAAATGCATAACACAAATCCAACAAAAAATGGCATACCTTTAATTGAACTAACCATGGAATCCATGAGTCCAAGGAAACTTGCATCTTTACTCATCATTTGGTGAGCATATTGTATCAAGATAAGACTTTAGAGGCACTATCATTTGGTGAGCATATTGTATCAAGATAAGACTTCAATAAAACAATATCATTCTCCTCTAGCCAAGGAGGAATACATCCAATGCAACCAAGCTGGATTAAACGTGTTCTCAATCCTAAATCTTTTGTCTCATATGCAATGATACCACCTCCATGCTGTAGAGGAATAAACTTATGCAATAAAGAACTAATTGGCCTTATACAATTCTAGGTGTATGGCAAATATGCATTTTATAGGACACTCATGCCAGTGGTGCCATCAACATCTAATCTTTCATATCCTCTTTCAACAACAATGCGTTGCCTATAGTAGTGTGCTCCAAAGAATAGTTGCATGTCACCATTATGCTGAAAGGAAAAAAATGATGCTATACATGCTTTCCAGTGTCCCACACTAGAGACTAATGTTGCATCCTCTTCAGACTTTACGATAACCTTATCTTCAATCTTATAAACCTCACCCTTAAACATAATTTTCTTGTATTTCGTTACTCTCTCAATCCCGAATTGAAGATTTTGCTCTACATACCTTCTTTCCTCACTTGTTACGTATCTAACTTTTGGCTTCTTTCTTGCTATCACAATACCCTTTTGGCCAATGACTCTTTGGCAAGGATAGTCTTTCGCATGCAATGTAGCTAAACTCCATAAATGTTTCGCTTTTTCAATGGATGATACATGTATTAATCCTAATGAATGCCATTGAGGACAGTCATAACATCCATGTCTGTCCACTAAATATCCATCTGGGACTGAAAGAACTCCATGAAAATCTTTCAACATCCTTTGATGAGGAAACAACCTATCAGCATCTTCTTGAATATGTAGAAAGACCTTCTTGAATATGTAGAAAGACCCATGTGAAAAATCTCGTTCGATGATAGTTTGCATATGAAATCTCATTGTCTTTATTGCTTGTTTTGATGCTAGCATATGTTGAGACCATACGCTCATATATGTAGCACCAAAACCCATCGTGGCTACCATGTCACAAAATATCATCAAGAAATTCTTCGAAACCTGCAACATGCTCTAATGGAGCTGAGTTTCTTCCAATCCACTCTTCTGATCTCTCTCTCCAAGAAGCAAGCAATACCCTCAGAGTGTTTATGTCTTCTTGAGACCAGCTGTTACTTCTAGTATAGTTATAAAAGGCATGAGCAATATCTATGATCAAGAGACCCAAATCATAGAATTTCTTAGGAATACCTTGGACTTCACTCAGGACATAAGGAAGACACCATTGTACAAACTTTTGAGTTTCCTCTGCCTTGTAACTCTCAAAATACTTGCTAGGAAACCTTGGCCATCGACCATATCGAATGGAATAAGGTGTGGCCAATGTCATTCTATGAGTTGCTTCATCGATTTCTTTCTTCACTCTATTATCGATATCTCTCATTAAAGAGCTCATGTACTTTGAAAACATATTCAATGCTAGTATGTGCATACAATCGTACACAAGATCAAGAGATAAGTCGAACCCATAAAGATCATATAATCTCCATAGACATGATCTACCTGAAAGACCAGCCTCTTTGAGAATGTCTTCACGTTGTGTTTGAGTGCTTGCTCGCTCTGCAAGAAGCAAGTCTCTCAACATATCTTTTGTGGACCTCTTGGCTGGAGCATATCTGAATTGGAATCTATTTTGGTCATAAAGGTATCGACTCGATCCTTCACATTCTAAAGTAGCTGTAGGTTTGTCTCTACGACAAAAAGCTTGGCCACCATCTTTAAAAGCTCCAATCTTACATTGAGCTAGATGATCACCAGTCACCATCATAAGCATAGCACGTGCTTTGAAGGTTTGGGAAAAAGAGCTATCATGCCCAAAAATTAAAGGCATTGGATAATTGAAATCTATATCAATTCCATGTATGAACAAACTTTCTAATTCATCTATCAAAGGTTTCATAAAAACATGAAAGAGTTTGCTTGAGCTTCCTATAATTTTTTTGCAACTAAATGGAATAAACAAGACTGGTATTGCTCCAATTATGGACTTCTTTCCACAATTGAGAACCTTTATCTCGACGACGCCACAATTCTTTTGGGTTGTTCTTGATGTCTAGAACCCATCCCAGTGCAATAAGAGAGCAAAATTGTGTGGATCTCCCTGTATATGTAAACAAAGACACATTTAGAGTACAACATTACGTGGAATCCTCGAACATAAATTAATTAGAGACCACACATAGTATATATGTAAAAAATTTACCTTATAGAGTCTTTGGGGACCTTGTATCAAAGCTCGACAAGCCTTGCAAACAAATTTGTAAATTTTCTCACGTTCTTTCCAACCCTCCAAAAGTGCTTCCGATTTGAGTGAAGATGGCCATGCTGTATAAGCTTGTTTGCAATACCCCTTCTCACATACCAATGGCAACTCAAACTCCAATTCTTGATCCCAAAACTCTTTAACACTTTTACATTTACTACCATCCCAAAACTCATCAATTCTAATATTTTCATTAGAATTGTTCGATACCGACCATTTGTCTTTATTTCGCCACATTTCCAATAATTCGTGGCATAAAGATCTACTTTTAGTAAGTAGTTTCAATTGTTCACCAATCGAAATGTAGTCAAAACAGAACATTTCCTTTCTAGGCACTGCACATTTCTCACACTTCTCACAACATGTTAAACAATCACGCTTTAATTTTGTCTTTCCAGTGACATTTCTATTACATTGGCATTCAACAGTGTTACCACTATAAGCGTCCTCTTTGCTTGGTAGATAGAGTATTGGAGCATGTATGGAATCCTCTTTTCCTTGATATATTCTATATCTCTTTGATTCAACCATTCCAAGCCTTGTCAACATAGTAGTTAATTGCTCCCAACATGTGGGAATAGTTATTCCATTTAGACTTCCATCCCATGTTTCTGGAAGTTGGACCAATAGTTTACTCAGACTTGATCTTTTTGCGCCTTCATGTGTTGTAGACCTAGGACCACCCATATCTCCAAATAGAATTTTAAGCATACTATCTTGAAACTCCACTGAAGCTTGATGTCCATCCTAAACAGCTTGCAACTCAATCAATCTTTGTATGATTTTATCAGCGAGAGATAAATCGCTATCTTATCCTAAAGCATCCATGTTATCCTCTTCATCATCCAACCTATCCTGTTCATGCATATTAGTAAATTCATCGTTCCCTTCCATCTGATGCATAGGCTCATTGTTCTCCTCTTCTTCAGGTCGAGAAAAGCTAAAGTGTGGAGCATGCAAACCAAGATTTTTTGCAATAGTTTCAAATCGCTCATCAACTTGTATATGCCTTGCATAAGTTGACGGAGCGACCAAGCGGCCACCATGGTAATAAGTTTCACATCTACACCATACCTGCCTCCGTCAATTAGATGATTCAATGAGTTCTTCATTCACTACAGTATCATTGTCAATAGAGTTCTCCTCATTCACATTCCTCAAAATTGATGCATGTAAGTTTCCAATGGAGTCTTGTTGCAAATGCACATAATACGTCCTCCGGCTCACATCTTGATAGCCAAGAGGCGAATGCCTACACCTATAATTGTATCTACATCTCCGTAGGCTATCATCTGTTGCCATCTGGAATAAGGCACATGAAATTATAAATAAAACGCCCTAGAGAACAAACACTTACATAAGCTCAACAAAGTCCATCACAAGCATAGAGACATAGCATTTATAAACGTGTATAAACACATTTAAAATAAAAACACATAGAAGCATAAATAGAAGCATAAAGATTTTAAACATGAGCTTTATATTATACATTTAAAAACAAAAGCATTCTAACAATCGTAGAATTAAACATGAGCTTTATATTTATATACACTTTAAAACTAAATTTGTTCCAATCTACTCTTTTGATCTTAGCATACATGCCTATTTTAAAATTACTTTAAAATTAAGGAAAAGTAAAGGCATGCATGTAATTGCAAAGGTTTACTTTAGCATGATAGGCATAGAAGCATAGGCATGCCTACACATAAGCATAATTTCCAAACAAGCATAGGCATATAGGCATTCACATTGGCATATAGACATATAGAAGCATTGAGACAGGCATACATAAACATAGATGCATAGACATATATAAACTTAAATCATAGGCATTAAGCATAAAGAAGGCATCCATAAACATTTAAAGAGTAGATCCATAAAGCATAAAGCATAAAACAGGCATACATAAACATAGATGCATAGACATAGACATTCACATAAAGCATTCATTAAATAGGCATAGAAGCATAGACTAAAGAAGCATAGGCAAATAGGCATTCACATAAAGCATAAACTTAATAGGCATTCACATAAAGCATATACTAGCATTCACATAAAGCATGTAGCTCTAGACATAAGCAAGCGTAGAGTAGCGCATATAGAAACATAGGCAAGTGTAGAAGTATAGGCATAGGCACGCATAGAAGCATAAGGCATAAACATCAAGCATAAAATAAGGCACGCAATGGCATTCATTAAATAGAAACATAAAGATATAGAAGCCTATAGAAATATAGAAACATAAAGCAAAGATATAGAAGCATATAGAATTATATAAATATAGAAGAATAAAAATGTACAAGCATATTATAGAAATATAGAAGCATAGACATAGGCAAAACATGCTTAGGCATATACAAATTTATGGCAACATCTTTGACAGGATTTGTGGCATGGGAGGCATATATATTAAGAGATAGGATTACTTTAGGATAGAAAATGGGGGTTAATGCTGGAACATTCCTTGGTAAATGGATCGAATTAGTACCTGGAAATTGCTGCCCAAGGTGAGCTAACCGCGTCGCAATCGACCTATTGAGAGTTGACCTGAGAATGTACCCTAATGCTTCGATCCTCCCAATGTTTATGTCGCAATCCTCTTGGGAGCTGCAGCTGCTCATAGAGTCATGGGCAACGGGCTCTCCTCCTTATGTTACTATGCCCGCGAGCTGCTTCGAATGGTGCGCTAGTACACATGTATAGACCCTTTTATTGTCGGGTGAACGGAACTGGCTTGGGCACAGTGTAGTGTAGTTGCTGGCCGACCAGACAAAAAATGACACCAAAAAATCAGAGCTGCTGGGCCGCCATGCAAATATACAAGCTAATATGGTGCAGCGCTTGCAGCAGCAGCAAACGTGGGTTGCTGATGTACAGCGCCTGCGCACTAGCTAGGGAAGGGACAAATAGGTACAAAGCAAGGTGCAGGCTGCAAGTACAAGGCAAGAGTATTGCAAGCCTGCATGGTTTCTGGTAGTGAGAATCATGATACAAGCTAGCGGTCTCCACTGAATCAATATGTATGACTTTGGCGTGCTCTGTTCCGTTGAGGAGCCATTTGAAGGAAGGAGGAAATATTTTGGGGGGATTTTTTTCCCCAAAATGTAACTTTGGCACCTTCCCCTTTAACCCAAGCACCATTTGTCTAAACCCTTTAACCAAGTACCATTAAACAAAATACTTTAACCCTTCCCCTTTGCCCCTTACCATTAAACAAACCCTTTAACCCTTCCCCTTTACCCCTTTAAGCCTTCCCCCTCAACCCAAGTACTATTAAACAAACCCTTTAACCCTTTGCCTTTACCCCTTTAACCCTTCCCCTTCAACCCAAGTACCATCAAACAAAACCCTTCGAAGATCTTACTCAATGGTATATCGGTTCAATGGTTTGAGCCTTCAAAATTCCCATGGAATAGTTTTGCCAAGGTGGCACATCAAGCCTGGAACCTAGGAGAACAAGTTGCCTGATGAGGGCTAGGTCCATGGTTGGGGCATATGATTTGGATCCGGTGGTTGTAATTGCTACATAGGGATGAGAACATGCTAAAAGCTAAGAGTTGACAGGAAGTGAGAGTGTCTACAGTAGGGGTAGCTAAGACTATTATGGAGCGAAGGGGAAGGAAGTAGAGAGGTTGCGAGGGGAGAGCAAGCAGTGAGAGTGACTACAACAGAAGGGAGCGGCTTGAGGGGGCAAAAAGAAGAAGGCAGGGGGGAGGATGGGGTTGGGAGTATTGCTCTAAGTGTATTATCTTGCATCTAGATTTAGCATTTAGTCAAGCATTTCAGTTGCCATCATGGTAGGCAAATCTTTAAATCCATAGCTTTAAATTACTCCTCGACTGTTCCACATCCAAATCTTCATCCCAGATGAATATGTATTCAAAAGGTGCAACAACGTTAGGATGGAGAAATGTTTTTGCAATCCACCTAAAATCACAAATCGAATGCATTTATAAGCTCAAAATGTCCAATATTCTCAAAAGCTTGTGGATGTGACTGATTCAAAATAGGATTTATAGTTTAACCAAAATAAGCAACGCAAATCACAATGAACAATGACAATGTGCCAGTTATCACCACATGTCATGCCCCTCCAATAGGGAAACTCAATGAATATTGATTTTAATTCATTGTCACAGTTCATGCAGGACTTACCTTCATGTCACAGATCCATACACCCATATTTCCCTTGCATAGACCCACCAAAATGTGGGATCATTCGATAAGTTCATGTATCGCAACTTCCTATTGCATGCATCCACCATAAGTCCATGTATCCCTCCCATGCATGTGTGGGATCATTTAATAAGGTCATGGATCCCTTCCTTGCATGCATTCACCGTAGTAGGATCATTTGATAAGATCTTTTGATAAGTTCATGCACCCACCATGTAGTAGAATCATTTGTTGAGTTGCATGTATTCCTTCGTTGCATGCATACACCCATCAAAATAGGGGATCATTCATTTTGCATCTCGTTGTGCACTTGTTCGAACTGTAGCCCTACGAACATGAGCAATGGGTTCAATTACTCGATGGCATATATCTTCATCATGTGGTCCGTTAGAGAAATCTTCATCTCCTGGCACATCCCCAGCTACGATAAGCATTTTGTGCAAAATGCAGCATGTCACTATACTCCTTGTGACCAACTTGGGCTTCGGGTTTAGAAAGTTCTTATTGAGGTATTGCCATGTTACCTATCTAGACACAAATTATTTCACTTGCATAGACCCACAACAATGTGGGATCATTTGATAAGTTGTTGTATCCCTTCCATGCATTCATCCACCATAGTGGGATTATTTGATAAGTTCACCAAGCGTCCCTTCATTGCATGCATTCACCATGATGGAATCATTTGATAAGCTCTTTTGATAAGTTCATGCATCCACCATAGCGGAATCATTTGTCAAGTTGCATGTATTCCTTCCTAGCATGCATACACCCATCAAAAGGGGGGATCCTTCAACAAAGTCATGTGGGGTGACTTGATAAGATCACTGACTGCCCCAAATTGGGACCATTCAAATAGTTCAGTCGATGAGTTCTATTCAATTTGTTTCATTTGATAACAGATTGTGTAATTTATGCAACATGCCACTATACTCCTTGCAACCAACTTGGGCTTCAAATTTAGGAAGTTCTTATTGAGATAATGCCATTGGCCTTTCAATCGACCAAATGCACACTCCACAACAATGTAGGTAGAGGATAGATAGATTTTGAACTTGCATTGTAGGTCTATGCTAGGGGTATCATATGGAGTGATGAACCATGGTCTAAGTACATATACACCATCTCCAAGGATGTACTCCTGAATGCGAAAAGCACCATCAACAAAATCAATACCATCTAGCAACATGTCTCACATAATAGCCAAGCAAAAGGAGTAGTTCTTAAAAATACGGACACCGATGCTAGAGCCAAGCCACCATGCAAGAACATTCAAAGACCTCATCTCACTAACCACAATGGACTACAAGCACATGGAGAACCGCTCATTGTGATCATACTAATATGGACCTCTCTCCCCACCAGGACACTCAATGTGTTTATGGAAAACCTAGTTGTTGTTGGAACCCTTGCATATCTTGAGCCCAAGCATCTAAAGTCATTGGCCTGCAATGAGGTGGAGTGATGTGAAAGAAGTGCAGTGTGACAAACTTATGGGTGCACTTGGTAATGGTGGACTTGTCTAGCTCGAAGTGATCACTTAGCTCCACCATTTGGTAACAACTAGCAAGATGTAGCAATCCCACATCCACTTGCTTCTCTGCAGATATCACTTATGGATGCAATAGGGGAAGCGATGTCACCTTGTTGCAGGTTGTCATACAAAAGAGTGCACAAATCCTAGAACAAAGAAATGGGCAAAAGGAAAATCTCATTAAATCTGGCCTCGTCTCCACGTGTGAATTGAATGTAGTGGTTCGACAATTTCCAATCTCCGTGGCTTGACATAGGAATTAGAGATAGATTACAAAGGCCCGTGTTGTATGGTGAGGTCCAGTAGCGACAACTTCATGTGGTCGTGGATGAAAGAGAGCAAGAGAGGAATGGGGAAGGAGAGGTTGCAAGTGGGTGTCGACAGCAAGTTGCAAATTTTCTGGAGGAGGTTGCACGCTCTATGTTGCTCCAGGATGCCAAGCCGTGGTGCCTTTTCTGGAGGGCAACAAGTATGTCCAATACTAGAGTGGCCACACCTACCGATTTGGAAGTTTGCGCCATATGGAGTAGAGGTCCAGCGGAGTAGAGGCCATACTCTAGCAAGATGCCATAGCATGGGTCTAGTGTTGCACGTCCTTGCCACGTATGCCCTTCCATTGGTGTGAGCTGTCTTTTCACCACCTATTCCTAACGAAATTACTACAGTGTAAAGTATGTGTGGCCGCACGTACTCCAAGCACAACAACGAACTATCTACCAATCCAGCTTGTCATCCAAAACTTGGTTCATCGAACTAGCCAGCAGCAAGTGTGAGTAGGCTCTTAGGAATGCATCATATCACATACATGTGCATGGCCATGGTAACATTATTCATGAATTATGGCTCCATCTCATGTAAGAACTACATGCCGAAATTGGGCCATTTGGAAAAAATATTGAACATCCTTCCATCTTAGTCACAAAGAGAGACTTACAAATTCTGGTCCCAATTACATCGTTCATGTTGCAATTAACATTCTTATATTTACTTCAATCTAGAATGTAGGGCCTATGCACCAAAATTGGGCGGTTCAAGCCTCCTAAAATATTGTTACATCAGTATGTGGCTTCAATACTTGTACATGACTCTATCTCATCCGCAAAGAGAAGCTTGTAAATTTTGGCATAAATACTTATGTTTGCATGGTGATAGTAATATCCTTATATTTTAGGTTGGCCTCAAGTAAGCCATTTTATAACATCCATGTATTTTGGCTCAATTTAATGTGCACTAAAGCAATCAACCTAAATTTTAAAACCCTCAATGATGTTTTTCAATAAGAAAGCCATTTGTGTTATCTTTTATATGTCAAATTTAATATTGACATTAAAAAAAAGCTTTTATGTATAAGAAATGTGTATTTCATTATTTATTAAGTGGCCATTTGTTTTTATAGATTGACAAGAAGAATTTCCTATGTAGTAAATGTGATGGAACTTGCTAATACCCCTTTAATTTCTTGATGAAAGAACTTTACCTATGTAAGGAATGTAATTAAACATGCCACTCTTTCAATTTCCTAGGTGATCACCACCTCTTTTCCTAGATAGGGGTATAAGTTGTTATCTAGAGAATGAGATTTCCTAGGTACCACACTCATCTAATTTCCTAGATGGCCACCTCTTTTCCTAGATAGAGGTTGCATTTTATGTGGAGAATGAGATTGCCTAGATAGACATACTAGAATGCTTACTTCTATCTAGGAAATTTCTTAATTTTACCTAGTTTGTGAGGTCTTCCCTATATGGGGAACAGTTACAAGTCCCTTGTGGCTCAACAGCTTTGACAAGCATCGCAAGCAACTTTGAACGCAACAACAATAATATCTTTGGTTGGACAACAGGGATGTTGAGGTACATCCACAAGGAGATGACGACTGTATTCTAGCTGGTAAATCATCGCATTGTGATCAGCAGTAAGTATCAGCAAAGCGCAAATGAGCCATCAAGAGAAAGCTTCAAAAGACTATGAGGAGCAGACTCACCAAAATCGTTACACGGTGCAAAAAGCTCGACAGACTTGGCGGTCATAACGGCAAGGTCCTTGGCCGTTCCAAAGCAGCTTCCTTCATCTTCAATACTTTTCCTTATCCCACAATCTCTTAGACACCCGTTCGGTGCTTTTCTTAGAAGATCTAAATTCATGAGGAAATTTTAGATCATCTAAATTCGTGAGGAGATTTGTAGGTGGTGACACCGCAAGCACAAGGAGCTGTAGCATATCTTCCTACAGTATGAAGCATGAAACATATTTTCATACATGCTAGACTGCACCTGGAATTCTTTGGCTGGCATAGTTGTTCATCTTCCCATCCTCCCAGTCTTGCATATATGCATGATTTTCTTTGGCGCTCAATTTGTCAATTGAGACCTCTGTCCATATGTTCATAGTTTCACTTCAACAATTAGCTCTGGATGCCTTATCACTCATGCCAAGTATTGTGATTGTAGCTTCCAAGGCCGTTGAGAGATTGGCCTTCAACTCTTTTGCCAAAAACTTGGTGTCATACTTGCTCTGCGACCTCTATCAACCTCTTGCCAAAATCGATCACCAAAGACATGCAAAATCCATTATGAAAATCCATCGAGCAAACGTGCTTTCCAATAGTTGCTCAATTTTAGACCTTAGGAAGAAGCTAGCTTTTTCTAGAAAACACTCTAGCCCTAGGATCAATCCAAGATCAAGGGCTAATAATGGTGCAAGTGGCTCAAGGAGACCTAAGAAAACCCAAACTTCTCCCTAGGCTACCTACCGTAAAAACTACCAAATTTTACTGATCATTTTGTCCTTGGGCCCAACTAATAAGCTGAAGTCCCTCAGATTAGCTTTAAGTTCCACCAAAATAGTTGACTCTTTGCTCATGAAAGAGATACTCTGCTTAAAGATCAGATGGTTGCGTAGATCCCACATTGCCTGACAAACCGCCTCTCTAACAAGAGGCCAACATGTGGCCAAGGTAGATGGTAAACCTGAAAGATCTCCCAACAGTGGGGTCTGCCACCACTACAAAACTTGGACATGAGGCCAACCTTGTGGATCACCCCATCCACCACCTTCTGCCAAACCTCCCGAACTACTGGATAGAGCCAAAAAAGGTAACGCACAAATTCAATCGACTTCCTACATATTGGACACACGGGGTTAACTGGGATCCGCTTGCCAAGCTTCCCTTTGATAGGTTTCCACTGAAAGAGCAATCTCGAAAGAAGAAATATGGCTTTACCCCCCACACAACCCCTCCAAATGCTATGCAGCCTCTTCCTCCACCAAGTCGGGGTTTTGCGGAGTGTCCACTTCTTATTCAAATCAGCAAAAACAATGATGAGTAGGCGTCTGTAGGTCACCCTAGCCGAGACTTTACTGAGGCATGTTTTGACAAACTGCCATTGATGAGACTGGCCCTCCTATCCTATAATAGCAAATAGTTGGAGGGCCAGCCATTGGGAATACGCTCCAGGATGCCACGTAGTAAGTCAGCTTCACCATCAGTTAGAGCAAATTGCAAATGCAATGATTCCATTGAATACCAATCAGCTTGGAGCCAGTGAATTCCAAACATTATCCCACATCTTGATCCCCTTCTTGAATAGATATCATGCCCTACGAAGTTCATGTAAAGCAAAAGTTTCCCATTGGGATGTGCTACCCTGCTCCACCATATCCCTTCAAAAAAACTCGCATCACCTCTCAAACCTGGAGCACCAACTCCCTTTAGTAAGAAAACCTATCAAAATCTTGGGTATGAGATGAATTTAAAAATATGCCATGAGTAGAAATTGTTCAAATTAACATGATTGTGTTCTACACTAAAAGAGCTTCAGATATGTCTTTACACCTTAAAATTTGGGCAACACATGAAAAAGTTACATTAATTTAAAAGGAGATGGGTTTTCATATTTTAGTGTAATTTTTATTTTACCCCCCCTCAACCAAAAGACCCCCCCCTCGGGCTTCAGATATTATGAAAAATATGTACAAATCTTAAAATCTTGCATATTTTTCAACGTATATACCTTATATTTTGTGGGAGGGGGACCATGACATTTTCATATTTTTCCCTTGCATATTTGAAATCTTTTAAGGAAATCCATGCATATTATATATGGAGCTTGTCCCCCCATACCCTGGATTTTGGACGAGGGTAGTAACATATTACATATTGAGTTGGCGCCCAGGCTCTCAAACCACCTCTACCTTTCCAAGAGAGCTTGGCCACATTAACCTTCCAGGTTTCTAATAACCTTGCAAAGCTAGCAATACGAATAGGAAATTCATATATTAGTTTGTCATACCATGTAAGTGGGGCTCGGCCAATTGCCTACCCTGATACCCTTAGCCTTTTCCAAGAAATACTTCACAATGACAGCCCACAGTGAAGTACTTGTGAATAGCTTAGGTATCCACTTGCAGATAAGAGCCACATTCTTTGTGTAGATGTCGAGGATCCCCAAACCACCCTCTGATTTGGACAGCCCCAAGCGCTTGCTAGGGGATTGAATGCATCTTCTTATGACCTCCCTCCTGTACCCTAAGAAAGGAGCAGAAAAGCCTTTCTACCTCCGTCCAATGTGACCTTTTGAAATGCTAGAGTGTAGCTATGTAGGTAGTTGAAGCTGCTAACACATTCTATAAAATTACAGCTCTTGCATTCCACCCCAAGGTTAGACCATGCCAAAAACAAAGCTTGGACTTGAGATTTTCCATTACCCAATCAAAGCATTGATGAATTAACACCCCCAAACCAATTGGTGACCTCAAGTAGCATGCTATCTCACCCCTTCTGATGAATTCTACATTCATATTACTTAGCCAGGTGGATGGTCCCAACTGCAGAGATCCTATATTTCCAATCACTGACTGAAGCATGTTAATGAAAGGGATGGTCCCAACTGCAAAAAGGAGGGGATGCAGTGGGCACCCCTGCCTAGCATACGTTCTCAACTCATATCTCCCAACCACACCTCCATTGAGGCATAGGATGGAAGAAGCATTTCCAAACAAGCATGACACCATCCAGCATCTTCTAGAGCCAAACCCAAGTCTGCTCAATCCTTTAGCAAAAAATCCCAATGAACCTGATCATACGCCTTATCAAGATCAAATCCAAAAAACACTACCTTTTGACCTGAGTTACAAGCATAATCCATTGCGGTAGCCATGTTCATAATGTTTTCGAATATGTCACTGCCCTTAACGAATCCGTTTTGCTTTATATCCACCATGGCCGTGCAAACTTCCCTCACCCGAATTGCTAGGGCCTTTGCAATAATTTTTTAGGAGACATTTAACATTGTGATTGGTCTCAAATCACCAAATTTGATCATGCTCTACCTTTTGGGGAAGAGCTTAACTAACCCAACATT
Organism: Dipteris shenzhenensis; assembly: GCF_047967505.1. Taxonomy (NCBI): domain Eukaryota; kingdom Viridiplantae; phylum Streptophyta; class Polypodiopsida; order Gleicheniales; family Dipteridaceae; genus Dipteris; species Dipteris shenzhenensis. The sequence continues at coordinate 9,048,414 of NC_141598.1, forward strand.
AACATCCTTTGTAAGTAAACCTCTTGGAACTACCTCGTCGGCCATTGCTACAAGGTCACAACCCAATAAATCCCAAAATTCTCAAAAAAAATCTACAGTTAACCCGTCTGGTCCAAGGGAGTGGTCGCTCTTTATTTGTTTGAGGGCATCTTCAAGTTCCTCTAATGTAAAGTCCCTAGCTAGCATAGCTTGATGAACCTCAGATACCCTAGGATTCAACCAAGATAGCACTTCTTTGAGACAACCTGACCGTTGATCATCAAGCGTTGTCGTTGCACCCACAATGGAACTTAACTCTATCCTGAAGGTCTCTACAACCTTCCAAAACTCAATGATCAAATTCCCTTAGGAATCCTGCACATGGCCAATCATCTTGTGCTGATGCTTCCTTTTAACCAATTGGAAGAATACCTCTGACAAGAAATCCCTGACCTCTAGACGTAGTTGCCTGCTCCTGATGCATGCCTTTTCAGCTTCCTCTAATTCCCAAACTTGCATTGCCGATTGTGTTTCAACCAGGATGGTTGCAAGGAGTTTTTCAGTAGGGGTGTCATCAAGGCTGACCAAAGCAATTGTTGCACGCAAGAGGACAGAGAAGTAACTAGATCCTTCCTTGCCCTTCTATAATCACATTCAAGCTCTTTGGCTTTTAAATGCATCTAACGAATTATAAGGTCCCAGTTCGGACAGGCATTGGTCTGGTCTCTTTTGAATTCACACCAAGACTTTCTTACTACAGAAGAGAACATTTTTGAATTCAAAACGTTATTGTTAAATTTGAAAGGTATATCTAATGGTCTACATTGCACCAGAGGCAGACTAAATGGCCATTTAATTGGCAGGAGGTCAGATAGCCCTATGCCAGTCATGCACTCCCCTTTGAATGAACTTCTCACCCACCATCCCTCCTGTGACGCATAGATCCTATCAATCCTTCCAACTCTGAACTCCGCACCTTTTCTTTTATTGGACCACACAAAGGCTTCAAGATCGTCTGATGCAAGACTTGCATAGTTGATCAAGCCATGGGTAAGACAAAGTCTCTCCCAATCATCCCTCTAAGAGGAGAATCCCTGGGTGAGATCTATCAGTCCCCCCCTTCGTAAAGTCCCAGTCACCTCTAATTAACCAGTGACTGCCTATCAAACTAGAACAGAGACACCTCCAAAAATCTCCCCTCCACATTGGGGGCATAGACACTAGCAACGATAGTAAATGGAGTTGGATCCATGCATAAAGATGATGCCTGTGCATCATAAGAATCAGTTTGTGTTGATGTCGATGGGGTTGCCTCAACTGAGGACTTAGCATCAAGTATGCCTCGTGCTGAGGGCTTACTATTGAATGCGCCTCTGAATGCGCCTCATGCTGCAAGCTTATCGAGAAGTGTGCCTCATGATGAGGGCTTATCGAGGAATGTGCATGATAAAAAACTGCGGGCTAATCCATGCTAACATGTAGAGAATCTGCATCCGATCTCTCAAGACCAATGAGGCTCGAGTCGGCATCATACACTGGTACATACCCTGTCGCAATGAATGGTCAAATAAGATTCTCTTTTCACTCATAGATCTTGTCCAGAGTCATGACTGGTGTATCATCACCTACATGATGTGAGAAACTCCATGATGGAGGCAGTCTGGTGCTCTGTGCAAGAGGCTTACCCATGTATCGAACGAGAGTGTCTACCCATGAGAACACTATGTGAGAGCTTCCACTGGGGGGCTTGCGCTAAACTGTCAAAACCAAGTCATGTGAGAATTGTTGTGTGCCAAGGATCAAGCCTGCAAAATGAAGATAACAAACGAGTGTCAAGCGTGGCCAAGAGGCTATACAAGGATGATGTGTATGCATGCAAGAACTAATGCCAAAGATAGTAAACAAATGTGATTGTACATGGGTGGCATATGTGCGTGCAAGATGCATGCAACAATCTTGAATTCGAGATGGAGATGACTGTGCCAAGTGTCACACTGAGGCATTAAAAGCCAAATGCCAAGGGAACTGATCCGATGTCAGATGTGTAAGTGTGTACACCGATGATAGATCCGATGGGGACATGGGGACTGAAGCCAGTGGTAACTAATCTAGTAATGCAGCAATGGCTGACTTGGCTTGATGGAGTTGTATCTCCTAGATGGCGATGCTAGTACAGCTAGACTACACGTCGATGTGCAAAATATAGCAAATGACTCTTATCTTGATTCATTTTAAGTGCTGGGTACGCTACAATGGATCAGGAGGTGGTTCCGATGATGAGGATTTGATGATGCTAACCTATGCAAATAGAATATGATGTGACAAGTATGTAGAGTGCAAGCTGGCAAGCACTTTTGCTTTTTGGAGCGCTGTGAAATTCCCTCTGGATCAAAAGATATGGCCCTCAAAAGGATAGCCAGATTCTAATCACAAGTGGGGGTGATGGTGGCACATGATGATGTGGCAGATTGAGGGGGACATGCAAAATACAACTGTGTCTATGAAGAGGCAACTATGCCTAGAAGGAGGCTCTGCCATGTGGCATGCTGACTAGGCATGTTGATCGGGTAGCTTACATTGCAAGATGATGTGGTTATAAGGGATGAGGTTGCCACATGTCACCAAATTGACCAATAGCTCAACCATGGTTGGACTCACCCACCTTATGTGACCCAAGGTCCCTGGGTTAATTCACTGTTGACTAAACCATAGTTAAATTAACCATCCATATCTCTTGGTTGACCCAAGATCAAATACACCTAACCATGGTTGACACAAGTTCAAACACACCTAACCGTGGTTAACTAAACGTGAGTTAAGTTGAGCCTTATCTGCCACGTGTCTTTTTCCAAAGGTTTGAGACCTTGGAGAAGTAGAAGAAGCTATGGCGACATCGGCTTGTGTGGAGCTGTTATAGAAGATTGTGCTTCTCTAGGAGCCCATTTGATGAAGAATGCCCATTGAGGAGCGTCTTGGTCTGCATGTAGATGGCAACCGTTCTCGTTGATGCATGCATTTGTGGTCACGGGTGTGCGGAGGCTAGAGCACTGTTGGCTCAACGGGTGATCCGTGTGTTGGTGAGTTTCTACCGCTCCGGGCTTTGAAGGCCCGTTAGCTGTTCGAGTTGTCTGAGCTCTAGGCTGTGGCAGAGGAGCGAGGAGGCTATTGGGAGCCTTAGCAGGTCATGTGGCAGAGAAGCTCGTAGGAGGTCACTGAAGAGCCGTTTGCATGCAGGCTGCCCGTTGTAGCTCATGCGTGAGCTGTTCGTTGGAGTCCACAAGCTGCTGGGAGCTTGGCGGGTTATAGTTGTGGCTCGTTGTTTGGCTACTTGCCGTTGTTACATCTGTGGAGCTGCCTTCTAGTAGAGGTCATTGAAGGATACCTGTGAGCTGGTCGTCACCCCCTGCACGTCGTTGAAGAGCCAAGCATTGAAGCTCAGTGGTGGTTGGCGCAAAGCTGATGGAGCTACATTGTTGCAGTTTGTCTGGTCTCTCTTGTGGATGGTCTGCAGTAGAAGAGAAGGTTGTTGCATTGCTGGCTACTGGAATTTTGGTTGTTTCCCTACTATGTTGGCTGTGAGTAATTTGTGCTGCTTCTTTGGAGATGTAGCATCGAGAAAGGAGTCACCGTAGTCAGCCCGTGGATGGAGTTGCATGGAGCTCTGCATAGTAACATGTTTGGGCTATGGTTCAATAGTAGGAGCAATGGGTGTCAAGCCTTACCTTGCTGTTGGAGGCTAGTGAAGCCGTTTGGTTGGATGTCACTAGGGTTGTTAACGTAGAGGCATGGAGCTGCGAGTCTACTGAGGGCCGACCCTCTGTGGAGGGTTGGTTGTTAAGGCCGGGTCTTGCTGTGGTGCTGAAGGTACGTGGAGAAGATGGAGCACAGTTGTTGACGGTTGCTCTAACACCATGATAGCAGAAGTGAGAGAGGGAGAGAGAGAGGAGCGCACACGATATAGCTACTTGTACACTAAGTTGTATTGAACAATAACATGAAGATATACATGTGAACCCCTTAGGGTTAGGGTTAGGGTTTGCCCCCATGCCCTACCAATTTCTCAATTCTTCTCTTCCTCTATTTAGGTCACTGCAATGATCTCATGCTTTAATTTCTTTAAGTCTCTACAAGTTGGCCTTTGCTTCATGTAGGTCAAATTGCATTATGCCAAGGCATTGTACATTTACTTGGACATGTACAATTGATAACTTGCCAAAAGATTTGTAAATATGTCACTCTATTGTTTGAGATCTTGCATAGTAGACTTGACGGTGATGCAAGGGATCATTGGTAAGCCTTCTTTGTCATACGAGATCCACATATTTGGTGGCAGATACTTGCCAAGTGGAGTCTCGCTTAGCTCTCCTTAAAGGGAATAATCCTCACTCATCCCTAATTGTTTAGGCATGTTGTATCTCTTCAACCACTTCTCATTTAATCGCACTTGTGTTGTTTCTTTTGGAACTATCTCTGGCTTTATGTCCCTTGAGGCGGCTTGTTGATGAATAAGTCCTCTAGAACATTGCCTGTTTGCAGGTGGCTATTCCAATGTGATTTCTTTTTCTCTTTGTGCAAATAGGTAAAGATGCATCCCGACTTAGCACACCTATTATTTACCTACCTTCAACTTCTTGACTTGGTTGTTGATGTTCATTGTGAGTAGATTCACCAAATTTACCTTTTCTTCCCTTTGCCTCCTTCATGGCTTTTTGAACAACCTACTTTGGTATACATGTATCCAAAAATTTGAACTAGATTCATTAGGCTAGGAATTTAAAGAAGTTATTCACCTCATCTTGTTGGGTCTTTCTTGTGATGTAACCTTGACCTCATAGTCGCGCTCCATCAGGATGAAAACAATATTACAATGCAACATAGAGGAGGATTACTCCTTGTACTTCCCCACAATGGTCTTAGACAAAACCATCGAGTAGTTTGATAGTATCCTGATGGTCATTTCATGACACGGATTGCATTGAAGAAAGCCTTCCTAAAAAGTTTTTATCAACACAAGTCAACAAAGAATATGTGATTTCAAAGGTCAACATAATTAGTGTATGACTTTACGGCCCAAATGAGGGGGCTCACCAATACATTTTCTAGCATTGAAGACAACACAACACTTATTTAGAGTTGGTGAGTGGCCTCAACAATGGTGTAGAGTTGAGGAACATGGAAATCATGATTCTAGTGAGGACATATGATGAATTGCTACAACAAGGCATCGTGATCAAGGAGAGGTTCATTATGAAACCCAAAAGAAAGAAAAAGCTAATCTTCTAGATGTGCATAGCAAAGAAGAAGAGAAGCTAGTTGTCAAAAACTACCCATCATAGATAGAAAAGAAGGAGCCAAACAAGAGTCTTAAAGAGATGGGAATAAGAGGATCTCTAGAAAAAGGTCTGGTTTGGTTCATCGAGTGCAAAGTTTGATCTTTACCCTTTGGTCTTGCCATTGCTAGTAGATAGATTCCCCCTTGGAGTTGTTAGTGGGCTCTTTGATGAATCTCCCATTTTCATGGAGTATGTTGTTGAACATGGATCCCTTCATTTCCTTTATGAATTTGGTTGCTTCTTGGTCCTTTCCCTTTGGAGGCAAAGCCTTGACTATTTTGGCATTTTTGTAGTCCCTCCTCTCTACTACCCTTGGTAGCGTATTCAATTACAAACTACAAAAGCTACCCACATACAATTTGGCTTGGATTTCCTTGTCACAAGTGACAATTCTAGTAGTTCAGTTATTCACTTCCACAATACATTCTTTCTTCTCTGCAAATATCCTTGTCGAGAATGAGCTCTTGCATCCTTCTTTAAGCATAACATTCATATTGTATTGGTTTGCACTGCATGCTCTTTGGCCTTTTACACTCTTCATTTTGAATACACTTAGTACTCAAAAGGAGAGAGGAAGTGATACTCAAAAGGAGACATAATGAAATGGAAATGAAATGACTGGAGAAATGAACAAAAGGAGACTACTCACATGTAGACCAAAGAGCTTGTACCTTGATACTTGATTGACTTGACAATAGAAAAGTACGACTCTTATATAGAGCACACACACACATATGAACACCAATGCATATGGGATAGCTCCTAATGTGACACATGGCATCCATAGGACACACTAGACTAGAACACACCGCACTGCCTCAACTTGGCTTCATATTCTAACAACATGTGGGTGCTATCCTCATGATAGACCTCTACCTCAGTGTACTTTTTAGTATCATTAAGTGGCAACACTTGCACTGCATGTACTTGTTTTTGTGGAGGTCTATTTGGGGCTTTAGCTCCCGCTTGTTTATTTTTAGGGTAGTTACAAGCAGCATGGTCTTTGCCCAAACATTTGAAGCAAATATTTTCCTACCTTGCCCTTTCATAATCCTCTTTCTTCAAGAGAGGATAATTTTGTGTTTGAAGCTTCTTAGGTGGTGCCTAAGAAGCCTCTTTCTTAAAGTTCCCGTTCCTTTTTAAATTGGGAAATTTGTTGAACTTAGGAACAAAACCTATTTGTTCCAAGTTCCAACTATGGATTTCCCCATTGTATCGTCATATATTTGGGCATACTTAATTGCTTCTTCAAAGGTTTTGGGAGAATTTCTTCTCACCTCAACCTTATAAGTGTCTTTGAGACCTCTGACGAAACCCCTTATCTTTTGGAATTCATCAATTCCTTTCAGCTTAAGGACTACCTCCCTATAATTTGCTATATACTAGACTAGAGTGTTTTTACCCATAGTGCAATTGTCCCAAGCCTTCCATGCTCTTTCTAATTTATTTTTTGGTAAAAAACTCTTTTAAGAAGGCTTGTTCAAACTCAACCCAATACCTCACCATTTATGGGCTTTGTTTCCAAGGGAAAGACTTGCTTCCATGAATTGATTTTCAAAAGGGGTATTCCTAAGTCAATGGAAGTCTTGCCATTTTTGCAAGAAAGTATTAATCGCATGTTTATTATGCTCCTCTTCCTCCCCATTGAAAATTAGTGGTTTCAAGTCCTTAAGAATGTTAGAGGTTTCTCTAAGTCAAGAGGTGGACCTCTCAGCTTGATTAGGAGAAGTAGTGATTTTTCCATTGAGAATTAGATAACTTGGTTTTGGCTTCAATTAGGGACTTCAATGTATCATTAATAGTTCCTAACTGTGTCTCCATGTTTTGTGTTCAAGCTTCAAGTTTAATGAATTCTCTATACGGATTTCCATAATCACCATACTCTATGTCTTCCATTTCCACGTTATCCTCCTGAGTTTCATTATGTACTTCCTCATGTATTTCCTCTCCAACTATAGCTTTTCCTTTTCTAGCCTTTCTTCGCTCTCCCTAACCATTTCATCTCTTTTTGGAGTTGTCATTATAAAAAATGCGTATTTTTCCAAAAATCATAACGCAAGAAGCTTTATACTAGAGAGAAAAATGCAATGCTCACTTCTGTGGTATTTGTTCAATGGTCTTGGATTAGTCTTCATGCTTTCTTCCACCCACAACTTCTCGCTTTCTTTAGTTTCACGATCCTTTTGATCCCACTTCTTCCACTTCCCTCGATCTCGAACTTCGAAATTCTACTTTTAGTTTTCTTTCCTTATTTATGGCGAGGCTAAGGAGTTTTGGAGCTTATGGATAATGAACTTTGAGAGGGAGAGTGGGTGCAAAGAACCTTTGGAAAGTAAAGGGGGTTTTGGGACCTTAAAGGAGAAGAAAATCCCTGTGTGACGCGGGTTTTTCTAAGGTTTAGAAACCTTCAATGATGTGTCTTCTTACTATTCTTTAAGGAGAGGATCCATGTGACATTCAAAGGTTGCACCACGTGGTGGGCAAGGGAAGCTTTGGAGGAGGGTTGGGTAGGAGAGCTGTGATGTGATGCCACGTGTAGGAGAGGCAAACTAACGTGAAGAGGTGGCAACTACTGGAAGGGAGAAGAGACTATGTGTCATCCCACAATGATGTCGCACCGTCTTGCACCACGTGTCCCCGTCATGTCGCCCAATACCATCTTGCGCCACATGTCCACCTACCAACCACACTACCAGTCGCGCAATCGCAGACGCTAGAGAGCAGAGAGTAAAGTAGAGCCGCAGACTGCGGAGAGTAGAGCAGTCACGCAAAGGATCTAACCTAAATTCAATAATTAATTCCCATAAGAGAGCATAACTGTAGACAACGCATTATTGAATTCATGCAGTCACGCAGACTGCGGAGAGTAAGTCACGCAGGCTGCGGAGTGGACAGCGAGGCCACGGATTTCACAGCAATGTTGAGTTGGCGGGTTGGATAGACTACGCAAGCAGAGGATGGATTGTGCCACTGAGGTGATGTGGCACACGTCGCGAGGGAGATCGCATGATCGATGATGTGGCAGGGAGGTAGACTCGCAAGGGTGGCAGATTAACAAGAGAGAGAATACTATATATATATATATATATATTACAAATAAATTATATTATATAATTTATATTTATTATAAATATTATTTATCTTTATATATGATCATATGTAAAAATATATAAATATGTGTGTGTTTATTTATATTTAAATATTCATATGTATATATATATATATATGTAGAGATATAAAATTTTGATTTCTCTAAGAGAGAGAGACACACACACACACACACACAAATTGATTTTGTATATAATTGTCTCCTCGTGAGCTTAGGGTTGCAGTTGATCGATGACATGGTGAGGAGACAGACTTGCCGACATGGCAGATTAATAATTGAGAGAGAGAGAGAGAGAGAGAGAGAGAGAGAGAGAGAGAGAGAGTATATAAATATCTCTAAATATTATATATAATTATTTATCTTTACATAAGATTATATAAAAATATAAACAAATATATAGGATTAAAAAATATATATATGACACATAGAATTTATATAAATATAAATAAATATATACATAGATAGATAGATATAATATTTTATATATATATATTAAATATTATTTATTATAAATATGATCATATATAAAAATATGTAAATATGTGCATTTATTTATATTTAAATATTCACACACACACACACACACACACACACATATATATATGTAGAGATATAAAATTTTGATTTCTGAGAAAGAGAGAGAGAGAGAGAGAGAGAGATTTTGTATTATACAATTGTCTCCCTATGAGCTTAACCAATTGGTGCAAGAGGAAGTATTCAAACGGAGGCCTATCAATCAAGGACTCCAAATGACGTGGCGGGGAGGGGAGAGAGAGAGAGAGAGAGAGAGAGAGAGAGAGAATATTATATTTATATATATTATATAAAAATATAAACGAATATATATATGACACATAGAATTTATATAAATATAAATAAATATATACATAGATAGATATAATATTATATATATATATATATTTTTTATATAAATTATATTTATTATAAATATTATTTATCATTATATATGATCATATATAAAAATATATAAATATGTGTATTTATTTATATTTAAATAAATAAATATATGTATATATATATATGTAGAGATATTAAATTTTGATTTCTCTAAGAGAGAAAGACAGAGAGAGACAGAGACAGAGACTATATATATATAAATAAATATATATATATATATATATATATATGTATATGTATATATATATGTATATGTATACATATTATATATATATATATATATATATATGTATATGTATACATATTATGTATACATATATATACATAATATGTATACATACACACACACATATATATATATATATATAAATATTATATGTTAATATATTTATTAGAAATATTTATCTATCTTTATATATGATTATATAGAAGTATAAATAAATATATAGGTCTCCCCGTGAGCTTAACCAATTGGTGCAAGACTTGAGAGGTCCCAAAGTGACTAACAAGCACTGCAAATCACGAAGGAAGTATTCAAAAAAAGGCCTATCAATCACAAGGACTGGGGGACATCAAGTTTATACTGTATGGCGAAGCGCACTACAAGAAAGGAATCCCTTCTTCAAGGAAACATACAATCATCTGCAAGAAAGGAATCCCTTCTTCAAGGAAACATACAATCATCAACTCAATTGCACCGATGTCCAAAGTATAGGAAACACATCTCCCAAGGTGTTCCCATAGAACCTAAAGTTTCCTTCTCGATATCTTCCTTCACCTCAAGAGAGTAGAATGTTTGTCTAGCGTAACAGTCTATACCTTAAGGCTAGAAAGACTAAACACCAACACCTACGAGTATATAATTCTCTTCTCCATATCTCTATCTTGATAGACCTTATTTGTGAGGTTGCATTGAAAGCGGCAATGCCATGTACTCTTGCCTTCTTTTCCTCGGGCAAATCAACAGTTCGTGTCGCATCGCGTCTCTTGGAAAATCAGTGTCACAGGCTCCTTCAATCGATTGGCATACGCTTTTGCTCCCACACAGCTCGTTCGCTTCTAAACAAGCTCTCTCTGCTTCTCGTAATCAAGGTCGCAAATCTTTGCCAGCATGCAAATGAATTGCCCGTTCAAACACTTATAGCAAGGAGGCACCCTAAAAGAGATCATTAAAAAAAATTCCACGCAGTCGGCTCTTCTCTACGGATCGCTCACAACGCGGAATGGACATTCGGTTGTGTTATTGGAAGAAAGCCAGACAACGATGTGCAGAGCAGCAGCAGCATATATGACAAAGGGCCGGCCGACGAGAAGCTGCATCGAAATAACGCAAAGGAGTAGCCGAGCATGTAAAGGAGCCGCGAGTAGCGCAAGGAGCTCGAAGATGGTGTATGCAGGAGCTCGTAACAACGGCGATGGCGCATATAGTGGAAGCTTTATGGGTTGCTAAATTTGTTGTGACAATAGCATAGATTTATTTACCGCAGGCAATCAGCTACAACAACTCCCAAGCTTGTTGGTAGAATAAGCTTGTAACCCGAGCGGCTTGCGACTTCAGCAACTTTACGAATCATCACAAAGATGAGGAGTCTCTGATACCAATGTTACAACTCAAAGGAGGGCTTGGATTCATTCACCACCTAGCCACCGTCGGATCCTCACGTGAGCTCCTTCTCTTGCCTTCATACCTTTTGTGAGCTCCCTCTAGAATCCACCCCTGAACGCAACACTTGCCAAGTGTCTCCTTGTCTGGTGCCATGTGTCCCACTAGGAACCTTAGAGAGGGCTCCGCTTTTGCACCCGTCGTATGCTTAAGCCAAGTATAAGCCGAGACCCAAGCCTTTGTAGCCACACCAAAAAGTAGGTGTTGTCAAGCCCTCTGGTTCCCCGCCTCACCATAATCATGTCATGACCCTTCCGTGATTATGGTTGACGTAACACAAACTCTACACACCCATTCCTTTGCTAGACTCACACTCTCAACAACCCATCATCTATTCAGTACAATGCCTATGCCTCCACAAGCCATTTCAATGCCACACTCACACGTGCTAATAATTCACACAACTATTTGTAATAGCAATGAAAACACCCATGCCAACAACAATAATCACCACCACAATCATTGACTCCTCCTGCTTAAACATGCTTAGCATGCCCTCCAGGTTGGGCATCTCGCCTATGATGTTGCTCAATCACCTTTGTTGTAGATTTTCCATGCCAACAACAATAATCACCACCACAATCACTGACTCCTCCTCCTTAAACATGCTTAGCATGCCCTCCAGGTTGGGCATCTCGCCTCTGATGTTGCTCAATCACCTTTGTTGTAGATTTCCTCGGTACTTGATTAGGACTTGATCTTGACTTCTTTGCCAAAACCACCTTTGTTGTAGATTTCCTCGGTACTTGATTAGGACTTGATCTTGACTTCTTTGCCAAAACACTTGGCATGGTTCCTTCATGGTGTCTTCCATTGACATACGCATCAGGTATACTCCTTGATTATTGAGATGATTCTATTTTTATTGCCAGGTATTGATCCACGTGAGGTAGGGATATCTTGAGTATCTGCAAACATGACACGAACCCTGTCACCTCTTATTGGCACACTTTCTTGGACAAGGGCAGGATACATGACCTTGGCACAGTCTAAAAGGGTGACAAGGACATACAAGGGCAGTGTGAAAGCATGTAATGAAATGAAAGGCACACAAACTAATGTGCTTGCACCTGTGCAGGCTTGGGTTGCAATGGTTCCCCCCTCCGTAAAGAGTATCTACTGGTCATTACTGTTTGTCAATGCGGGGAGATACAATTGTTGCTAAAATTATTCTGCCAGGTCAACCTAAGAAGTGTACGAAGGGCTATTTGAGCTTTTTGGCCTTAAACTGCCATAAATATCAAGAATAAACCTTAGCGCATTGCCTTCCTTACATCTAGACTTCATTCTTGGATGGTCCAAATGATTCATACTTTGGCCAAAGGCTCTCTTTGACCTTAATGTGCTTCATCAAGTCCTTCACTTTGTTATTAGACCCCTTTACTTTCAGGATTCAACAAGGTTATTCTTGCATCTCGTTGAGATGGAGATTGAGTTTTTTGTTACTAGAAGTAGAGAATGGGGATGAATGGCTGGTATTTCATACTTCCCCTTTGAAAACATTCATTTTGTTAGGGAGACTTTCTCATGTAAAATCTATATTCATGGAGTTAAGATTCTATGTATTTCTCTTATTGTATTCCAAATTTGTTAATTCTATGTGATGCATTGGTCTTTGTGTCTTGGCACCTTATGTGTTCACGACTTGATGAGGAGAAATGCTCTAGCAAAACCACAAGTGTGGTTGGCATAAGTCAAGCCTATGTTGCAAGTAAGTTGTTGAAGATGAGGATCAAGGACAAGATGACCTAATCCTATTGTGGCCAAGTTAGACATATGGTATAACATTCATTCATTGACCCCAACCTTGATTTTATCTTCTAAAAATTATTCATGCAAATGAAATGGCTATGTCTTTTGATGATGTGGACGTGTATATCACTTACCAATTCTCGATGTTGTCTTATTGAGATCTGACCACCTTCTATTGATATCAATTGAAAAAGAATGAAAGCTAAAAATCTCATGTGGGCATTGGCTACTTTAAAAGCTTTTGATGTATTCCGGGGACTTTTGTGGACTGATCTTCCTTTTCAAATTTGACCTCATAATGAATTGCTTGTCATATTGAAAGCTAATTGCATGTGAATAAATTTCAATTATGATTCCTTGAAGTTGATTGCATCTAAATAAATCCAATTGTTGATTTTAATGATGTATATTGATCTATTACATAACTCTCTCCATGAAACGTTAAGGAAATGTGATACATATTGATTGCTTTTCAATTGATTTTGTTATCCTTTCTTGATGGAAGTTAGATTTTTAAAAATTCTACATGAACTTCCCATATGCTGAAATAGTCAACATTGCATTAGTAGGAAATATTCATTCACATCATGAAGTTTTCAAAGCAATGGATGATACACTTTATGCATAATCAAACCTCCCTAGAAGATGACAATATTGAGAACTTGAATCCTTCTGACTGGGTTGCTCCTTCAACAGGTTTTGATATATTTGTCACAAGCAACATAGCATTGATGTCTAAGGTTCTCATCCTTGATTATATTTACTTTTTTACCCATCTTAGTTAATGTTTCGATGTTGATGTAGGATATTCAACTTTTCATTGTAGAGAAAAACTTAATGACTTTGATGTCTTAGTTATTGCTGACCTGGATATGATGCCGCGGGTTAATGGAGCTGTAATCTCTGCTGCCCATCATTACAAAGTTACAACTAGGAAATGGAAGTGGACAAATTGTTGATGTGGAGTTGATGTGTCTCTGACAAACTCTTTTTTTCACGCACCCACTCATGGTCCCATTGAGGGGCACAATTGCCCAGGACTACACTCTTTGAGCAAGATTTGAATGAGGGGAGCTGCTCGGGTCCCTTCTGCTTGAGCTGCTGGTGCTCCTCAATAAACTTGGAATTTTAAGATGTGGCATCACTAGAATCACTTTTGATTCCAAACAATTCTACTCTAAAAGGTCTATAATGTGCTCCAAATCCTCTATTCCTCAGTGGGTATCTTCCTTTCTTTGCCTTTACGTTACTGGGAGGTAGCAAGCTAAGGGTGTCCACTTCCGGACCACTTTCGGGTGAGTGTGACACCCGCTCGAGTGAAAATACAAAGGTTTTGCTTCGGTCTCCTATACCTCGATCGAGGTCCTCGATCGAGGTATAAGCTCCAATGAAAATCACACACGAGCACAACCGAGCCTAGCCCATACCTCGATCGAGGTACCTAGCTTTTTTGCCGAACCGAGCCTGTACCTCGATCGAGGTTTGCTGGCAGGCTAGCTACACATGCCACATCTACCTCGTCGAGGTATTGTGGCCATCCAGCTCAACCTCGATCGAGGTCACGTGGCATGTCCAGCATACCTCGATCGAGGTATGTGCCATCCGAAAGGGCAGCCAACAGGGCGGATGACATACCTCGATCGAGGTATCGTGGACACATGACTTGGCATCCCGTTTCCGCCAACACACCACGATCGAGGTATCGTGGCATGTCAAAACCTCCATCAACGTGGATGTACCGAGATGTATGGGCATGTCACAATACCTCGATCGTGGTATCGTGGCATGGCCATACCTCGATCGAGGTATATGTGCCGGGATGTATGCGCATGGAAAGAATACCTCGATCGAGGTATTGTGGCATGCCAACGAGATGCATGGTTATGTCAAGAATACCTCGATCGAGGTATCGTGGCATGCCAATACCTCGATCGAGGTATATGTACCGTGATGTATGCGCATGGAAAGAATACCTCGATCGAGGTAGGTAAACCCTAATTTTTATTATAAAAGGAGAGCGACCCCCTTCATTCCACATACCTCGATCGAGCTCTGCCTCATTCACCGATTTCGGATTTGCCGGACTTCGACAGAAGAGCGCGAGCGACGGAGAGCGACGAACGGAGTTCGACGGAGATGGACGGAGCAGGAGCGGGAGAGTCCAGGTTGGCATTTTCTTTTGTGTAGCATTTTCTTTTATGTAGCATTTTCTTTTATGTAGCATTTTCTTTTATGTAGAATTTGATTTAATTTTAGTTTAAAAGAAAAATTATAAAATGCACTTTAATGTTTTTCTGAAATTTTAATGTTTTTCTGAAATTTAAGAATTACGGGATTTTTTATTTAAAATGTGAAAATTAAAAATTTTTTTTTAATAGAGCTTTTTTTAGTAAATAAAAAAACGTTGATATTATTAATTATAAAATATTTATAAATTTGAAATGTAGTTGAAATTTTTTTTTTTAATTTTTAAATAACGACATTTATAATTTAAAATGTGAAAATTTTAATTTTAAAAAACGTAATTTAAAATTTCAGTTTATAAGAAAAATTATAAAATGCATTATAAATTTAGTTTTTCTTAAATTTATAAATTACGAGATTTTTTATTTAAAATGTGAAAATTAATTATTTTTTTTTTAAATAGAGCTTTTTTTAGTAAATAAAAAAACGTTGATTGCAGTTAATTATAAAATATTTATAAATTTGAAATGTAGTTGTAAAATTTTTTTTTTAATTATTAAATTACGACATTTATAATTTAAAATGTGAAAATTTTAATTTTAAAAAACGTAATTTAAAATTTTAGTTTATAAGAAAAATTATAAAATGCATTATAAATTTAGTTTTTCTTAAATTTATAAATTACGAGATTTTTTATTTAAAATGTGAAAATTAATTATTTTTTTTAAATAGAGCCTTTTTTAGTAAATAAAAAAAGTTCATATTAATAATTATAAAATATTTATAAATTTCAAATGCATTTGTAAATTTTATTTTTTAATTTTTAAATTACGACATTTATAATTTAAAATGTGAAATTTTAAAATTTAAAAATCGTTTAATGAGGCTTTTTTTATTAAAAATGTGAAAATGTTAAATATTTCTGTTTTTTTTATGAGGTAGAATTTAAAAGAGAAAAAATAAAAAATTTTAGGTTAAAAGAGAAATAATAAAAATTTTCTAAATTTGAAATGCAATATAATGTTTTTTTGAAATTTATGAATTATGACATTTTTTATTTAAAATGTGAAAATGAAATTGTATTTTCAAAATAGAGCTTTTTTATATGAAATTGTATTTTAAAAAAACGTTCATATTAATAATTATAAAATATTATAATTTTGAAATGCATTTGTAAATTTTTTTAAAATTTTTGAATTAGGAGTTCTATATTTCTGTTTTTTTAATGTAGCATTTTCTTTTTGGTAGAATTTAATTAAATTTTAGTTTATAAGGAAAATTATAAAAAATTTCAAAATTTATAATGCATTTTAATGTTTTTTTGAAATTTGTAAATTATGACATTTTTTATTTAAAATGTGAAATGAGATTTTTTTTTGTTAAATAGAGCTCTTTCTATTAAATAAAAAACGTTCATAGGAATAATTTTTAAGTATTTATAAATTTGAAATGCATTTGTAAATTATTAATTTTTTTTGAATTACGACATTTAAAATTTAAAATTTAAAATGTGAAAATTTTAAATTTAAAAAACGTTTAATGAGGCACAAGACTCGCTCGACTTATCAAATTAATAAGACATTTTGTATAAGACTCGCTCGACTTATCGAATTAATACACAAACATAAACCTACTAGTCAACTATTGGAGTTGGACATTAAAGATTGACTAGTGACATGGTTGGTGACCAAAGCTTGAAGTTGACTAGACACTTTGGGACAAGCAAGTTCTTTAGAAGGAAACTAGGTTTAAGCTTGGGTAATCATCCCTAATATATTGGGAAATTACTAATGATAAATCATCCTTTAACTATTTGGCAATTAGTAAGGATCGATTCTACTAGGAAATAAGTCGAAGGCATATGTCCCCTATTAGTCAATAGATTGATTAGACTAAGCATGCATGATAAGGCTATAGCTTGGAAATGCCTAGATAGTGGCTTAGTCCAAATCTTCAATATCCCTTAAGAAGACATGAAATAGTGGCTTAGACCTTAAGAAGACATGGAGTTGCAAATGTCTAATTCTTCTAAGTTATGCATAGACTCTAGCATAACTGAAAAAAGAATATTACAAGATTGAGAATATTTGGATGGGTCTTCAAGAACTCGAATATTACGGTCTGTGCCTATAAACTGTTTGAGATTCTTATGCTATCACTATGGCATGCTTTAGATCTAGCACTTTGATCATGTTTGTTGTCTAGTTCCATAATTCATCTACTTCTCTTATATGTATAAGAAGAAAGAAATACGCCATAGAGAAACTGAAAGTTTAACTAGAATACCTAACATTCATTGCACATGGGACTCTAGTGGATCTATATTCATTCCACATTCATGCTAATATATGCAAGTGTTTTGATCAACTATAGACCTAAGTTCAAATAGAGCCTGTTAATGACTGAATCTCTCCTAATCATCCCTTAATGATCATAGATAAGAGACTTAAGAGAGAGAGAACTCCATAACCTTCAAGAGTCGACATTTGAAGCATCCCATTCCATGTTGTTTGCTACATGGCAGCTCGCCATGTGGCACACATACATCCCTTTTTGCACCGTAGGGAAACCTATGACTAATGTTAACAACATTTATCTTGTCTTTTACAAACGACTAAGATGTTTTCCCAAAAAGACTTTGTATCAATAATCACGTGAACCACCTCATAACCAAAATAGTGCGGATGCTACATATCTCCTTTCCCTCGTTGAAACTATGTCACACATGGAATGTCAACCACATGCTCAAGGAATTATATGCTAGTTTCATTGTAAGCAAGGGTGGTCTCTTTCTTGCTAGTCCAACCATAGGCAACGGTGACGCTTATTACTTGAGCTCAACCAAAATTAACATTAGTTATCGTATGCAACCCTTCCCATTGCATAGGGACATCCAAGGATTTAATTTTCAAAGTTTTTGAATCCTCTTCTAGGGATCTTGTGCCCTTTGTTGTTGCTACGTATGTGGATGATCTCATTCCAAAACTATTTTTACAACTAGAAGTCGAGTGAGTCTTATACAAAATGTCTTGAACCAAGTGATGATCTATAGGAATGGCCAGTAGTTGAGGTGGATTGCCCAACCAAAATAGATAATATTGAGAAGGCTTAATTATTTTCTCAAAGTTCTCACTTTAAAAGGTTTGTAGTGTGAACCCGCTCTCATTTTTAATGTGTAGTCCGAGAAATACTAGATGCACCTTGCTTGTGTATCGTTCAAAGTAATGTATTAGGTATCCTTCTATCTCCTCCATATCTATTGCAAACCCAAGGCAGTAAAGCATTCAAAGAAGGTCTTATTAACCAAACCTCTCCACTATCTGTCCTTAGTATAGGGGCCATTAGTGGACAATGTGGTCCTTACACCACATGTGGAAAAGTTTCATATTGGATAAAAAGTGAAAAAAGGGAAACGTATAAGGAGAAAATACTTGAGACATCTAAGTTTTAAAATGCAACGACTAGAGTGAAAAAATTCTAATCAAAATTAAGAATTATTAATAATATTGATTAATATTGAGCCACACATTTGGCCCATCTACCGGTCGGTAGGTGCACAGGATCTACCTCATCAAGGAGTACGTACAAATAGTTTTCATTGCGTAAATAGATTATAAGTCATATTGAATAGAATATTATTTTCATTACCCAAATAGAATATTAATTTCCATGTGTTTTTTTTGTGCATGCGCCAGCCAGCGCACAGGTTCTAGCACCACTATTCGTATGCAGATAGAGATGCTGAGAGCTGAGATGAGGGCACTGCAGGATGCTAGGGCACCCCCTCACTTGGTGGCGAGCCTGGATTCAGTTATTGAGGCTCTGAGTCGATTGGAGACAGTTGAGGATGTTGTGGATAGCTTTCAGGCACAGGCCGAGGCGGAGATCACTGGTGGTGGCTTGGTTTGGAGAGCGATTCGACAGTTGTTTGAGCGGGAGTCACATCACAGGGAGGCCTTGGACGACATGTTTTGGGATGGTCACACCGAGGGCCAGCGACCACGATCAGGGCTCCCCTTGCATATTTTACGGTGTAGGCACCCCATCATAGCAGCACACATTTATCCGAGATATCTTGCTGCGAATGGTGGTCGGTTGCCTCACAACCGCCAGATAGCGAGGTCGTTTGCCATGCAGCTTTATGCTGAGTTTGTCCTTGGTCATCGGGTGGACTACCTCAGTACCCGTCCAGGATCAGGAGCGGGACGTGGTAGGATGGGGCACCAGGAGCGGCAGATTGTAGGTGTTCGGCGTCGACGCGAGGGACCAGAGTTGCACACCATCCCTGCACCGGCACTGCGAGCGGTGGGAGGACAGATTAGGGGAGATGTTCATTCAGTGGCATCATCCTTGCAGCACATGGTCTCGGCCCTATCGAGATCTATTGCGATTCCACCTCCCCCACCTCGGTCATCGATGGAGCGTCCCACATCTACACCACCTCCCACATCTACGGCGCCTCAGCACGAGTTGGAGGCTCGAGACAGACGGATTGCAGAGTTGGAGGCTGTGTTGGCCGAGTCTAGGGATGAGGTTAGTTATTTTGATTATGTTAGTTTATTTTTTTGTAGCATGTTTTGAACTAAAGTTTTTTGGTTAATTCTCACCATGTACGCGACATGTTTGCATTGCAGGCACATCTATTGCGTCAGGAGATGGAGTCTCGCGTACGACTCTTGCGTCAGGAGATGGAGTCTCGCGTACGACTCTTGCAGACAGATTTGGAGGAGCAGAGGATTCGGACACGCATAGCATACCATCGCGCAGAGCACTATATCTTGCAGTTGAGGCATATCAGTCGTGATCCGTCGCGCCATAGGATCGACCCCAGTGTGGCCCTATACCCTGCTCCTCCTGTAGATGTGCCGGACTAGGACACCGATAGACGCAGCAGTCGTAGTGAGGCTTCCTACCTCCACTTGTGTCCTCTGCCACGAGGACTTTGACACCGTAGGGTGGTTTGGTCTAGGGTGCGGCCACATCGCACATCTCCACTGCATGACCCGCCACATGGTGGCACGTTCAGTGTGCCCGGTATGCTTTGCCGACATTGATGTGGCGACATACAGAGGACTGGGCATGGATGATCTATATCCTGGTCATCGTCAGGCTGTTGATCCATTCGCCCATGTAGTCCTGACAGAGCACTACAGGGAGGAGGCACAGAGAGCATTGCTGATGCAGGAGGGTGCGGATACATCAGTGGTTGCATCATGCGTTCCACGCCGCTTTTCGTACGGTGACTTCATGCCAGGTGACGAGGCACGAGCGGAGGAGGCACGCCGGATTGAGCGAGAGGCAGAGCTGCAGACATCATTGCAGCAGTGGGTGGAGCAGCAGCTAGGGCGGGGCCGAGACCAGCGTATTTCACATGTAGAGACGATTACTCGCGCTGGATTTGAGGCACGAGTATTCGCAGATGCACGGCTATGGGAGCTGAGACGCGCGTACATAGAGGAGGCGAGGGATGCAGAGATGGCAGCAGTGGCGCGTGCAGCATGCCCTCCTCCTCATCAGGATGAGGCTGGCCCATCTCATGCAGGTGATGAGGCTGGCCCATCTGAGCCGGCATTGCCTGAGGGCACACAGCGGACGGTTGGGCAGCGAGTCATACAGGAGCCACGTCAGCGTTCCACTAGAGGATCATATGTAGAGTTATCAGATTCAGATTCAGATTGATTGTTTAGGCTTCACACGTTTCTTGTATAGGGATGCACTTTTGTAGCATGATGATGATGATGTACAGATTCATTTTGGTACTTTCATGATATTGTTCCCACTTTTATGATGTATGAGCATTTTCGTACTTTCATGATGTTCTTCACACTTTGTTTATCTCAGTTTATCTCAGTTTATAGTTTGTTTAATACATAAGGTATTCAAAAAAGAATGCCATGTGAAGTAATTGTAAACATTAAACATTAATTGCAAACATTAAACATTAAACATATCAAAATTCATATTATTTTGGATGAAAATTTTATTTTGCGGATAAAAGTTTTTCATTTCTTAAACAAAAATTTTATTCTATTCATGTTTGTCAATAAAGTGTGTTTCAAAATCCAAATTTTCATCAATTTTTCAAAAAGACAACTATTGTCATATTCATGCTTCCAAATCTAGCCTTCCGATCTTAATATCAAAATATGTTGAAATTCAACCATTTGATAAACTAATTTGTATAAAAAGAAAATTACTTTTTTTGGACAATGCCATAGCCCAATGTAAAATTGTTTCATCAAATGAAATTAGATATTAAAGTAACATCAATTTTACCAACTTTCAATTTGATATGGGCACTTGCATAGAAAACGATTGGTATTTCAAAGAAAAAGCTCTAGCAACTCTCTTAGTTGAATGAAGCAGTTTCTTCTCCTTTGCAATTTGTCATGTTTTTTAAATTAAAGGAGAGAATACTTTTTGCAAATGGTAATACTAGACATTTTTAGGTTCTGCAATAAAATATAAGTAATATTTTATGCATTCTTTTTTCACAATTCTAGTTTTTTAATATTATTGACATGAAGCGTATATTTTGTCCCTACAATTTTTAAAAAATATAAATTTTAAGGGGATTTTTTTCAAAAATGGAGTTAGACTTGTCCTCTACATGATTTTGCTATTATTTATTATGACTCGGTGTTTAATTTGTCTGTTATTGTTAACAATACTTGTGCTAATTGGTGATCAAAGAAAACAAGACCTAATTATTTGTCATATTCGAACCACAATCACATGTGCCTTCCAAATCACAATCGCATATGCCTTCCAAGTTTCTAAGGACTATTTCAATTTCCTTAATATGACATTTGCCAATGCACCAATCTAATTATTATGCATGTATAAAAGATAATGAACATAAAGAAGAGAAATCAACACAATTGGCAATTAATGCATGTATACGGGAATACAAGGAAGGTGTAGCATGCTAGCCCACCATTTTATTTCACTATTTTCTTTTGCATTTAGTGGTTTATGTACAAGAGAAAGGATTGGCGGTTGGTATAAGGAAAAGTGTTGGTATTTGGTTTATGTAAAAAGAAAGGGTTGTTGCACAGGCTATGCACCAAAAAAATATACACATATTAACAATCCCACTTCTCCCTTTTAAACTCCACTCATGTATGGGAGTACAAGGAAGGTGTGACATGTTAGGCCACAATTTAATTTTACTATTTTCTTTTGACTTTGGTGGTACGCTAACGTGTAGTCGTGCAAGTAGGGATTGCTTCTACGTCGCGCAAACCAAATCAGTTGGAGACCAAATCTTGCGTCGATGTACGTCTAGGGTAGCCTAAGAGGCGTGTGAAGTTTCGTCCCCAACAGGGTTTAGGATTTAGGGTCCAGGGTTTAGGGTTTAGGGTTTGGGGTTTAGCCGTGCTAGTAGGGATTGCTTCTACGTGGCGCAAACCAAATCAGTTGGAGACCAAATCTTGCGTGGATGTACGTCTAGGGTAGCCTAAGAGGCGTGTGAAGTTTCGTCCCCAACAGGGTTTAGGATTTAGGGTCCAGGGTTTAGGGTTTAGGGTTTAGCCGTGCTAGTAGGGATTGCTTCTACGTGGCGCAAACTAAATCAGTTGGAGACCAAATCTTGCGTGGATGTACGTCTAGGGTAGCCTAAGAGGCGTGTGAAGTTTCGTCCCCAACAGGGTTTAGGATTTAGGGTCCAGGGTTTAGGGTTTAGGGTTTAGGGCTTAGCCGTGCTAGTAGGGATTGCTTCTACATGGCGCAAACAAAATCAGTTGGAGACCAAATCTTGCGTGGATGTACGTCTAGGGTAGCCTAAGAGGCGTGTGAAGTTTCGTCCCCAACAGGGTTTAGGATTTAGGGTCCAGGGTTTAGGGTTTAGGGTTTAGGGTTTAGCCGTGCTAGTAGGGATTGCTTCTACGTGGCGCAAACTAAATCAGTTGGAGACCAAATCTTACGTGGATGTACGTCTAGGGTAGCCTAAGAGGCGTGTGAAGTTTCGTCCCCAACAGGGTTTAGGATTTAGGGTCCAGGGTTTAGGGTTTAGGGTTTAGGGTTTAGCCGTGCTAGTAGGGATTGCTTCTACGTGGCGCAAACCAAATCAGTTGGAGACCAAATCTTGCGTCGATGTACGTCTAGGGTAGCCTAAGAGGCGTGTGAAGTTTCGTCCCCAACAGGGTTTAGGATTTAGGGTCCAGGGTTTAGGGTTTAGGGTTTAGGGTTTAGCCGTGCTAGTAGGGATTGCTTCTACATGGCGCAAACAAAATCAGTTGGAGACCAAATCTTGCGTGGATGTACGTCTAGGGTAGCCTAAGAGGCGTGTGAAGTTTCATGCCCAACAGGGTTTAGGATTTAGGGTCCAGGGTTTAGGGTTTAGGGTTTAGTCGTGCTAGTAGAAATTGTAAAAATGTATGCATTTGTCCTTCCACGTGGCGCATACCAAATCAGTTGGAGACCAAATCTTGTGTGGATGTACATCTAGGGTAGCTTAAGAGGCGTGTGAAGTTTCGTCCCCAACAGATAAGTCCACGTGTGTATTTCATTAGTACGTGCGTCATTTTTCATACGTAGTCACGAGTGCTAGTAGGGATTGTAAAAATGTACGCAACTGTCCTTCCATGTGGCGCATACCAAATCAGTTGGGCACCAAATCTTGCGTGGATGTACGCCTACGGTAGCCTAAGAGTCGTGCGAAGTTTCATTTCCAACAGATAAGTCCACACGCGTATTTCCTCATTACATGCGCCATAGCTCATACGTAGTCGTGCTAGTAGGGATTGCAAAAATGTACGCATTGTACCTTCCACGTGGCGCATACCAAATCAGTTGGGCACCAAATCTTGCGTGGATGTACGTCTACGGTAACCTAAGAGCCGTGCAAAGTTTAATCTCCAACAGATAAGTCCACATGCATATTTGGTTAGTACGTGCGCCATTTCTCACACGTAGTCGTGCTAGTAGGGATTGTAAAAATGTACGCATTATACCTTCCACGTGGCGCATACCAAATAAGTTGGAGAACAAATCTTGCGTGGATGTATGTCTAGGGTGGCCTAAGAGTTGTGCGAAGTTTCATTCCCAACAGATAAGTCCACACGCGCATTTCGTTAGTACATGCGCCATAGCTCATACGTAGTCACGAGTGCTAGTAGGGATTGTAAAAATGTACGCATTGTACCTTCCACGTGGCGCACACCAAATCAATTCAGACCAAATCTCGCGTGGACTATTGGCTAGGGTGGCCTAAGAGTCGTGCAAAGTTTCATCCCCAACAAGCAAGTCCACACGCGTATTTCGTTAGTACGTGCGCTATTTTCTTAGTCACGTTTTTAAAATGTCCTAATGCACAAAACAAATTACAACATTACTACTAATAAATAATTTTTTGTATTACAAACACAACAAATCCCATTGAGAAGACATCGGACATCATGTTAAAAATAGAATCTAATACAATGATGTGTATGAACGTGTATACAGCCATCATAGTGAAATACAAAATATGAGTCCATGAAAATTACAATGGTACGGTCACACAGTGAGCCAATACATATCGAATACAAAAAAGTGTAATCAACTAGTGATACCCAATAAAAATCAATCTGATCAACTGATGATCCCAAAAAATAAGATATGTAATGTGCTACTCCTCAGGATCAGCTCTCATGCCAATAGTTGCAAGTATGCTCTCGTGATCCGCCACTGCAAGGCGCCATCGTGGAGTGGACGTCGCCTTGCGAGTGCGAACACGACTCAAAGTAATCTTGATCCCAACAACAAGATGAGAATACATGTATGCCTCCTGATCTGCCATGTACTCCTGGAACTCAATATAGCGACCACGCCTCTGTATCTGCTGAAAATAGTGGCCACCGACAATCATGCTATGAGCATTGAAGTGCATCCCATGCCCATCCACTGTATCCTCATTCAGCACACTCTTCAGCATAGAGCATCGCAACAAGTAATAATCCACACCCTCCTCATTGCCCTCCGAAGCAATAACCGCGAAGATATCACCAATACGCAAAATATCTGTAAGCTGGTCATAATCTCTAGAGGAACTGAATCCCGCATCCTGATCATCATGTATCTCCTCCCAAGGCTGGAAGGGAGAAAGCACTCGCCGTACCCATGGATCGGCCCATGGTATCATGGAGCACCCTCCCCAATCATCATCAATGCATGCAGAGCAAAAACATGCAAACCGTCGAGAAAAGATCGCAGGGTGAGACTCACCTACACTCCTGATGGAATGGAAATCAAGAGTGCCAGGCACAGAACGACAATCGAAAGGCCTCGACCGATCAAGACTCCCAATGTCCACGCACCAAAAATACCGGCTCACCACCCTATCGTCACGCGACTGAAACGAGGACGTAGCACTAGTGGATAAGTGCTGGCTGCACCACCGCACCACATCATGTGCATCCTTGAAGCGATCGGCACTGTGACGCAACTGGTATCGACGCAAAGCACGCTTCACGCAAGCACCTGCACCATCGTGCTCTCCCTTACCGTGCCCTGTCTCGAAGTAGCTCCATGTGATCGGAATGCCTGTCTCACGGTGCCATCTGCAGAACCAATAAAACTGTCTAACGGATTTGAACTGACCGCCGCAACCGTCTGACCAAATCCAGCGCCGCTGCCATGTGACACCATGATCCCTCAAGAAACTATCATGCAAAGTGAAGCAATGCTGCACAAAATGGGCATCATGCGATCGATCATCACTAATGTAGAAGTGATACTCTCGCACAATGATGCGTGAGTCCATGGTGCTATCAATGCCATCCACATGAGCCTGTGCATGACGATAGCTAATGTGCACAAATATAGCAACCTGCAATATGGCATTGAAAAAAAAATATGACTATTGAAATAATTCAATATAATGAGGCGGGGAAAAAATCAATACTCAATCACACGTCACCTGTTCGGAGAAATAATACTCCGATTGGATCTCATGCTGTGGTGCAAAGGTGTAATTCTCCGCAAAGTCCACCACTGAGACAACCACCCCTATAGGAAATGTCCTCAAACATGCACGAAACTGACGATCCTCCCATTTCGCAGTGTGCGAGTGGCGTATGTAGCGGTACAGCTTCCCTCGAAAACAGTCAATGAATACAACACGTGGTGTCTCCTTTTCCACAAGCTGCAACCTCCTCGACTGTGCACCACCATCTAATGTCAAGGTACAGTACTCATACTGCTGCCAACAAACCATCTGCACATCACAAGTATCTAGTGCAACTCGTGGCACTCTGGCAAAGTCACCACACAAAGTACACGTGCCTTCCACACAATCAAGGGAGTGGAATAAGGCATCACCATCTCGTGTACACAATATGGAATGAATGAAGTCGCGAGGGCTAGTAGGAACCACTCCCCTATGACCATCAAGGGAACGGAATACGTCATACATCAATCCAAAATCCACATGGTAGCGACAACAGCATGTGTCACGCTCCTGAGAGCATCGCACAAACCATGGCCTGCATCGCTCAAATGACCTCTGCCCAATCTTGAACTCCAGGTGCGCCTCTACAAACTGAGTGTACAACTCAGTCTGGGTACACTCCAAAAAACATGCACCATGCTCAATGTACACACCGCGTGACACCCTCTTCCGCAATGCCTTCTTGAACACCGGGGATGCTCTGCAATGCTCCTCCCAAAACTGTTGTATGAAGGACCTAGTGGAATCATCCAACAATCGATCGCAGCGAGGTGCACGACCACTCGAAGCCCAAAGAGCATCAGTCTCACTATCCTCTAGACTCTGCCTCCTAATGATGCCTGCTCGCAATGTGCGCGGTGCAATCTGAAGAAGACGTGAAGCGGTACGCACATGGCCTATCATATGAGGTCTACTAATGGCAGCCACAATAGCACGACGTGCTGCCAAGGCATCACTGGAGTTCCTATGCTTAATAGAAGCATAGGAACGTCGAACACTGCTAAGGACCTCGCTAGATACAACCCTATCTCTACGTGCACCAAGACCAGCAAGCCTCCTACACTCTACCAAGTCAGGGTGATCAATCAGGGACGTAAGAAGAGAAGACTGCGAAGCTGGCGTGAGGTCACAAAAAAAAGACTGCACAATCTTGCTAGCACGACGACGGATAGTGGACTTCGGCAAGTCACGTCGTGAAGCAACACTGCTGCTGCAAGGTGGGGCAACGGGATCAATGGGAGATGGTAGGGTGGACGGGGGAAGGGAGGCGCCAAGCGGAGCGGGGGGAGGGGGAGGGGGGAGGGTGGAGGGGGAAGAGGTAGAGGTGGAGGCCAAAATGTAGGTGGCTAGGGGAAGGGCGGAGGCTAGAGGTAGGGGAGCGGATGAGCATGGGGGGACAATGGAGGTGGGGGTGGGGGTGGAGGTGGGATGTAGAGGTAGAGCTGGAGGTGGATCAGTGGTGGCAGCGCGAGCTCGAGCTCTAGAGGCTCTCTTGCGCTCACGAGCCTTCCGTTTGCGCTCCTCGTCAATGAGATTTGGGGGGGGGTTCCTACATCTTTCACGTCTACTAGCTCTACGGCTTTGAGAACCCATTCTCAATGAAAGTAGGATGGAAGGTGTGACAAAGTGATGAGGAGGCAAGAATGGCTAAGAATGGGTGAAATGAACCAAAACGTGGTGTCTTATAGAGAGCCTCAACTCATCCACTAGATTGCTCTTAGATTGCTCTTCATTATTATTGGTGGAGAGGTGCTAAGATTGATACTAATTGGCTTAGTTTTGGTGGAGAGGTCTGCTATGCCGAGAGCCGCGATCAGAGCTTATACCTCGATCGAGGTATTTAGTGCATTGCGCATGCATGTATGTATGAACCTCGATCGAGGTATCTGTATGTCTCCTCGGTCACATACCTCGAACGAGGTAATGTATGCCTCACCCATCATATGTACCTCGATCGAGGTATTGTATGCATCGCACATCGTCATGTGTATGCATCTGGCTGATGTGGCACCATGCATGGTCATGATGTGGTGATATAGTCTCTTCCTGCATGGTCATGATGTGGTACTGGGCATGACGAGTTGGCATTCATGAGGTGGTAGATGACATGGCAAATTGAGGTGAAGGGATTGGTGACGTGGCCAGGAGAGGAGGTATGCCAAGGTGGCATTGTGTGATCACATGGCTGATGATGTGGAATGATGAGGTGGCACATGTGGCAGCACGTGTGGCAATGTAAGGTGACATGGCAAGGAGTGATGTCACATCTGCTTGATGAGATGGCACCACGTGGTCTAACAACGTGGCATGGTTTTGATGACTCAGCCTTCCACATGGGCAGCATGCAGACTCCAAAGGCTTGCCACTAGGATCGGTGATGCTCCTAGCCTACCTCACCAAGCCTAATACCAAGCCTACCTTGTCTTGGTATTAGGCTTGGGTGGCCCTTTTTCACCCACAAAAGGGAGATTTCACTCTTGGAGGCCATATCGTACGTTTCCCTTGCTCAAATTTAACCAAAATTTTTTCCTCTTATTCATCATGCAGAGGACTAAAAATATTGACATTTTTGAAATGTTTGGTTATGTTTGAGAATTACTAGATTTATTTTTAATATTCTTTGTTAATCCTCTGAGGAGTAAAAGTAAAAATTAAACTTCAATCTTCCTAAATCTAACCGTTGGATTTGGGATTTGATGATTCAACCACACACCCTTATGTGCCTACTAACCTTCCACCGAATTGGATTTGCTTAATTATTCAAAATACTAAAAAAATGTGGTGTGCTACTAAAATGCATGTATTTTATGACTTTATTTATTATAAATAATTATTTATAATTAGATAAATCATTCAAAAAATTACCAATAAATCAAGTTAAGCTCTACATAATGTAAAGAGACCACTTACAAAGTTTCAATAACATTTAATCTAAAATGAGTGAGAAATTTAGAATTTTATATGACACTCTTTGTTCGTGACAAACGTGTGACCACCCTGGAACCATGCCGTGTGACACAAAGAAATTTTTTGTGTGTGCATCGAATTTTCGATCAGACTATACGATTGTGTGCACAATAGCAACTGTGATGTTGTGTCAGAAGACTTCAGAGACTAGATCCATAGGGAAGTAGGTGAGATTTGCATTTTTGTGTGCTAAAAAGCTTGTTTTTCCACCTCCTTAGGATTGGGGAGTGAACAAAAAGTGGACACCCTTAGCTTGCTACTTCCCTACTCTTAAAGTTACTGGGCTCGGAGAATCGATCCTAGCCTTTGGATCAACCTCCTCTACATGCAAAAAATTGGTGGCTGGCTGCTTCGGGAGGCGCCCATCACATCAAGGTAAAAACCTCCCATAGCGTATGACGTGTTGAAAACTTCTCCACTCACTCATCACATCACAATCAATTTTAAACAAAAATACCCTCCTTGCCCCCATCGACTTTGACGACCTACCGCGTGGCACTTCTACCTGAGGGAAAGGCCTCCCCTAGCAACCATCTGATGATAAACTCATCTATCATGATCAACGGCTTGCGGATGCAGCGCAATCTGGGCCGTTGATCATGATGATTATTTAGACCATTAATTACTTGAACCAGCACGATTGACGACTACCCATGTTTTAAGTTCCTTTTGGGGTACTGACGTAGTGTCATTCTTTTGCTCAAGGCTCAGCCACTCCGAGATTATATAAGATCTGAGATGTTGGTTCTATCGTTGCTGGGATTGCTGGTCGCCCGTCTCTTCTACGTTTTTTGGGGAACATCCAGACCCCATCCCCCACTTTCCATGACACGTTCCTTCAAAACACTCATCGTCCTGGGTTCAGGTCAGCTGCGCAGCCAATCTCCATTGTGACAAATCGCAGCATTAACTCCATTTTTTGCGTCGAATTATCATTTCGTATCTGCCCAATGACGATTGTGAAGACATTCAGTTTCTCTTCCCCATTTATCTCGACTGGATGAAGTGCCTGAATGGAACTCAACTGAAAGCTGAACCGAAAAAATCTGAACTGAAAACGAGAGAGAGGGGGAAACAGGACAAAGAGGGAAGATGCAGGTACCTTTCAAAAATCATAGCGAGAACACAGGGCAGAACATGTTGGCGCCTCCCCAAAAATATTGCGAGCGAGGGTCTGCATCTGGGACACGCATCAGATGACCTGCACA
Organism: Dipteris shenzhenensis; assembly: GCF_047967505.1. NCBI lineage: Eukaryota > Viridiplantae > Streptophyta > Polypodiopsida > Gleicheniales > Dipteridaceae > Dipteris > Dipteris shenzhenensis. The sequence continues at coordinate 9,078,457 of NC_141598.1, forward strand.
GGACTATATCCTCGTTCCAATGGTTCACTTTCTGGATGGCTGCCAGGCGATCCCATTTAGGAGGCGTTCTCGTCATTCCCTTTGAGCGTCCATATAAACATGTCCCTTTCTCATCACGTTCAGACAAATTCCAAGGTAGTCTATGAATGCTCCATGGTGAGCAAGTTTGTATCACAAGCATTGAAACTATAAAAGTAGCCACTGGAGCTTGAAGATTGAAGCGCTCTCCAATTGTGCCCTCGCTACCTCTGATAGATTAGGCCCCAGCAAAGATTGCCATACATTCCCTTTGGGCGGACCAAGAAGTCAAAGCGAAGAGACTCGGTCCAGGGATCTTGGAAATGAGCGTTAAAGCACTGCCGCTCAAGTCTAGCAAATGCGGTGTATCCCTACTCAGTTGAGCCTGCATCACCGGTCACATTGTGAAAATCAAAGAAGAGAAAAGAACCTGCAGCAGTACTCAGTCGAGCCTGCATCACTGGTCGCATTGTGAAAATCAGAGAAGAGAAAAGAACCCCCAAACATGAGTAGGATGTGACGATGTCGACTGGTAGATCGTCCATTGTGAACTGCTTTGTGCATGGCTACTGTGGATGTATTGAAGATCATAAACCCATATCCTTGAGATCTGTAAGTAACCTAGAAAGATGTGTGGAGTACTCAGGGAAAGGCTATGATAAAAGGGGATGCCATGATATGTAGTGTGTACGGATGGTGTCATGGTGTGCGTTTTGTGGTGGGGGGTGGATATACTAAAGAGAAGATAGGTGTTGTCAACTCTTGGTGGTGGTGGAGAGACGGAGAAGTCAGTGATGTGGGGGGCGAAGGCAAGGGATCCCATGAGGGAGTTAATTATGTTGGAGCCCCCCCCACCCCATGTGGAAAGCAAGTAAATCCACCTGAGGAAGCCCATCGGTCCAGACCATTGTATATGACAAGCTGATGTATCTTTCCCATGTCCAAGAAAGCGTGCCCGTAAAAATTGAGTGGGACTTGCTTGCTTGCAGATACTTGTGCCTCATCTAGATCAGTATCCGGCAATAAAATAGAGTCATCTTGGAAATTAATAAGTGATATTTGTTGTGTACCCGCTCCGCATTGAAGTCCCCAACAAGGAGAGCTTCCCCGCAGCTCACGAAATCCATGATGTTTGGATATAGGGCTGTGTAGGGTGAAGTCGCAGCTTCCTCACGTAGATCTCTGGGAATGTGGGAGGTCTCGGGAGAAGAGGTTTTGTTAAGAGGTGTGCCATATTCGACTTTAAAAAAATCTGGAATGTGTCACGCCTCTTAATAGATATCATCCTTGCGAGAGATGATCCTGATCCACACACTCCATGTGTCTCCCGAATTTCATTTGTGTATGCTATCTCCCATGTGTATCCACTGACTATAGGCAAAGGCCGCTTCGGACTTTGATGGGTCTTTGTGTAGACTCATAGACATTGTAGTTGGAGTGCCAAATGCTCGTCGAAGGCCTATTTGAAACCGCCCATCTCCAACCACTGCCCACTTCACCTTGTTGCGAGCGATGTCGCGCTTTGTTGAAGGTTGTGCCTCTCCTCTACCTGTAGAGCTGTGAGGTCCTCATTCAAATGGATCTAGGGTGGTCCCGTGAAATTATCTGCCTGTACAGTGCTGCAAGGTCAGTCACTGAATCGAACGATAAGAGGTTGCTCCCCAGTGAGATCCCGTCCTATGCACCATGCATCTCAATCCCATGCTCCAGCACTCCCAGGGTGGAATCAAGAAGCTGGTCGCATTGTCGATGATAGTGGTGGAGGTGTGAGGGTTCCCTTGAACTTTGATGTTGAGAGCCTCATTGGCTCAGTAGAAGTTGTATGATGATTGCCAAGATTTGAGCTCCAAGATTCCATACATAAGAAAGATTACATACATAAAATCTAACCCAACACTGTTTCATCTAGTTCGTACGTTACGAATGTCCAAACTTATCCAAATCTAGTTGTTCGTCTCATGGACAGCAATGTTGTTTCAGGCTAGTGTGTTTTTGCCTTTGGCGTTGAAGTGGTCAAATACGGCTTTCTTGATGAGACCACGTTGCCGGCTGGCATTCTTTGGCAAATTCTTGAGTGTTATCAACGCAGGTAGTTTCACATATTTCCGAAGAGTCGATTGCAGAACCAATAATAAACCCCGCCCTGTGTGGATGGAACCCACATCCAACCTAGGTGCTATAGCTGGGTGGTCGGATTCCAACAATGGTGGCCGAAACGGCAGGCTTCGTAGGCTCTTATTTCGTGACGTCCACCCATTTGAATGTCCCTTCGATGCCTATTGTATGGTGGCAATTGGTGCCTACACTACTGGTCCATTGCTCGAGGCTGCCCATGGCAGCAAGCTCCTTACAAACCTGTAAGTATCTCGGCTATTGGTGCCTCCACTACTGGCCCATTGCTTGAGGCTACCGCTGCTACTACGGCAGCACGCTCCTTACAAACCTGTAGTATCTCATGACTGAGGCTAGGGATAAAACGTTCCTACTCCATCTGTCGTGCACGTAGGCGATGAGCCTCCATGTCGAGCTGCTCCTAGGCCTCAGGTGGAATATGGTGTGATTGATGTGACCGATATGGATAAGTTATGAAGGGGAGCTGAGTGAGTGGGAGGGATAGGGGATAGGGGTAGGGATGAAAGAAGCTTGAGAGTGGTGTGGCGACATCTGGGAGATAGCTGAGGTGAGCCCAACTGTAGGGAGAAAGGGTGTTTGGCTAAGGGGTAGGGGTGACGAAAAAGAGGAGTACTGTAAGAAGGCATAGGGGGTATGGTGGAAGTCAGACTAGAACGGCATGTTGGGGTCGGTGCTAATGCTGACACCTATGCTAATGCCAATGCCAAAGCTAAGGTGGTGTTGTTGATAATGATGGTGCTGCTGCTGATGATGACGCTGACGCTGATGCTGAGGCTAGGGCTGATGTTGAGGCTGTTGCTGCTGCTAGCTTTTGCACAGCTGTATTGCTCGATTGTAGACAGTTGTGATTGCGTCGGTTGTTGATGTCATCAGTCTCTCCTTTTGGTGGTTGTTTGAGCTGCTGATTTTTTTGCTTCTTCCTTCTTTTCTCCTTCCTCTCATTTTGCCACATTGCCTTTGCTGTTTTTTTCCATTTTTGTTAAAGGTTTCTTACTGAATTATGGGGGGAAGAAGGGCACAAACCCCTTCACACCCTTCTGTGAGAAGTGCAGCGGAAATGAACGGAAGAGAGAGAGAGAGATAGCACGCCTCACACTGAGAAGGAGAGAAAGGCGCAGGAGAAATGCAAATGATCTTTGGAGAAAACCCCACTACAACCAGGGGAAAACTTCGAAACCAACGGGCTGCTTCAGAGCTCAGACAGACAGCTCAACAACCACGAACACGGGAGGCACAGAGAGGAGTGGATGAACTGCTCCACAACTCTCCCCGAGCACTCCTCTACAAGGCAGGCAAAGCTGCTCCGGATCTGCTCAACTGAGCTGGCAATGATGCTGCACAAGATGCTCCAAAGAGGGCTGAGGGGGGGCCTATATATAGCCCCCAGCCCCTCCCTAGTCGGGTAGGGTAGACTGGTTGACCAGCCTGCAAGGTGGCCGACCCCACAGACCAGCATGCCGACTCAAAGGGGCGTGGGCCGACCTGCCCTATAAAAGGGCCTGGTAGCAGCCCTGCAGGGGTCTGCTTTGGACCGACCCCCTAGGCGCCTCCATAGCTGACAGCCCTGCCTCCTAGGCACCTCCATAGCCGACAGCCCTAAGGGAGAGCCTCTCCTCCTGCCCCTCAACACTGATCAGGCTGCAGCCCTACAGCACACACGTAGGGACCAGCATACCCTAGACTATCCTCACAGGGGGGAGGGGCACACCCACGGGCCACAACATAGGCCCTCACTCTCTACGCTACCCTCACTGGGCAGGCACACCCACAAACACTGTCCCTCTCTCATTAGCAGATGTTGATCTCTAACACCCCCTGTGAGCTCTTGGATGGAATAGAGACGCCAAGGAGCTGGGTGCACCATTGGAAGAACTGGAGGAATCCATCGTGTGATGCTCCACCGCGGAAGACTGCCACAGGTACTATCGAAGAAGCCCCTTCATGGCACGAAATGCCTCAGCACGGTCACTGAAAAGCTGAAACTGTTGCTCCCAGGTCACAGGTGCTAGGTACACGCCTTTGGTCTGGTAATGGTACACTGGGTCAATTGGTACAACAACCCAACTGCTTGTACTGGTACATGACTCCAACAGAGGATCCTGGAACAATAATCCAGCTGATATTGCCTCTGGTGCATGTATCTCAGAGCTTAGATAGCCCCCTCTTAAGCCCCCTCTCAAGTCCAAACTGGTCTACTGTCACTAGATCGATGAACTTCAATGCTCCAATGACAACGGGCATATAACAGCTCACAAGGATACCCCCTCTGAATCTGCCAGGTCATAACGTACAAACAAAATAGAAATTGGTAACAAACCGCCACTTGAGTCAGCGGGAAGTTCCGCTTGAAACCTTGCCTCGATAAATGACTCCCTGCTCAGTGCACTTGAGCGGCAGGTCCTGTTGCTAGAAACAAGCAAGCAATCCTCCATCTGGATCCGGAAAGCCTGCTGGCAGTGCGTGTGACTAGAAGGCTAGAGTATACGTGGTCGCATCAGTCACACTATTGGCTACCTGGTTACTGGACCCCTCTGCGTTTTGTTGGGGATGTTGACGCCAATAATGACCTTTCTGGCCACATCGGTTGCACGTATGAGATGCCTTGAGAGCGTCTCTTTCCTCAGCTGTCAACTGCTTTCTTCCTCTTTGATCTGTAGGCCATCTTCTCTTGGTGGTATTGATGCCCTATGGGCCCTGGTATGTGCCTTGTAGGCATAGTTATAGGCACTTTAATGTTCCAGTGCCTTTTATGCCACATAGGACACTTAGTCCTATGTGACACCTAGGACATTTAGTCCTAGGGTCTTTTTCATGTACTTTGTACTTGCTTTCTTTTCATTATTCTAGTGAGACAATTTTGCTTGTAGTGTCCTTGTACTTTGCTTCTCTCCGCACTTTGACCCTACAGTGGTATCAGAGCAAGTTACCCTGCTTGTGAGCTTGACCCTCTCCATTCCAAGCTTGGGAGAACCCCTCCGTACATCTCTCACTAGTCATCCGTACAACTCTCGTTAGTTACCTTTATTTGTGTCGTACCCCCTACGCCTGTTAGTCGTACGTACCTGCAGCAAAAGCTTGGAGCGTCGCACTACCTTTGTTCGTACAACGTCGTACCTACGCTGTCATTCGTACAACATTGCGCTGTACAGCTGCTTACCGTACATGTCCGTACAGGTGTACATGTGCAGCCCAGCCTGCAGACCATTCATACCATTCTCCTTCTCTGTACATTTGCATAGTCATCTGCTGTACGTGCTTCCATCGCCTGCCCATCAGCTTCGAATCAATAGCCGTACAAGGTTGCCATTCATCCGTACAACTGTACGGCTCTGTCGTACAACAGCTTGTCAAGCGTTGACACCTACGACAGTACCTGCTTCGCTGCAGTCTAGTAGTTGGTTCATTTGCTGGTCATTTAGGGCTTTTGCCAGCAGGCGGCCATTTTGCAGAGAAATCGGGGCTTTTGCATTTGGGCTACGATTTTGTAGGAGAAAAGGTATTTGGTAGATTTGCAGGACATTGCAGGTAGATTGTAGATTTGCAGACAATTTGGGGCTTTTCCTGAATTTGCCCTATTTTTGGCTCAGTTTTGCTATACAAATTGGGGCTTTTGGGTCTATTGCAGGCAGATTGCACGATACTTTCAGATTTGCAGTGAAATTGGCAAGAAATTGCAGGCCATTTGATCACATTTGCAAATTACAGCTTAATTTGGAGCTTTTCCAGATTTGGACAGCGAGTCCTATTTTTTTGCAGTTGCAAGCCTTGAGGCTATCTTTTGGGTCACTTTGTCAGTGCATTTTTGACTTGTCCTATTTGCAATGGCTGTCACCAATCATGATTTATTTAGCATTCTTAGTGAAGATGATAAGTTGGATGGCACCAACTATCCGATGTGGTCTTATTCTTGTTGCAAGAAATTTTTGGAACATTGTTTTTGGGACTGATCTGAGGCCAGCCAATGCTGCAGTGGCTGCCCCTAATGCTGGTCCCTCTGCAGGGGGGACGACTCCTGATGCTTTATCCTCTAGCACCCTTGTTGTTGCTTCTCCAACTCGGGAACAAACAAGATGGGATGCAAGAGATGCAAATGCACAATCCTGTATTGCTTTATCATGCAAGAGAATCATTATTCCACACATTCGGTCATGCAATTGGCTTCTCTTTATCAAATTCGCAATGAGGCACGTGTTGCATATTTAAGAAGGCAATTGCAGGAAGTCAGCATGAATGAAGGTGACTCTATGGATGCATACTTGACAAAGGTCAAGGACCTCATGGAACAACTTGCCAATATTGATGAGGTGGTGTCAAATTCTCAGCTTGTCAGTACCACATTGAATGGGCTGCCAGATACATATCAATGGTTTGCTACAACCCTTCGACTAGTGGCCATGGGTAATCCAGACCACTACTCCTTTGATTAGTTAGTCACTTTGCTTTTGCAGGAAGAGCAAAGTTGTGCTAATAGGCAAGCTACTATTCTTGATCATGCATTTGCTTCACAGCAGAAAGGAAAAGGCAAGGCTTCCAACCTATGGGCAAGCCTAAATATGCGCCTAATAGTGGCGATTCCTCCAATGCATCTCAAAATACAGCAGATAAGTCAAAGAAGAAAAGATGCAACTATTGTCGCAAGCCAGGGCATGAAATTTCAGAATGCAGGAGCGCATTGCTTCGGAGAAGAAGAAAGCAGGATTGACAGTAAATGCCTCACATGCAATTGAATCCCATGAGCCAGCAGATGCCTCACATGCACATGCTCTCCAGGATGATTGGGCATGGGCTGTCCATTGCTCTTTTGATCCCTCGAAACTTGATGCATTCTTTTCTGCTAATGATGCTCAGTCTTGGTATTTTGATAGTGGTGCTTTCAAGAACGTAACCTCTTGCAGACAGCTATTTCATTCCTTGGCTAATGCTCCTCGAGGGGGGATTGTCACATGTGCTAATAATGCTTCCTATGCTGTAAAAGGAATTGGAGATGTGCAGCTCACATCCATTTCAAGCCATCCTATCACTTTGACAAATGTTCTTTTTGTGTCTGGAATTGAAGTCAACTTGATTTCAAGTTCAGCAATTGCCACTTCAGGTTTCAGAGTGATTTTTGATGGATAGAGATGCCTAGTATATGATCTTCGTGATGATGATGCCATAGTTCTCACTGGCACTTTGCAAAAGGGGCTTTATCACCTTGATTATCACTTAGTTGCATTTTCTATTGAAGCATTTGCTATTTCAAATTCACAGCTTGCTGAAACTCATCTTTGGCATGAGAGAATGGGTCATCTAAATTATAGAGCTCTTGCCAAGTTACATTCACAGGGCATGGCAAATGATGTACCTCAAACTCACACAGTTTCCAAACATGTGTGTGAGGGTTGTCTTTTGAGTAAGATGCATCGGTTTCCTTAACAAAAAGATTGTCCAAAATTCTCACAAAGGAAATTGCAGCTAGTGCACAGTGATGTCTGTCGCCCAATGAGGACAAATGCCATTGGAGGGTACAAATATTTCATGACTCTAATTGATGACTTCACAAGATATTGCTGGGTATATGCTTTAAAAGCCAAATCTAAAGTGTTCTCATGCTTTCAGAGGTGGCTGAGTATGGTTGAGAATGAATCAGGATGCAAGCTTGTCACCCTCAACACAGATAGGGGGGGATAGTATATGTCAAAGGAGTTTGATGCATTTTTGGCTTCATGGGGCATTGTTCACTCATGCACTACTCCTTACACTCCTCAGTATAATCTTGTTCCTGAAAGAAAGAACAGGTCCATGGTCAGATGCATGCTTAAGGCCAAGTCCTTGACCAATAAATTTTGGCTTGATGCAGTGATGTGTGCCAACTATGTGCTGAATAGATCACCTACAATGGCATTGAGGACTGCTACAAGGGCATTGAGGACTGTTACACCTTATGAAGCATGGAAAGGCAAGAAGCCTTCACTTTCACACATGATAGTTTTGGGTCTCTTGCGTATGTCCATGTACCATCTCAGCTGAGACATAAGCTTGATGATAAGGCAATCAAATGCATATTTATTGGTTACAGCCAGGAGAGCAGAGAGTATCGGTTGTACCAACCAAATACTGGGAAGTTGTCAGGAGAGATGTCATCTTTGTTGAACATGCAGCTTCTTTTCTTGTGGATTGCAAGGCAAAGCCAGAGATTGATGTGTTTGATGCTTTTGACAGCTTGGTACCTCTTTTCCCATCAGGGGGGGATTTTGACCAGCAACCTGAGCCACTTTCAGGCCCTTCCACAAGCAATGATCAGCCCCCTTTACATGCCGATTTGTAACCTCCTCTTGATCCTATTATTCATGATGCAGCAATGGATGGATGCTATGCGAGCTGAGCTCAAGTCTATTGAGAAAAATGACACATGGGAATTGGTAGATCTTCCTCTTGGCAAGAATGCCATTGGTACACGGTGGGTCTACAAATTGAAAAGGAAATCTGATGGTAGCATAGATCGGTTCAAAGCTCGCCTTGTTGCAAAAGGATATGCTAAAAAACAAGGCATTGATTTTGAGGAGACCTTTGCTCCCACTTCCAGGATTATCACCATCGGATGTGTCATTGCCATCGCAGCCCACAGGCATTGGCAGGTGCATCAACTTGAAATCAAAACTATATCTACCTTTGTAAGACTAGAATAAGTCCAATCATACAAATTTAGCTTTTTTGTTGTTCTAAAGATAAAAAATCAACTGCCTTTCTTCATGGGGATTTGCAGGAAGAGGTATATGTGTCACAACCTTCTGGCTTTGAGGTTGTTGGATCTGAAAACAAGCTATGCCGGCTGCGTAAAGCCCTTTATGGATTGAAGCAGGCACCCAGGGCATGGTATGCCAAAATTCATGCACACTTACTGTCCCTTGGTTTTTAGAACAGTTCTACAGAGCCCCTCTTTATGCCTGTGGAGTGGTTCTGATTTTTTGGTGCTGATTTTATACGTGGATGACATGCTGATTACTGGCCCCGATACTCAGCATATTTCAGATTTTAAGGCTGATTTGCAGCAGCAGTCATTTGAAATGTCAGATTTGGGACAGCTGCACTATTACTTGGGCATTCAATTTGCTCATGTTGAGGGGGGTATTATGATGACTCAGTCCAAGTACATTGGATAGCTCCTTGAACGTTTCCTGTTTGAGGATTGCAAGCCAATCTCTACTCTAGTGGAACCTGGCTTCAAATTCTCTGCTTCTGATGGGAGTCCACCATGTGATGTCACCCGCTACTAGCAGGGTGTTGGATGTCTCATTTATAGTATGTTGTATCCCAGCTCAGCCGGTTCATGCACATGCCTAGTTCACAGCATTGGCAGGCAGTGAAGAGAGTCTTCAGATATCTCAGAGGTACTCAAGATTTAGCTATCTTCTATGGTGATTAGGGTTCACTTATCATGCATGCTTACACGGACAGTGACTAGGCAGGTTGTTCTTACACCCACACTGGTAACTGTTTTTTGCTTGGTAACTCATGCATCTCTTGGCTCAGCAAAAAGCAACCTACAGTTGTCACTTCCAACTGTGAGGTTGAGTACAAGGCAGCCTTCACTGCTACAGTTGAGTGTGTTTGGCTTCGACAGTTACTCGCAGATCTTGATATATGTTAGCCATCCTTCACTACTCTCTCCACTGACAACCAGAGTGCTCCAGTCTTTCATGCGCATACCAAGCACATTGAGGTTCACTATCATTATGTTCGCATTATGTTCGAGAGCGCTTGTCAGCGGGAGACATAGAGTTGTCCTACATTCCGACTGAGGACAACTTAGCAAATGTGTTTACAAAGGCACTTCCTCGTCCCAAGTTTGAAGCTTTTCGTCAGGCTTTACACTTGGTTCCCTTTGTTACATGATCTGCCCTGCCTTGTACATTCATAGGTGGCTATATCCCTTGGGATGAACATGTGCCACTATGACTAGAAAATACCAGGTATTCTGCGACGTTTCCAGGATACTTCAGCTCATACCATGGAGGGGGGTTTGTAGGCCATCTTCTCCCGGTCGTATTGATGCCCTATGGGCCTTGGTATGTGCCTTGTAGGCATAGTTATAGGCACTTCAGTGTTCTAGTGCCTTTTATGCCACCTAGGACACTTAGTCCTATGTGACACCTAGGACACTTAGTTCTAGGGTCTTTTTCATGTACTTTGTACTTGCTTTCTTTTCATTATTCTAGTGAGACAGCTTTGCTTGCAGTGTCCTTGTACTTTGCTTCTCTTCGCACTTTGATCTTGCATGATCAGCTGTCAAAGCCTCATGCTGACTGTCTTAAGTACGATTGACGAAGTGCTCCTCCTGGTCAAGCACCATGGGGACCAATTCCTCCCAGGTTAACTCATTCACCCTACCATTGGTGATCAGGGATTAATTTTTAAAAGGCCCCGTATTGAGAGGATAACTGGGACAGGAGAGTTATGGCCATGCCCTTTGATGAAATCTGCTTCCCTGCCTGGAGGATCTCCTGCTGATGTTCCTGTAACTTGTTGATGTGTTCCCACATCGATGAAGACTTCTTGGGATTCACCAACCTCATCTGGACCTCCAGTGAAACCCTCTTCATGAGAGAGGTTTGGTTATACATGTATGCCAAATGGTCCCATGTACTTTTGGCCACTGTCCTCTATGAGGGGATCTGGTTCGGCAACACCTATCAAGACGAAATCTGCCATGTCGTATGACTGTAACACAGATTCCATCAACATTTGCCAAACGCTGTAATCCAGCCCATCCAACTGCCAATCAACCGGAAATGTGGGCAACACTGGAATTCTAGTCTTGTTCTCTGCCATCTCGGACAAAGTCACCATGTCGGAGTGAAGAGGACGATGAAGTGAAAGAGAAGGTGGATGAGATGGAAGTAACTAAGGGTTGAAGAAAGGAGAAGGTTGACGACGAGGATGAAGGGTCTGACAGCCCAATGTACCTTCACACGCTTTCTGTCCCTTGGAAACACCTTTGAAAACACCCTTCAAAGTCACCCTTCGCTGGTCAGCCGAACAGTCCACTCCTCGCACACACTCCTCCTCAAAGACACCTCCGAACATCACCCTAATCCTCCTCTATGTGTGTTGGCTCAAGACTTCCTCCACTCCTTGGGTCTCAAGCCAACCGTGGCTCTGATACCATGTGAGAAGTGCAGTGGAAATGAACAGAACAGAGAGAGATATCACGCCTGACACACACACACACACATAGAGGAGAGAAAGGCACATGAGAACGCAAGTGATCTCTGGAGAAAACCCCGCTACAACTAGGGGAAAACCTCGGAACCAACAGGCTGCTCGAGAGCTCAGACAAACAGCTCAACAGCCACAAACACAGGAGGCAGAGAGAGGAGTGGATGAACTGCTCCACAACTCTCCCCTAGCACTCCTCTACAAGGCACGCAAATCTGCTCAACTGAGCTGGCAATGTTGCTGCACAAGATGCTCCAAAGAGGGCTGAGGGGGGGCCTATATATAGCCCCCGCCCCTCCCTAGGCGGGTAGGGCAGACTGGCCGACCAGCCTGCAAGGTGGCTAACCCCACAGACCAGCATGCCGACTCAAAGGGGGGTGGGACGACCCACCTCTGCCCTATAAAAGGGCCTGGTAGCAGCCCTGCAGGGGGCTGCTCAGGGCCAACCCCCTAGGTGCCTCCCTAGCCGACAGCCTTGCCTCCTAGGCGCCTCCATAGCCAACAGCCCTAAGGGAGAGCCTCGCCTCCTGCCCCTCAACACTGATCAGGCTGCGGCCCTAGAGCACACACGTAGGGACCAGCATACCCTAGTCTATCCTCACGGGTGGGGCGGGCACACCCACAAACACTGGCCCTCTCTCATCAGGAGATGTTGAGCTCTAACTCCTTCATCCCTGCAGTTTTTGAGAGGGCAGCAATGTGGCAATACAGGAGAAGGAACTGAAGGGGGAATGGCAGGGGGGTGAAGGGGAGGCTGGGCTGGAAATGTAGAGGAGAGGCTGGGATGGAGGGGAGAGGGGCTGGAAGAGGGTTGCGATCATAGTTACCAGGGAATGGTGTTCCGTCTTCCTAGAACGTGGGAATGCCATTCCCAGGTGTAGCGCCTACCGGGAACGCCCGGGAACGTTCCCAGTTTTGGGAATGCGGTCGGAAAGGCTAGGGAACGGTGTTCCTGGTTTAGGGTTGCGCGGGGAACATCTTTAGCTGCCGATAGGGGGTATTCCCACTCTCCATCCTCCCTCCCACTCCCTGCTACTCCCTCTCCTTCCACTCAGCCCCCTCCCCTCCCACTCCCTTCTCCTCCCTCTCCTTCCACTCCTTCCACTCAGCCCCCTCTCCTTCCACTCCCTTCTACTCAGCCCCTCTCCTCACTACTCCCTTGAACCCTCTCCACTCAGCCCCCTCTCCTTCCACTCCCTTCTCCACCCCCTTCCACTCAGCCACTCAGCCCTATCCTTCCACTCAGCCCCCTCTCCTTCCACTCAGCCTCCTCTCCTTCTACTCCCTTCTCCACTCATCCCCCTCCCCTTCCACTCCCTTCTCCACCCCCTTCCACTCCCTTCTCCACCCCCTTCCACTCAGCCACTCAGCCCCCTCTCCTTCCACTCCCTTCTACTCCTTCAACTCCCTTCAGTCCCCTTCTCTCATTGCTCACTACTCGGTGCTCAGCCCTCTCTAAGTCTCCACCAACAGCACCCCCCCCGCCCCCCCTCTCCCCAAACTCCCTCCCTCTTCTCTCAGCCCACTCAATGGCTCCTCCAAGAGGCATTGACACGGACCAGAAATCCGAGTGGTGGAAGGAGGTGGATCCCGTATCCAAGTACGCCAATTCGAAAGGAGGAGGAGCATGCAAGTGGCTTTGCCGCTTTTGTAACAAAGGAAAAAGTGGAGGGGCAGACCGAGTTCGAGCTCATCTATGCAAAGCTCCAAATCATGGCATTAATTGTTGCCCCGCTGTTCCCAATCATGAGCATACACGTTTTGTGGCACTTGCAGAGAAATTGGACATGGAGGCAAACAAGCAACCTGCCATTCTTGATCCTCAAGGTCGACTACCAGTGCCACCACCAGCCCCAGGTGCAGCAACGCCTGCTTCTTCCAATTCTGCCTCCCTTCTTCGGGAGTAGAGCTTCATCCACACCTTTAGGGGTTGCCAATCCAGGGGCTTCGAGAGTCGTGCAGGCTAGCCTTGTGGCCTCATGGCATCTTGGGAGGAGGGCACAGGTAGATGTAGCAGTGGGCCGATTCTTTTATGGAGCAGATTTGCCCACAGTGAAGGCGTGCAATCCTTACTTCATTGATATAGTGAAGGAGATTGCAGCATTTGGTCCATCTTACACTACCCCCTCATGTGAGGCGCTGCGCACCACGATCTTGGCGACAGAAAAGACGGCCATAGAGCATGCTTTGGCTCCCATCAAAGACATATGGTTGAGATGCAATGTCACATTGATGGGAAATGGATGGAGTGACACTAGGAGCCGCTCTATTCAGGGCATCATTGCATACTCTAGAGGGGCTAGCTTTTTCATTAAAGCTATTGATAATTCAGAGGCGGGAAAGTCAGCCAAGAGGTTGGCTAGCATTTGGATGGAGGCCATTGAGTATGTGGGGGCACAACATGTCATCCAGTTTGTTTCAGATGGTGAGAACGCCAACAGGGCAGCGGGGAGGATTCTTGAAGTGAAGTACCCTCATCTTACCTTCACTCCTTGCATGGCACATGGGCTGAATAATCTCCTGAAGGATATTGGTAAGTTGGATTGGGTGGATCCTGTCTTTGATATGGGTAATCATGTTGTCTCTTTCATCACTCGCCACTGCTACATCTTGGCTGTTTTTCGCAAGATATCCCCAAACAAGAATCTCTTGAAGTATTCTGAGACGTGCTTTGCATATAATTTTATCATGTTGAGGCGTCCTTTTAAGCTGAAAACTCAATTGAGATAGCTTGGAAGACCATTGTCTTGGATGACATATTTTGGGATGACGTTTGCCTCTTGCTTCGGGTTTCAAAGGCTATTATTTTGATGTTGAGGCTTATTGATGGGGATAGTCCTTGCATTGGGAAGGTGTATGAAGGGCTGGATAGGATGATTGAGACTATTTAGGGCATTGATGACGTATATGCTTGGAGGAAGGAGGAGATTAAGGCACTTGCAACCTCTCGGCGGATGGAATATTATTCACCTTTAGAGGCTGCAACCTTTGTTTTGGATCCATAATTTCAAGGGAAGGGGCAAGAAACAGATACGGAGGTGGTGCAAGGATGGGAGCAGATATTGAGACGACTTGTCCCAAGTGCAGATGATAGGAGGAAGGTTCGGGAGGAACTGTCATTTTATAGGCAAGGAAAAGGGTTATTTGGATTGGAGGATGCACAGGCAGGTAGGTTCAAGATTTCCTCCGTTTGTTGGTGGGAGGACTATGGGGTAGATACTCCATTGTTGCAGGGTATGGCCATTAGTATACTCCGTCGGGGGGCTAGCTCTTTGCTCGTTGAGCGGTTGTGGAGTAATTTTGGGAACATTGCAATAAAAAAGAGGAACATGCTTGGGGTGAAGGCAAATGATCTTGTATTTGTTAATGCAAACTTGCGTTTGCTTAACAAGTTCAGGGTAGATTGCACTCCTGAACCGTATCTTGGATTTTGACCACATTTTGACCACATGAGGACTCCGACAGTGATGCAGAGGGTGCTCTTGAGGCTGAGCCTGAGGATGATGACCCCTAGGTCGAGGATGATGATGAGGCTCAGTAGGATGAGGGAGAGTCCTCTGTTCCTATAGACCATTAGGCGGCAAGCCTTACTCTCTATTTTCCTATATACCATGTACTTGACTTGAGAGTCTTGTTTACTATTTGGTACTGAGGCCTTCTGTTCAGGCTTGAGGCATGGCCTCCTTTTCTTGTATTTTGCATATTATATGCTTGAGCTTCTATGATCTGCAATTCTATGACTTAAAGCTTTTAACTTTAAAGTTTATGAACATTGCAATTTGCATTGGTGTATCCGGTTCCTCTCGAGAACCGGCTCCTGACGGGGATTCCCTCTCTTCAGACGATCTTCTATCTTGTTTTCCCATGCATCCCCTTTGTCACATCGATCCGCTTTTTTTGGAGCCTAAAAATCTGCCGTTATGGTGTTGTAAACGCTTGTCCTCTTATATTTTGTGCAGCAATCTATGTTTTAAACTCTCATCCTCGCTCTTTTTGCGAAGAAACCAATCGTTCTGCTGTTGCAAAGCTTGTCCTCTCAGATTTTTGTTCAGATTCTGTCAAGGAATCGGTTGTCTACGCTTGTTCTCGCGGATTTTGTATAGAAATTGGCCGCAGTTTCACTTACCCAAAGCATTTCTCTTGTAGGATGCCTTGAATAGCAACTGTCCATGTGCATGCCCCTTCGTATAAAGGAGCAGGCAATCTCCAAGGTTTCGGATCTCCTTTCGCAGGAGAGAAAGGGAAAGAACTTCATAACCTTCTCACAGATGTGCGACCTTTCTTTTCTGTTATTCCGAAGGCCAAGACTGCTAAGGTTGTCCGAGGTATCTTCGCAACTGTTGCCAAGATTCTTGGCACTTCCGAACTGCAGATATTATTCTGTTGAGAGATGTTTGAATGGGACTCGTGCAGAGGAGAACTTTCTAAAGGTAGCGAGTGGAGGCCTGGGTTGCAGCTCTACTGATGGAAAGTAAAGAGTATTAGGAAGCACTTGCCCTGTTGACCAATTTGGTGCGGGAGTCCATAGGCTAGATGATATGTTGCTTCTTGTGGGCATCGACCTCTGTGTGGTAGTTGAGGAATCAAGTCCACTGGGTTTTTGAGAATGGATAGTAGGGTCTCAGCAGACATAGGCTCTGTCCTTGGCCAATGCTGCAAGGGAATGGAACCCGTGATAAAGCACTGACGTCGATCAACCTGTGTGGTCTGCTACGGTCTCCTTGCAGTAGCTCTCCCTCGGACAAGTGCCACTCTGTCACCCCCATTGGCTGTGTCCTTAGTCCGACGAACATGGAGTAAGATCCCAAGCCTCATTTGAGCATTAACACGCAGGAGGTCATGTCACGACTCACATGTGAGCAAAGACATGAATAAGTAAATATAGAGTAACGATGCATAAATCTCTCCCAAGTGTTAAGAATTTGGAGCTTTAAAACTGCTGCTCGGACACGACCAACACCTGTTGGGGTAAGTATGATCAAGGGCTTGCTCTATGGTGCATGTGTGCATCTAGGGGAGTCACGTGTGTGTTTGTGTGTGTTGTAAAGGCACATCAAGTGCTATGATGTGTCTAGTGTGTGACCTAAGTGATGATGTAAGACAAAGGCAATCCCACTGATGTAGGGATTGATTCCCACTGATGTAGGGGCTGATTGCCACTTATGTAGGGAAGGTATTACCTTCTCCCCCTTTCTATAAGAGAGAGTCCTCTCTCTCACAATCATAATAGAGAACTATCATCTTTCTTTCATTGTGCTCTCACACCTCTTGCAAGATGCATCTATTCTATCCTATGGGATTCTACAATTGGTATCAGAGCTTTAGGTTCTAGATCTAGCCTAGCCTAGCATTAGATGCTATCTCTAGCATAAACTACTAGTTTCTCATCTTCTCCATTTTCCTTCTTCTTCCCCAAATCTTTGAGAGCTCTGTTCTCTGCCTACAAACGACCATTGCCCAAACCCTTTGAGCTGCAAACTCCTCATGTATGGGCGAACTTCCAGCTGCAAGCAATCAGAGAAATTTCGATTGTACGCACAATGCCAACACTCACACTCTCTGACGAAATTTTGCGCAATGCTGCCTCTGTACTTACCTATTTGCAAATTTCTCTGAGCTCGTGCTGGACGACACTGAGGGCAAGCTGCTGCTGAAATATGAGCTCATTTGGACAAGAGATGGAGGAGAAAACGACGAAAAACCAGTCTGTCTTCTCAAGCCTGGCTATGGTGACCTGGCGCAACATTGCGCCCCTCCTTGTTGGTAGCTCTTCTCTGGTATAAGGCCCTTGTTCCTGCATAAAAATCCCCTTGAATAGAGCTATGAGCTGTGAGAATTGCATCCTCCAAGTTCTGGTCTCTGTTTTGGACAGTTTTGACAATGTTGTGAGTTTGATGCTACATTAGCATTTCTAATGTTTTAAAGTGTTGAATAGCATCAGTACAACTGTGGCTACAGCTTTCCTTTAAGTTGCTATACCTGGATTTGCTTGGAATACTTTCATTTAGCCACCTCTATGAAGCATGCAAGTGAAAGCATCATTGATTTGTAGTATGGAATTTGGTTACAAGTCTTTGCTACACTAAATGCTTGTACTTTGAAGGATTATTTTTGCTCATATTTTCACTTGTAAGGCACTAGACACTGCCCTCAGGTAAGACCTTGCCATGGAAGCTAAGACCTTTTTTGAGAAGTTGGATGGAACTAGTTTCCATACTTGGCAAACAAAAGCCAAGTTTATGCTTATGAAAAAGAAGATATGGAATGTTGTGAATGGAAAGAAGTCTACAAAAGAAAAAGCTAAAGACAAGAAGGACTACTTCAACAACAAACCAATTATGCCTGAAGGAAGAACTCCATCAACAAATGAAGAAAATGAAGACTATGCTTTTTAGGCACTTTGTCTTTTTTGTTTATCATCACTTGGTCAAATTTTGAGGTTCTCTGCCTGGAGTAGTACTCCAAAAAGAATATGTTATGTAAATCACCTCTGGTCACCATATGATGTAGGCCATGTGATATGTGTTTTGACTATCCCATTTCTGTGAACCTCACACCCTTGGGAACCCTTGCTAGCATGAGATCCTAGCCATAGATTAATCCTTGACCACCATGAGATGGCTTGAGAAACTATGAGACTAGATGTATCCTTGACACTGCAAGAGGCAACCCCTTGAGGGGGAGTTTGTTGGGGTAAGTATGATCAAGGGCTTGCTCTATGGTGCATGTGTGCATCTAGGGGAGTCACATGTGTGTTTGTGTGTGTTGTAAAGGCACATCAAGTGCTATGATGTGTCTAGTGTGTGACCTAAGTGATGATGTAAGACAGGCAATCCCACTGATGTAGGGATTGATTCCCACTGATGTAGGGGCTGATTGCCGCTTATGTAGGGAAGGTATTACCTTCTCCCCCTTTCTATAAGAGAGAGTCCTCTCTCTCACAATCATAATAGAGAACTATCATCTTTCTTTCATTGTGCTCTCACACCTCTTGCAAGATGCATCTATTCTATCCTACGGGATTCTACAACACCCACTTTGGTTGAAGCGTTGAGAGAGGGAAAGAATGCCGTGCTCGAGGCCAGTCCTATTGGCTGCACATAAATATGGGTATTTGTTATAAAAGCAATAAATGCTGGAACTTTTATCTTCTCAAGGAAATTATGAGCTTTTTCAAAGCCTTTTTGTTTGCTTGATTCAAAGAAAAGATTGTTGCGTGAAGAAGTTTTGTCCGTTGCTGCCATATATATGTCAACCTTTGTCAAATCAATGAAAGACACGTCTCTACTTTTGTATCCATAGCTCTTGTATAGACCTTTACTTTTGATCCTTTTATTTGTTTTAATAATGCCAAAGATTTTGCACTAAGTGGATTGTATTGCCATGAAAAGGTAAATGCTGAAGCAAGGGACTATGTTTTGGAACTAAGACCTTTGTGTTGTCTGCTTAATATTAAATGATAAATTAGGAGGTCATACTGCTGAAATGCTCAATCTTGTTGCTGTCCTTGACAAGCTGAGGTTTTATCCTCGATTTTATGTTGCTGCTCTAACTGATAATATGAGCCTTTCTAGAGCTGAATTGATGGAAGGGACTCTCAGAGAAGAATCCAATTCAGCTTATAAGGTAACTTTTATTTTCACATTCATACTCTTTTTTGGTAATACTTAATATTACTGCGTTTCACATTTACACACACACCCCCCCCCCCCCCCCCCCCCCCCACACACACACACACCCACCCACGCACTCGCACTCGCACTCGCACTTGCACACGCACACGCACACGCACACGCACACGCACAGGAATGATATGATCTGTGATTTCTACTACAAATGGGTAGACAATTGTACTCAGACTCTTTATTATATAAAGAATGGATGCGTATCTCATCTTCTTTTATAGTAGCAAGTGCAGTTTTCTAATCTGAATATGAATTGTGATGGAGTTACAGGATGATATTCGTTATATAAAAATATACAGAAGTCGAGAAGTGGGTCAATCCTACATAACTTCTGTGATGACCACCATCATTGCAATAATCCATGGATTGTGGCTTGTATTCTGCATCAGGCCTGATATTGTAAGTATTCTATCATACTATATAAGGATACATGGACTCTGATTTGATAGAGTGATTGCATGCTGCTAATAGGGATTTGAAATTGATAGGTTTTTCTGTGTCACATGCACCAGGGTCAAGCCCAGGAGGCAGTGACAACTGGCTGCCTAGTCAGCAAATTGCAGCATATTTTCCTTTAGATGCTGGGCAGACTGACTCCTGCTGCGTGCCTAATGAGAACTAAATACTGATGTAGAGCCTATAGCGAATGCTGATGCAGATGCTGTAACCTATGCTGGGGCAGATCTGAAGTGTGGAAGGCCTTCTGTAGCTGAACTAGAGCCTGAACTCCAAAGCGGATGAAGGGCTACCCGTGGACTGGACTGACTATGCTTTGACTAGACTGAGTGGCGAGTCTGACTATGCTTTGACTAGATTGATTGACTAGAATCATTGAATGACTGACTGTGCCTATATGCTGATGCAAACCTAATCTATATGCTCCTACATGCTCATGCAAGAAGCACATGACTTGCAATAAGATCTTCTAGACTGGATTGATTCGAGTGAAAGCGAATGAACTGTGTGGCGGCATGGCTATCATCATGCTCCTAAGGTTGTCCACTTAGGCTTTGATACCAATGTAACATGCAGAGGCTTCTGACCGTAGTTAAACAACCTTAGACTAAGTGCATCTAAAAACTAGATAGCAGAGAGAGAGAGAAAGAGATAAGAGAATGTGAATCTGAGGGGCAAATAGCCCCTTATATAGGGATGGAAAACCAGCCGACTGGTTGGTGGTTTGACCAACTAGACCAGTTGATTGACTGATTTGCTTGGTCGGGTCAATTGACCCGACATGGTCAGCTGTGAAGGCTGACCCTAGGTGACCTGGTGGGCCTGCCAATGGGCTCTTGGAATGCCCCCAAAAAGCCTGCAAATAAGTTGCGTTGGGATGCTGCAAGATGGTGACTATGCAGCCACATGGCTGGCATTGGGTCGGCCACTTGGCAGGCCTATATGAGGCCCCTCCCTCCTTTGTGTATAATCTTTTGGAGCATTCTTCTCTTCCTCTTTGGGTGGATCCCTTGTTGTATATAGTTGCCATTGCCTCATTTGCTAGAAATGAATTCCCTACAGAGGGTATCCCACAGTGGAAGACTGATAGAGCGTCCCTAGAAATTATGCGCAGAAGTATTTCACTATGGAATCAAACTTCTTTACTTGTCTGTACTTCACAATCATAGATGTGTGTGCATTCTAGTAATAGACAAAGATCGAGGAGAGATATAGCACCAACAAAAGTATATTTCCATCCACAAAATGGATACAATAGACAAAAGGGCCTGAGTCCCACCAAACCGTGGTCCTCAGTCCTTACCAAAAGCTGTGCTACTATCACCATGGCCCTTCTAGATCCTTGAGCCCACGTGCTCCTCTGAGCTCATGGAGACTCTTTGTCTAGTGATCCCCGCACCTTATTGCCCTGGAAGACAGTCTAGGGTAAAGCACTTCCTGAGCTAAGTCTGCAGCTTCTCTGTGCCTCTTTCTCCTCCTGGATGTAGGCCCAAGGAAGGTCTTCTGCTGCTCCTTTCTGCTTCCTGGAAGGCTGCTCTGCTGGATGCAAAAATGAGGCCCAAGTGGTCTCCTTTATAGGGGCTGGAGGCCTCCAAAATGAGCTGACTGGCTGCTGGTCTGTGGGCCAATCCACAGCCCTAGATTTGGGACTGTGGGGACCCTCCATGGGTCTGTGTGTTGGCCAACCTGGTTGGCCGGCCAACCTGGTTGGCCAGCCAACCAGCCAGCCCAGGCCCTATATAAGGGCAAGGGAACTGCCCCTTTCAGCCCTTGTCTCCGCCTTCCACTGCCCCATGCCTGATACCACATTAGAAATGGAATCTTTACAGAGAGTATCCTATATCGGAATTACATGCGGAAGTGTTTCACTACGGAATCAAACTCCTTTACTTGTGTGTACTTAACAATCATAAATGTGTGTGCAAGCCAGTAAATAGATCAAGATCCAAGAGAGATATAGCACCAACAAAAGTATATTTCCGTTCACAAAATGGATACAATAGACAAAAGGGCCAGAATCCCACCAAACCGTGCTCCTCAGTCCTTAGCAAAGCTGTACTATTATCACCTTGGCCCTTCTAGATCCCTGAGCGCGCATACTCCTCTGAGCTTATGTAGACTCTTTGTCCAGTGATCCCCACTTTTTACTGCCCTTGGAAGACAGCCTACCTCCTGAGCTAAGAGTGCAGCTTCTCTGTGCCTCCTTCACCTCTTGGATATAGGCCCAAGGAAGGTCTTCTGCTGCTCCTTTCTGCCCCCTGGAAGGCTGCTCTGCTGGATGCCAAAATGAGGCCTACGTGGCCTCCTTTTATAGGGGCTGGAGGCCTCCAAATTGAGCCGACTGGCTGCTGGTCTGTGGGCCGATCCACAGCCTTAGATTTGGGACTGTGGGGACCCTCCATGAGTCTGTGTGCTGGCCGAGACCTGGTTGGCCAGCCAACCAGCCAGCCCAGGCGCTATATAAGGGCAAGGGAGCTGCCCCTTTCAGCCCTTTTCTCTGCCCTCCATCGCCCCATGCTGCTGCGCCTCCTGTCAGTCCACTTCCAGCCTGCGGATCTGCTCCAGAATCCTCCATACAGTCTGCTGCAGATGTAGCCATCTGGACAGTTGCTGATGTCAGTGTTTGTTTCTTTGCTGGATTTCCTGCACAGTTCTGCCCCTTCCATCTGCAGACAGTCACGTGGCAGTGCTATTCGCTTGCTGCCCTCCATGGTGGCTTCCATCTGTTAGGTACTTGCTCCCTTGTGCTGCCCACATGGCAGCCTATTTGCTGTCCATGTGGCAGCCCCAAATCTCTCCTTTTAGTCCTATGGTCCATCTCCCGGATGCACTCCTCATTTAGGGGCTCACAGATGAGGAGATGACCAACCCTAATCCAACATCATTCATGTGTCAATTCTCTCTCTCTCTCTCTCTCTCTCTCTCTCTCTCTCTCTCTCATGTATGCTTCCGCAATGCACCACTCTCACTGGTAATTCTATCCATGAGTCATTGTCACGGGGGTGTCAAATTCGAAGTACTTTAATGTACTACAAGACTGTGACAACTTTGGTTTTAAAAGTCCAAGCGTGGGCTTAATAATGTGTAATTAAACGCGGCATGGTGCCTAGCACATAAGCGTAATTAATCCCTAGGCCCAAAGGCATTCCAAGGAATTAAAAGAGTGGTTGTTGGGAAATGATGACATGGCATTGTTAATGGGTCCCCTAGAGAGCCATGTACCTTCAATGGCCCCCTTAGAGTTCCAGGTGTTTCTAGTGCCTTCTACATGCTCCTTTGCCATTCCTGGACCTTCTTGGGCCTTCTAAACTTCACGTGTGGTTTTCTCTCTCATCTTCTCCCTTTGTTGAGATTTTGGACTGGTTTTTTAGCTTCCTTCACCTGAATTCCGTTTTTGTTCATAACTCCTCACCCGTTTGGATTCCTCGACTTCCGTTTGGCCCGATGGCTTCCCCTCTGCCTCCCCTTCGCAATGATATGCTTTTCCCTCTGTGTGTTTAGTAGAACGGGCAGCGATGAGCACTTCTGTTGCTGGTTGAATTTGCAAAAGTGGCTTTTTCTGGACCTTTTTGCTGCTATAGCCTCCTGGGCCTCTCCTCTTGCAAAGCTACATCTTTCTATTGAATTTCGAGTGGTCCCACGTGCTAGTTGACTGGTTTTTCTCAGTTTTGGAGGACTTTTTGGCGGTGAAACTTCTCCAAAACCTTCTCAATGCATTTCTCTCTGATGCACACTTCTTTTGAGCCCAAGAACTCCCAGTTCTTCGCAACAGAAGTGCTTCTTTTCCCATTTTTCAGTGGAATTCTTGTTGGTCGGCTCTTGTAAATGCTCTTTCTTCATGCCTTTGCACTCCTCATTGGCTGAGAATGCAATTGGGCATTGGCTACTATGTCCTCTTGGCGATTGAGGACGTGGTTCGAGTTTTCAGGGCTTGGTGAGTTGTGATTTTGTTGCTGCAATTTCTTTTTGCCATAAGCTATTGGTTGGCCTTGTGTGCTGCCTCTTTCTTGGTTCACAGGTGCCTAGGCAGTGCTACATGGGTCATTCTTTGGTTGGGTACTTTGCTGATTTTATTTTGGAGCTTTGAAAAGCTTCGTGAATGCCATCTGGAAACCACTCAAAGAGAGTGTAGTGTGATTGCATTTGGACAGCCAATGGAATTGCACTCGGAAAAGACTCAAGAGAATGCCTTTGGATTGAGCCTATGGGTTAAGTGCACTTATGTGATGGTGTTCTATGCTTGAAAGCCTTGCGAAGGCTCAGTGAATTGGGGCTTCGTGCTCAGTTACAGGGAAGGTCTCCCAGATGCAACTTGTAATCATTTCACTGTGAAATATAAAGAAATACCGAAAGGGGTGCCACGGTGTTTGGGCTCAATGGGGTGCACTTGTCTATGTTTGTTGAGCACGGGCATTCTAGCCTCCATTCCTTTTTCAGTGGTTTTGTTTGTGAACAAATGGGTAAATGCCAAATGGTGATCATGCAATGGTTAATGGTTGTGATATATGCTTTGTAGTGGAACTAAACCTTTAATCACTTCAGCACTTATTTACAGCTCGCCCTCTGAGTGATTAGAGGCCGGTTTCATTGGTTCCGTTGCCGGGACACCTCACACTCTTCCTCAAGAGGTGGGCCTCGGTAGTTTGGTGAAAGGATATCTTTGCTGCACTTTTTGACAGTTGAATATTACAGCCATAAACATGGTGAGTACCCATGAGCAAGAGAGCTCCACAACTCCTCAAAGGAGAAGGCAGGAAAGCCTTAATGATCCAGCTGTGTACAGCTGCAGGGAGCACAACAAATGCCTTTTGAGCAGGCCACACATGAAGCTACAACTCAGCTCAACGGTGATACTAATTCTAGCAGTGAGTCAGATGATGCTACTATGTTGAATGCACAGCTTGCAAGTGCAGTGACTGCTTTGACTCAGCTTACTCAAAATTTGGCTCAGATTGTGTAAACAAATGCCAAGAAGAAGAAGAAATCAAGAAAGTACAAGCACGGAAAGAGTGAGTACACACATGCATCAGCTTCTCATGGCGGGCCTAACACTCATGCATCAGTTTCCCATGAGGGACAACCATAAAAAATGACTCAGAAAGTGACTTTCAAGAGAGGGGAATCCCCCAAAAGAGCACTTGAGAAAGAGGTACAAAAAGTTCAGCTAGTGCAACAGTATGAGCAGCTAGCACAAGGCCTTGGTTTGGGTATTTCTACTCCTCAAAATAATAATGTGCAGTCCATAAATGTGGCTCAGCCACCTCAGCCATATTTGAGGCAGTAACTTGAATATTTTGGTACAGATTCTTTCTTTGATGCTATGTTGATTTCACCGCCAACTGGGCATAGAAAGCAAGCCATGTATGACAATGTGGGAATGCAGCCAGGAATGCAAGCCACAGCACATGCTCCCATGCCTTGGCAAGTTGAGGATGCATATCCAGGGATATCAGGACGTAGAGGACTTCTACATTATGCCTTTGCCAGAGTGATGCTTTGCTTGGGATGCCTTGGATGTACACGGTGGGGGCTAATGTGCAGATGAGAAACAAGAAGATTTCTTAAACTCATAGAGAAAAAAATCATGTACTAGATGTAAAGTTGAAAGGGGAGTCCATCCCTGTAGTTTCAGCTTCTTGTATTTCCAATGTAATAAAGCGTCATATTTCAGCGTACTTGATTTTTGTCAAAGACGACAACCAACCAGTTCAGGAAGGCTCTACTCTTTTTGCTTTAGATAGAGAAAGGGCTGCTTTTATTTCAGATTTTCAGGATTGTTTCTCAGATGCACTTCCTTAAGAATTACCTCCCAAGAGGCCCGAGGCTTACAATAATACGGTGCACACATCCATAGGTAAAGCACCTTTTGAAATAGTAGAAGGTGCCAGGAAGATACATCCCATTTTGCATACAAAATAGAAAATCGTCGAAGCTGATCGTTTTGTGGAAAGCCTTGAAGAGGCTTACAAGAAGATGAAATATGCCTTGCAAAGAAGTCAGGACAAGCAGAAAAGAGCAGCAGATAAGCACCGTAGGGAATTGGTATATACAGAAGGTGTTTGGGTTTTGCTGCGTTTTCAAAAGACAAGGTTGAAAAATAAGAAAGGCAAGGAAAGGTTGTACACAAAGGTGAACATGCGTTACTATGGTTCTTTTCAGGTTTCTGAAAAGATAAATGAGGTAGCTTACAGGCTGAAGTTGCCTCCGCATTGGAAGATACATAATGCCTTTCATATGTGCTTGTTAAAGCAATGTCATGGAGATGTTCCGGATGATTTACCTGATGAGGTACAGTCTGAAGTGGAAGAACATGATGAACTTCTGGTCCCAGAGCAGATTCTGGCACACAGAGATAGAAAGCTTAAGGGTAAAGTTATCCGTTGCTTCGTGGTAAAATTTTAAAATTACCCATCACTCGATGCGAAATGGATGGAGGAAGGTGATCTGGCAGATTCTCCTGGGATATTGTAGCTTTACCTTGATGCTTTTCAGTTAGAGCTGACTGCGGTCCGGGCTCCTACAAGTAGTTCAGCAGAGCGAGCGTCTGGAGCATTACCTGGTGTTCGAGAGGGAGGTAGCACCTCCACTCCCTTAGTACCGACGGGCTCACCGTGATTTAATGAGGTCGCTTGATGACACTGTTTGTATGTTTCATCTGAGATACTGAGCTAATAGTATTTCTGCTGTGAGACTTCATGATATTGATGCATCTTGACTATTGATCACCGAGGATCACATAGATTTTGAGCAGTGTATATGGATGGATGCATGCCTCTCCTAGCCATATTTTCACTGTCTTTGTAAACTATAGCTGCGCCTTTCTTATATACTCTTTCATGGTATATTTCATGCTCGCTCTTGTGTTTTGGGGCAGCAAACTGTGGTTTGCTGTTTCAAGAGAGAGGTATGTCACGGGGGTGTGAAATTCTAAGTACTTTGATGTACTACAATCTTGCAAAGCTACAGCTTTCTGTTGAATTTCGACAGGTTCCACGCGCTGGTTGACTGGTTTTTCTTAGATTTGGAGGACTTTTTGGCGATGAAACTTCTCCAAAACCTTCTCAATGCATTCCTCTCTGATGCACGCTTCTTTTGAGCCCAAGAACTCCCACTTCTTCGCGACAGAACTGCTTCTTTTCGCATTTTTCAGTGTAATTCTTGTTGGTCGGCTCTTGTAAATGCTCTTTCTTCATGCCTTTGCACTTCTCTTTGGCTGAGAATGAAATTGGGCATTGGCTACTATGTCCTCTTGGCGATTGAGGACTTGGTTCGAGTTTTCAGGGCTTGGTGAGTTGTGATTTCGTTGCTGCAATTTCATTTTGCCAAAAGCTATTGGTTGGCCTCATGTCCCGCCTCTTTCTTGGTTCACAGGTGCCCAGGCAGTGCTACATGAGTCATTCTTTGGTTGGGTACTTTGCTGGTTTATTTTGGAGCTTTGAAAAGCTGCGTGAATGCCATCTAGAAACCACTCAAAGAGAGTGCAGCTGGGGTGCAGTGTGATTGCATCTGGACAGCCAATGGAATTGCACTCGGAAAAGAGAATGCCTTTGGATTGAGCCTATGGGTTAAGTGTACTTATGTGATGGTGCTCTATGCTTGAAAGCCTTGCGAAGGCTCAGTGAATTAGGGCTGCGTGCTCAGTTGCAAGGAAGGTCTCCCAGATGCAACTTGTAATCATTTCACTGTGAAGTATAAAGAAATACCGAAAGGGGCGTCACGATTTTGGGGCCAATGGGGTGCACTTGTCTATGTTTGTTGAGCCGGGGCATTCTAGCCTCCATCCCTTTTTCAGTGGTTTTGTTTGTGAACAAATGGGTAAATGCCAAATGGTGATCATGCAATGGTTAATGGTTGTGATATATGCTGTGAGCTGTAAATAAGTGCTGAAGTGATTAAAGGTTTAGTTCCACTGCCCTCTGAGTGATTAGAGGCAGGGCTCAGTCATCATAATCAAGATGAATGGATCATTTCTAGGAGGAGATGATGGTGTTATTTCCCTCTCTTCTTTAGGCAATGGAGGATATGCAACTAGTTGATTATTATGCCTCCCTTCCCTTTCCATTCTTTCCTTTTACTAATAAAAGAGAGGAAATGACTTCTTGTAATTTCAAAATAGAGGTTTATTTTAGTGCGAAAGTCAAGTGTTGTAGAGTTGGTGGTACTTAGATCCGACTCCCGCTTGATTTGTGTCAAAAAACAAGCTGAAATGAGCCCTTCTTCCTTGTCTTTTTGCTGTAAATGGTGCGCTAACTTTAGATTGCTTAATTTGAGTGAATTGGAGTCTCAGCACCATTATAGGAGGTACTTGAGGGGTAGTTCAGCCCCTAAATATTTTTTTGATCGGACCTTCCGTTAGGAGAACCCGCCCGGGGGGGGGGGGGACACTAGGTTAGGACATCCGTTTCCCATTAAAAAGGTAGAAACATAGTGGAGTTTTAGAGAAAGGGCTTCCCTGGCAAACTTGAAATCCCGTCTCTCCTATCTTCTACTGCTCGGATTTTCATTGTCCCTTGTTGGTTGGATCCTCTCCGACTGTCTTTTCGCCTCTTCTAGATGCGCAGATCAGATTTGCTCTTTGTCCATTGTTCAGAAGATCCACTTTCTTGAGTATGAGAGCCACGTTGAAGAGGATCAGAACATACTTAGATTATGATCTTACACTCTTGCAGCAAGAGCACTGAAGAGAGGGTATGATACGTGTCATGGCAGCAAGAGAAGCAAAGTGGGTTGTCCATAGAGATGGGAAAGTCATAATCCGAGAAAGGAAAGAAAGAGGAGAGGAAATAGATGGGGACAACACATGATGGTGCCCAGGCCATGAGGTGAGGGACGACATGGATTGAAGATCGCGGTATGGAATCACAATGGCACCCTATGGTCAGACCCTAGAGGCGTCTTAGAGATTTACACCGACAGAGAGATGATATTCTACACCGTGCCACATCGCATGGTGCACACACTGCTACACATGCATAAAATCATACGGATGGTGCACACACTGCTACACACACCGTCATCGCGTAAGTGATGCACACACTGCTACACACTCATATGGCCATAGCACACACTGCTACACACACCGTCATCGCGTAAGTGATGCACACACTGCTACACACCCATATGGCCATAGCCATATATATCCATCCATGCGTACGGATGGTGCACACACTACTACACATACCATCGCTCGTTGCGTAAGTGGTGCACAACACTGCTACACACTCATACGAACAGCGAGCACACATTGCATCAGCGGTGCGACAAAATGCTAGATCCCACAACTAAATACTGAAAGATTAAAAAAATATTGCTTGATATCGCAATTGTTCTCAATTGTGTGACAAAAAGGTAGTCAACAAATGAGGGTACTGGCAAAAATATCTTGCGGGCATCCACTTGGCATCCTCTATAGGGTGGTTCTTAAATGTAACAAGATAAATGGGATATGAATTTTCACGTCTTGTCTCAGTGATTTGTGTATCAATGATACTATTTGGCTCTAATAGTTGGGTCTCTCCTTGAAGCAAAGGTGCCTCCTCGTCAATTGGTCGAATCTGTGGGTTTCCACGAAAAGGTTTCAAGAGATGCACATGAAAAGAATTATGAAATTTTCAATGTGGCGGTAATTCTAACCGATAGGAATTGTCATTGATACGCTCTAAAATTTTAAAGAGACCATAGGATTTAGGAGCAAACTTTACGACAGGATGTGTCTCAATACTCTTAAGTCGCAGCTTGTTAATTCGTAACATCATTAAGTCGCCTTTTTTAAATATAACTCTTTTTCTCTCCTTGTTTGCTCATTTAGTATATATAGCTTGAGCGTGCTCTATATTCTTATGAACAGTAGGCAAAATTGTAGAGAAGCCTCAGTGAATCGGTCAGCAGCCTCTACTTGATGCTTAAGATGGGTCAATGGAGTAGGAATAGTCTTGCCATAGACAACTTGAAAGGGTGATTCACCTGTGGTAGAGTGCTTAGTATTGTTGTAGGAAAATTGTAAAAGGTGTAAATATTTATCCCATTTTCCTGGCTGACTTGAGACATAAGCACACATCATGTCACAAATAGTATTTTGTGTGACTTAAGTTTGACCATTGGTCTTCGGATGAAAAGCGGTGGAGAAGCCTAACTTTGTACCAAGATGATTAAAAAGTGCTGTCCAAAAGTTACTATAGAATTTACTATCTCGGTTTGACACGATTACTTTTGGAAGGCTGTGGTGAACCATGAATATCTTTAGGCTGTGGCTAGTTCACTATTGGCTCTACTTTCTTTGGATCTACTTAAATAGCTTTAGTTGAAAAAATGCGACCAAGATATTCAATTTCAGATTGAAGAAATGAACTTTTCTTTGGGTTGGCATAGAGTTGGTTCTCGCGTAAGAGCAAGAAAACAAGATTCAAGTGTTTCTCATGTTCCTCTTGACTCTTGCTATACACCATGATATCATCGAAGAAAACTACCACAATGTCCTGATAGGGTAGGAAAATATGGTTCATCATCCGACTAAATGTGGCAGGTGCATTAGTCAGGTCAAAAGGCATAACAAGGAATTTGTAGTGACCGGTTTGGGCTCTAAAAGCAGTCTTGAAAATATCGAGCTTGGTCACTCTCACTTGATGATATCCTGACTTAAGATCGATTTTGCTAAATATTGTGGCTCCTTTCAACTTGGCAAGAAGGTCATCGACTCTCGGAATGGGGTATTGATTCTTCACTATTATTTTATTTAAGGCACGATAATCAATGCACATCCGAAAAGTCTAATTTTGTTCTTGACAAGAAGAACAGGGGCCCCAAATGGTGAAGTCTAGGTTGAATCAAGCCTCGAGCCAAAAGGTCTTCTATTTGGGATTGAATCTCTTGTTGCTCAGTAGGATTATGTCTATATGGTGCCTTGCATGGTGGAGCACTACCTAGGATAAGATCAATCTTATGGTCCTCAAGTCTAGACTGAAGAAGGCTGGGAGGTAAGTCTTCCATAAAACAATCAGCATAGGTAGCTAGACAAGGACCAAGAGGCTCTTGCTCTGGTTTTCAGTCGCGGGACTAGCCTCGACCTTGTTGACCATAACAAGACATGTTTTGTCATGTTTGCGCATAGCTCTTTTAGCTTGGGTATGTGACAATAAAGGCCAAGAGGGAAGGCTCTTGTCGCATTCCAAAGTCATGGACTCAGTGTCCTGAGTCACGGTAATAGTGCACTCAAGATAATTAGGTTTGGCATTGTGATCGATGCACTGGGCCATCCCAAGAATGAGATCTTACTCACACAAAGGAGCGAATAAGAAATCACGCCTCTCGGCTAATGGCCCTATAGTCACCTCAAGATCCTTCACCATTTGCAAACAATTGTAATGTGATCCTTGAAAAACTGATTTGACTTTGTATTTTGTTTTGATGGATGGAAGACCTAGTTTCTCAACTAAACGATGTGAAATGAAATTGTGGGTGCTTCCATCGTCAAACAAAACATTATATTCTTTTTTGTGTAATGATGCAGTCATGCGTAACAAAGAAGTACAAAAAAGAGATGCACCTTTACCTGAAGAGCACTTACCTGAAGGAATGTAGTCGATGTCCTCGGTTTTCTCCTCATCTTTGTCCTCTTGCTTGAAAGATTCATCCTGGGATCCTTCAGCAATATCATCTATGTAGTTGACTCGTGTAGGATTGCGTTGGCTAGTACCGTTAATACGGCCATTGGTGCGTCCTCCATTGCCTTCACTGTTGTTGTTAGTATTCTTTCCCTGAGTATTTGGCTTGCTTGTAGCAAGTGGATTCTTTGGACATTCAAAAGAATAGTGCCCCTTCTCCTTGCAACTATAACACTTGACAAGTATACCAGTTCTTCGATTTATATTTGATTTAGGGGACTTCCCATTAGACTTACCATCAACTTTACCAGTTGGGTCCTTCTTCTTGAAGAATGGAGTATGTTTCTTTGCTCGAGGAGTATGAGTAGCAAAGCTTCTTACATGTTTCCTTTCTGATTCTAATGCCAAATCCATAGCATCAGAAGCTGTAGATGGTCGAAGCATGCACACATCAGTACGAATAGCAGAGCGCAAATCCTCAATAAAGGTACGGCATTGCTTCTTTCGTGGTGCTTTTTCAATGGTCTGTAGTTGAAGTAATGCCGAAAGATATTTCTCAGTGTATGCATCAACACTTTCATTGTCCAGTTGCCTCATTCTTCGCCATTGCCTACGAGTATCCTCTTCGAACTGTGTAGGTAGGAAGCGCTTCTTAATTTTGTCTTTGAATGCTTCCCATGTGTTTGGAATGCGTGTGCTTTTCACAAGTACACTCCACCATAATTGCGTACTGTTCATCATACGACTAGCAGCTAGTTTCACCTTCTCCATCTCTTGATATTATTCTCCCCAAAAAGTATTGGTTGAAGGAACTAATCCAAGAAAGTAAAGCCTGTTCATCTCTTTTATCATCATACTTTGGAAAAGTAAAAGTTTTGCGATTGATCTTACTTGACTTCTTTTTATTATGAAGCTTGAGTGCTTTTAGGATGGCCTTGTCGACATTGTCTCTGTCATCATTGGACTCATGCGAAGGAGTAGTGTCGTGGTGTCGCCGCAATGAAGTCTTTACATGATGCTTCTTCTTTCTTTGATGTCTTGTTCTGCTTCTTCCACGCTCATTACCGGAGGTGTCTGACGGTTCGCTATTGTTGCTTTCATCATGATCTTCATCTTTCCTACGCTTTTTTGTGACTTCAGTGAGCTCCTTTAGTACTCAAGTTGTATGTCTTTCATTGTCTTTGTGTGTGTTATACATATTGCGCATGTTCTCAAGTTCTTACTCAAGGTCTTGCGCATGTTGTTTTCATGCCTCCAATGATTCTGATGTAATCATAGGGTCCTCGTCCACAGTAGATATAGGTGGCTTCCAAGTTGACGTCACTTGTCGTAGTGTATCTTCAGTGTCTTGGCGAAGTCGCTTCTCATGTTGATAGAGTGCTTGCCACCCTTCCTCAGTAAGTTTCTCTGGTGGTGGTGTTGGGTGCAGGAAGCAATGAAACGGGAGTGGAGTGCAAAAAGCAAACAACAAGCTGAAGCAAAACATAGTACTGCTCAAATGGATAAGAGGGAAATACAAAGGGTGGCCTATATGGTCCCCAAGTCAACCATATGGTTGACCAGTGAAGTCAACTCATAGAGTTGACCTGACCTACAAGGCTCATACCAGGGCTAAGTGCTAACAAACCCCCCTCCATGGTATGGCTAAAGTATTCTGGAAATATCTCAGGAATACCTGGAAACTACATCATGGTTGCACGTATTCGTCCTAGAGGTATATAGCAACCTATGATAAGTACGGAGTGATCCCTCACATAATAAAAGGAACCAAGTGTAAAGCATGTCGAAATGCTTCAAACTTGGGTTGTGGTAAAGCCTTTGTGAAGAGATCTACCAAGTTGTCCTCGGTGGGAACATAGGACAACTGGATGTCTCCACCAGACAGTCACTCTCGAACGTAGTGATAGTGGACCTCAATATGCTTTGTGCGCGCATGAAACATTGGGTTTCTAGCAACCGCCAAAGCACTCTGGCTGTCGGTGTAGATCGTAGTAGAGTCGGGCTGAATGATATCAAGATCTGCAACAAGTAACTTTTGAAGCCAAACACACTCTACTGTAGCTGTGAAAGTTGCTCTGTACTCAGCTTCACAACTGGATGTGGCAACTGTAGGCTGCTTCTTGCTGAACCAAGAGATGCATGAAGCTCCAAGAATAAAACAGTTGCCGTTGTGTGACACCCTAGTGTCATAACATCTTGCCCAGTCACTGTCCGTAAATGTATGCAAAGCAAGTGGGACCTCTGAACCATATAATAGAAATGCTGCATGGCCTTCAAGTATCGAAAGACCTGCTTCACTGCTTGCCAATGCTGCGTACTGGCATATTGAAGATCAGGTTGGGTATGACAAAGGTATATAAGGCATCCAACAGCCTACTGATAAAGGGATGCATCAATTGGCGGACTTCCATCCTCGGAGGAGCAATGAAAGACATGTTCCAATGGAGTAGAAATTGGCTTGCAATCCTCGAATTGGAAGCGATCAAGGAGCTGTCCAATATACTTGGGCTGACTCATCATTATACCCCCCTCAACATATGCAAACTGTATGCCCAAATAATAGTGCAACCGGCCCATATTTGTCATGGCAAAAGACTGCTGTACATCAGCCTTGAAATCTGCAATTTGTTTCATATTTGGCCCAGTGATAAGCATGTCATCCACATATAAAATCAGAATTAAAAATTCTGATGCACTCTTTCGGACATAAAGTTGCCATGCATTTGTTTATACGCATCTCTAGTGCGGGCTGGCAAAGGCTCAGCTTGTTTGCCTTTGGGACTGATTTTTGCTGTTTAATGACAGCGTGCTCCTGTGCAACTGCCTGCTCAATGCATGATCATCAATTGAAGACATATCAGGCTGAGCAGGAGCTATTGGTGGAGAATGTGCACTGCTAGAAGTGTGTGGCACAATAGTCTGCACTGGCTGCTCTGGATCTGTGGGTGACTGAAAGAGAGGAAACAATGTATCAAAGACATCTGAGGCATCAACAGTAGGCTGTTTTTTGCATTCCAGCAAGGTAAAGGCACATTTTCAGCGAATATAACATCCCTACTGACAATGACCTTGCCCATGTTGGGCTGATACAACCTGTATCCCTTGCTCTATAACCGATGAATATGCATTTTACAGCTTTGTCTTCAAGCTTGTGCCTTAGCTGAGATGGCACATGAGCATAAGCCAATGACCCGAACACCTGCATATGAGAAATTTCAGGTTTGCGACTGTGCCATGCCTCGTAAGGTGTGATAGTCTTCAATGCCTTTGTGGGTGCCCGATTGAGCACATAGTTGGAGCACATGATAGCATCCAACCAAAACTTATTTGGCAAAGACTTCCCTTTGAGCATGCGCTTGCCCATTTCCATCTTTGACCGGTTTTTCCTCTCTGCCAACCCGTTCTGCTGCGGAGTTTAAGGCACTGTACATTGATGAATAATACCCCGAGCTGCCAAAAAATAAGAAAATTCATGGGACATGTACTCTCCCCCCCTGTCAGTGCTGCGTAGAGTAAGGAGCTTGTGCCTTGATTCATTTTCAGCCATGGCAAGCCAATGTTTGAAGCATGGGAACACGTCAAATTTGGCCTTCATGCCATATATCCAATCAAATCTGGTGTAGTCATCCACAAACGTAGAAAGTAAAGGTAGCCCTCAAGAGATGTTGCCCGCATCGGCCCGCACACATCACTATGAACAAGGTGAAGCTTCCTAGATGCACTAACTGTCCCATCTTTTTGGAATGAGAAACGGTGCATTTTACCCAATAAGCATGCCTCACAAACATGTTTAGCTGGTGCATGCATGGATGGGAGAGTAACCACCATGTCCTGTGAATGCATTTTAACCAAGCTTTTGTAGTTGACATGACCCAACCTCGCATGCCATAAGTGGGAATCTGAAATTACAGATTCAGCCACCAAATTTGCCTCTATAGCAGGCTGTTTGTCATATACATCAAGATGATATCAGAAGAAAGTGTCCCAATTAAGTACTATGCTTTCATCGTACTGGTTGCCATACACGGCATATCGATAACCATCAAAGAGAACCCGAAAGCCATTCAAGGATATAGCTGCAATGGAGATAAGGTTCTTCTTGATACCTAGGACAAACAAAACATCCATGAGTGTGATTGTATCACCTGAAACTGAAGTGACCTCGACTTGGTCAATCCCTTTCACGGGATATGATGCATTGTTGGCACATGTCATTGTGCCACCATGTGAAGCAGCCCCCAATGTCTGAAAGAGTGATCTGCAAGGAGTGATGTGCTTGGAAGCACCACTGTCGAAGCACCAATCTGACTTAGAATCTAAGACAGACAAGGCTGTAGCATGCTTCTTTGGATGGTACTAACATGTCACTGTGAAAGCCCACTCATGGTGAGTGATGTTTGCTGCCTCATGACCATGATCTGGGGCAGCAGCAGTAGGAGTGATGGCAAGTCCCTTTTGCTGCTTTTACTTTTCAGAAGCAATGCGCTTGCGACGTTTAATATGTCATGTCCTGGCTTCCTGCAATAATTACAGCGTTTGCTGTTTTTCTTCTTTGCATCAGACGGGGCAAAATTAGATGCGTGTCCAGCAGTAGATGAGCCTCCAGAAGGCTTGGATTTGCTGTAATTTTTCCCGTTATGTTGTGGACTTCGAGTTTGCATTTGTGCTTTTGAGCTTAGTTTAGTATAGTACTCAGCAAAGGGTCTTAGTGATCCCTTTGCCTCAGCCCATAGCGGCTTGTATGAGTATTGGTCATTCTGATATTGCACTTTGTCTTAAGCCCGTGAGGCCTCCTGAAGACAGTAATACATCTCTTTCTCTCTCTCTCTCTCTTCACATTCTTACTCTTATTTTCTGCTTTGTTTCTTCCTTTTTGCTATTGAAGTTTTGTTCTTTGGTTGGGATTTTAAAACTTAGGTTTACCCAAAGAATCTTTTGAAACCCAGATGACAGCTTATGCTTGGGTATTGATGAGAATCTAAGCATAGCTTTGCTTGCTTAGTTTTTTTTGTGGTCAATCACTCATAATTTTGTCTAAAGTCGCTTCTTTCCTTTGATCTTTCGCTCATTCTATAAAAAATTTCAATTGGTAAGGTTGGATGTATTCTAGTCTTATAATGGTATGCATAATATGCATCACGCCCCATACTCGATGCATAAGCTCCCCTCACCAAAATCGACTACTGCACTCACAAGCAGAATTCTTTACCAAACTAGATTTTCAATCCATGAACGTAAACTTGCAGTTCAGTATGTGTAATCCGTATCAAAAGAGACATTGAAAATATTTTGAAGAGCATGATAAAACATATGGAGCCGCAACTTGCAACTGTCTTGCTCAGTAATGACATCCCATTTAGAAAGGATATAATATTTGAACTTCATTACTTCTAATCGACATTGTCACTCGGACAGGAGTCCCCTCCTTTGCAAAAGGAATAAGATAAGAGGTATAAAAAAGGAACATGGAAGGGTACATTACATCTACACCACTTCTAAAGCATTGTTCTCTTAGCTATTTTAGTATCAAATCTATCTAGCGCTCCTGCCACAATTCCCATATCCTTCACCCATACTTCCCGCTCCCTACATGGTCTCTCTTTCTCACCATCCTTGCTTCTGCTCTCTCTCTCTCTCTCTCTCTCTCTCTCTCTCACTCTGTCTCTCTGTCTCTCTCAACTCTACCCTTCACCTTGAGCACTTCCTTCAATTCTGGACTGACTCCAGACCTTGCTGGTTTTATGTGGTTTTAAAAGAACAGTTCCTGCGTTGGTGGATTTATATTTCTTTTTGTTGAGTCAATTTTAAAAATGTCTTCACCCAGTTCTTGCATTTTGAGTAGAAATCCGTGGCACTCTGTTTACTACAGTTTTTTACAGTATCCTGTCTCTGTCTTGTGTATTCGTTGCCATATATATGCTACATCATATCCAAGATGTGGAAAGGGGCGTGAAATATTGCTACATTCAGTCTTAAAATATGCTGTCTTCATTTGCTGAAGCATCCACATTTCTTGCTCAGGGTCAGGTGCCTTTCATTTCTGTCTTTCATTTCTCTTTAATCTAACATGCTGTCTTCATTCAGTATTAGATTCATTTGTCTGAAGCATCCACATTTTGTTGCTCAGGGTCAGGTGCCTTTCATTTCTGTCGTTCTTTTCTCTTTGATCTAATAAAGAATCTCAATGCAGATTTTATGCAATGGGCCAGGCACATGTATACCTATCTGTGCGGCCGGTTTTCTTTTGAAGGTGCACTCTCACTGTGTTAGGCAAATGCTCACCCTGCATGTGGGTTTAGATAGGAAACTGGTCTGTATAATAATATTTTGGCTGATTTTTCATGCCGTGCAGGTTATGGCTGTCAAGTGGGTTGTAATTGTTTATGTGGAGAGTATAGCAAGGGTAAGAAGGCTTTCCCTTTCTGGCTTGATCTTGTATAAACTCAAGCTTGCTGATAAGTTCTTTGTTCAGTGGCCTCAGCTGCAGGAAAAATTTCCTCGTAGTGACTTTGTAGGTCGATTGATGTGAAATATCAATTTGACAAGTCAAAGTTAGAGGGAATTTATATTGTAAGCCTGATACCTGATGAAAATGACAACTGTTCGCTATGCCACTTTAATGGGCCTCACAGTGGGTGGCAATTGCTGAGTTTAACATGGTTTAGTTTACAAAGATTTCTAGATTCACAGTTTGTCATGGGATAAGCTCTTTTCTTATAGGCCATAGGCATTTTGTGAAGCACTCACCATTGTAGCTTGTAGACCTTGGTCAGACCTTGGTCATGGGTAGAAAAATCTCTCCGATTGGTCTCAAAGAGAAGTACATGTATGAAAACGAAGTCCGTGGACACTAATAAACTTACAATTGATCAAGATATACTAATCTCATTTTCCACTTTTTTGGTGTTTGTTTGGGTTTCAGCCCTTCACTTTCACATGCGCACCATGGATAATTCTTTTATAAGTTCTGGCGTCACATAGATACACTTGGTTATAATAAATTAGCATGTAGGGTCGTATTGGGTACTAGATGACTTGTATGTAAAAACTGATTGTAGTTCAGTGAACGAGCCTAGGGGCCTCCATATTGAGATTTAGCTGCCATGTTTAATGAACGAGCGTAAGGACTTCCATAGGTTGGTGCAATAGTAATTCTTGACACTGTACATGTGGCATTAATGCCATGGGCTGCCATAAGGCTTACTCTTACTATAAGATTTAGGATTTTCCTACAAAACCAATAGTATCTTTGTATCTCATGCTATATGCAATCATTGTGCATTCTCTTTGCTCATACAAAGCTTGACAATTAATATTAGAGGCATCCTCCTAGGGTGTTGTTGCATAAGCTTGTTTACTTGCTCCTTGGAGAAGACATACAGAACTACAAAGCAAGAACGAGTTGTTTCATTAGCAAAGCTTGTGCCAAATCCAAAGTGATGCAAACACTGCGCATAGCTCAAGTTGTAGGAAAGTAATCAAAATATCCTTTTTAGCACGGAAACATATTTTATTGGTTGTTATAATAGAAGAGAAAAAAAAAGAAGACAAAAATCTTGGGTACTCAATCCATATACATGCAAAATCTTGGGTACTCAATCCAAAATCATTCATAGAAGCATAAGTACAAGCGTTTAAATTTAGCAATGAGAAACCTAAGGCGTCGGTATTTGAGAAGAAGCAAGCCTCACTACCAGAGATGCTTAGCATCCGGGAAATTATCTCCACACGTGTCGAAATGACATTGGATGACATCCGTTGCCTCGAGAAATGGGTGGACTGAAATAGGGCCCAAGTCTGTAGCCATTAATTGGCTTCTGAAACCGCTTGCCATACAACGTGTCTAATAAAAACGTGCCATCAAAATAGCACTTAATGAGCCTATATGGCTTAATCCATCGCAATTTCAATTTCTCGGGGTGAAGGCCTTGCTTGGAATCGGGTGAGTCATCCGTTGCCTCGGGAAACGAGTAAGGAGGCATCGGTCCAAAATAGGGCCTAATTTTGTAGCAATTAACGAGCTTTTTGAACCGCTTGTCCTACAACTTGCTTAATAAAAATGTGCCATCATAACGGCACTTAATGAGTTGAAATGGCTCCGTCCACCGCAATTCAATTTCTCAGGGTAAAGGCGTTGCTTGGAACAGAAGTGGAGAAATGCACCCTTTTCTTGAACACTTGGATCTTGGAGTGCAGGTCCACCCAGTTCTTCCGACGATGTTGTACCACATTGGAGACATAGGATGCAACAAAGCGATCTTCTCCGAGCTGTAGGAGTTGGTCCATACGATTAGTGAGTGATTCTTCGGCGCTGAGTCGTTCTGCACCGCAATATGTAAATTGGGAACTAGGTATTCCATGGGAACAATTGCCTCCACCCCATAGACCATCTTGAAGGGTGAGGCCAGTGGCGACCTTGTAGGTTGTTCGGTATGCCCATAGTGTAGAATATAGCATCTGGTCTCAGTCATGGTCTCTTGTTGTTGGATTTGGTCCCCGTTGTCTTGGGCATAGTATATTATGGACATTTTGTGAGCAATCATATGCCTCTTAGTCATCTTGGACATGACATCGTTGACAAAATGACCTCCCTGGTCACTGACGATTTCCCTTGGAGACGTGAAATGGGTCATAATCCATTCATAAATGAATTTGGCTATTGAAGCCGCTGCTTTATCACGCAATGCTCTTGCTTCAACCCACTTGGTACAATAGTATGTAGCCAACACCACATATCAGTTATTATAGATGGGTGGGCGGTTGGCTTGATCAGGCCAACGAAGTCGAGCCTGCACAAGATTGTTGATTGCTCATGTTGGGCCACGCATTAGCGGAATACCTTGTCGAGCCCTAATTGATACAAGGTGCCTTAAATAAATTTGAAATAAATTTGAAAGGAGAAACTCCGAAGGGCGAGTCGCTTGCGCCTATCTCGGGATAGGTGTCGATCGGGGATGCCGATATCGATAAAATGGTACATGTCATTCCATATGGGTACAAAGGTCAAGATCCTATCTGCCACATGAGATTGTTGTACGGGTCTACTAGTACATGTCTGATCACATTGTTGCATCTTCGGCGCGTGTTGCTAGTGAAGCCAGGAACAAGCTGGCGTTGGGGAAGTAATCCATGAAAAGGTATGGTGATTCGTCACATTGGGACAAATAATTGGCCACCGCGTGTGAGGAACCTGGGGTGTGAACAATGGAGAAGTCAAACTCTATAATAGCAACATACAATGGGCAAGCTTACCTACAACGATCGGCCTGTTGGTGAGGTATGGAAGCGTCGAATGGTCCATGTGAAAGGTGAACCGGTTGCCAAAAAGGTAATGTCGGAATTTGTTGACGGAGGATTATCATGCTGAGGGCTTCCTTCTCTGCGATACATTACTTCTTTTTGGCTGGGGAGTCTTCGGCTGGCATAGTAAATTGGGCGATACCAACCCTTCTGCTGTTGCATGAGTACTACGCGATCGCCATATTAGAAGCTTCGACGAAAACATGAAATGGGAGGTTCCAATCCAGGGGTTGTACCACTGGAGCCTTAGCCTCAGCGGTGTGGCCACATCTACAGGGTAACGAAGCATTCGGCTATGCCATTGAACTTGACCCAAAAATGAGCCAATCGTTAACTTGTTGTGGGTTGCGGAACTTTGCAAACTTGCTCGGTAGGGTCTAGAGCAATGCCCTCTTTTGAAATGATACGTCCAGTAGCATGCTGCTGCTGAATGCAAAAGAGCACTTGGTCAGATTAAGGGAGAGTCGAGACTCTCAGCACTTGGCTAGACATGGGTAAGGTGTTTAGCTTGATTGCCAAAAACACTGAAATCATCCAGGAACGTGCACATGAAGGTTGTGAGGTATTCTTCAAAAATCTGTTGGGCCAAGCGTTGGAAGGCGGCATGTGCATTCTTTAGCCTGAAGGTCATTACAATGGAGGCAAAAACGCCCTAGTCCATAATGACGGTTGTCTTCCCCTGGTATTCTTTGGCCATGCGAAGTTGATTGTAGCCATTGAAGCCATTGAGGAACGAGTACATCTTATGGTTGGCCATAGTGTCAAGCATGGAATCTATGAAGGGCAGAGGAAATGGATCCGTCATTGCTGCGGCATTCAATCGAATGATAATCCACACAAACTTATGACTTGTTTTTCTTCAGTATAGTAATAATGGGGGAGATCCACATGGCATGGTCGAGTGGATAGATAAATCCCACATGCAGCAACTTGTCAAGCTCTTCTTTGACCCTTTTGGCATAACTGGTATTTATCCGGTAATGCTGCATGTGAATAGGTTTTGCATCATCTTTGAGCACAATCCTGTGTTGATAGAACTGTGGGCCAATCCCCTTCATGTCCTTATAGCTGTATGCAAAAACATCGGTCTAGAAATTTTGCTGAAGTAAGCCGGGAGCTAAATCCAAACTATCTTTGGGTCTGAATCTATTCGGAGATTGTGGTCCATGAGGTCATCCTCCTCATGTTCAAAAGCTTCTTCTGCTTGAATGAGCTCAGTGATTCCCAGGTGATCGTGGAGATTGATCTTCTTTATCATCTTCTCCGATCCCTAGGGCTGTTGTTTCTTGGGGAAATTGGTACTTCTTCACAATGAATGCTATATCGACCTCAAATTGGATGACGAGGGTTGGGTTACTCTTTCGGTGTTCTTTCTCCTCGGTGTCATCCAGTCCTTAATCATATTCACGGCTCTAGCTAATTGTGGCCAGAGATGCAGGTGAACCGATTGCTTAGCCGTAACGACGGATATCTTGAATATCTTCTCACCCTTCTGGATAGTGATCCCATCAGAGTCCCAATCTTGTTTTACTTGCACCTGGTGAATCCAAGGCCTTCTCAATAGCATGGGGTAAGCACCACTGATATCGTCCA
The DNA here is from genome assembly GCF_047967505.1 of Dipteris shenzhenensis. NCBI lineage: Eukaryota > Viridiplantae > Streptophyta > Polypodiopsida > Gleicheniales > Dipteridaceae > Dipteris > Dipteris shenzhenensis. The sequence continues at coordinate 9,120,440 of NC_141598.1, forward strand.
TCCAGAGTACCATGATTGGTATGATAAATGTAAGTTCTGCAACTGTAATAGAGAGCCACGGAGTAGGCCCATTGGCTGTACTCGTCGTTCGTTGTCCATTCTTGCCGCAAATGGGGCTGGCTCCCAGCCAAAAAACCCGAGCCGTTGACACATAGAATCGGATGTTATGGTGACATCGGAGTCATTATCGAGCAAAACACCTAGGATTGGTTGGCCCTAAACTGTTGATGTGATTACTGCAATGTTTTCATCATATATTGGCCCTTCAGGCGAGTTTGGGTGTAGCATGGGATGCACCACATAGACTTGCAGAATTGTGCCTATGGGACCTACATCACGTACTATGGGAGGTACCCTTTCCAGGGGATCATCCTTTGGGATTAGTGTAGTCAGCTCACATGGAGCAAGTATTTGTTTGCACAATTACTGGCGGAAGGAGGGAATAAGATTGAGCAGTTTCTCCACGGACATGCTAATGTTGTTTCTTTCTTTTTTGAAAATTTTTGCTTACTTATCCACCTTTCTTTAAATACCCCTCTCCTTCCCTCCTTCATCTTTTTACTTCTACCCCCCCCCCCTTTTTATTATCTATCTTCCTAAAAAGCCGCCCTCTCTACTCTATCTTCTAACCTTGTTTAAAATTTTTTTTTTCCTCCACCCCCCTCTCCCCTTTAATTTTTTCTTCAACTAACCCCTCTTATTTCCTTATTCGTAATCCACCTACTTATAAAATCCCCCCCTCTAGCCCTGAGTAAGTATTAGGGGGCTCATAATGTTTTGCTTTCCCTCCCATGGCTTTAGGTTAATTAGCAATTCATTAACTAGCCCTTCTCGCATTTTACCATCACATTAATTAGCCTCCTTACTAATTATTTTATTGATCGCTTTGGGTTAAATTCTTTACTGAGTACCCTCACTTTGTGTTAATTTCTTTTCATCACTATTAACATTCCCACTTTTGTCCTCTCTCATAGGTTTCCCTCCCCCCCCCCCTATAATTCTCTCTTTCCCCCCCCCTCTAATTTACTATGGCCCTCACCTATCTATTCTTTCTATTCATTATTCCCCTCATTCCCCTTATAGTTCCTCATTCTCCCCTTTATTGTCCCTCAAATAGACTACTTACATTTTGTCTTTTTCTTTAATAATAATTCATTTATTTTAAACTCTCTTTTAGGTCTTTCCTTTCTTTACGTATTCTAATAGGCTTTAATAACCTTCATCCTTACAAGATCTTTTTTCCCTTAATTTTCCCCCCTTCCTCTCTCCCTATTTTTTCCTTCTACCTAACCCTTCAAGCTTCTAATTTATTGTGACCCCAATAACAAGGGAGGAGTGTCTATGACACCTATCTTTCCAACTAAAGTTAAACTGGTTCTTATCATGTTTTCTTGTTGAATGGTGGTAGGTATGCAGATTCTCCTCTTCAGTAAAATAAGATGCTTGTCAGGACTTCACCGGCGTTATTATTTTGTGTTTACACTATTATACCAACTTTTGTTTTATGAACACCCATGTAATAAATAATTTTTTATCCACCTTTATCTGAGGTTCGTGCGTTGTGTTGTTAGAAGGTTTTATTTTTTAAATACACACCTAAACCTTGTTAACCCTTGGCTGGGTTAACCATGTGCCATGTTGGTAATCGTTGGTCGGGTTAACCACATGGCACATGCCACGTGCCACGTTGCTCGCTAAACCTTTATCAGGTTGTTTAGGGATGAGGTTCTTGTACAACTCTTCTTGAGGTAAGACTTATCCCTTTTAGGTGGAACTCTTTGGTGGAATTGTAATAACTACGCAATCGTTGTGCCTGGTGTGTGATTGTTTCATGATAGTTATGGTAATTTTAGTATGTGTCAAATTACATTGAACAATTTGATGATCAAAAAATAAATAACCGCTTAGAAACACTTACTATATTATGATCCCTTTTTCAAGTAATTATAAAGAGGCTTCCTCTTTTTGGGTGCGGGGTAGGACACCACTTGATGGGTGTCCTGCTCCCATCTTGTGGTGTCCCCTTGGGTAAGGGTGGGTACACACACACACACACACGCACACTTCCTCTCTTTTGGTTAGACCCTGGTCCCCTTGTCTCTCTCTCTCTCTCTCTCTCTTTCTTGTTTTTCTTATATATTCCTTAATTTCTCTTTAATTTTTTATTTTCCTTTATTTTCCCTAGGTCTCTTTGTTTTCCCTAAATTTTCTTATTTATTCTCCCTTTTTCTAACACTTTATCTCCAATTTTTCTTAATATTTAAATCTATTTTTTCAAAAAAATGTTACCTACCTGAAATTTTTCCTTTCTTTCTTTTTCCCTTTCCCTTATACTATTTATTTTTTCTATCCTTTTTCCTTTTTATCCTTTATCAATGGCTTCTTTTCTTTTCTATAAAATTTCTACTTTTTTCTTCTTTTAATTATTTGATGTACTAGTTTTATTGGTTTTTTCTAAATTTTCACTCTTCGTCCTTATCTTTGAATTTTTATTTCCTTGAATAAGTTTTCTCAATTTATCTTATTACTTTTTCTTTTCTTGTTTATTATCCCAATTTTACTTAATATTTTCCCTATATTTTTCAAGAACCCCCTTCAATTTTATTATATTTTATCTCTCTAATTTTTCCTTTAAAATCCCCATATTTGGTTTTTCTTGTTATTTCTTGACCTCTCCTAATTTTTTCCTTTTATTTTATTCCTTAAGCTTTAAATTTCAATTCTTGTAGTTATTTACATGTGCTTTGCTTTATTTTCTTTCCTTTTTCAACTTTTTAATTTACCCCCCTTTTTATTTGTAATTTTCCTTTTATTCATTCCTTTTTATTAAATCTAGTTTTTTCATTTTATTTATTTTTAAATTAATGTTCTTAAACTTTTTCACCCCTCCTCGCATTCTTCACTTGTCCACCTTTCAAGATTTTTTAAACCACCCCGCACTTACCTATGAATCGCCTAGCTCTCTACATCCCCGTTCGACTGACCACCCTCCCATCTATTTAAAAGACGTCCTCTCCACCTCCTTACACCCGTGACTTGATTGCACTGCTGCCTCTCCGATTTGGCTGCTCCTCGATTGTGCTACTTCAATCCCGCTGTCACGTTGTCACGGTGGGACTCCCTACCAGCCGTGCACTTACCTCTCTGAAACTATTGCTATAGCTCTAGCCCACGCCCTACCTCGTCCTGTGCGCCTCGTAGTGGTATTGTGGCACTACTGCTTGCCTTTTTGCCTTCTCTAGAGTCTAGAATATAGAGATTGCCTCTGCAATCCTGTGGTTCTTTCCTGTCCATAATTCACACCAGCCTCTAAATCCCAACTGCGCCGCTGCACCTCCGCTTGACCATGACCTCCATGGCTCCAAACTCCTGTGTAGCCCCCCAAATTGTTCGGTCTTCTCAAACATACACAAGTGGCATGAATCCCACACCCTTACCTTCCTTCGTCGCTGACTCAATGGAGTCTGGGCTATCAGGTTCTTTAAAAATACGTGTTATTTCTAAAAAGTACCCCCCCGCCCCCTTCCCCCTTCTTTCTTTTTTTAAAAATTTTGCTTACTTATCCACCTTTCTTTAAATACCCCTCTCCTTCCCCCCTTAATCGTTTTACTTCTACCCCCCCCTTTTTCTATCTATCTTCCTAAAAACCCCCCCTACTAGCCCTTCTCGCATTTTACTGTCACATTAATTAGCCCTTCTCTCCTTACTAATTATTTTATTGATCACTTCTCATAGGTCCCCCTTTCCCCCCTCCTAATTCTCTCTTAAATTCCCCCCCTCTAATTTACTATGGCCCTCACCTATCTATTTCCCCCATAATCTTTCTATTCATTATTCCCCTCATTCCCTTGATTGTCCCTCATTCTCTCCCTTATTCTCCCTCAAATAGACTACTTACATTATTTATTACATGGGTGTTCATAAAAATAAAAGTTGGTACAACAGTGTAAACAAAAAATAATGTCAGTGAAGTCCTAACAAGCATCTTATTTACTGAAGAGAAGAATCTGCATACCTGCCACCATCCAACAAGAAAACATGATAAGAATCAGTTTAATTTTAGTTGGGAAGACAAGTGTCATAGACACTCCTCCCTTGTTATCAGGGTCATAATAAATTAGAAGATTTAGCCATAGACTTAACCAGTAAAATGTAAAATATTAAGTGCAAAAGATGGGGTTTTTTTTTCAAATGTGGATCGGGTTGAGGGGTCAGGTAGAAGGAAAAAATAGGGAAAGAGGAAGAGGGGAAAATTAAGGAAAAAAAGGTCTTGTAAGGATGAAGGTTATCAAAGCCAATTAGAATAAGTAAAGAAAGGAAAGACCTAAAAGAGACTTTAAAATACACGAAATATTATTTAAAAAAAAAGACAATCGACCTTTACTTGAGCTTTGTGTGCCGTGTTGTTAAAAGGTTTTATTTTTTAAACACACACACTTGCACGCACGCATGCACGCATGCACATGCGCGTGCATGCCCATGCCCACTCCCATGCCCACACACACGCACACGCACATGCACATGCTCATGCACACGCACACACACACATGCATATATGTATGTATGTATGTATGTATGTATGCATTCATGCATGCATGTATGCATGTATGTATTCTGTATGTCTGTCTATCTATCTATCTATATGCATGTATGTATGTATAGTTATTGCGATGCTTATTTTCGTGGTTAGCATTGCATTTGTTTTGTCACATATGTCACAGATTTTGAATAACCCATATACTCATGTATTATGTGTCAACATAGGGGTATGCACGTGCTTGAATTATTTTGGGCACCATGGTGTTTGTTTTATGAGTACTGATTAGGGGTGATCAATTTAGGTTTGCCATAGAGTAGAAAGAGGGTTATGATTGTCGAGTGATGGTAAGTAGTCATGGATAATAGAAGGGAGTATATGTTGTTTTTGAGTTAAGGAATGTGAGGGATGTGAGTAATGCTAGAGTATCAAAAATAGGATCCTTGTAATGTATGGCTTCTTATATTTCTATTCACATTACCTTTTGGCAATAGTTCACAATTAAAGATTTTGGCAAGGGATTTAAATTGTTTAAATCGATTCAATGAATGTTTAAAAATAAAAATCATTAAAAATTGCTCAGTCGGGTTGTCTCATTCCTATCATGACATGATTTTTTTACTACTATATGATAAATATTTTTTAAATTTTATTAAAAGTTATGTGATAAATATTACTTGTATATGGTATACTATGCCATGAAATGAGGTAGCACCTGATAAATTCTTAGTCAACTAATTACGATATCTTTGCCATAAAAGTAGGTGGTTAAATAATGATTTAAATCATTCAAATGGATTTAAAATGTTCCTTTTTAATTGAAAAGGTTCACAGTTGCATCTTGGAAAGAAATTGCAAAGATAGATTTATTCCTCTTTTTTTATGTCATTTGCATCTGGTGCTTACTCAATGCACTCATTCTACTCACATGTACTCGTATTCATATAGCTAACTTAGTTTGTTATGCGCATGTAGTAGTGGAATATTAGGTTCGTAGCAATTATGAAGGGCAAAGATCGGGTCAGATTTATTTCATATTCATCTAGGTCTCGACTTGCTTGTGAGTTGATTTTAGTGATTTGAGAAGATGAATTTGGGATTGCAAATATGTAGTGAAATTATGTAGCTCGTATTCTTCTGGGTCTCAACTTGCCTGTGAGTTGATTTTATTGATTTGAGGAAGTGAATTTGGGATTTACAAATATGATGGGCATTTATATCTCTTTTGAACCTATCATTTTGTGGTTTACATCATCTTTATCTGAGTTTCGCATTGGAAGTTATGCCAACTTGTTTTATGTATTAGTGGGACCTACTTTTTGATTCGGATCTAGATGAAGTGGTAGTTTGTGATGATTCGGGGGTTTTGGATAAAAAATCCCATATTGGGTGACATGGTGACCTGCTAGGCCTAGACAGGGCCGATAAGCCTAGTTAGGTAGAATGACTAGGGCTATTTAGGCCCAGACTAGTGGATCAACCTTAGGAAGTGGCAACTCGGGGTGTTTTGGATTAGTTCGGGTTCTAGATACACATGGGGTTCATGACCACATGTTGCATCATTATTATGTTTCCATGAGTGGAGGCATGCTAATAGTGACATGGATTTTGAGCAATGATTAGTTAAACTTGTGCAGTTCCATCATTTGATGTTCACGCGTGGCAAATTCAAACTATTGGAGGCTATCATTTTGTGTGCTATGTGGCAACTTGATTGGGTCTAGTAGAACCTAGTAGGGCCAATAGAGCCTGAAATGGTAGGCTTAGATAATCCTAAGTGGTGGCAAGTACAGGGTGGCCTAGAGAGGCCCTAATTGGATAGGTTTGATTCACATGGTAGTTAGAGCATCTGTAGAACCAGTAGGGTCACAAACTAGTGAGGCCTAACCTAGAACCATAGGATTTGTAGGAACTGTAGGATATATAGGGCAAAGATCAAATCAGATGGGTTCTAATGATGTGGTAGAATCCAACTACTAGGTAGGATATTTGGGCTTTGCATATTATTGATGCGTCCAATTAGTAGTTAGTTGAACCTCGTATGCAAGATTAGTTGAGCTCATGGTCTATTGGGTTAGGTTAGTGCCTTATGGTTTGTGGAAGTGGTAATACTAGGACTATAGGCATAGCAGGGACAAGTAGCCCTGAATAGTCTCGAGGGTTTACCTTATAGAATTTGAGTATAGCATGTGCATTCAAAAGGAGGGGTTTTAAAAATTCAACTTTTGAAAAATATTAGTAGTATTATAATTTAAGAGGAGGGGTTTTAGAATTTGACTATAGAAAAAAATATGTTAGTTCATAAGCAAAGACGGGTGGTTTTATTGGGGGATAATTTTTGTTGAGGGGATATTTAAATACCCCTTGCATGCACATGATACATAAGGTTTCTTAGTAGTGCACCCCCGAGGATATTGGTAAGGCCTAGAGTGCTAGGGTCCATCAAATTTGTAGGACAAGTTGGAGAGAGAGAGAGAGAGAGAGAGAGAGAGAGAGAGAGAGAGAGAGATAGATAGATAGATAGAGAGAGAGAGAGAGAGAGAGAGAGAGAGAGAGAGAGAGAGAGAGAGAGAGAGAGAGAGAGAGAGAGAGAGGTTCATTATTGGAATGCATTACCTAGGGTCATAGGTTCCTACACTATTCAAAATACTTGTGGAAAAGTTGGGGTAGACCTTCGATAGACACTTAAAAAATCTCTTCTTCTCCAATGTAGACACCTTAGGATAAAACATTTCTTCTTGTCTATCATCGTACTCTTCCATGTGGGGCTCCAATAATTGTGAGTGAGAGAAATGATTTCTAGCTTGGTTGATAGGGAGGTCTAAGTGATGATTTCTCCTTGAAAAGGAATGGGATGTATTGGTCCATGTGGTTTGGTGTGAGGCCTTTCTACTTGAATCCCATGCAATTTGCTAACTATTGCAATGTCCCAATGTTTAACTTACATGAAATTCGCTCGCCTTGCTCCTGACAATCTTGTAGAAATTCAACCTCACAATTTCCTATCTTGCAGAGACAACAACGCACAGAGAGAGAGAGAGAGAGAGAGAGAGAGAGAGAGAGGATATTGCTTCATCATTGGACGTAGTTGCTTTAATCTAGGATTAGGATATTGCTTCATTGTTGGAGAGAGCTCTTTAACCTAGGATTCTCAATTTGGCTTTTAGCTTCTGCAAGAGTCATGTGAGGCCTTGTCAATGACAAAATGTGTGATTTTACATTTTGGGGAGGACTTCTCAATGACAAATTAGTTCATCTTTGTGTTGACGTATTTGAGTAGAATTGCGAGGCCTTCTTAATGAGAAAGGTCGTTCATCTTGTTCTTCTTTGTCTTGAAGTATTTGAGTAGAATTGTGAGTTTGACGGTCTTGAAGTAGAATTTCAAAATCTAGGTGCCTTTTGAAGACTTGCAAAATGGTGCTTATATGGGAAGTTGGGCCTGAGTTTTGCACATAGAACTCCCACTTCTACACATAGATCATGATCTTCTATGTGTAGCACTACATCTTCTATGCTTGGATCTTAGAACTTATGCATGTAGAAATGGCACTGCTTGGAACTTTCCCTCATAGAAATCAGACTTCTATGCATACATCTTTTCAATTTCCCTCCATAGATATTTGGAACTTCAATGTCTAGAACTTACTTTTGTGCATAGAACTAGGGCCAGCTTATACGCGTAGAACTTGATGAAGTTCTATGTGTCTATCTTTGAGTTCTACATGTAGAATTGTGACTTTGCCTTAGAAAATTTATGGTGTTGTAGCAGTTGTTTTGAGGTCCTTTTTGTGCTTTTTAGCACATCAAGCAGAGGTGATGCTACATCTATGGAAGTTGGCCAGCTCTAGTAGGTCAGCAACAACATCAAGAGGAGAGCTCAACCAGCCAAGAATCTTCACCATCTTATCGTTAATCAGTGAGGAGCAGTTCTCACCCCTTCAATGGGGATCATCCCCAACATATCTCAGGGAGGTCATTTTGGTGCTTCAATACATCAAGCAAAGGTGATGCTACAGCTATAACAAGCTGGCTAGGTCTACTACGTCAACAGAGGAACTATCAAGTTTTCCCAATCAAGCACAGAGCTCAACCTCTAGCCAATAATATCACCATCTTCTCGTCAATCACTGAGGATCAGTTCTCACCCCTTCAATGGGGATCCACCCCAACAGATCTCATGGAGGCATCACTTCTCAATCGAGGTGTAATCAGCTATTTAGCATAGCCAATAGGCAAGTTTACATTAATTTGTCTTTTACTTTGTGCAAGCATTCTCATTCTTGATGCCTTTGCTAGTTAGTCATTCTTAATCTCATGTTTTGGGAGACTAGTTAAGCACTAGTGTAAAGATTTAGACAAGGATTATATAGCATCACCTACAATGTTTCCATTTGTTCAACCTCAAATGTAATGTAAAGGAGTGCTTTCATCCTTTTTTTTTAAATAGTGAGTGGTGTTTACTATTTCTAAAAAGATTGGTTGTGTCATTATGCTATTACTTTTGCTGTAGAGGTTCACCTATTTTGTGGATAGGAGTGGGTATGGGTGTTTCTATTGTGTTCTCTTGGGTAAGTTTCAATGCTTCTTGTGCTTTTGTAAAACGCGTCACATGCTTGTGTCAAAAACTTCTTGTGCTTTTGTAAGCAAGTCACTATTGGCATACATATCAACCAACATATTGCCAACAAATGGTTGTCTATCTAGTAAACCCCTTCTAGAATCTTACCATGTATTTGAAACACTTCAATGCTTTCTTGCCAAAACCATGTTTGACATATCTTGACATAAGTACAGTCCAGAAGATTGCATCTCGAACTATAAGTTTGTCTTCTGTGCTATTAAAGTGAACTAGAATTAGCGTACTATTCACCATGGCATTGCTAATGCAAGGATCTATTTCTAGCAACCCATTCTTAGAAACATCATCTTATATTTGTTGACCTTTGTCCACATGTCTTATGCTAGTGCAAACTTTCAAACTACACACAAATGTGCCCACATTTGGAGAGACACCCTCCACCTCTTTCAAACTACACACAAATGTGCCCGCATTTGGAGAGACACCCTCCACCCCTTTCTTCCAGTCTCAAAATGCCCTTATATGTTGCTCTGCATGTTTATTTTTGCAAATTTTTGTGCATCACCTTGAAGTGAGTCTTCACATATGTCAAGTTTGAGAAGTAAACTTGTTAAAAGGTGTTTTCATTGTAAATTAGTACATGATTGATTTTCTATCTACAATTTTTACAAAGAACAATTCAGAATCCTAATTTTCCATGAAGTTAACTGTTCATCAATATCATAAGGTTCTGCTATTTTTAAAGAGCTATGTTTTTGAATTTACTCTTTTGTTTGCAATTTCAAATGATTCAAGGAATATAATATCCATATCTAAGATGATGATGAGAATGTAGTTACAGGTGAAGCACAACCATTGATGCTTGAGTGACCCTTGAGAGACTTTTGGGAAAGACATATTAAATTAAGGCTTTTACAATGTGAATCTTAAAGAGACCATGCTCTCATGTGTGCTTCTAGGATAACTAGAGAAAGCATCTAAAATTTTGTGGGATGAGTCACAAACAACTTGCAGCACAATTGAATGTACCTTCTTTGAGTTATAACAATCATGAACCATTGGACTAGGAGGTGCGACAATACTTATATGCATAGCATTGATTGCATCCACACAATTTAGAAGGCCGGAATTAGCTTCAAATCCTAAATAGCTATTTGCAATTGTAGTCCCTCTGGCCATTTTATAGCATATTTCAAACAATGATTGATGGCACTTATAATTTATTTCACATATTTTTGTCCAATAGAAATTTCAATCCCAAACTTGTCACTAACTTCTACCAAATCCACTCCTTTTGTGAGTCTATACAAAGTTGCTGCAAACTTACAAAAAACAAGTATTGGATCTCTAAAATGGATTATTTCTTTCATCAATCACCTTTAATGTTTTATCATATCCACAAGAACGTTTCCCTTGTCAACATTCTCAATAATGATCTCCACTTGAGTATGTAGTAAAATATCATGAGGAAGCGACCAAACCAAACCAAACCAAGCTACGTGGTTTAATCCACCATCCTTCATCTCGAAGAGAACTACTAGCATATAATGTTGCTTGAATAATGACTTCATCACTTTCTTCTTCATTATTGAAGAGGAATTCGCTTAATGAAAAAATTATACTTGTCCTAATAAACCCCATTGCTTTTTCACCACAAATGACAAGCTACCTTATTGCAACTACTCCACAAAGGAATGATGTGACCAACTTGCACCTTTTATGTCGCTCCATGTTAAGCATTCTTTATAGCTTTTCTAAGCTATTGTTGCCTCCCTAGAACTACGGTTTATGGCCCTTTGTGATCTTTGGCAATATGATTTCTACACTCATTTCCTTGGCAAGGAAGGTGAAAGACAAGCAATTGATAGCGTTAATGCAAGTGACCTACGGTTAAGGTTCTCTTTCTTTAAGGACTCACAAAAGCTGATCCACCATGGCCTTGGCAACTAGAGAGATCATCTTCAAAGCTTCCATCACCAAAATCTGCTACATGGCACCCTTTCCATTATACATGCTTCCATTCACACCTACCCCCTTTCCGCTTTATGAAATTCTACTGTATGGTATCCTTTCATTCACTCCTGGACCCTCCTCTTGCCATAGAGATTAACATGCATTTACCTCTACATACGAATTCATAGACATTTGCCTCTTACATTACAAATTCATAGGAATTTAGATGCTTCCATCAAGCACGTGCTCCAAATCTCTAAAGCTTTTTTTATTTCTATTTGACTATGCAAGCTCTCATATTTATATATTTCTCTTCTTCATTATTCTTGTTTAACTAATCAATTTATCAACTTGACAATTTCATGCTACATTGATCTCTCCTTCAAGTTTGCTTGCACATTCTTGCCAAAAGAAGTTGGTAGCAACTGGGTTCCATGATCCTATAAATAAGCTCTTCCAAGGCTAGTAGTGGTACTTCCATTATTGTACTTTACTAACAATCTACAAATCCTTGCTGTGCTTCATGTTATTACCTTTTGGGATCTCTTTTGGTAGTTTAATTCAACTATTTTTTGCAAGGAACTAGATCATTTTAGCATATTGGAAATTTACAAAATTTGGAGCTCCACTAGCTCCAGCTCATCAATCAGAGCATGCTTTGCTAGCTTGCCTTTCTTGTGTTGCTTGGTGTTGGGCTACTAACACTTTGATAGGCTTCTACTACTAGTGGTTATTGCATTGCCTCAAACAAAAGTGGCAGGTCTTTCAAAAGCTTTGCACCACATCATGATGAGTATGCATGTGATATGCAAAAAAAAAGAGACCAAAACTCATTCTTCAACCCTTCATTTTCATCTTTCCTTTTTTGCTTTCCAGATGCAGCAATGCACACCGGTTTCCACATGTCTAGAGTTAAAATTTATCTATCCTTAAGAGGTAGAGCACTACTAAGGAACGTACCCATGTGGTTGTCCCTATGTCTACTACACTCCAATATGTGAATAAGATATCATACAATTTTCTTCATTAAGGATTATTTGAATCTAACCCTTGGCCAAAGAATTTTAATCTAGTATCTAGATTAAATAAATCTAAAATAGTCCAAAAAAGCATTACTTGTACATGGATCCTTGAACTAAGTATCTCAATCTAGTATTTGGAATAAATGAATCTACAACTCGTAATAATAAGATCAAGATTTGTATATAGAAGTTATAGATCTCAAAACCTAGATAAGTAAAACTTGGAAAATGATACATAATGCTTTCATGATTTCGATCCCCATACAATTGATTGGCATATGAGAACCATAGATCTAGCATCTCGAGCCTGACTGTTAAAATAAGTGCTCTAGAGCCTAAAGTGGATACCACTCAAAAATTGGATGTAAAAAATCCTCATTGATGGATTAATTGGACTAGAAGCACATATATCTAGGATATGTACTAGTTGGATCTACCATCTAGAATGGGCAAACCGAAGACCTAGTCAATCATACATTCACAATCTAGAACCCAAAGTAAATAGCTAAAACTATTATAAACATTGATAAATCTAAATAAATACACTAGAAACCTAAAGCACGTAGTTGAAACTATTGTAAACATTGATAATTCAAAATAAATACACTAGAAACCCAAAACCCTCTACAACAGGGTACCTCACATTATGTGCTAGTACTAGGGGTATGGTCTCCCCACTATAATCTGTGGGCACCATCTCTCTCTCTCTCTCTCTCTCTCTCTCTCTCTCTCTCTCTCTCTTCAATAACAGAAGAGAATCCACCGATCATAATCTTTTATTTTTTATTTTTTATCCAAATTACCAAAAATTTTAGAAAAATAATTTCATGGAAATTTTATTTAGCCATTGCATTCTCCATGAGGATTCGTGGAGAATGGCATGAGTGCCATTCTCCACAATCCCATATGGAGATTGTCACCATTGCCAATCTACTTGTGGGATTTTGGAGCATGGTAGTGGTGCCAATCTCCATGTGGGTTTTCGGAGCATGGCATTGGTGCCAATGTCCAGAATGCCTCTTATTGCATAGGAGGTTTCCATGAAAATCACTATGAAAATAATTTCATGTAAATTTTGTCTAGATCCATTCCCTACAAGGTTTTTGGAGATTCCACGTGGATTTATGGAGAATGGCACTTGTGCCATTCTTCACAATCCCACATAGAGAATGACACTCATGCCAATCTCCATGTGGGTCTAGCAAATTAAATTTCCCTATGCAAGATAGCTTTGGTGCCACTCTCCATGTTGGTTTATGGAGATTGGCACCAGTGCCATTCTCCGCAAACCCAAAGCCATTCTACATGGGGAAATTTAAAATTTGCTAGACTCACATGGAGATTGGCACCACTGCAATTCTCCATGTGGGATTATGGAGAATGGGTTTGTGCCAATCTCTACATTTGTAATTTAGAGAAAGTCTTATTAAATTGCTAAAAATAATTCATGCTTTCATGGGAAATTTTGATTAGACCCATTCATGGATTCTGGAGATTGGCACTAGTGCCGTTCTCCAAAACCCCACAATGGAGATTGGCACCAGTGCCATTCTCCATAAGAAATCCAAGCTCACATGGAGAATGGCACTAGCACCATTCTCCACAATCCCACATGTAGAATGGCACTAGTGCCATTCTCCCCATTGTAAGGATAGACTGGCATAGTTCTCTGTTCATCTTATGAAATTCTTTGGTTGTAATTTTTTCAAATTTTCATTTCCTGTAATCATAATAGCAGGGGATGGCTACCAGATGTGGGGACAAGGTCATGATGATGGTGGAATTAAGTGGTTGTAGTTGGTGCAGCATGTGTAATAGATTTAGAGGGCTACTATAGTGGTGTGAAGATTGGGGTGAAAAATGTATCTTTCCTTGTAGTCGGGCTACAAACTTAAGCCTCCACTATTCCATTCCCTTCACTATTTTGTCTTCTATCCCCCTCGACTGTTTCTTTCTCCCTTACACTTGGCCTGCAAACTTAAGCCTCCACTATTCCATTTCCTTCACTGTTTTGTTTTCTATTCCTCTCGACTGTTTCTTTCTCCCTTGCACTCTTCCTGCAACTTCTATCCCCTCTCATAATGGATCCCCCTAGAAACATTGAGCTCCAAAACGTGTCTGCATAGTCTCAAATCTCCTCACGTAGTCTTTCCTCCACCCTTGCATAGTCTGGGATCTCCTCACACAATCTTTCCTCACCTTTGCAGCATGGAGCAAGAGCCTCTCCTCCCCTAATCTCGTGACATCTGGGAGATCCTCAATCGCTCTTCAAAAGCCCAATTTGGATGCTCTCAGCAAATTCACCAGGTTGGTATAGGAGGTAAACATTAAGGAGGGACAAATAGTCTGTCAAGATTAGAAGATTAATCTCATTGAAAGCATGATTGAAAATGCACTAGGTATTCCTAGAGGCAATTTGCAAGCACACTTCTTGGAGAAGCAGTGGAAGAGACAAGATATTCTAGATGTATACCCCAATGCTCAAATTAGTAAAGATGGTGGAGTCAAGACGTCCAAAATGTTCTGAAGAAGACAATGCACTTCTTTCCTAATACTGTGGCAAGGGGACATTCATTCTTTGTTTCTTTTCTTTCCCTTGTCCAGTCTTTCCTACAACCCATGGGTCGTTGAAGAGGCTTCTGAACCGGGTCCAAATGAGCCCAAATAGGGCTGTAGAAAGACCCTCCGATGAGCAGCTTGTAGTACCTGTCATTGACTGTAGGCTTTTCTGAATCTTTTGTAAGTTTCAAACTCTATTCCATGGGAGTGGCTGCAATCTTGCAATCTGCCATATGAAACTTCTTCAGGAGACTGTTAACATATTTCAGCTAACTTATAAAGGTGTTGTCTGAATCTCTCTAGAACTCAATTCCAAGACAATAGTCCATAAGTCCAAGATCTTTCATGTCAAGCTCTACAGATAAGTCTTGTTTCAATCTCTTAATGAAGCTATCCTTGCTTCCGGTCACAATCAGATTATCTATGTATAAAAGTGCAATAGTGATGTCTTCCTCTTGAACTTTGTAGTAGAGAGTATGATCTGCATTGGATTTCATGTATCCCAGATCAGAACAATACTTATCGATTCTACTGTACCAACTTCTAGGTGCTTGCTTTAAGCCATAGAGACTCTTCTTGAGATGGCAAACCTAATTCTCCTTTCTTGGTTCAACATAACCTACTGGTTGTCGCATGTAGACTTCCTCGTCTAGGTTCAGGGGGGTCACTATGTATAAACCCTCTATACCACATGCGTTCAAGGCATATTTCTAAAATCCCTTATCTATAAATTTTTCATTAATAAAATGTACCCCTTTTCTATACAAATCTGTAAATTTTTTCCAAAACTATTTTAAATAGTCCCTTATGTATATTTATTTTTGTAAATTTTAGAAAGAAAAAATATCCTTCTATTGAACTCACGTGATAGGGTTACATATGATGAGTGACCCCCCCAAGCGTCTAGGTAACCATTAAGAAATGCATTCTTGACATCAAGCTGGTACTCATTCCATCTACTGAGTGTTGCTAGTGATATCAAGGACTATATGGAATCCATCTTTGCTAGATTGGAGCATAAGTCTCATCATAATCTTGACCATATTGCCATGCAAATCCTTTTGCAACTAGTCTAACATTGTATCTTTCATTACTACCATCTAGATTGTACTTCATTTTGTATACCCATTTGTTTGCTATCTTTCCTGGTGGAAGATCACATAATTACCAAGTATTATTCTTGTAGAAAGCTTCCATTTCTTCATTCATAGCCATGGATAATTTTTTCACGTTAGTTTCATTAAGAAGCTAAACATTTATATTGGCATTGAAAGTTTGTATACCCTAATAAAAATAAATGTAGAGGAACCGTGAAATTTTAGCAGGTTCAAGCAATAGTAGAGCAACTGAGAGGATGTGATATCTCTTTCTCAAGGGTGATCTCCAAGAGCATGATAACCAACTTGAAGAATTGCATGGATGGTAAATCCAAATTGTCATCTCAATATGATGGAGTTGCAATACACCTGATGACATCTACCATCAAAGAAATGTTTGACCAATATGATAAGAAACTGTCTCAGAAGGTGACTTTTCTACAAGAGAAAGCCACTGATGTAGCAAAGGCAGTGCACCTTGAGAAAATTCTCAAGGAGGGAGCAGAAGCCAAGGTAGAGGAGGCAAAATCAAGGGCCTTGTAGGCATGAGAGAAAGCTGAGGTTGCTGTAAAAATGGTTAACATGGAAAGGCATAAAAGAGAAGAAGCAGAGAAGTGCATCAAGGAGATCTAGGATAGGCTTGAAGACATCAGAATAGATGGGGATATCATGGAGAAGGAGCTATCAATGATGCAAAAGCATCTTGAAGATCAGAGAGCTAAAAAGGAGGCTCTTTACAAACAGCTTTGCAACATGCACAATGCATCATGTGCATTCCTCTCTCTCTCTCTCTCTCTCTCTCTCTCTCTCTCTCTCTCTCTCTCTCATGGTATCATAGCCTCCTCCTGCAAGGCATCCCCATTGCTTACTAATTGCAGGGAGCCTTCTTGCTATAAAGAGGCTATGATGCGTGAGGATCAACGCAAGTGGGAGTATGCTATGCAATCAGAGATGAGTTCACTTATGAAGAATAAGACTTGGGACTTGGTTTCTTTGCCACATGGAAAGAAAGCATTGCCATGTAAATGGGTCTACAAAATGAAGGTCACAGGTGATGATGTGCCTAGGTACAAGGCCCGTTTGGTTGCTAAAGGGTTCAAGCAAGAGAAGGGTGTGGACTTTGATGAGATATTCTCTCCGGTTGTGAAGATGACCACACTTAGATGCATGCTTGGACTAGTGGCATTAGAGGATATGGAGCTTATGCAGATGGATGTCAAGACAGCTTTCTTGCATGGGGATTTGCATGAGGAAATTTACATGGTGCAGCCGGAAGGCTTTGAAGAAAAGGGCAAAGAGCATTTAGTTTGCAAGCTAAAGAAGAGTCTCTATGGTCTTAAGCAAGCGCCTAGAGAATGGTATCAAAAGTTTGATGCTTTCATTCGGTCGCAGGGTTTTAGAAGGAGTGAAATTGATCACTGCCTCTACACTAAAAGGGCTAAGGATAATAGCCTGATAATCTTGGCACTATATGTGGATGATATGCTATTGGCTAGCAAGAATACTTATGAGCTAGATGCTTTAAAGGCCAAGTTGCATGAGGCCTTTGATATGAAGGATTTGGGATTTGCAGGTCATATTCTTGGTATGCGCATCACGCGTGATCGGAGTAGGAAACTCCTTTGGCTTTCACAAAAAGAGTATGTTACAAAAGTATTGCAGCGTTTCAATATGGAGGGGGGAAGGCAGTGAGTACTCCATTGCCTCCATATGTGAAACTGAGTCATACAGATAGTCCCAAATCAGATGAGGAGAGGGCCATGATGGCCAAGGTTCCTTATGCATCAGCAGTTGGGAGTCTTATGTATGCTATGATAGCTACTAGACCAGACATTGCATTTGCAGTGGGAGTTGTTAGCCAGTATATGGCTAATCCAGGAAAGAGGCATTGGGAGGCAGTTAAGTGCATCATGAGGTACATGAAGGGTACCAAGGAGATGTGCATATGCTTTGGTAAAGGAGACATGTGTGTACTTGGGTACACAGATTCAGACTATGCAGGGCATGTGGATAGTAGGAGATCCACTTCTGGTTATGTGTTCACCTTTGCAGGTGGTGCAGTGTCGTGGATGTCTCGCACATAGAAGTGTGTTGCTTTGTCTACCACAGAGGCTGAGTATGTTGCAGCCACAGAGGGTTGCAAGGAGGCTATATGGCTTGATCGGCTAGTGGGAGATTTGGGGATTCATACAGGTGTACCGACATTGCATAGTGATTCCATGAGTGCTATTCAGCTAGCACGGAATCCGGTCTTTCATGCAAAGACCAAACACATTGAGGTCAGGTACCATTTCATCAGGGAGGTACTTGAGGACAAGCGCATAGAGCTTGTCAAGGTTCATACAGATGATAACCCTGCAGATATGCTGACGAAGAGTCTACCTAGTCAGCGGTTTGAGTATTGTCGTGTATTAATGGGCATTGGATAGTATGCTCACTAGTTGTTCTCTCTTAAAGGCACATTGTCCTTTAAGTGGGAGGTTGTGGGGGTTAAAGGTCACTGTGCCTTAACCCCGGTTATGTACAATACTCAAACACATATATAAATGAATGAAAAAGAAGATTAGGGTGATTCTGCACCCACCAAACTTGTGTGGCTCTCTATCTCTCTCTCTCTCCTTCTTCCGTTCTTGCTTCCGTTGAGAGCACTCTCAAGCTCTAGACGAAGAACTATTGTAGAGATGAAGATGCCTCATGAGGTCCAAGGCTTGTGACCATGATGGAGAAAGGGCTTGCGCTCTCCATCATAGAAACTCCCTCCAAAAAGATCTCACAATCAGTCCGTAGGCATTTAAGCGTTCTACCTGACTGATTCTCAACCAAGGCCAGCCATTTCTGAAATACTTGGAACACATCACTCTTCCGAGCTATAGCATAAGCCCACACTTTCCTAGTTGCATCATCAATGAATGTCACATAGTATTCAGCCCCACCTAATGACCGTGTAGGCATGGGACCGCATACATCTGAATGCACCAAATCAAGCTTTTCAAACTCTTTCTTTCCCCTTCTTTTATGGGCTGATTTAGTCTGCTTCCCATAGAGACAATGCTCACAAAATTCAAAATCAGAGAAACTCAAATGCGGTACATAACCCAAATGGCATAAGAGTTTCATTCCATTCTGGCTCATGTGCCCCAACCTGCAATGCCACAAAGAAGTGCTTGGCTGCTCGGTTATTGCAACAACATGATCAAATACCCCTGATACATGTAAGGGATACAAAGTCCCACACTTGGCACCCCTGGCCAAAAGCATAGAGCCCTTCTGAATTTTCCAACTCTGAAAGCCAAAAGTGGTGTGAAAACCAGCATCATCTAGCTGACCCACTGAAATAAGACTCTTGGTCAGCTTAGGCACATGTCTCACATGTTTCAAAACAAATGCAAACCCATTTGCAAAAGAAAACTTTATGTCACCTGCTCCCACTATGTCACATGCATAGTCATTTCCAAGATGCACACAACCTGTCTTTCCACTATCATAAGTGGAGAACCATTCCCTATGGGGAGTAACATGGAATGAAGCACCAGAATCCAAAATCCAATCTTGGGAATATGCATCATCTGAAGTGGTAAGCAACTCTGTAGATAAGCTAGACATGAAGAGAACGTCATTGTCACTATCATGTGTGACTGCATTGATCTCCTCGATCTTCACTTTTCCTTTGTCCTCCCTTGGACTCTCTTCCTTTTGATTTGCACTCCAATTTGCATTCTTTTTCTTATCCTTTTGCTCTCTTTTCAGCTTGTAGCAATCCTTTTTCATATGGCCCTTCTTGCCACAATGGTAACACTCAATGTTCCATGCCCTGGATTTGCTACGAGACTTCCCTCTTTCTTGGGACTTCCCCTTGAACTGTGATCTACCCCTTTGCACATTTAAGGCTGCATCGTGCTTGTTGCCATCCATAGACTTCCGTCTAATCTCCTCGGCCAACAAGCTACCCACAACATCATCAAATTTTAGTACTCCACCAGGTGCAGAGTTACTAACAGCTGTACGGAAGGTATCCCATGAGGATGGCAATGAACATAAGAGAAATATTGCCTTAGTCTCCGCATCAAAATTCATCTTCTGAGCCTGAAGCTGGCTGAAAATAATATTGAATTCATTCAAGTGAGAAGCAATGGAGACCCCTTCCTTCATCTGCAGCTCAAACAACCTCTTCATGAGGTAAACTTTATTAGAGGTAGTTTCCTTCTCATAAGTGGCACACAGTTTCTTCCACAAATCTTCCGTAGTCTGCTCATTTACTACTGTGAAATAAACTGACTCTGCAAGATGAAGTCTAATAGTAGACTTTGCTAATGCATCCAACTCATTCCAATCATCCTCAGACATATTTGCAGGCTTAGCTTCAATCCCTGCCAAGGGTTTAATCTGCTTCTTTTGAATAAGCACATCCCTTATTTGTTCTTTCCACAAAGAAAAGTTTGTCCCATCAAACTTTTTAATGTTGAAAAACTCCTTTTCAGACATGGAAGAGGATGCCATGATGCAAATAAAGCAAAATCCCAAATGCTAGTGCCTCAAGAGAGAATCACACCAAATACCAGGTGCACCCAAATGTGTATGCCACAATAGAGTGAAATATCACCAAAATTCAAAGCTCAAAGCATCAAAAGATGCATCTGACTCATGTGCATATACTATGCATCCATATGAGCAAATCTGGCCCAAAAGAAAATGCCAATAAGTGCCAAATGACTCAAGCATAAACACCGTCCACTGGCATATGCATCAATAATATCTCATCCAAGAGAGCATAGCACTATCAGTGCATCACCTGCAATGTGTCAAAGCTGTCCCTCAGCTTAAAATAGCATCCATGTGCAAAGCGTCCATAAAAAATAGCATCCCACAAGGCAATTTGGGCCTATCAGCGCATCCAACAAGGACCGCAATGCATCCAAATGGCCTATAAATCATCCACTGCAACCCAATGCATACCACGAATGAGCGCACACTGCTCAAACCTGCAACCAGAGTGATCTGCATAAGGTATGCTCAAGAAATCATAGTCCCACAGTAATGAGCGCTACTGAAAATAGAACCTGAGATGCTTCAAAACATGGGCGCCATTTCATAATCGGACTCAGCAAGAAAATCTACAAATATCTCTCTTCTGCCAGAACTCCAAAATCCCAACCGATGAGTGAGAAATGGGAGTCAACACTTATCCACTGCCATGTGGCATAAATCTAAGGTTTCAAAACCTTAATATGAAAAATGCATAACAGAGAGACGAAATCGAATACACAGAGATCTATGACTCTGAAAATCCTCCACCAAATCGCACAAGAATTGATAGGTAGGGGTTTTTGGGCGTTCGGAACGCAATGGGACAGACGATTTTGGAAACCGTGGTCTCAATTACTAGGTCCAACACACGGACTGAAAAACGTTTTTGGAAACAGAGCTATCTGTAAACTCCACCGGAGTGCGAATGATGAGCAACATAGAAGTTTTAGGATCTCCTGAGTCCACCGGAACTGATAGATCTGCAAATGGTTGCTCCAAACTTGAGTTCCAACACCCGGGCAAAAAACGCAGGAACTGACATAGTGAGTTGGAAATCCAATGAAATGATCCCAGATTCAAGAATGAAGGTGTTTCCAAGCTCCTGAAGTGAAGTGGACACCAAAAGCAAACAATAGTTGCCTCTACGATGCAAACGCCATCAACATCAAGCATTGAGAAGGAATAACCTTGCCACCTTCAGCCCATATGTTTTGTAAATCAAACCTAACCACCTGAGAATAGCCATGTAAGCACCCAGGGGAGGTATTGACATGTAAAAACCACACCTGACCACCTTAAGTAGCAGAGACCTAGAAAGCTTCCCACACATGTAAAGGTTCTTTCAAGGTCTCTGCACACTCGGATGCGAGTAAAGTCACCTAGAAAGCTTCCCACAGAGCTTCTCCTTCCTCCCACAGAGCTGCTGAGCTTCCAAGCATTCACGCACGCTCAGCTAGATCACTCGGGCTCTGATACCATTTGAGAGTGCTCTCAACGGAAGCAAGAACGGAAGAAGGAGAGAGAGAGAGATAGAGAGCCACACAAGTTTGGTGGGTGCAGAATCACCCTAATCTTCTTTTTCATTCATTTATATATGTGTTTGAGTATTGTACATAACCGGGGTTAAGGCACAGTAACCTTTAACCCCCACAGAGCTCTCTCCTCTCTCTAATTTGCATCAGAATGCTCATCATTCAGAGCTATGGAGAGAGAGATATGTCCTTTCTTGAGTTTCTAAGGGGACTAAACTTTGTTGTCTGATTTTTTAGTGATTCATATATGGCTCATTTTCTCACTTAGTGTTCAAGATCATCTTTGACCATTTTTTAAAGAGAAACAAAGATCCCCAAGGTCCTTATGGAGGGCATAAATCTACTTGTCTCTATTGACTACTCCCAAGAACAGGTTATATCTCCCCCATTGACTCAATTAATTTGTTTGGAAGGAGGGTATTTGTCCAGCCAAAGGAGTTGCTGATAGTTCCTATCTTGACAGACTTGGCTGAAAGCTTAAAGATGAACAACAATGACATCTGCATCAAACACAACTGGAAGTATCGATCCTCAAAGCTCTCCAACCAGTGCACCAGATAGCTTGAGCAACCCAAGATACCCAACTAGCCATGGAAAGCAAGGCTTTAGCTAGCTCTATCTACAAGTTAAGCACAATGGTACAATAGTGAGAAATGACAAAAGCTCCAACCGGTATCTTGACCATACGGTGCCTCCAAAGACCATCTACAATGCTGACCACTATAGCAGTGTGACTCTCTACATCATGCCAACCTATAATAGTAGCCATCAATGAAGCTCTTAGCACCTATAATCTCATCCCACATGGCATACTATGGCCATCAATGGATTGAGATGGGTTTCTCAGAGCGCCAATGAGCTGACATCTCCAAATAACTAATCCTAGACTTCAACACCTACAACAAGCTCTAGCATGCTCATGAAGACAACCACCCAAACAGCAGTGAGATGAGCTCAATGCACAAAGAAGCTCACACACATGAAGTATCCTTATTATTGCTCTAACTGCTAGAGAACTGCTCCTTGTCATCATGCCTCCATTACCTTCATGAATCACCATCGCCTCAGAGGTCTCCACAAGCTCTTCTCTCCCTACATTTCTCTCTCTTGCTCCTTCCTTGACATATTAGATAGGATTTCTATTTAGGTTAGTTCAACTTGACTCTAGGTTTGGTCAATGGTTAGCATTTAGCCATGTGGCAACCCAACTCTTATGACCATCAGAGGCCACACCATCAAAGTGGCATGCTGAAGTTGAGGCTGCACATGTGTCTCCAAAGAACATTAGGGGAGAATTGGGGTCTCAAAGGGGCCTCATAAGGAATTGGTTAAGAAATGGATTAGGCCTAATCCAAGCCCTCTTGTGGGATCCAAGGGAGTCCTAACCCCCCTACCTAGGTAGGTTAAGCCCAGTTGATCCCACCTCTTACACCTCTTATACCTAGGAGGGGGCTACCTCTTACACCAAGGAGGGGGCACTTTTCCCAAAGTCAAAATTTTGAATTTTAAATTTGAATTCCCTCTCTCTCCCTCCTCCCCCCATCCTCCAAAGTCAAACTTTTGAATTTCTAATTTTGAATTTGAATTCCCTCCTCCCCCCATCCTCCTCCTTGTCTCCCTCCTCCCTCCTACTCTTTCACATGTCCAATTCCTCCTCCTGCTCCTCCTCCTCCTCCTTCCTCCCCCTGCTTCCCTCCTCCCTCCCCCCCTCCTCCTCCCTTTGTCCACACACCTCCTCCTCCCTCCTCCCACATGCGTCCTCCTCCTCCCCTCCCCTTGTTGCTTTTTCCTCCTCCCTCCTCCCACATGCATCCTCCTCCTCCCCCCCTATTGCTTTTTCCTGCTCCTCCTCCTCCCTCATGCTCATCCATTCTCCTCTTCCCTCATGCTCATGACTACTACTCCTTCCTTCTACTCATGTAAGCTCCTCTTGCCTCATGCTCACGCCTGCTCCTGTTGCTTCTACTCCTCCTACTCATGCGTATTCATCTACCCTCATCCTCACACCTAGTCCTCCCCTTGCTTCTCCTCCTTGTAATCATTCATGGTCCTTCTCATCCCTCCTCAAACATCACCTACCTCCTATGATGGCCTATCATAGTCTCTGTAAACTCTGCGACTATTGAGGGCACCATTTGAGGAGATCTCCCATGTTACCATGTGATCGTACAATTGCAAGATCAATATGTGATCCATGATTTTTTTTCCAAGAAAAGAAGCATCTTGAACCTTAGGAGGTGCTCGAAAGAGGAGAATATGGCCTAAAATGTGAATTTTGTATTGTTTCAATGTAATTTCTTACTTTGGATTATCCACAGTGGTGCATTGCTTTTGCTAAGGTTCCCTTAGTTGTTCTTTAAGGAACTTCATGGAGGATGGTATGAGAATGGTGGGCATGGATGATATGTACTCTTCATATCGAAAGACACAAAGTCATGCATGAGCAAGTTGTTTTGCAGCTAATGTAGGACTTGAAGGGAATGGTGATGCAAAGGAGATGCCCGCAACTCGTGATGCTGCTAATGTAAGTCTTATAGCTCAAAATTTGATTGAAGAAGAAAAATTCACATGATGCATTACATCTATTTAAATTTAAATTTCTAAAATAATGTTTCTTCATGTGTGCAGTAGCAAGTAGGAATGGAGAATCTATCCATTTGGAACAAGCAGCCATGGAGAATTCATAGTATTGACCCAAGGCAACCTACGTGATCCATTCCAATGTGTTGTACATGAGATTATAAGAACTTACGAGTTGAATGTGAGATCCCAAATAGCATAGCGGCCTTTCTAAGGACTTAGTTGAGGATTCAAAGACCCTATTATTGGTGTATTAGAGCTGAAGAAGAAGAGAAACAGGCTATGAAGCCTCTTTGTAATAATACAATTTGAAATACAAACACATATTTCTAATAATATTCTTCTATTTAAAGCTACAATTTTTCATGTATCTATGGCCAAATGGTGAATCTTTTGTTATGTCTAATTTAATTATTTGTTGTTTTTTATATTGCATCTTTTTTTATATCAGATTGTACACAAAAGTTATATCACATTTTGATGTAACTTACAAGTCAATAAAATGTTGTTTGCCAAGTTTGGCCATTCCAATTTCATATGTAGAAGGGATTTCACCATGGCACCACATTGATTAGATGGAGTGTTAAGAAACTAAAATTTGAGATTTCCCTACATCACCTTGTAAAGTATTGATGCATTTCATGATTTTTTATAAAGAAATATAGATTTTGAAGGGGTAGATGAATAAATTTGACAACTTTGGCCATTTCAATGTCAATTTTTGGCAAATGGAGGAATTTGGCCACGACGGAGACGGCAAAGTTGGTTGGGACATCATGGCATGTCCAAAAATGCAAAAACCCACCACAGCACGAATTTGGCCATTTGGACACCCTCCAAATGGCCAAATTCGTGCCGTGGTGGGTTTTTGCATTTTTGGACACCCCATGACATTCCGACCAACTATTTCTTCAGTCCCGGGATCAAATTCCTTCAACATTTGCCAAAAATAGACATTGGAATGGCCAAAATTGTCAAATTCCTTCATCTACCTGATTGAAATCCATGTGCCTCTATAGATGCATCAGCTTTAACATAAATAAACATGGAAAATAAAATATTTAAATGCTTACATGATGTGATGTTGCGGGGGGGACAAATAGGTCCTGGCAGGCCCATCACTCTAAAGTAACTTAGCAAATGATGGTTGGTCTATATGACAACTTATGTACCTTGTAGCACAGCTCTGGTAAGACCCTTAGGCAATATATTTTCTATATAATTTCTTGCACTTTAGAGGAACCTTGTAGGTTGGCTATGTCAATGTAATTTTTTATTTAATCCAAAAGACTTTGATCTTCCACTACATCATCTTGTAAATTTTCATTTTCTTTGTTTATCTTGCCTTTGGAGCCACCTTTTAGGTTGGCTATGCCAATGAAATATTTGATTTCATATCACTAAATCACCTTGAAATAATTTGATGCATTATATTTTGAAGAGGAATCTAAAATTTTCATTTTCTATATTTTCTTGGTCATGGAGGTTGGCTATGTCCATGTATCTTTTATTTTAATTTTTAGGTTGGCTACTATATCACCTTGTAAAGGATTGATGCACTTCATGATTTCCTATGAAGAAATATAGATTTTGAAGGGGTAGATGAAGGAGTTTGACAACTTCGGCCATTTCGATGTCCATTTTTTGCAAATGTCGGAGAAATTTGACCATGGCGTAGAAGGCAAAGTTGGTCAGGACATCATGGGGAGTCCAAAAGTGCCAAAATCCGACACGGCACGAATTTGGCCATTTGGAGAGTCCAAATGGCCAAATTCATGCCGTGTCGGGTTTTGGCACTTAAATTTAGGGTCCAAATGGCCAAATTCGTGCCGTGTTAGGTTTTGGCACTTTTGGACTCCCCATGATGTCCTGACCAACTTTGCCTTCTGTACCATGGTCAAATTCCTCATTTATTTGCAAAAAATGGTCACCAAAATTACCAAACTTGGTCGAGAGTATTGTTTTGACTTGGAATATTCATAATATTTTCCTAAATTAATTTTACAAAAATATATATACAAGTAATAGAACTTAATTGCATGGAATATGAAGTGAATAGTAAATAGCTATAACTCCGACTGCAAATTTTTTTAGTTCAAAATCGAGAGCATGAGTAGCTCTGTGCTATTTGACTGGAAAAATAGGTCTATGACCCTATTTGATGTTCAAATTCAATGTAGAAGACCTTTAAAAATCAGTCACAAGTTGAGGGGGTCATAAATTTGTAATTACTTTAAATGAAGGAGAATGGACAAGTTTGAATATAAAAGGTTCACCTCTCTACACCTAAGTAGAAAAATTCAAATTCGTGATTCAAAAAAATCTAGAAAATTGCTCGAATGATTTGAATGGAAGAAAAAATCGATTTAAAAAGCGGTGACATGTCATGTTTTTTAGATAAATTGCCACATCATCCCCACATATTCATACGAATAAACCTATATTAGGATGAATATGTTACTGCGTTTTTGTATATAAGCTCACTCTTTGCCAATGTCTCTTATCTCACACTTGGTTCCCTAGCTGAGCATAAGAGATCAAACAAGGGAAAGAAGAAGAAAGGTCCTCAAGGTTGTGAAATCAATCTAGAAGGTCCAAAATAAGATGGATTTTTTGTTAGGGAGCTTTAGGATCTCATTTTGAGTTCTTGAGATCTCTTGTAAGGTTTTTGATTTTGGTCTTTGTCCTTTTGTTTGTGGGAGTTCTAGGTTCTCTTTATTGAGTTCCTTCGATATCTTGTGATAAAAATATATTAGATATTTATGTGTCTGAAATTAGTTTGTGGGAGTTCTAGGATCTCCTTATTGAGTTCCTTAGATCTCTTGTGAGATAAATTTATTTGTGGGAGTTTGAGGATCTCCTTGTTGAGTTCCTTAGATCTCTTATGAGAAATGTGCTTGTTTTTGTGTCTATGAAATTGGTTTATGGGAGTTCTAGGATCTCCTTGTTGAGTTTCTTAGATCTCATGTGGATAGATTTTTGTATGTGGGAGTTCTAGGATCTCCTTGGTGAGTTCCTTAGATCTCTTGTGGGAAATGGCTTGTTTTTGTGTCTATGAAATTATGAAATTTGTTGTGGGAGTTTTAGGATCTCCTTGTTGAGTTCTTAGATCTCTTGTGAGGATTTTTGTATGTGGGAGTTCTAGGATCTCCTTGTTGAGTTCCTTAAATCTCTTGTGAGAAATGGGCTTGTTTTTGTGTCTATGAAACTATGAAATTTGTTCGTCAGAGTTCTAGGATCTCCTTGTTGAGTTCCTTAGATCTCTTGTGAGGATTTTTGTATGTGGGAGTTCTAGGATCTCCTTGTTGAGTTCCTTAGATCTCTTATGATAAATGGGCTTGTTTTCATGTCTATGAAATTATGAAATTTGTTTGTGGGAGTTCTAGGATCTCCTTGTTGAGTTCCTTAGATCTCTTGTGAGAATTTTTGTATGTGGGAGTTCTAGGATCTCCTCGTTGAGTTCCCTAAATCTCTTGTGAGAAATATGATTTTATCTTGTGTTTGTATTCTCACACTTTCTTTGAATAAATATTTTAGATTCTTTTAATAGAATGTGAAAGAATAGAAAGAGTTTTAAAGTGTATGAATTGAAAGTTTTAAAAGTTATTAGAAGAGTTGTCTCATTCTTACACTTTCTTTTGAATGAATATTTAATATTCTTTCAATAAAATGTGAATGAATGATTTTCAATTTGAGTGTACTCTTTTAAAAAAAAAGGAATCCATATCTCTTTTTAATACTCAATTCTTCCACTTTCTTTTGAACGAATATGTAATATTCTTTCAATAAAATGTGAATGAATAATTTTCAAATTGAGTATATTCTTTCAATAAAAATGAATCAATGTCTTAATTTTTATTACTTATTCTTACAGTTTCTTTTAAATGAATATTTTATATTCTTTTAATAGAACATGATTGAATGACAATTAATATATTGTACGCTTGGACGTGTTTTTTAAAGGATATATGTTGTTTTTTATAAAATGTGTATTGCAGTATGTTTCTATTGTATACTCAAATTAGTTTTTTTGCATTTTGTTTTTGGCAACTTCAAAAGCATGGTGCGTAGCAAGATTTGGTCATATGTGATGGAGATACAAAAAGTACATGCCTCGATTTCTTTCTTGTAGTGTAAATATTATGGACACAAGTTCGCAAGCGGTTCTACTCACATCAAGCAACATTTTCTCGGAATAGGCAATGACGTTGGAGCTTGCACATGCACTCCGTCTGATGTTCTTCCATTATGCAAATCATATTTAGAGAAAGTGAAGAAAGTGATTAATCCGACCCTAATAAGAAATTGTTCAAATCAACAAGATGTGAGCACTGAGGTTGATGAGATGGTTGAAGGAGAAGCACCAATAAATTTGAGGAGTGTATCCATACATGAAGGTGATGTAGATATGCTAGCAAGCGGGTCACAGGTGAGTTTTGATGTGACTAATGTCTATCAGGTAAAGAAGAGAAAAAAGGGATAACAATCTTCTATGGAGGATGGATTTCTTTGACAACAAGTGCATGAAGAGCACTTAAGATGGACCCTAATAAGAAATTGTTCAAATCAACAAGATGTGAGCACTGAGGTTGATGAGACGGTAGAAGGAGAAGCACCAATAAATGTGAGGAGTGTATCCATACATGAAGGTGATGTAGATATGCTAGCAAGCGGGTCGCACGTGAGTTTTGATGCGACTAATGTCTATCAGGTAAAGAAGACAAAAAAAGGATAACAATATTCTATGGAGGATGGATTTCTTCGACAAGAAGTGCATGAAGAGCACTTAAGATGGACAGAAGCATTTGTTAAAAATGATATACCATTCAATGTCATGAGAGATGACATGTTTTATAATGCCTTGAAATCATGTGCTAGACCAGCATTTATTTTTCCAGATTATAATAAAATGTGTACGGATCATCTTGATAGAGTCAAACAAACTATCGCGAACTGCTTGAAAAGAAAGATATTGGATTTTATTCCTACATATGGGTGCACTCTTGGCTTTGATGGATTGACTAGCAAAGTAGGCTAGACCCTTGATAAATGTAATGTGCATTACTCCCAAGGGAACTATGTTTTTGGAGAGTATTGATATGACTCTAAAAGAAAAAACTTCAGCATATATTGTAAAAATATACGAAAGAGCAA
The DNA here is from genome assembly GCF_047967505.1 of Dipteris shenzhenensis. Classification (NCBI taxonomy): domain Eukaryota; kingdom Viridiplantae; phylum Streptophyta; class Polypodiopsida; order Gleicheniales; family Dipteridaceae; genus Dipteris; species Dipteris shenzhenensis. Next base: position 9,149,977 of record NC_141598.1, read on the forward strand.
TTCGTAAAGTTGGTGGCAGTGAGAATGTTACTGCATTACAAAACCGCGGGTGAGATGGTCATGGGAAAGTATCCCACTCTGACATGGGTGCCATGTGGCACTCATACTCTCAACTTATTGTTGAAGGATATTGGACAATTACCATTTGTGCAACCAGTACTACAAGATGCTAATGCCATAGTGAGTTTTATATAGAGTCACTTATACTTACATGTAGTATTCAGAGAGCACTTTGTGAAGCAACTCAGGCAATTTTGTCAAACTAGATTTGCCACTTCTTTTCTAGTTCTTGCTAGATTGTTAGAAGTGCTTCAATCTTTAGTCGAGGCTGTTGCTGATAGATGATGGGCGAATTAGCTTGAGAAAAAGACGTAGTACATAATACCAGGCTCTAAATTTGTGCATCTTGTACAATCATCTCTATTCTAGAAAAATGTTGAAAGAATAAAAGAAGGTGTAGAGCCATTTGTAACAGTATTGAGGATGGTCGACACTGATGCCTTTGTTATGGGTAAAGTGTATTGAAATATGTCAGAAGTAATATGACAAGTTAAAGAATTTGCGCGCTTTGCACCTAGGGAGAAGCAACAAGTGGTATATTTGGCCGATAAGAGATGGAGAATCATTGAACTCATATCACTTGAACCATCATTGCATAAGAAGTTGGCGAATGATTAAAATTGTACAATGAAACAAATGCACTTAACCCAGACCATTATATTCGAACAAGAGTATTGTAAAGTTATATATAAAGTTTACAATGTACATAATTATGCAGTAGGATCCACATCTTCCGTTCCCTGAGTGCTTGGTCCTGCACCCTGCGAATCTATATTAGTGAGGTCCTCAAAATAAAAAATGTTGGTATCCTCAATTGCATCCAAATCTCTAGAGGTATGTATGTAGCGTGCAAGCTCAGACTCGAATGTCTATACGTGTGCCTGCAGGTCCTAGATCTCTTTGGCTTGTGATGCAACGCGATCTTGTAACTCCTCAACAGCAGCAGTAACACCTTGTTGACGGAGAGGTATGGCAGATGTGGCCAAGTCAACAAGATCACTGTGTGCCTAGGGAGTTAGCACACGAGGTCTCTGAGACACAGGCTCTCTGTTATCTATCCTTGCTTGCTTGTGCTCTGTAGGATGTCCCTTTCCTATTCCTGACAAGTGATGCTTGTCATTCCAATCCATGCATCCATGCAAGACATCGTAGACATACACCTGCTGAATGAAATACATGGGTATTTGTTGGTTGTTGCGGATGCTTCTTTCCACCTCTATGAATCGTTGGAGAAGGATGTGGGCTAGGGTTTTGCACCACAAGTCTGACAACTTGGGCTGTGGATATTTATTCCTAGAATTTCCTGAACGAAGAAACAAGGTGTTTCTTACGAACTCTGATGGACACAGTCTTTGTACTTGTCCAAGAGATACCGGGTCGCCTTGCATGGTATCGTCATCCATTAAACTAGTAGTGAAAATACCTAGCCCCTCTCTACCCAGCATCTCTCTTTGCACTTGCAAGATAGCCTGAGCCTTGACGTGATTCAGCTGGTTTGCTAAATCAGCCTCTTGAGGCACAAAAACACCTTGTGGATCCTCTTGGACTACAGGTTACTCTGGTTGGGGAGGATCCTATGGGAGAATGTTCTCTAAGTTCACTCCCTCCATGCTCATACTTAGCCTTAAAAATGACAAGATAGAATTCATTTGTAACCACAAATAATATTAAACAATTAAACAATATTAAACCTATACAAACAATATTTAAATATTTATTGTCACATCATTTATCATATTTTAAAATTGGACCATCATTTTTATTACATCATTCACTTATACAAATAATATTTAAACAATAATTATTGCATCATTTATCATATTTGACAATTGGATCATCATTTTTATTGCATCATTTACTTATACAAGCAATATCTAAACATTACTTATCGCATCATTTATCATGTCATTGTAAATATACAAACTTGAAAAATGGAGTGGATCCAGACTTGTTGGATGACATATAAAAATAACAATGTTACAATTATTCATCCGTTCAAGAAAGACTCAGTCATTTGTTGGTTTAAGTCCTTGTTTTGGACTGAGTTGTATACCACATCTTGGAGCAATGTCCAAAACCCCTAAAAAATCTGCAGTACTTGGATGTCTATTCAGGCGGCTGACAGATCCCTAAACCACAAATCGTCGTAGATGCCCGATTAGAGCTTCTACAGGTCTCGTACTTGGCGATGGTGCACAAATGTCCAAGATCTTCAAGACGTGATGAGGCATGGCATACACATCTTGTGCAACATCAAAAGGTGGGGGATTGGTGCAAAGGCACTCTAGAGCAACATGTCAAAATCTAGCAATGGAACTCCGCACAGTGTTGGGGTTGTCACTGAGTAATGCGAGATAGTGCTTTCTAGTGCTGCATGGGGTCATCATTCACTAATCACAAATGCCCAAATACACCTCCTCAGATGACTTTGAGAAGTGTAGCATAATGTTTTGTGCATGCAAATCATTATGCAAGACATTGTGTTGGTGCATGTAATGAATAGTGCGAACTAGTGCACTTAAAATATCAAATACATGCTGACGAACCCATGGAGCTCTAGCAGGCATTTTCGCATCATCTTTGTGAAACACCGAAGATGGTCGCTTTCCATCATGTTCGAGGTAGGTAGCCATCTTTCCAAATGATTTTCATACCAGAATGGAAATAGTATCATTGGGTTATTGTCATGGACTAGACCTTGCTTGGATGATGCCTAGATGTACGACATCGCCCAAGCACGTGGCTTCTTCCAATGCTCTAGCCTTCATTGCATTAGTTGGTGGCACAAAAACCCTCAGCATCTTACATGCATAAATCTTGTTCAGATCAAAGGGAGCGACAAGAATATTGCACATGTTGACTGTTCCTTTTGTGCCTATGCCCATAGCTACACTAGGTGTGAATCGGATGTCTCATCATTGAAGCAGTATGGGCTACATGGGTCTTGGCACTGCTACACGATCACGCAAGCCATGTGATGTGCATGGTGCTTGTGCAAGCGAGAATGAAGGAGATGGGAATGTATCTACTTGTGCAAATAGATTGTGCATGTGGTGGGAGATGTGGACCGGGTGGAGGAACTTCTTCTGGGTATGGAAGATCTTGGAAAAAAGGGATACGAGGAAAGACATGTTGTGGTCGATGCATTGGTGCATACGCTTGGCGTGGTTGTAGTGGTTCTTGCGGTTGCATTGGGTGGAATGCGGCATCTAGGGACGTGGGTGCATTGGTGCTTGTGGTTGCGGTGGATGCAATGCAGCATTTGATTGGGGACGTGGTGCATTGATGGAAGGAAGGTCGAGGCAGCTCCTTTGCCTTTGTAACCTCACCATGCATTCTTGATGTACGTGACCCAGGCATCTACAACAGGACCCTCCACTTTGTGTCGCATGAGTTTATGTCTCGATCTATTTGACCAAGGCATCATCGGCCCTCCATCGCTAAGTGGTACAAATACCGGTCTATAGACTCTACTATGAAAACATATGGAAATCGGTCATGCAAGGTCCTCCCTCCATGCTCTACCATTGTCCTCACAAAATTTTGTACAATGCTTTCACCATTTTGAAAAGCTATCTCAATGATGTCCTGGGATTAGTCAAACACATTGTTTGATGTTGCACAAGGGATAAAATGGACATTTTCATGCATTTCTCTAGATTCTTGCCTACTATTTCACCATTTCAAGTAAAGTTGAAGGACTATACATTTCTTTTTCCATGACTAAAAGGTATTCCTGCACATAACTTACAGATAGTCCATTGTCAGTTATATCAAAGGTTCCACTACTTCCCACTCCTATGTTAAAATAGGATCTTGTAAAGAAGATAGGCAAGGAAGGTACACAGTTTGAGAAATACATCCTTCCTCTTGAAGAGCTTATGTGGACCCTTGGCAAAACCCTCCATGACTATCTAGTTAGTCAAACTATAAGTTCAAGTCATCCAATGCATTTTTCATGTTCTAGAACACACTAGAGCTCACAATATTGTCAACTTCTATCACTTTCTTCCTGAACATGCCTCTAGAACACACTAGAGCTCACAATATTTCTAGCTTTGGTCACTTTGGTCACTTTGTTCTTGACTATGCCTCTACAACACACCAGAGCTCACAATATTGCCAGGTTGTGTCACTTTCTTTCTGACCATGCCTCTAGAACACACTAGAGCTCATAGCATTGCCACCTTGTGTCACTATGTTCCAAACCATTCCTGTTGGGAAAACAATAGTTGTAGGAGAGGAAAGAGCAGTTGTATCCTATATGAGAAGGAAAAGAAAGAGGGAAAAAGCACGTGTAGGAGGGCAAAGAGTTGTTGTAGCAGAAGGAAAAGTGCCTGTATGAGGGAAAAGAGAGCATATGCCAGAAGGAAAAGTGCCTATAGGAGGGAAAAGAGCACTTGTACCAGAAGGAGAAGTGCCTGCAGAAGGGAAAGAGAACCTCAGAGCTACTGGGCCACGATGCAGATATAGGAGCTGATATGGTGTAGCGCCTACAGCAGGAGCGAATGCGGGTTGTTGATGTACAGCGCCTGCGCACTAGCTAGGGAAGGGACAAATAGGTACAAAGCAAGGTGTAGGCACATGATACTTTTTTAAAATATCATTTTTACCCACATTAAATCCCATGCAAAGTATTGTGCATTTTAAATATGGTCTGCATGGTCACCGACACATTATACGAGAAGAGCATGAGAGAGAAGACCAGCTATAGGAGGTGCTGAAACCCAAATTTTAAAAAATGGAGGGAGAGAGCAACTGGGGACCAAAGCAAAGGAGAAAAGAGAGAGGAGGTAGGCTTGCACTAGGCTAGAGGATAAAATAAATTCATCAAAAGGTCCCACAATGGAGGGAGAGGGCAGTTGGGGACCAGAGCAAAGGAGTAGAGGAGCAGAGAAAGGGGGTAGACCTGCAGTACGCTAGTGGACAAAAGAAATTCATCCAAAAGGTCCCACAATGGGGGAGAGGGTAGTTGGGGACCAGAGCAGAGGAGTAGAGAAAGAGGGGGCCCTACAACACACCTAAGGAGAAGAGAAATTCGCCCACAAGGGGCCACAAAGACATAAATGAGATTTGGGGATGATCTGGGGTGGGTGCATATGGGAGGGTGGTCAAGCATGGGTTAAGGGGGGGGGAGGATGGTTTGGGTGGTCCACAATGTAAGAGGAATAGCCAATAGGGGATCTTTGCATGCCTGCCATCCCTACACCTCAACATACCATTGCCCCATGCAAAGGAGCACTCTGAAAAGTACACCTCAAATCCCTCTCTAATCCCTTGAAATTAGGAAACACTAATTGGAGGCCCTTTTGAGACCCCATTTCTCCCCTAATGAGTCACCACGGAGGTCTCCTAGTAGGAAATCATAGATTGAGGAGGAAGCTCTCAAAGAGGACGGTGAAGATAAAGAGGCAGAGGATGAAGTACCTCTGTCCTCTTTTTGCATTCAAGGAAAAAAAAGGCCTCCAAAGATTTGCCTTATTCTTTTCCAAAGAGGAAAACAAAAGGCATGTAAGAGTGTGTGCGTTGGCATTTGCCCATATTGTAGCACGGCCCTCCATTTCGTATTGAAATTATCAATTTCCACCTCTCCTCCAACTCCTTGTTCAAGTGATTGTATGAAAAAGCTATGTTTGGTGTATGCTTTTGCTATGTTGAGTATAAATTTTGGTTTCATGTTCAGTGAATGCTTTCGGTATGCGCTTAGTAGCACTTTTTATTAAATGCAGTAGCACGAGTGCCGAAGAGAAAAGCCAGTGATGATGTAAAGATGATGTAAAGGCTAGTGACAATGTGGAGACGCCCGATGATGCATAGCTAGATATTGCACAACTAGATGATGCACAGCCAGATAGTGCATAGCCCGATGATGCACAACCAAATATTGCACAGCCTAATGATGCACAACCAAATTTTGCATAGCCCGATGATGCACAGCCAGATATTGCACAGCCTGATGATGCATAGCCCGATGATGCATAGCCAGATATTGCACAGCCCGATGTTGCAAAGCCTAATGATATACCACAGCATGATGTTTCACAGCTTGATATACCACAGCCTGATGTGATGTTGCACACTGTTATACATAGCATGATATACCACAACCTGATGTGATGTTGCACACCGTGATACACACCCTGATCCAGCAAATTTCCAGGCAGATATAGAGGAGGAAGCTGATGTGCAGATATATTATGGTAGGGCTCCCAATTGCAATGTTCAAAAGCCTACATTGATTATCGATGTGAACGGTGTGCTCATGTTTACAGCAGTAAATGCATGGAGAGGGGGAGACCTTACCCAAATACTCCCGATGCTTTGCCAAGGTTCCTGAAGCTAGAGGTATCACACACTATGTCAAGAAAGATGCGAAGGCATTTTTGGTGTTGGCTCTCGAGTTTTTTGATATATACATATGGAGTTGTGCATCAAGCACAAATGTTTTCAAGAGAGTATACTTGTGTTTTGGGGATATCAGAGAGAAGCTTTCAGGCTTACTATCCCAAGACCTATGTTACAAGGCAGCATTCCCATTTGCAAATGGGAAACCGATTTTTTTCAAGCAACTATCTACATTTTGGGAGGTGTTTCCCCAGTACACGAAGGAGGACACTTTGCTTCTTGATGATAGCCTCTACAAATGCAAAGGGAAGAAGCTTGGCACTTACTTAATTTTGCCCAAGTTCGAAGATCAGGTGGAGTCTGACCTAGGCTCATTTCTGGAAGTAGCCTTAAATATGGGGGGATTTGACCCCAGAATTTAAATATGTAAAGCAGAAGATGTGCCGCAATGGGAAGATAGAGAAGCTCGCATGTGGGTGGATTGATATTGACTAAGAGCCTACAGTTTTGTTGTTGTGCTTCCTAGTTTACTGGGCATTGTAAATGTTCCTATTAATACAAAATTACATACTTTTTTGCCATTTTCCTCGTAAAAGTTTAAATTCAGAATTTATTTCAGTACAGTGACATTCTGTAAAAGTAACATTCTGAATTTATTCCAATGATGTTTCAATTTTGTCACAATCTGTTAAGAGAAGCCCACAAGCATTTGAGAAAAATATATGACAGAAACTACTAGTGTCACAATCCGTGGTTGTCATTGTTGTACATATGGAAATTGTTGTTGTTACCCATCCGGGCATATAAGGCTCTGAAGATTATCCCTTGCTTCCTAATTATCTGCCTGCAATAAGTCTTCACAAAATATTTCATCTTAAGTCATTGCAATAGACTATTCGTACATGTCCTCTGAATATATCACGTATCTTTGTATGTTTTCAGCTCACAAATGAGCAATGAAACATCGAGCTTCCCTTTAAAGTACCACAAGGAGCTATTCTGCATAAGCATAAGAACATATGAAAGATGTAGAAGTATTTGTTCATGCATCTGTGCGAACAAGCCATACATGTACATAATGGTACAAAAAATAGGATTTTGATTCCATAAAAGCTCATAGCATTAGGTCTCATTACAAATATCCGGCATTGCATTGTATATGGCCTCATGCATCTCTGAAGATAGGTAGTACATGTTGGTGTCATTGTTCCTAGCATCCATCGAAAACTTAATGGACTTCACTAGATGAGAAAGAACAATCACAGAGGGGCCTTCAACGAAAAGCTGATAATGATGTTCATCACGTCTTTTGTAGTACAAACCAACAACATATGCAAATCCCTGCTTGCACTCTCATCCCCATTTGTCCTTCACCACCATCTTGTGGCAACTTGCCTTTTCTCTGTTCATTTCAAAATGTAGAAGTCTACCCCTTCATCATTATCAAGCTCTATAGGAACAGCAAAGTTGTCACCTTCACACAACAAATGACTTAGGAAGTCTTCATGGCCCTCAAAAAGGGGTTCATCTGTTATGACTTCAACATTCAGCGCATCATCCTCTACAGGTTTCAACAATTTTTGATTCCATTTCATCACATAGTCCTTATTGACACAACTCCATCATGCATTGCGCATACAAGCCTGATAATAGCAACTTAATTTTCTGATCTTGATTTGGGTTGGATCATTCTTGCTGTAGCCACATACACTGTGCATTGATCGAGGGCTAGGCAATCATGCACAACAATATTGTTTGGACCTGTCTACATCGCTAATTTTTATCTCCCAATAGAATCTTCGTATTATGTTTTCCTGCTTCTTACTGAAGGTACTACTTGATGCTGTACTTAGTGTATTCCTCAAAAAAGCCACAACATCAAAGGCTTTCTGTAACACAAATCCATCTTCTTTGAGCTGCTCTTGGGTGATTGCCCTCTTTATGACTGCACTTGCTCCATCATGCTCTCCTTTTCCATGTCCAAAGGCAAAAATATTCCATGTCATCTTCGAGTTTGTGAGGGCATAGAACCTTCCAACAAAGAAAAAAGGCCTTGCAACCTTGAATTGGGCTACACACCCATCTGACCACACACAATGTCTTTTAAATTGCAAGCCTTGCTCTTTCAACCAATTCCAATGACTCATAAAACAATGTTGCACAAAGAGTGCATCATGATTTTTGTAATCAGAAATGTAGAAGTGCATCTCCTTTATCACAGAATTATCATCATGTTTGCGGTGGTAGGTGATATGTACTAAGATAGTGCATTGTTCCGAGTGCCAATGCATTGATTGGATCTCATTTTACTGATTGAATGAGTAATTATTAGCAAAATCAATGACCAATACTATCACATCTTCTAGAAAATTTGAGAGACACTCCTTGAATTAAGTAGCCTGCCATTTGAAGATAAAATTGTGGGGTGATGAATTTTTCTGTGTGCTGCTCTACCATAGTCCACAAAGTACCAACATCGACTTGTTTATGAAACAAAATCTTTCTCTTTTGATCTTTTACTGCCTTGGTTTTGCCCACAACAACATCCTCAAAAATCTGCACATTGACAACCCCTAAGCTTGCAACTTCAAGTGGGCACCTGAGACCTCTAATGGCCTTACATTGTGCACAACGTGCCATGAGGCATTCCAATTGATGGAATGTTGCATTTACTAGTTTCCTACAAAGAAATGACTCCCAAAATACCGTGATTCCACTGAAGACATGATTAGAAGTTGTGCATATACCATTCTCTCTATCACATAAGCAGATCTTGCAAGAACAAGCACATGTTGCTCCATGCATACCAAATGAGGGGGACCGAACACGATTGATGGCTTCTTTGAAGTATATCATTTGCATGTGTTGAATACAACAACAAGTAATTCTGTCCTTCAGCTTCCACACAAAATATGGTTTCTACTTCTCGAAACTACGTTGCCCTATAATCACATCAGGATGCATTGATTTGAACCTCAAGAAGAACTCTAAAGGCAAATAAAAGCAGATGTTCACTTCTTCAAACAACATAGAAAGCACATAGAAAAATATAGAAGCATCAAAAAGCAAATAAAAACACATCAAAAGCATAGCATAAAATTACTTCTAAGAAAATTTGAGGAGTACAAAATCACAAGGCACATAAAAGCACAAAGAAGCACAAAAAAGCACACTACTGTAAAGCACACAAAAGCACATGAAAACACAAAAAAGCACAACCAAGTATATTAAAGCAGACAAAAGCACAACAACAAAATGCATTAAAGTATTGGAAAAGCACCAGGCATCTTATCATATTCGTGAGACTTATTCGCGGCGTTAATATTCTTGGCATTATCTCGGCACCAAGGGAAGGGCCCATTACCTATACAAAAGCACAAAAAAGAATGACATAAATGCACATTCAAGAACTAGAAAACCGAAAGCTTTGAGATTCTTAGTGATCATGTCAGGTTGTTCGTTTTCCTATGGCTTAAGGTCGGACAATCATGAAGCAGTGTGCTGGTGGGGGCAAAACAGACACACGATTAACTACAATCTTGATCATAGTGGAATGCTCGTGGAATGTTGCAGTCCACGCATGGTAGGTGAAACACCCCCCATGAACCCATGTTCTCAATCCTATAATGGCCTACCTAAATAACATAACCGAATTTAGAATATTTTATTATTTGAACATACAGAACCAACTCGTGAGTTGTGTGCTATGAAAAAGTGCTCAAAGCACAGTGTCCCAGATAGTGCTTTTTGTGACACCTTCCCATGCTAAGACCCAAGACTTGCATGTAGAACATGCATGTAGGAGTTGCATGTAAAAATTGCATGTAGGAATCGTACGTAGCACTTGCTTGTAGAACATGCAAGTTGGATTCCTAAGAGGGATCATTCCTAGCCTTATGCAAGTACAAGCGGAGCTTTGCTACTACTCTACACACACATGCATGTAGGAGTTGCATATAGAACTCACATGTAGAACATGCATGTAGGAATCGCATGTAGGACTTGCATGTAGAACATGCATGTATAAATTGCAAGTAGGAATCGTATGTAGAACTTGCATGTAGAATATGCAAGTTGGATTCCTAAGAGGGATTATTCCTAGCCTTATGCAAGTACAAGCAGAGCTTTGCCACTACTCTATACAAATATTTTGTGCCACCTAAGTCCATGTTGGCACAGAGACAATAGTTGGCCTTCTTTTCCAACATCTCTTACAATCGGATAGTTTCATGTTGGAGATCAAGCATTTAAACTGGTGTATACAATCAAGAGCAGAGCAGCTATGTCCAATTCAGGTTCTCATATTTTTTGGAACAACAAGTACTTAGCTATTACGACCGATTCTAAATCTACAACTATGTTCAAGTAATAATGTGGTGCATGTAAGAGGACTGCACAAAGTTTTCTCGAGGACAAGTTTTCATGTTGGTCTTGCAGTCTTATTCTTCAGAGATTTTTTCAACAATCGCACTCGAAAATATATCCAAAAGTACCTAGAGATCAGAAGGGCATCTTTCTCAGTGAGCTTTAGATCGTTGTAAGTGTCAAGACATGTTAAAGCTCTAGTTTCAAGCCTAAGGTGTTAAACATAAATGCTTGCAGGCAAGCGGCAAATCTAGTAGACCTAGCCAAGAACAAACTTTGAGAGTCTTGCACCTGTCAAAGCAAGGTTGCCGAATGACAATCCTAGAATGAAACTCGAGTGCAGCACTCCTAAATGGATGGCAAAATTTATGGCTCTCTTCCTTGATGAGTGTTTAGCCTATATCTTCCAAAACATAAGTGCGACTGATCACAATTATTACTCGTTATATGCAAGCAGTGCCATCTCCTCTCTACGAATCGTATTTGTCAATCAGCTGCTTGGGTGCACAACTGGGCGACGGATTTCTCCTAAGCAAGAATCCTGTCCTATTTCCAATGCGATGCTCCCCCAAGCAGTTCCATTAGAAAAATTAGTGCCCATGATGAGGCAGACAGCTTGTATCTTCCAAAACATAGATGCAATTATCACAATTGTTGCTCGCTGTATGCAAGCAGTCTCGTATCCTATCTTTGGATCATATTCGTCAACCATCTGCCTGGGTGCACAACTGGGCAAATGATTTCTCCTGAGCAAGCATCCTATTTCCAATGCAATGCTCCCACAAGCAGTTCCACTGGGAAAATTAGCACCTGTGGTGAGGCATAATCGGCTCTACGGTTTTGTACGACTGACCACGTAGAACTCGTTGAATTACATTCTGCCTAATTGTTCATCCTCCACTTATGTATGATTTATCACGATTGACTTTTTTATTCGCATATCTCCACAAAGGTTCATGATTTTTGTCATTTTATCACTCACATCAGCTTTGTCAATATCAATAGATACGACACCTCCTTCAAATATGCCGATTTTGTAAGGCACAAATTTTTTTTTTTTTTGTTTTTCTCCTTAGCTGAAGGACTTCACCGCGCACACGAGATTGGAGCCACCATGTTAAGGGTTAATAAAGCACATGGTGAATGAGTGATTATGCTGAATATATTTATGTCAACCCCCTGCCAATAGCTGAGAACAAATTACGCCCCGTTGGACAGAATTAAAACCATGAGGACAACAATACCAGGAGCCCTTTAGATCGGAGGCAGTAAAAGAGTGCCTTGGTACTTTTCTTTTGAACTAAGGCAAGACTTATGGTAGAATGAAAGCAGCACAGACATCAAGAAGAGTCCTCCTTAGCTAAACTCTGTGAATCCCTCCTTCTGGCATTGCAAGTAACATCATCTTCTGGCACAATGCTAGCATGCCCTAGATCCTACATCTTGGGGAACTGTGCAAGATTCAAGGATTGACATCACTGATGAGCACCAAGATCTCACTGTTGAGATTCCAAGCCCTCCTTGCAGCTCCTTGGACTAAGTTGAAATCCCAACTCTTCCTCTGTCTATTGGGATCAAAGGTGGATACTTCAATAGAGTTATATTCAACCTTCGAATTATTTTACTTCGTGCTAAGTCCGGGTAACTCGAGATCTATTTTTAGATTCTTGAGATGTGACTTGTGGAATCTTCTTTTCTTGATCTTACGTGAGATATAACCTGTTTATGTTAAAACGGCTCATTAATCTCATGTTAGATTTGCCTTGTTTATGTTAATAGACTCGTTGTTAGCATCTCCTCACTCGACTTTGGTTTAGGGTTGGTGTTGCAAATAGGAATGCTCCAACTCTCCCAGTGGCTTGTCAAGCTTGTCAGTAGTTGAGTAGAAATGGATAATGCTCATCATTGGTGCATGCTTGATGCATGGGGAAGTGCTCGTTCCATTGGATTAGAACTCTTTGGGAAAGGAAGTGTGCCGCTTCCCGACCCACACTATGTGTGATTGTAATGATTATATATTATATGTTATTATGCAAATATTTTCACTTGCTCATCCATTTAAAATTGCTTGTTTTCAATCTGAATTCTTCCAACATTCCTCTCTTTTGTTGATGCATGTTCTCGATACAAGGGAGCAAGGAAATCCATGCTGGATGCAAGATCGAAAGATATCGACACCTTTATTCATATGATTGTAGTCCATGTGACAATATTATATAGATTGCAATAAGGATCGGTTATGAGCTCTTGTGAGTGTCGCCTTATTCATGTATTTGTTGGGCTTCAACTCCCAAAATGCACAAGCAATATGGCCAAGTCAAATATAAATCACCACCCCTGACATTTGCAGGGAGGATTGTTTTTTTCATGTGTAGTGTCTCATGTCCACAATTTACTCACTCGTTTTTTTCCTTTAAATTTTTTATAAAATGCTAGGATTCAAGTCCGAAACCATGTTAGAGGACGGAAAGGCCGCCTACCGAAACCTAGTTTTTGCATTGTACTGAAATGCAAAGTGCCAAACCAAGGTAGAATCTTGAGTTGCCCCTTTGGCATGAATTCAAGACCAGCCACACATTTTAGGACCTTGGTCTAAACCCTGTAGGTAACTATCCCAAATCTTAGCAGCATGCACTCGGTGGGCTTTGAATTTTGTTCCACAGAGCTTGGAGTGTGGAGCTGGCCCTTTTGCATGGACAGTCACGGGTCTACTTTACGGGTTCCTCTCACTGGATCGCTTGCAACGGATCGAAATGTTTGCCCCGATTGATCGTTGTGGTGGATTTCAACTACTCTTAGGGAGTCTAAGTGGATCGATGGCTACAAGCGGGATAAAGAGATGCTTGAGAAAACCGAGTTTTTGTAAGGGGGAAGCTAGGCGATCAATGTGGGCGGGCATTCAAAGCAGTCCTGTTCAAACTCGGGAGTGCTTGGCTCGACACACAAGGTAGCAGAGTTTAGCTTTATGTGCAATGCCAGCTTTAAGTCTGATATTTAAGCGGATGCGCACCCGCTGCGAGCGGTCAGTGGTTGGGAGATGCTAAGCTTTGAGGAGACGCTTCCTATTTTGGACCGGTTGGTTGAGGTTCCCTCGGTTGACAACCTTATCTGGATCTTGCAGAAGTGCAGAAAAACAAAAGATGTAGCCTGTGCCAAGCGGGTGCATTCCCAAATTTGCAACAATGGGCTGGAAGCCCATCGAGATGTGGGCAATTACATTGTGCCCATGTTTGTGGAATGTGGACGCTTGACCTATGCGGAGCAGGTTTTCAACAAGTTGGTTAATCGGAGTGAGTTTTCATGGACCTTAATCATTTTAGGGTATACCCAATGTGGGCAAATGCAGCACGCTCTCAATTTGTACCAGAAAATGCAAGAGGATAGAGTAAATCCTACCAGGTACACGCTCATGCCCCTACTAAAGGCTTGTGCTAGGCTGAAACATGTGGAACGAGGCCGAGAGATTCATGTTGAGCTTGCACAAAAGGGATTTGAAAAAGACCCTTTTATTGGTAGCAATCTGGTTGACATGTATGGCAAATGTGGATCACTTGCAGAGGCACGAGAAGTCTTTGACAAGCTGACAGTCCGGCATGTTGTGTCATGGACTACACTAATTGCAGGATATGCTGAACACGGACCTGGTCAAGAAGCACTGAATTGTTTTGAGCGTATGCAACTGGAGGGCACGTCTCCAGATGCTGTTGCATTTCTTTTTAGCTTGAAAGCTTGTGGTAGCATTGGAGCGATTGACAAAGGCCGAGAAATACACATGGAGATCAAGCGAAAGGGATTTGAAAAGGATGTGCTTCTGGGCAGCACTTTGGTTGATTTGTATGCCAAATGTGGCTCACTTGCAGAGGCACGAGAAGTCTTTGGGCAGCTACCCCTTAGAGATGTTGTGTCATGGACTGCACTAATCGCAGGCTATGCAGAATATGGGCTTGCTCAAGAAGCGCTGAAACATTTTGAACAGATGCAATTGGAGGGCGTCCCTCCAAACACTGTTACGCTTGTTTTTGTTTTGAAAGCTTGTGGGAGTATAGGAGCCTTAGGCAAGGGCCGAGTAATACATTCTGAGATTGCGCAAAAGGGGTTTGAAAGAGACATTTTTATTCGCAATAGTATGGTGGACATGTATGCTAAATGTGGGTCACTTATAGAGGCACGAGAAGTATTTGACAAGCTGCCACTTAGAGATGTAGTGTCATGGGCTACTCTAATTGCAGGATACTCTGAACATGGACCTGCTCAAGAAGCGCTCAAATGCTTTGAATGCATGCAGCAAGGGGGTGTCTCTCCTAGTGATGCCATATTTGTGAGCATCCTGGAAGCTTGCGGCAGCATCGGAGCCATTGACAAGGGCCATGAAATACATGCTGATATCGTGCAAAAGGGATTTGGACGAGATCCTTTTGTCTGCAGCAGTTTGGTGGACATGTATTCCAAATGTGCCTCACTTGCAGAAGCACGGGAAGTCTTTGACAAGCTAACAGTTAAAGATGTTGTATCGTGGGTTGCTCTAATTGCAGGATATGCTGAATATGGACCTGGTCAGGAAGCACTGGAATGTTTTCAGCAGATGCAACTCGAGGGGATCTCTCCAAATGATCTAACGTTTGTTTATGCGTTGAAAGCTTGTGCCAGTGTAGGTGCTGTGGGCAATGGAAGAGAGATACATGCTGAGATCCTACAAAAAGGATTCGAAAGAGATCCTTTCATTGGCAATACTTTGGTGGACATGTATGCCCAATGTGGCTTACTTTCAGAGGCACAGGAAGTCTTTCACAACCTGCCAGTACGAGATGTTGTGTCATGGAATGCCTTGATAAAGGGATATGCTGTGAACCATGAGGGAGCCATGGCTGCAGAATGCTTTGAGGACATGCAACAACAGGGTATGAAGCCGGATGCAATCACATTCACATGTCTTCTTACTGCATGCAGCCATGCCAACCTGGTATTGAAGGGCTGGGAATATTTCAAGATGATGACAGAAGAATATGGCATTGCACCATCCATAGATCAGTATTCTTGCATGGTTGATCTTCTTGCTCGATCAGGACATTTGTATGAAGCAGAGAAATTCATTGAAACTACCCAGTGTCCTCAGTCTGAAGGAATGTGGACAGCTTTACTCACTGCCTGCAAAACTTGTGGAGAAGCAGAATTAGGACGCAGATGCTTTCAGCAGCTTGTCCAGATAAACCCAGAAGCTGCTGCTTCATATGTGCTCATGGCAGACACATATGCTAGTGCTGGTAGTTGGGATGAGGCATATGGAATAGAGGAGCTGAGGAAATGTGCAGGTGCAAAGAAAAAGCCTGCAAGTGCTTTTATAGAGGTCAGCAACAGGGTGCATGAGTTTGTGGTGGGTAAATTCCCAAGTAAGGAAATCTCAGCAATGCTAGAAACCTTGAGTTTACGTGTGAAGGCGGAAGGGCATGTGCCAAAACTAGATCTGGTCTTAAAAGTCACTTTAATAAAGGAGCAGGAAGCTGCATTATAGATGTCCTTGATTGGAAGTTTGCTGTACCTTTTCTTCTTCCTTCACTAGTCATACAGAAAACGCTGCACATGAATAAAATGTGAGGATGTGCAAAATCTGTCACCAAGGAGGAGAATGGTATCCATGCGACTGACGGGGGTGAAATCATTATTAGAAGCATCAATACTAGCCATCCTTTCAATCTTGGGTTGTGTTTGTGGCTAAGAAACCAAAGAATTTGGTTCCAAAGGTTGAACATATGTGGTACTTAGGCTTCGAATGTCGCCATTACAATTAAGGGCAGAGGGCTTCAGGTTCAACGTCTGTGCATTGTGCTCAACAAAGACTTGAGTTCCTAGCCAGTTGAGGAATGCAGAACCTATTGGTGTACCTCAACTACATTGTGACAAAGGCTTTTCCTTGGCAATTAAAACCAAATTTGTGAGTTAATTGCCAAATTTGTGGGTCTATGAAGTGATTGCAGTGAAAGAAGATTCAAGCAGGCAGGGATAAAATTTCAAAAGGAGTAAGAAGGCAATATAACCACAAGGCTGCCAGGTAGGCCTTGCTGATTCATTTCTGCCAACCTATTATTTACAAGGGCAACATTTACTTGCACATTACACTAAACTCTAGTAAGAGGACCCATGAATGGGTCTTCAATTTTGACCATGCACCCTTCCAATTTCCAAAAGATTCAAATGAATGCATTAGTTCTGCTTTGCAAGACAACAAAAGGGTTGAGACTTGCTATGTTAAAAACTGCAGTAAGAAAGGCATGTAAAATCTTTTCGGAGCCTCGTCAAATTTGGGGTAAGGAAAGTCACTTTGAATGCTTTGGTCAAATGGCTAGAAAGGGCAATATGGTCAAATTTCATCAATAAGATCTTTGACCATCATTATATGATGATAGGATTCAGGAACAAATTTTTGAAGAAATGATTTCCTGACTGGATGATTTGGGGCTTAAACATTGTCTTGAGTTAGGGGCCTTAGTTGCTAGCTTGCTTAACTTACCTAAGTTTTGAATGGGTGTTCATGAAGTATTTACATAAGTATATGTGTAACGGAGACATTTTGTTTTTTGTGCAATGGTAGTTTTCAAAGCACTTAAACATGATCTCCCCCATGGTAGTTTTCAAAGCACTTAAACATGATCTCCCCCATTACCCCATGACTTATGACTGAGGGGTGGACACACCATAAGAACCAAGAAGCCCTATAAGTACACAAGTGCCTTAAGGCGTATGAGGTTAACAATTTGACGAACAATTAAGATGTTTTTACATGTGCATTAAATAGTGATTTGGGAAGCTTGGGCATAATGTCTATGGAAACCCACATTGACGGCTAAGCACCAAGGATATTAAGGGCTAGTCTCAATCCAACCATGCAATTTTTTTTAAAATTTTGACTTTGAACTATGAAGCAAGGCAAATATTTTGAAGTACATATAAATTTCAAATGGAGCAAAAGGAGTTCTACAGACATATAAAAGCTCTATTGGATCTAGGATGTGACCAGTGAAGACCACAAAAAGACTTTTGGTACCCTAGGAGAGGTCATTCTCCCCTTGCATGTTCCAACTCTCACAAAGCCTCTCCAATTAAAGTCTCTACAATACCACACCATTCTTGCTCCTTTGCTCCCTCACTCTTCCATCTTACAACCTAAGGCTATTCACTTAACCTCTGCCATGCTCAACAGTCTCCCTCTTCTGTGTACTCTTTTCTTCCACCTCATTGTCTACAAGCCCCTTTGCTTCAATTATTTTACATGGCTTATCAATACCATGAGCCAAAACCTTGACCAAAACCATGGGAGATTGTGGTTTTGACCGCCAGCTTCTAGCATATCAACTTGTGTGCTAGCTAGACAAGCTGCCCTAACTAGTTAAATAAATTGGTGTGTTAACCGATGAGTCATCCAATCGGATAAGGCTTACTACTAATTGGGATGTAAGTGGATAAGACTAACCACCAGTTGGATGAAATCAAGTTAGGTCCATTACCCAAAAACCATGATTTTATAAAACCATGGGCACCAAAACCATGTGCCATGAGCTTGTCATCTCCCAAGTGATGGGCTAACTTAGGGACTAAGTAAGTCTCCAACCAAAGTTCTCCCATTAAAAAGGCACCCCCCATACTTGGACCCATGCTAATGGACCCAAATTTTGCTAGAAAGGTAGACACTTATTTTGACCCTCTTTCATGCTTGTAGGTGTCCCTTCCTATCACATTTTTGTGGCATCCCACAAGCACATGACTCCCCATAAGCTCTTCTTCATGGGTGGCCCCTTCTTTTTCCATGAGACTTTATGTTGCAAGTCCTTTTGGATCATGGAAAGTACATAGAAGTGGAGGAAAGATCCTTCCTTGCTTTGGCCCTCTTCCTAGTCTCTCTCTCCACCCTTTCCATTGCTGGTGAGAAGGATCCATAGCATCTATGTCAGTTGCATAGAGATCACTTTTCCAGTCCAGGGGAAAAGGTTCGTGCGATTCCAGGAGAAGATCTAGTTTCGAGAGGGAAGAAAGTAGCGACTCTGGGATCTGGAAACTCGAATGTGCAGCCAAAGCCAAACTTCAGTCGGTGTGACAGAAAGGAGCTATGTCGGTCGAGAGGTGTGAATACCACAAGGATCTGCCTACTAGCTCTAGTCGCTCAACTTTTTTTTGGCCTTAGACATGAGAAATGTGTGAATGTAACTCTTGGATATTGTTTTCTTTATGTTGAGTTTTGCAAGTTAAGTTGATGATGAAGTCCTTGTTAGAGGAATGAATTCCCTTCTAATTTCTGTGTTGAGACCCTTTTCTTCTTTTTTGGAAGTAGGAAGACAAGATGAATTCTTTAATAAAGGATAGGGTCTTTATATTTTCATGCAATATTTGTTGTTATTTGCATGTTGAAACTACCTTGAATTCTAGATGAGCATCTAAATGTTGTAGTAGTTCTTTCACGTGGTGTGCTTATCCTTGGCTTATAGGAAGCATGGGACATGGATTACAGAATGAACAATCGTGCAAGATCATGAAGAATTCATTGGTATATTGTTAAAGATGATAAGAATGAAGGTTAATTCAGAGCTCTACATGGATGTATCCTTGACCAATATATAAAGCCCCCTTGGGGTTGATTCCCCCCATTTGGGCCCCATATCGTGTGCTGTGAGTAATTATTTATTGTTTGAAAGAGTACTTCTCCATTGATGAGATCTTTCCTTATGGACATGGTAAGCCATTCATTAAATCGTTATCTTAAGGAAGAAATTATAATTATATTAAGGAAGAAATTATAATTATATTTTAATTGTTATGTACATGGGAGCATCACCATATGCATATGCATCATAAAATACTACCTATGCATAACACTAAGAAAGTCTATGTGATTATGACTATGAATGTTTAATTAAGCAATGGGCTAAACCAAAATTTCCATATCAATGGACAATTCATATAAGCCACATTGGTTATGTTGAGGAGGGTTGGATTTGTGTGCACTTCTAATCCTATAGAAAATATGTCCCGTTACATCGGATATGGAAGAAACTAACGTAGAGCTATGGATCCTTCTCACTAGCAATTCCCCTTGGTAAAATAAGGTATCAAACCACGAAAAATCTTGTGCCTATGATTGGATTCTAACTCTTTTATTGAATTATGGATGTAGGGAGATGGGTCGCCAAGATGACATTGAAAGAAGTAAAATTCTTCTTTCTTCTCCAACAATATAAAAATGGATATGGCATGAAGAAAGTTATTGAATCCATAACCTTGTTCTTCTATGAGTAACCAAGTCTCTTCTCTCTTTTCCCTTATCTCTACCCCTTCCGCCACTTGCTTGACTAATAGCCTTTCTAGGGGACACAAGTAAGAAGGTCCTCCACCTTAGTGTGCATTGTTTTTTCATAATTAAGAAAAAGAGTGAGGAATTAGTTTTTGAATGTTTTATGGATTGATGTGGGAACTTTCCCCCTAACAATGAAAATTGGCACATGATAGGGAGAAGATTTTTGTGTGGACTATCTCTTATCCATTGCCCACTTGATGAAAGGATTCCTTACGGAGAAACATAATATTTGATTTGATACACAATATAAAGGTGACCATGTTTTTCCCTCTCCTCGAAGTAACTTCTCCACTAGTAGGCAAGCATGACACTAAGAGGCATGTAATACCTATAGTGCATTGTCCACGTCCCCATTGCCCATTTAATGAGAGAAATTCATGGGACGAGGTGAAAGTTATATCATGATGTGCATAAATAAAATTAATCTCTCATAATTTATGTGCTATCTTCCTAGAGGACTCTTCATTGGGCTACTAACAACGTCACTCAATGACATTGGATCAATGTTCTCACAATGAGAAGGAGGGTTTGTCTTTGTAAGATGTTTTAATGGAGACTATATGTCATATGTATAATGAATTCTATTAATTGTGGAACATCATGCCTACTATTAGGAAAAAGGGGAGTGGGCATCCTAGAATGGATAAGAGCTAACCATTCTAGGAAGCACATTTTGTTTCTTTTGCAGACAAAGGCCAAAGGTATGTCATATCAACATTCCTTAGATATGAGCTAGCCATGAATGGGAAACCTGTTGTGATTCTTTCGCGAGTGAGAAAAAGGCCAAAGGTATGTCATATTCACACAAGAATATTAGGAGATTCTCTTATGATGTGTGGCATTTATACTTGCACTACATTAATATGGAAAATGTTTGCTATCTGTTGCAAGAGAAATGAGCTAGGCATGAATGGGAAACATGTTGTGTTTCTTTTGTAGGTGAGGAAAAGGCCAAAGGTCTATCATATGGACACAAGAATATTAGGAGATTCTCTTATGATGTGTGGCATTTGTACTTGCAACTACTTTAATATGAAAAATATTTGCTATCTGCAAGAGAGATGCTGTTTCCTATTTTCTAAAGGAAAAGATATGAGTTAGCTTTGCATGACTTCCTATTTTAGAAAGGAAAAGATATAGTTTAGCTTTGCATGAATTCCTATTTTAGAAAGGAAAAGATACAGTTTAGCTTTGCATGATGTTCTATTTTAGAAAGGTAGTGAAAGATAGCATAGCACATCTTCCTATTTGGAAAAGGAAATGATTACCCTTTGTGTGTAATCTCGAAGTGGAAGGGTCTATATTGACCTTCCACAAATAATGGTTGATGGTACATGTGCAAGGCTAATATGATTCTACTAAGCAACAAGGGCAAGACATGTGCTTGAATGCTAGAGGCCCATAGTATAAATACCCAAGAGTGGTATGAAACTCCCTAGCCTAGGAGGCTGGGGCCCATGGAATAAAGGCTCAAGCATGTGAGAGGGGCTTGAGTATAAAAATGCAAGGGTGGAAACACCCTGGTCGAGGTATACATAATAAATGCTTGAGCATGTGGTAGGGGTCTACAATATAAATACCCAAGGGTAATATGAAACACCCTAGTGCAAGAGAGGCCCACAATACAAATACTCAAAGGTGAAAACACATCATTTGACTAGAATGTGTGGGACTCAACCAGTGTATTATTCTTCAATGTGCTTCCTTGGAAAAGTCTCAAACATTTGATCAAAACCCATTTATATTATGGAGGAATTTTTACCAAGACCTAGATCCTCCCGTGTTTGACTCTACATTGCAACCAAAGCACAACCCCTTGACTCCTCGTGGAGAATTTCCAAGAAGTAGATCTCCTTGTATTCTTGTTTTATAGATGTCTAGAGCCCAAGACTCTCAAGCATGACAAGGTAGAGGTCTCAAGTCTCACAAAAGTGGTTTATGGGCACTTACTTGGCTGGTTATTGTGACTCAAATTGGGCTGGAGATGTTGATTCTAGGAAATCAGTTTCTGGAAATGCCAATAGCAAAACTAATGTCTGGTTCGGTGTTACACAGATAGATGAGACTGCCGACCAACTTCCTATGGAGGTAAATGCGAGGCTGTCTATGGAGGATGCCTCACCACCAGTAGACATCAGGAGGTTACAAAGTGAAATGCAAGTCTGATGGATCAGTAGAAAGGTATAAGGCAAGGCTGGTCGCAAAGGGTTATGCACAAAATTATAGTTTGGATTATGAGGAAACCTTTAGCCCAGTTGCAAAGATGGCTACTGCGAGGACGGTTATTGCTTTAACTGCTGCAAAAGGATGGAAATTACAGCAAATGGATGTTAAGAATGCCTTTCTCAATGGTGATTTGTAGGAAGAGGTATACATGTCACATCCAGAAGGATATGTCCATCCTAATTTTTTGCAACATGTTTATAGATTGAAGAAATCCTTGTATGGGCTAAAGCAAGCTCCATGAGCCTAGAATGAGAGGATCAGTTAGTACTTGCAAAGTCTTGGTTTTATGGTTGGCAGGGTTGATCACTCATTGTTTGTGAAGAAGACAGATGCCAGTTATGTTGTGATTGTTATATATGTTGATGATTTGATTCTGACTGGTAGTGATGATGATGGGATTGCTAGAATTAAGAGCATGCTGAAAATGGAGTTTGACATGAAGAATTTGGGAGATTTGAAGTTTTTTCTTGGCATAGAGGTGTTGAGAACACCTAATGGCATTTGGGTTATGCAGAGGCAGTATGCCTTGAATACGTTGGAGAGGTTTGGCATGAAGGAATGCAAACCTATGGATACACCTTTGGAGCAAAACTTGAAGATTATGGCTGACTATGAGATTGAGGACATTACCATGTACAGGCAGATGGTTGGTAGCTTGATATATTTTGACTATCACTAGGCTTGATTTGGCATATGCTGTGGGACTCATTAGTCAATTTATGTAGAAGCCACGGAAGCCTCACTTAGATGCAGTGAGGAGGATTATGCGGTATGTCAAGGCTACATATGAACATGGGATCTTTTATGGATATGGCAAGGAAATAGAGCTGGCTATATACAGAGATGTAGATTGGGCAGGATGTGCATATGACAGGAGATCCACTGGTGGCTATGCATTCAACCTTGGAAGTGCTATGGTTAGCTAGAGTAGAAAAAGGCAACCCACAGTGGCATTGTCTAGTACAGAAGCTGAGTATAGAGGTGCAGCATTGGCTGTATGTGAGATTGCTTGGCTTCAGAAGTTGTTGCAAGATTTGTGATTGCATGTGGATAAGCCAGTCAAACTTTACTGTGATAACATGAGTAGTGTCCAGTTGGCAAGTAATCCCGTATATCATGCTAGAACAAAGCATATTGAGGTACACTACCATTTTATTAGAGAGATGGTGTTGATGAGGCAAGTTGACCTCATTCATGTTCAGACTGAAGTTCAGGTTCCAGATATCTTTACCAAGTCCTTGGGTAAAGATAAGGTCACATGCTTTCGAGAGCTTCTTGGTGTCTTACTCCCTACTTGAGCTTGAGGGGGAGTGTTGGAAGACAAGATCGGGTATGCTATCCCATAGATATGTTACGGATAGCTGGATATGCCTATCGGCACTATGATTGGTGTGTTAGGAGTTAGTAGTATTCAGACCATGGTTCATACGCATGGTTAGTTCTTATCAGTCCAGTTAGGTCTTATCTTGTGGTTTTAGTTCTTTTTAGTGTGTTCACTTGGTTGATGTACTATCTTTTTCCTTCTAGTATGGAATGCACTGTGTGTTGGAGGCTGCTTGCCCTCCTGGAGTTCTTCTCATACTTGGGTGTTCTCGCTTCCGCAATGCTATCTTCTTTGACACATAAGAGCTCAAGCCAAATCAAAAGAATCATCATTGGAGAAATCCTTGAGTGCAAGATGAGGGATAGACTTAGCACCATCAATAGTCACCCCAAATCAAAGATCCAAGGATTTGAAGATAAAAGAACTAGTCAACCAGTCATCATGCATATGAGAAAGAAGGGTTTGCAAAAAGCCTAACTCTGTAGTTGTTGCCGATACTATAGTACCAAAGTATCCCAATTATGCCAGTATGAAAACCTAGCATCCTAGAGGTCTTTGTTGCTACCGACGATGGTTTTATAATCATCTAAACTTGATTCTTTATTTATCTAAAATGTCTCTCTTATATGAGAACAAATGATCTCATCTAGCTCAACTTAGTTACATTAGTGCATAGTTATCCTTGGTCTCATATTTCATGCTATGTAGTAGCCAACAAAGTGTTTTCCCTAAGTGGGTTTTCCCTCAAATTCCCCATGCTTGCCTCCCCCCACCCTTTTACACCTTTTAAGATTATTTGCTTAAATAAACTTGACGATAAAACTTTTGGATGAAAAACTACAAAGTTTAACCTTTGAAGTGCCTTATCTTAACTTATACATCAATAAACCTTGCATGCACATGCATTCACTAACATCATTTTAGTCTCTCCTTTAACTATAGAATCAATAAACTTGCCCTAAACTTGTAATGGGATTGGATTGTAATAAGATGGACACATGTGTAAGTAGTATCGTTCTTGTTGCCTTGTTATGACATGTTCTTGCATAATATCACCCTTGTTTTGTAAGTGAATTCCAAAATAGATAAAGTAATCCTACCTTGTACTTCACCTAGTTTTACTGGGGTATCCTCCTTGAAACCATGAAATCTTTATTAATCATGATGATGTGCATGTGGGAGGTGCTATCATCAAAACTCTAGTATCCATCTTTTGTGTATAGATGGCATGCAAGAGGAAACATTGGCATTAATAGAGAGAGTCCAAGAAAGCCATATGGGTTGACTTTAAATCTCATATGGGCTGAGATAGACTATATCATCCCAGTCCCACCTAGGAATCCTACTTTCTCAACGCTCATGGATGGTGCATGGTGAAAAACAAGGAAATATCCAATCCAAGGCATGAAAATGACATTAGATGGCCGTAATACTTTGCACAGGCCTTGAAATCTTGTAGTGTAAGTCTTGTGCAACATATCATGCCCAGCCACTATCATTTGCATGGCTAGACTGACACCAATCCATGTTTTACAACGCTCATGCATGATGCATGGCAAAAACCTTGGAAATATCCATTCCCAGCCATGCAAATGAAATCTTATGGACATGATACTTTTCACACGATTTTGCAAAGTATAATGGACTTTGAATACCATTTTCATGGCTAGAAACACAGTGATGCATCTTATTCAATGCTCATGCATGATGCATGGTGAAAAACTAGGAAATATCCATTCCAAGCCATGCAGATCACATCAAATGGCCATGATAGTTTTCAAAGGCATTAAAATTACCTAATTTAAGGTTTGTAAAAAGTATCATGTCCATAGAATACCATTTGCTTGGCTAACGATGCAAGGTTTCCAATGCTCATGTATGATGCATGGTGAAAAACTAGGAAATATTAATTCCATGACATCCAAATGACATCATATGTCCAAGATACTTTGAATAGGCCTTACACTCCAATATTTAAAGGCTTATATGAAGTTTCATGCACACCCATGCATGATTTTCAATGCTCATGCATGATGCATGGTGAAAAACTAGGAAATATCCATTCCAAGCCATGAAAACGATGCAGGATGGCCATGATACTTTGCACGGGCCTTGAATTCAATTTTTTAAAGCCTTTTGAAAAGTATCATGCCCACCAAATACCATTTTTATGGCTAGAAGCATAACAATGCATGCTGGGAAATATCCATTCTAAGCCATGAACATGACATCAAATGACCATAATACTTTGCAAAGGAGTTGAACTCACCTAATTTAAGGATTTTGAAAAGTTTCAGACCCATTTAATACCATTCTCATGGATAGAATCACACCAATGCATGTTTTTCAATGCTCATGCATGATGCATCATGAAAAACTATGAAAAATCCATTCCAAGCCATGCAAATGATATCCAATGATCATGAAACTTTGCATAGGCCTTAAAATTCCCTACTTTAAGTCTTGTGAAAAGTATCATGCCCATAAAATACTATTTTCATGGCTAGAAGCATACCAATGCATGTTTTTCAACGCTCATTCACGATGCATGGTGAAAAACTAGGAACTATCCATTCCAAGCAATGCAAATGACATCAAACGGCCATGATACTTTGTACACAACTTCAAATCTGCTATTTTAAGGCTTCTAAAAAGTATCATGTCCAGATAATACCATTTGCATGGCTAGATACACACTGATATAATACACATCGATGCATGTTTCTCAATGCTCATGCATGAGAAATATCCATGCCAAGACAAGCAAATAACATCCAATGGGCATGATACTTTGCAAAGGCTTGAACGTGCTAGTTTAAGGCTTGTGCAAAGTGTCATGACCTTTGGATGTCATTTTCATGGCTAAAAGTTGACAAATGCATATTTTTGAATGGGCATGCATAATACATGGTGGAAACTAGGAAATATTTGATCCAAGCCATGCAAGCCACATCTGATAGCCATGATACTTTGAATAGGACTTAAAATACACCATTTTAAGGCTAGTAGAAAGTATCATGTATTTTGAATACCATTTTCATGGCTAGAAGCACACGGATGCATGTATTTCAATGCTCATGCATGATGCATGGTAGGCTTGTGCACAATATCATTCCCAGAAAATGCTATTTTTATGGTTAGAAGCACACCGATGCATGCTTTGTTATGAATGCCTCCGCTGTCTCTCCTTCATTTAACTTCTCAGCTGCGAACTAATTCTCCAAGTTTTGGATCCTTGTCTGATTCCGTGTCTCATGCTGACTCTTCAATATGTTCCAGGCCACAGTTGCCTTAGATGTATGCTGAATCAAGGTCAAAACACTATCAGTAGTACTTGTAACCAAGGCACACAGAGCATCTGCGTTCCTACATTTCCAAGCTCGTAGAAGGTCGACAATAGGAGGTATCATACTCCTCGGATTTGCTGGGTCGGGGGTTTCTTGTGGTTCTGGTTAGTCCCCAGTACTGTCTCCAGAAGCTCATATGAATCTAGAATCGCAGTAATTTTAAACTTCCACAGAGTGTAGTTCGTACCATCTAGCTTGCCTTCACTAAAGGCTAGTGGGTGAATCCTCAACGCCTGGATTTTTAGTGTAGTAGTAGTTGCTGTTGAAATTGAGCCACTTCCTATTGAGCTGCTTCCTGTTGCCATCACTTCGTATGTTGTTGAATCCCTCGCCTCTCTTATATTCTTCGATCCTTAGAGCATACCATGTTAAATTACACGGCGCAGTGGAACAAAAACTGAACAAAGAATAGAGAGTACACAGCAAACTATATATGAACAAAAATTTCCTTCAATATTGATGTGGTACAGATGATGGCTCCGTCCACCTGTGTGCTCCCATAGTGGAGCTTAGATGGCAATCTAGACAGATACTAGGTAAAGAGCTACTAGCTGAAAGATCTCTGCTGGAAGATCTGATCTAGTACAATGGACTGGGGAAGTTGCCTCTTTATAGCTATGAGGGTGGTAGTCAGATCAACGTAGTCGGTGGAACCAACCAGTCAACCTAGTCGGTGAAGCCGACCAGTCAACCTAGTCAGTGGAACTGACTAGTTGTCCATGGAATATTCAGGAAATATTCCCTATACCATCACCTCGGGGGCTCTCGCCCCCAAACCCCCACTAGGGGAGCCACTAGCCCCTCTGGGAACCCCATAGCTAGGGGCCAACTGGCCCCCAAGCCCTAGCAAGAATAAGGGGCTCCCACACAATCACCTTTCTACCATCAACGGTCTCATTGATAGACCTCATCTGACATGCAAGTCAGGATCCATCCAGTGTCCTGAGCTCACACATTGCTTCTCCTCATATGGGGGCCTTACAACTTGAGCACATTGGACCACTGGTGGTTACCAGGAGGGTGGGGCATTGAGCACATCTAACAGTAGCATCTTCTCCAAATGTAAAATCCATGTCTTCTTCAAAACCCGACTAGTTTTTCTTCAATTTCTCCGCATTCTATTGACCATTTGCTCTCAAATTTCACCAACAGGTAGCCCATAGGGTCGCCTAAGTAGATCTCAGACCATTTTGGGAATGGTGGCTCCAAAAAGCTGAATTGATAGAAATGGCTTGAGATGAAGCGTGAAGCAGCACGGGCTGTAGAAGCTTTATTTCTTCAATTCCTCCCAGGTGCAAGTGCACCCTAACTAGGGAAAACTACAGTTAAAATGGTAGAAGCAATGGTGGCTTGTAGGTAGAGAACAAGCTTAAGGCATTTCAGGGAGAAACGTGAAGGGAAACTCCGTTTGGGGAAGAAGAGGGAATCTTCAAGGAATCTTGTGGATTCTCTTCCTAGGCACTAGGATTCTCAGCAAGCTCTGATACCACATGTTGGTTCATAGATGGAACAATGAGGCAAAGATGAAACACAATGAGCAAAACTTTATTCATGAGTGGTTACATATATAGGCAATTGCCTCCATGTTGGTAGATCCCAGATCCACAATTACCTCCATCATTATCTCAATCAGTCACCTCCTATGATCACTCCAAATCCACACATCACACCAACCTGACATACCTAACTGCCAAGTCACTAGAACCTTCTAGCATACCTACACTCACACACTCCTAGCCCATAGGCACACACACACACATACATTGATTTGTCCTTCAAATGATGCATGTGCAAAGGATGATGCCTATCGAATACGTGAGGTTTGAATAACACACCTCGAGGTGTGTTTTTGGACGATTGTGCCTGATAGTAGGTTAAAAACATGGTTTAACGTGTGATCGACTATGCGAACCACATTTGATGGGCAAGATACTTTGCACATGCCTCGACATAGGTGGGATTTATGCATGTGCAATACAAGATGCCCATCAGATAAGTGCACCTTATAATAACACACCTCGGAGCATGTTTTTTGACGATTGTGCATGACACTAGGTAAAAAATATAAGTTTATGGGTGATCGACCCTGCAAAACATAATCGATGGGCACGATACTTTTCAAGTGCCTTGAAATAGGTGGTATTGAAATGCTTGCAAAGCGATGTGCTCATCGGATACATGCATGTGCAAATAACACACTTGGAAGCGGGTTTTTGACAATCATGTAGGACACTAGGTGAAAAACATGGTTTCACATGTGATCAACCATGCGAACCACATCCGATGGGTATGTTACTTTGCACATTACTCAACATAGGTGGAATTTATGTGAGTGCATAGCAGGATGCCCATCACGTACATGTGCCTTCGAATAACACATGTCAGAGCTTGTTTTTTGACGATTGTGCATGACACCCTAAGGTGAAAAACATGGTTTGATGGGTGATCTATTAGATATCAATGCTCCACTCTCGTGTAACTATGCAGGAACTAGCTAACTCTACTTGTAAACCCCCCATATGAGGAGAAGGCATTTGAGTAGCTTGGTTATCCAGTAGGTCCTAGTTTGGACACTAGATGGGGGCCATGTGTGGCTTGATAGCTAGACGTCTTCAGACAGAGTTGGCACACTGCCAACTAGGCTACATGCAAGTGTGGGAAGGCATCCCATGACTGACTGCACTGAGGGTAGACAGAGCATTTCCTGGGGCAACCCACTCTCGGGTTGCAAGGCCCATTTGGAGCCCCAGATGATCCTGGATGGCTCTATTTTGTGCACGAGTTCTACTTTGTGGTCGGTGGCCTATATTGGGACCGACCCCTAGTCGACCGTTTTGGGCGGGTTAGGTCGGTCACCCAATTGGGTGTAACCGACTACTAATGGTGGCTATATTCCATTTCATCACTAGCTATAGCAACCCTGATTCCTTAGCATCCAGCCTCCGTCCTCTACTGTTTCCAGCATGCCATCAAAGCTTCTTTCACAGGAGCGCCATGACTTGGAGGCAGCGCCATCTATTGTATCAGTTCTACAGTCATCAAATTTTTTATTCTCCATACTATCTGCTTTTCTCTTGTGTACGAGATCCTGTTATCTGTTGAGCACAAACATTGTATTGTTTTCTTACATGGTATCAGAGCTTGGGCTCTAGCAAGAAGATTTGGTAGTGTGTTTCTATTTGCGAGCAGATTGTGAGAGATGGCCCAGCCCGCAAGACTGCGAATCCCACCGTTCAGTGAAAGCGAAAAGTTGGACGGCACTAACTATCTACTCTGGAAGTTCAAGATGAAGACCATCCTATTTCTGCGATCACGGATCGGGACCTCAAAGTTCAATTTGATAAGAATAGTGCACAGATTTTGGATCTTCAAGGGAAAGTCATTGGTAAAGGTACACGGTGCAACAACATCTACAAACTCTCAGCTTTCAGTGCTTTGCTTAAGCAGATGTGAAGAACACTAAGCTGTGGCATGAGAGGTTTGGTCATCTAAATCTTAGTTCTTTAAAGGAGATGCATAAAAGTGAAATGATTGTAGACCTACCAGAAATTACATATCTGCCCGATGTATGTGAAGCTTGCATGATGGGCAAGCAGCATCGGCATCCCTTTCCTAAAGACGCTAGTAGGGCAAAGGCTCCTCTAGAGCTCGTTCACATAGACCTCTGTGGAAAGATGGAGATGGAAGCTTTGGGTGGTTCCTACCACTTCATGATGCTGATCGACGACTATAGTAGAAGGATATGGATATACTTCTTGAAGACTAAAGATGAGGCTTTTAGTAAGTTCAAAGAATGGCATGTAATGATCGAGAAAGAAACGGGGAGGAAGGTGAAGAAGTTGAGATTAGACAGAGGTGGTGAGTTCACATCAAGTGAATTCAAAAGTTACTGCAAAAGTCACGGGATCAAGAGGCAAAAACCCCCGCCACATACATCACAGCAAAATGGAGTAGTAGAATGCAAGATGCGCGTCATCTGTGAAATGGGCAGGAGTATGATAAAAGGGAAAGATTTGCCAAAGTCTTTCTGGGCTGAAGCATGTAACACGGCAGTTTACATTCTGAATCGTAGCTACACGAAGGCTGTGAATGGGATGACTGCACTGCAGGCCTTTTCTGGTAAGAAACCTTCAGCTGCACATTTCAGAGTTTTTGGATGTGACTGTTTTGTGCATGTCCCTGATGCTAACAGGACCAAATGGGAACCGAAGTGCCGGAAGTGTATTTTCTTGGGCTACAGTGAAGAGGCAAAGGGTTACCGTCTCTATAATTATGTTACCAAGAAGGTAATAGTAAGTTGTGATGTGGTCTTCTCAGAATAGCCGCATCAATTGGTAGAGGATGCCTCCTTCCCAGACAACCAGGCCCAAGATATCCATCCAATACAACCACCAATAGCAGACCAAACTCCCCTAGAGTTTGAAATGATAGATCTCGGACTGATGCATTTCTGTTTGGGGATTGAAGTTTGGCAAGAGCCAAAACAGATCATCTCACAACTGAAGTATGCTGGAGAGATACTGAAGGCATTTGGCATGGCTGAGTGCAAGACAGTTGCCACCCCTATGGAGGTTGGCGTGAAGCTCTCAAATGAGGATTCATCACCACTGGTGGATGAAGTGAAGTACAAAAGGCTTGTGGGCAATTTGATTTACTTGTGCAACACACGGTCAGACATCAGTTTTGCGACCGGTGTACTAAGCAGGTTTTCCAATAAGCCCCGGGAGAACCATTGGAGGGCAGGGATGCAGGTGCTAAAATACATCAAAGGCACACTTGATTATGGCATCACCTATACCAAGGGCAACATCTTGACTAGATTCTGAGACTCGGATTGGGTAGGAGATGTGGACAGCAGGAGGTCAGTGACAGGTTATTGTTTCTCACTTGGATTTGGAGTTGTGTCATGGGTCAGAAAGAAGCAACCCATAGTTGCTCTTTTTTCTACTGAGGCTAAGTACAAATTAGCATGTTTTGCTTCTTGTGAGGCAGTGTGGTTGAGGAGGATTTTAGGGGACATGGGTGAAGTGCAGAACAAGCCTATGCAGCTATCATGTGATAATCAGAGTTGCATGGTGATTGCAAGGAATCTTGTGTTCCACACTCGCACAAAACACATTGAGATTCAATATCACTTTGTACGCGAGCTCATCATGGATGGAGAGGTCGACTTGGTGTACTGTCCAACTACAGAGAATGCTGCAGACATCTTCATGAAGGCTCTTAGAAGAGACTTGCAAGAGAGGCATCTTCATTGCCTTGGCATTGGGCCAAAAACTAAGTTCACTTGCAGGTGGACATTGAACACATCAAAATTTTAGCACACCTCATTGAGAACTTTAGGTATAGTTTAAGGGGCCTCCACTATTATGCTAACTTTTTCCATACCCATTGAAGTGCATGCTCATAACCTTTTCTAGATTTGTTAAAAATCAAAATGGATTAAAATTTTAGAATCCACACTAGTGGGACTATTGCATGTTCGTGTTAAAACATTGATAGTTGGTGATGTTGGTATCTAGATTCACCCTAGAATGGAAGAATTTAAAAATGTGCAATTTATGCATGTGCACAGATTTTTTAATAAATCTAACACTATTGACAATTTTGTATTGGTTCTTTTTTCATGCACTTGCTATATGGCTCTTAAGCATGTCAAAGGTCATTGCATTTCATAATATAGAGCATCAAACTCGATAGCATTCCCATTGGCCAATTTGTATTTTGAAGCAATTTAGGCCACATTGCACTTGCTAGAGGGAAACTGGTATAGCCACTTTTGTTGATGTGTATCATAGGAGAGCGAAGCTAAAAATTCAGCTATCCCTGTCAACGTTCAAAAATTTTCACCTCCTGTCCTACAAATATTTGAATACTAAAGTGCATCGTCCTCCTATTGCCCTGCGAAGTACATTCTTCACTTACCACTCTGCAATATGCCCCATGCAAAGTCAGCATGATGTGACCTCAGGTTTGGCATTATCTTCTTTACGCAAGTAAGTTGTGTTCTATTCTTTGCTTGCCGCACAAGATAACTGGTCCGTGTATTGGTGGCGGTTCACTAATTGTCTCTATGGTATCAATGGCAAGATGCATCTTGTCATGGCATGCAAGAGAACTAGACAAAGGCTATGAGATACAAAAGCTTGGTTAAGGAACAAGGATTAGATTGTGAGGCGAGGAAAGAAATGCCACATTATTGAAATAGTAACAAAAGACACTTTTGCAATGTTTGCAGAGGAATAAACAACGAAAAAAAAGAAGACTCCTTGCAGAGAAGTAGTAGGAAGCGATTACGGATGCACGCATTTGATCATTGCGATCAAAGAGAAGAACACGAGCTGTGGTCTCATATTTGGTGGGAGTGTTCGAGGAAGAAACATCTAGCCATTCACATGAATACGAGTCTCAAATCAGTAAAAGTAGACTCTAAAATTCATAGAATGGACTTAATATGATTTTCCTAAACCTACTCGGTGGTTGGAATAACAATATATTTCACAAAAAAAAAAACAATATATTGTTATTGTCCAACCTGGTTCTGGTGTTTGAGCTGAACCAACCACACGATTGCATGATATTCCAACCACCAGGCTGGTTTAGGACAATCACATTAAATCTAGGCATGCCTAGTAAACTATCACAAAGCTCAATCACAAACAACCACTGGGCTGGTTTAGGCAACCACTGACCTGCGTTGTATCAAGAAATGAAACAAGTACTTAGTAAACTATCCCAAAGCTCAATCACAAGCAACCACTGAGATGGTTTAGGCAACCACTGACCTACGTTGTATCAAGCATGTGTATGATGTGCTCGTCAAACATCTTGTATCCCATCTGCTTTCTACAGATGTCCTTGTTATTTGCAGAAACTCTCTAGAGATGCATGAAGAGACGAAGCAATGCATGATCATCCCAATCTGAGTAGCCTATGGGCTCCAACAGAACACAAGAAAAGGAGAGACAAAAGTCATTGCAATAGTGGTGATGTTTTGGCACAAAAATACAATGTATTGGTAGGGTTGTCACTCTATGAACTTTAGAGTACATGCTAAAGCTTGTGAAGACTCGAGAATGGTATTTACCTAAATGACCTAATGTTGCTTCCTCGAATGCTACCACTAATCATGACATCACAGCTTGTTTTTTTCGCTTTGATGGCAATGATCAAATGCATGCATTTACAACAACTACGTCCTGCTACTGCTCTACAAGGAGTCTTCTGTTCCTTGTGCCCTGACCAAGCTTTTCAGCTTTTCTATCATTTGCTTCTCTTGTAAGCCAGACGAGTTGCATGTTGCCATGGCGACGATCAATGAAATACGACAATGCCAAACCAAAACAGAGAGAAGCTAGCTGGTGAGGCAAGCAAAGAATAGAAGACAACTTACTCGAAAGAAGACAATGCCAAACCAAAGTCTGCGTAAGGTCACATCGAGATACGTGCGAGTTACAGGGTGTTTACAGGGCGAGGGCAGAGTGCAAGTACTTAAATCTTCCAAGATTTGATAGGCCGGAGCTGTGAAAATTCAAAATTCTTGGGAATAATTAAATTTCAGCTATCGATTTCCCCCCCCTCTGGCGATACACATCAACAGAATTGGATATCCCAAACAAGTACAAGTGCAATGTGGCCTAAAATGCTTGAAAACACAAACAGGCCATTTGGCATGCTATCGGGTTTGGTACTGTGTATTATTAAATGCAATGATCTTTGGTATGCTTATGAGCCATATAGAAAGCAAGTGCATGGAAAAAGAAACAATTCAAAATTGTAAATAGTATTGGATTTATTGAAAGATCTTTTCACATGCACAAATTGCACTTTTCCAACTCCTTTAATTTTTGGATGAATCTAGATACCAATACCAACAACTATCAATGTTTTAAGACCACCATGCACTAGTCCCAATAGTTTGGATTCCAAATTTTCAATCCGTTTAAGAAATAAAGAAAAAGTTATGGAGCATGCCCTCAAATGGGTATGCATCACTTTAGCACAACATTGGAGGCCTATTAACCCATGCATAATGATCTCATTAGGTGTGTTCTTGGGTTGAGGAGAAGCTCACGTAGTGTACTTTAGAATGAATACTTGGTTGCATGTATGTATAGAACAAAATTTTGATGTTTTTGAATAAATTGCTATATCCTATAGTCTTCAGGATGCATGCTTCACATGCAACATAGCACTTATAATGCTTTAATGGTCTCGTTCCAAAATCTTATTCCATAATTTTTTGCTCTCAGTCTATAATTCCATGCTGTGGAATCAATTCTGAAAAGTCACCAAAAGAAGTGTTTCCTTGAATTGCTAGACATAAATAGAGGCGAAGATCCCTACCCTATACCACAATATAGTATAAAGGAAATGTGGTCCAAATGATTCCTTGACATTGTTAAGACTGCAAAATCATCCAATTATAATTTTGGGTAGATTAAGAAATTGCCAAGTTTTCAACATTAGTTACAAGTGACAATGCCTTTTAGACATTGTTGCTGGCTGTTTTGATTTTGATGCTAATACCCATGGTTTTTTAATCACTCTCTCTCTCTCACACACACACACACGCATGCATGTGCCGTGTGCGTGAGTGCACACACACGTACACACTCAAGCATGCACGAACATGCAAGCACACAGAATACATGCACATGCACGTATGTGTGCATACTCGGGGAGAGTGCTTGTGGAGAGACACCCCTTCAAGGGCCGAGGGTGGTCCGAGTTCCACTTTGCTGTAGGATTGACGGCTTTTCATTTTGAGAACTTGTTTCGCACGAGTCAGACGTCACATTAAATCGACGAGGGGTCCGATAGATCGGAATTCGTATGCAAAGTTGGTCTCTTTCAGAACCTACTCGGACCCGCAGCGTCCAGGATCCAATTTGTCACCCAGTTTGTCTAGATCTTTAATGTCACCCAATTTGTCAACATCTTTAGATGAGGACGACGAATGCTTATACTGCATAAATAGCTGGGCGTATCACATCGTCGAATCGGGCAGAGGCTACCGCGTATATCGCAGATCCTTGCGACGATTTAAGTTCTTACGGAAATGATTCATCGCCGGCATTAACCGTGGAGAACGAGTCTCCAAAATCTTATAAATCACCGTAGCTGGCAAAGCTGGCGTGTTAATGTGGCCAAGACTTCGCAGCTCCGCGAACGGGAGGTTCTTAAACGTCGACTCGAAGTTGAGGCTACGGTTAGGCGAAATGAATTGCTCCCCTCAGATTTCAGAACGCACATGGAGTATGCCTCTATGCCAGCAAGTTTCCGTCAGTTCAACTGTGAGAATGAATTCTCCTGTCAAGTTCCAACAACGATATAGGATCCAACGGCTCTTTATACTCGTGATATAGGCGATACTTCATATTGATTGGTCTCCGGTGCGCATGATCACTGATGTTGCGAGTTGTAACTATGCGAATGTTCACAGTAATCTTCTGTAGGACGGTGCGCAGGAGTCCCTTTAAATGCCGAAATAATAATCGATCAAGTTCACCGAAAATGTTGTTAGGAAAAATTCTCCAAGCTCATAAAATTTGAGGTTTTCACAAGTTTTTTTCCCCTCCCCAATCGAATAGGGCTTAGAAATATAGAGAATTTTGTTGTTTTTGGTCTGCCATAGGGTAGCCTTACCAACGTTTCAAATTGGGCAAATAAAAAATTACGCATTTTTATAATTTTTGGAAGTGCATTTTTCCAATTAGACAATTTGTTGATACTTGGCTTCTCTTCATTAGCTCCATTATGGACTTGAATGAAGACTTTAAAGTGATTGACTCTCTCTCTCTCTCTCTCCTTTATCTCTTGCAGTCTTCCTCCACACCATCTCCGGTGGATTCCTTTTTGTTTTGCTTTTTTTATCTTGGGCAAGCCTTCTGAATGAGTTAATAGCATTCACCTTGTTTCTTTTAGGGGACACGTGTGCCCAAGGTTGTTTTGATCGGCAATGATTACTCCTTTTTGTGCGAGGCAGTCTCTCTAGCTTCCATGTTAGGGGACCTGTGTATCACTCATCTTTTAGCTTTCTCCACTGCTTCATTGATGCGCAACCAAATTGACTCACATGCACCCAAAATTTTTCCCAGGTCCCTATCCTTCTTCCCTATCTTCTGAATCCTGGAGTGTAGAGCACTCTGCACCTCTCTATTTGTTTCCTCCTTTGTTGTTATCTCTGTGTAAACACCCATGTAGAGCTTCACCTTTCCTCATCATTGATTATTAGTTAGCTTCTGTTACCTCGCAGCCGCAAGCCTTTCTTTCATCCTTGTCTCCCCACCTTATGACAATTTGTTTCATCCTTGTCTCCCCTTCCAACTTTCTCCATTACTGCATTGATGCATAACCGAATTGACTCACATGCACCCAAATTCTTCCCGGAGTCCCTATCCTCCTTTGATGTCTTCTGAATCTT
Source organism: Dipteris shenzhenensis (assembly GCF_047967505.1). NCBI lineage: Eukaryota > Viridiplantae > Streptophyta > Polypodiopsida > Gleicheniales > Dipteridaceae > Dipteris > Dipteris shenzhenensis. The sequence continues at coordinate 9,187,410 of NC_141598.1, forward strand.
GGAGTGTAGAGCACGCTGCACCTCTCTATTTGTTTCCTCCTTCATTGTCATCTCTATGTAACACACCCATGTAGAGCTTCACCTTTCCTCATCATCGATTATCAATTAGCTTCTTCTACCTCCTAGCTGCAAGCCTTTCTTTCATCCTTGTCTCCCCACCTTATGACGATTTCATGTTTTCTCATTCATATCCATCTCAATTACCTCCATTCATCACCGCAAAGTTGCACCTATAAGTTTCATGCGAATTGCCTTGCACCTTGTCTTTGCCCTATGTGTCAATGATAACAAGCCTATGTAACCGCTTGCCTTCTTCAGCATGTAATCACAATGATTTGAGTACCCCAAATCTATGGAGAAGGCCGATCATTTCCATCCTATTGCAACTCTACCAGAGAAAGCCTCTCAAGTTAGGCCTTTGTATCCCTCCAAATGACCTGCCCGAATGCTAGATGATTGGCTCATTGTTGCTATCCTTGAGGTCTCTGGAACTGACATGGCGCCATCATTTGCCTTTCACTTGTACAAGCCATCATTCACAAATAGCCGTGCAACCTATCTATGGCAATTGTTCTCACTAATGACAACCATTTTATCCTAATAACATACATTATGATGCTCTAGAAAATGAGATTCAGTGCACTCTTCTATTTTGCAAGGTAGCATGAGAGGTGTCTACTTAGAGAAGAAGATCTATTTATGAGCAGGGAGCTTGAAATGATAGAATGATTATTTTGGGAAGTGTTGAAACGGCACTCTACAACAGATTGTTGTTCAAGAAAAAGATTAGGATTCCACCTAGGCGCATGGGATCCAATTGTATGAACAATACTAGCAAGGCAATAACACTTTCCAGATCATATAGCATCACAGTCAACGATTGCAACAATGGTCACAGTTATTTGATAGCATGGCATTAGAGAGATGGAAAAGACAGATGATTCCATCACTCCAAACCAAGTTGCAAAGTGCGAAGGCTAAAATTCATAAGCTCAAGGAAAGCATGGCAGAGCAAATGTAGCAACAATAGCTCCTTGTCTCGGGGGGGTCACTAAGAGATATGTAAGATAGCACGTGCAATCAACAGAAGGGGTTTATATGTTTATGGAGTTACAGAAAATATACATACGTAAGGGTTTTTTAATTCAAAAAGTGAAAATTTTCATACATAAGGGATAATTTTATAATAGCAAAATTTGCAGAAGGGGTGTATATAGGCTATTAAAATTTGTAGGTAGGGGGTTTTTTAAATACCCCTTGATCGCATGTGCTATATGGGGTTTTTATATAGTGAAACCCCCAGGCTCCTTGTAAAAAATGCACTAGTAGAAAGTAGGAAGGATGCCTTCCAGCCCACAATTTTTCTCTAAGAAAAACATCTACAACTATCTGATGCCTTGAGCAGAAAGGAAGAGGTTGAGTTATCCCTCTCCCAAATGCAAGTGTCTTGTGATGATCTAAAAAAAGAAATGGTGTACTTAAACGAAAGCCTGCTACTTACACAACAAGACAAAGTAACTATAGACGCGCTTAATAGACGTGCAAAATAATGAGCACGTCTATAGGCACAACTAGAATAGTAAAAATATGGGCGTGTCTATAAGTGCATCTATTCATGTGTCTAATAGCACGTCTGCACTGTGATTTAGACGCCTTTATAAACACAACACAGAGAATACAGAAAGTGATATTTTGGTGCAGGCTGATAAATGTGCATCACAACTTTCCAAACATTGCCCATGATTACCAAAGCACATAATTTTAATAAAAATATCAATGCTTTTTGGCAAACCCACATATATAAAAATTAAGTGAGGTGAGGAGAATGAGACAATATGTAAAATAGTTTTGCCAATATTAATTATGGGCTACGGTTTGATCTCATCCTTAATGAGATCAACCCTTGCCAAACTATCTACTTTAAAATCCAAACCAATGTTGAGATCTACAAATACATTCAGCCCACTACTAGTTGTGCTACTCATGTGCTCATCAAAATTAGGATCACCAATGGTAGGCTCATCCTCATAGGTAATGGCCTCAATATCTGTATCTCCTATCTCATGATCATCCTCCTCTCTCGTATCACGGTCATCATCATCTCCATGGCCATGATCTTCTCCATACACTCCATATTAGTAAATGTACTATACATCACTTTGGAATGTGGCATAATAGGTATGAGATGCCACCACCTATTATTATCCACCACTGGTTGATAGACAACCTAATTCAAACACGAATACAATCATGTTATTTTCCTTGTATCGAAGGTATCAAATATTTAAAAGTGAGCATATTTATATGTGTGTATACTACCTGTTCACATTGTTGTGGTAGTACTACTTTGTCCTTCTTGCTTTGCCAAAACCTTGTGCAATCAATAGTTACAAAGGCACTTGCATGGCATTTGATTGTTGCATCAGGGCCTCTTTCCACAGTGTCCTTAAACCACTTGACATCCAAAACATACACAAAGAAGCATCGAAAGTCAAGCTTAATAAGATCGTGGATTATGCCACAATAATCATCCATGGCTCCATTGGCTCCCCCAAAGCTAGCAATGATGTCGCAATCTTGTGTGTTTCTCTTATCATCAATCCTTTGTGTTCGCAAAATGCTTGCCCTCACATCATATAGCATTGAACATAGTACACTACACCAAGACAAAATCAATTAAATAAGCAATCTAAATTATTGAGAGCTCCTCTAGCATACTCCCATTCTTCCATTATGATATGCATCCCCTCGTCTCTCTTTGCTCTCTCCATTTCGTCAAGTAGCCAATCCCCATGAATATCCGAGGAATATCCTTTGAAAGTGCTCTTAGATCCTGAGGGTATGGCACATGAGATCCGTGGTGTGTACGAAAGAGGTGCCTTTCTCCTTGTCTTCTTGCCTTTGCATCCTCGTATCTTGTCACCCATCTTTTCATCACATCACTATTAAGCATGCAATAGAGGTTGATATTATTAAGCAACTCTGTGTCTATTACTTTGCTCAATCCTTTCCCTTGAGGCATAATAGTAGTCATCTTTAGGTCTCATCATCTCTCCATACTCATGGGAGAGAGCTATCCACATCAATAAGAAACTTATAAATATATATAAGGGACTCTTGTACCAACCAACCCTCGGCCATGCTACCTTCAGGCCTTGCATTTTGCCTCACGAAACCCTTCAAGGTCTTCATGAAGCGCTTGACAAAGGACAACCATCATGCATGTACAGTGTCACATATAGCAATCTCATCCACCAAATGCACTATGAGATGTAGTTGGCTTATGAGAATAGAATGTGGAAAGGTCTCCTCCACTAAACAAACCACCTCCACTAACATAACTCAATCATTCTCAAGTGTGGTGGGATCTATTTCCTTTGAGCTCACATACCTAGAAAGGAACAAGTACACCATATTAGCAATATGAAAACCTTGCATGGAGCATTGATACGCTTTACATTTTGCATCCTGTAAAGTACCTCACAAGCTCGCCCATCTTGTAAATACAATCCTTCACGTCCTTCGATGCACTAAGAGAAATGCTAGTAGGTAGTATAAATTGAACACACGAGGAATGGTTGATTAGTTAATCCACCAAATGCACTATGAGATGTAGTTGGCTTATGAGAATAGAACGTGGAAAGGTGATCTCCTCCACTAAACAAACCACCTCTACTGACATAACTTGATCATTCTCAAGCATGGTGGGATCTATTTCCTTTGAGCTCACATACCTAGAAAGGAAAAAGTACACCATATTAGCAATATGAAAACCTTGCATGGAGCATTGATACGCTTCACATTTTGCATCCTGTAAAGTACCTCACAAGCTCGCCCATCTTGTAAATACAATCCTTCACATCCTTCGATGCACTAAGAGAAATGCTAGTAGGTAGTATGAATTGAACACACAAGGAATGGTTGATTAGTTGCTTCTAATTCACTCACAAATTTGGAAGGAAAAAGATATTATGCACATAAAATACTTACTTGGAGCATCTTGTGCCAATCATGAGATTTCAAGCCACATAATTGCTCTAAACCTCTTTTCTGCTCTTTGTGCAGGCCCCCTTTAAACACCTCACGAATCCAGTGGGAGTACGAATTGTAGTGATAGCTCGCTTCACTCTGCCACCATCTCTAGCTTTGATAACCTCGACAATGCATAGGGTAAAAAGACATGCCCATGTGGCCTCTCTTGTCACCAAGTTTCACGCATCCTTTTTGTGGTGCAGAGATTCTCCCTTATGCTTGTTGAATCTCGTGTCCCATTCAAATGTTCCCAAATGGTAGATGCCACATTCTTGAAGATATGCATGGGATCACGGAGGTGATTGATCTTGAGGTTGGACCAATATGGTAGTTGATAAATGATGGAGTATCTAAACAAAATATGGTATTAATGTGCAATCTTTATTTTCATTCAATATAGCACACAATAGTTACAAACCCTTATCGGCTCATGCCAAGTGGTGGAGGAGTCGTTAAACCGTCCAAAATTCTCATCCAATCTCTTGCAGTGAGTGATCGTGGGGGGACTTCATTCCAACGGGAAACATATCTAGGATGATCAGGTGATCAGGTGGGAGAAATTGATGGTGATTCTCATAGATGACCTTATTCAATGCATCTACCTATGAGGCAACTAGCGAAGGACCACAAATAGGACATGCATGGTAACCCAATGTAGTGAGACTTGAACAATAGACACAATTAAGAGGTCAAGGTGGGTTCCAGGTGCCACATCGATTGCCTACTCATAATTGAAAGTTCAATGCTACCTAAATAATTTCCATAGCCTAGGAAGTCATGCATCGTCTAACTTTGCAGTTGAAGTCTCGTGACGAGGGAGGCCTGTTCACATCATGCACCTCGATACCTCTCCAAAGTATCTCGAGCTCATCAATGAAAGGCTCTAGATAAACATAAGGATTTTTGACTTTATGTTTCCCTGGAATTAGAAGGGATAACATAACATGTCCTTTCTTAATTGCCATAGAGGGTGGAAGATAATAATTCACCAATATCACTAGCCATACACTGTAAGAGGTGCTTTTGAGACCAACTAGGTTCACACCTTCCATACCCAATCCAAGTCTCAAGTTCCTAGGTTCTTCCTTGAAGCTTGGCCATGTGTCTTCAATATGCTTCCACGCAGGACTGTCTGTGGGAGTTCTCCACTTGCCATCGGTTGATCGATGAGAGGAATGCCATGACATGAGCTCTGTAATGGATTTGCACTTGAACATATGTTGGATGCAAGGGATTATGGGAAAATGCCACAAAACCTTACGAGGCACATCTAAAGTTTTGAATGCAAGTTGGATTTTTAAGAGCGATTATTTCTGGCCTTATGCAAGTACAAGTGATTACAAGTGGAGCTTTGCTGCCGCTACTCTACACACACATTTTGTTCTACCTAAGTCCATGTTGGCACAGAGACAACAGACTACAAATTACAAAACATTCATTCACATACTATTGCCTGTTAAGAAGTCAAATAGCACTCTACCATTCAGAGATCTCCTGGGTGACCTGTTAAGCAAGTATGCAACTCTATCTTACATGCCTCAGCCCAATAGCATTCGGTAAGACCTGCATATCGTAGCATGCTACCAATCCTGTCCAATAGAATCCGATTTATGCCTTCTGCCAAGGCATCATGAGCAAAAAGATGAGGAGTGGTCAACACCTGCCTGATACCAAGTGTATCACATAGATGCTAAAATCTAGAAGAGGTAAACTCTGCATCACCATCATTCATCAAGCTCAATAGCTTCTTTCCTGACTGATTTTCAGCATTACCCAAGAAGCACTGAAATGTATCACATACATCATGCTTCTGCCGAATCGGATATACCCATATGTACTTTGTAGCAGCATCAATAAATGTCACAAAGTAAGAGGTGCCACCCAATGAAACGGTAGGCATAGGCCCACAAACTGTACTATGAACCAACTGCAATGGCTCAACAATACCTCTCATTGACTGTCTTCCTCAAAAAAGAGGATCCTGACTGCTGATCATCATCACAATCATGACATAAAATTTGAGAGACATCCATAACAGGAATGTATCTCAATGTTGTAAGGGCTTCCATACCTGTAGTAGTAGACATATGTCCAAGTCTGGCATACCATAAACTAACTGATGGTTGCTTACTAATCATAAGCGTCTTATCCTGGACACTTGATACATGCAATGCATAAGAGAATTCAACCCGTGATCCCCTAGCCATAACCAGATTACCTCTAGCAATCTTCCATGCATGATCACCCAAAGAGACATGATAACCTACCTCAACCAACTGTCCAGTACTGATCTTGCTCGTAGCAAGTCTTGGTATATGTATAGAACAAGAATAGAGCCACTAGGCATAACAAGGTGGATATCCCCATAACCATGGACATCCATAGAATTATCAATGCCCATCAAACCACTCTCTACAATGCATTCCTGATATGCACTAAACCATGACCTATGAGGGGTCATATGACATGAAGCACATGGATCTAACATCCAATCACCGAGAATGGGTACATCAGTGGCCAAGAAGGAGGTGTCAGACATAGACAAAAGAATGCCTTGATCACTGCTACTGTCAGTGGAAACCCTGGCATCCACGCCTTGAAGCTCAACATGCTTCTTCTCCTTCTTCCTGTCATTCTTAACCTTGCTTTTCTTCTTGCATTTTCTTATCCATTTCCAGCAATACTTTTTCATGTGCCCATACTTTCCACAATAGAAACATCTAACACAAGTCCAAGAGCTAGACTTGCTCTTGGAATTCCCCCTTGAACATGACCTATTTCTACCAATTGATCTACCTCTGGAGTGCATATCAAGGCTGTATTTCAGCACATCAGGGCATTTCAACCCATCATGCTGTAACATAACACTATCATGGTCATACATTCGGCATATACGAGTATAGAACTCTTATGCATGGCAGTCTACACCCTGTACACCATCATGTACCTGCAAGTAGACTGACTTCGAGAGTGATGACTAAATGATAGAGCATGCTTGCTCATCCATGTCATCCCAATCACTTTGTTTAATGCTATTAGGCTTGACACCTTTGCATTGAATGGGCTTATGCTGCCTCTTCTACACTAACACATCATAAATCTGCTCTTTCCAATATTGAAAGTTTGATCCATCCAACCTCTCAATATCAAAGAGGGCACTACCAGCTGTAGATGCCATATCTGTGGCACAATAAGTCACCACCAAAGAGCAGTATAGTGCAATAGGCAACCAAAATGACAAAAAAATATAGTGTTGTCCAGACCAATTAAGTCTCCAAATAAACTGGCTGATCCAATGATCAAAAGCACTCATCCATAAAGAGGCATAAACAAGAATATATGCAGCCTAGTAACCTCCCAATGCCTAGCAATCAAAGTAAGAAATGTAGTGAACCAAATGAGCAATGCCTGCTCAACCAATGGCAATAGGAGCCCAGCTCAACTATCCATAAACATCAGTGCGGCATCCAACAATGCAAATCCATAATGCATCGAAATGGTATTTACTGCATCACCAATGCATCACCTCAAGTGTGCAATCCTTTGGCAACAAAATCAAGCATTCACCACTTGCCAAATGTGCCAAAGTGACTTGCCAAAATGCCAATAGTGCCCTTGGAGTGAAGTGAGATCCCAATCACTTTTTGTAATTTACTGTTCTGCAAGAGAAATCACATCCACTTTGGGCAAGATAACACGCTGTCCTTGTTTTTGAACAGTGATATCTTTTCAACGAAAGACCAGATGCCAAAGCTATAAACAGCAAAGTTGTAGCTTGTAGAAAGATCTACAACTTATAAGTTGACTTCAAGAGCCAAATCCTTGTGGATTCTCAGATATTCTCACCTGAAAGACAGCTTCCTACACATTAGTCACAAATAGACAGTAGACTGCAACTTTTTGTGGTTTTGCAGAGGTTGTAACTCTTGCAGCTTATACCAGATCAACTTGCTTCCAAAAGAAAAGTTGTAGTATGTTCTATGAACTACAAATTTCCAGTTCGCGGCACAAAGTGCAATTCCGCACCAGGAAAGAGATATTCAGTCCTGAAAATGATTGTTTTGTCATAAAAATAGCAACAGCAGCAATTGTAATGTCCTGACCAATGGCAAACACAATGCCATAAAATCAGCCCGGAATACGATAACAAATCAGCCCCAAATACGGTAACAAATCAGCCCCAAAATGCTGGCAAACCAGCCCTGAAACAGCTCCAAACAATGCTAATCTGACAGGATCTCAATACATCATCGTACCACTGTATGTATCCAACATAGGCAAATAACCATGCATCCAACGAACTGTCAATACATCTCAACCAGGCATGTACCACTGTCAAAGCATGTGTCACTGCCACTGCCAAAGTGATGTACCTGCAAGAAAGATATGCAACTCACTGACTAGAAAGAGAGAGCCAAGCTCTATGACAAGGGAATGAGACCCCGTAGCAATGTGAACCTATCTAGCATTATGCCTTCGTGCCGTATTTTTCCAAATAGTTGGAAGACATTAGCAATGGCTTCATCCTGTGCCTGCTCCGAATGGTCGAGATACTTAGACATGGTTGTCAAAGCATCTATTGCACAAGACGTATCTGCTGCCCCATGGCAGGCACAGTTCTAGCAATACCATCACTAGTATGCAAACTGTGTAGTATATTGCATTGTCGCTCAACCTCCTATTTCCCCTCCAAAACTTAGGCATCCAAACACCATCAATGGTTTCCCTTGCAACTAGCCCCAGGAGCCCTTTAGAGGATATCCTGGACGGGCAAATCTAGCTCCCATCATTTGTCGCACTTTGGGACTTTTAAATGGTGAGTCTGGAGTAGAACGACAAGCAAGGTCGACCATATAATGACAATAGAAATTATGCACAATAGACCGCTACTAAGCAATACCACAACATCTACTATATGCTTGAGTTCCACCTCAAGTTTCCAAACGAGGATAGACTGCCGCCTTCTCTATTGCAACTGTCATCTTACATTGCCTCCTCTTCCTGAACAGAAGATGCTTAGTACAATGCATTGCTCGAGCTAACGGATCGAGACTCGATTTCCAGGCAATGAACTAAATTCTCAAGCCTCCTTCGCTGAGGTTGTTCTGGTCAATTTCAAAAGCTCCTCCTTTGAGAGAGCTAGATTGGTCAAAAAGAAAGAAAACAACCCGCGCAGGTCGCATTTCGAGACAAGTGGAATGAGCCCATCTCACTTATCTTTCTCTGTGGATCTTTCTGTAGCTCACGCTACCTCAGCCACCACTGCCATTCAAGCTTTTCTCAAGTAGACGGGTGTGATACTCAGCTTGTAGCAAAGGTGGCAGGCACCATCACCCATGAATTATTGCAACAGCGCCATAGCTGTGCAGAAGTCCACCATAGCTAGACCAAGAGCTTCCTACAACTCCATAAACTGAACAGCAAAGCTCCAATCCTGCATATCGCTTCTAGTTGGAGCTTCTATTGCTCAAACAAATGCCTGCTGATCCCTCCAAGAACCATTCCTATTCCACAAAGAGAAGACCTCCACGTACCACTCCTGCTGTGATACCAGTTATGGGGGAAGAGGGAGCACTCAGGAAGGGATAAGAGACACCGTATGTGGTGGAGCAAAGGCTACTCAAGCTTATTCCTCTATCATATATATATGAGTATACATGGGCACTGTACAACTGGGTGGGCACACTGCCCTTTACCCCAATAGATTTGATGATCACTCGCACACACATCTCTCTCTCTCTCTCTCTCTCTCTCTCTCCCCCACACACACACACACATTCTAAGATGTATTGCAAATCGACCTTTGAGCAGTGCATTGCCACATCCATGCAGACTTGAAATCGATTCAAGGTCGATTTGTAATCCCTATCTATGTGTGTCTCTATGTTACACACACGTTCTTTGACATTACAGAAACACATAAACACGTGGAAAGACTCCCCCCCACACACTAGAAATTAACCTTGGATTGATTTGAGAAATGATGGTTGCATAGGGTGTTAAACACCATGTCTAAACTTTACAAAATGACCCAAGGTCAATTTGGAACTTGAGAAGTAGGATGTGGACACAATGGTCATGCTTTGCAAATTGACCTTGGTGATCACTCACGCACACACAAACACATTGAAAAATTTTTTGAGTTTCCAAATGGACCTTAGGTCGATTTGTACTTCATGGAGATTAGTGATCACTCATACACAAAGACATGCCACACAAACAGGTTCTTGCACATTAAGCAAACACACAAACACACTCTAAAACCCCTGCACACACACTAGAAATTGACCTTGGGCCAATTTGAGAAATGACAACATAGGGTGGTGAACAAAACAGCTAGGCTTTACAAATCGACCTAAGGTCAATTTGATGATCACCACATGTATTGATCTCTCTCTCTCTCTCTCTCTCACACACACACACAAACAAACACACACACACACACACATACACACACACACACACACCTACACACATACATTCTAAGATGTATTGCAAATCGACCTTGGGTTGATTTGAGTAGTGCATTGCCACATCCTTGTAGATTTGAAATTGACCCAAGGTTGATTTGCAATCCCTATCTATATGTGTGTATATGTTACACACACGTTCTTGGACATTACATAAACACATAAACACCACATGGTTAGACAACCCCCCACACACTAGAAATTAACCTTGGATTGATTTGAAAAATGATGGTTGCATAGGGTGTTAAACACAATGTCTAGACTTTACAAAACGACCCAAGGTCAATTTGGAACTTGAGAAGTAGGATGTTGACACAATGGTCATGCTTTGCAACTTGACATTAGTGTTCACTCACACACACACAAACACATTCAAAAAGTCTTTGAGTTTCCATATGGACCTTAGGTAGATTTGTATTCATGGAGATTAGTGATCACTCATACACACATACATCCCACACAAACAGGTTCTTGGACATTGAACAAACACACACCACACTCTAAAACCCCTGCACACACACTAGAAAGTGACCTTGGGCCAATTTGAGAAATGACAACATAGGGTGGTGAACAAAAAGGCTAGGCTTTACAAATCGACCTAAGGCCGATTTGATGATCACTCACACACACATTTATTGATGCTCTCTCTCTCTCTCTCTCACACACACACACACACACACACACACACACACACACACACATTCTAAGATGTATTGCAAATTGACCTTGGGTCGATTTGAGCAGTGCATTGCCACATCCTTGCAGATTTAAAATCGACCCAAGGTCGATTTGCAATCCCTATCTATGTGTGTGTTTATGTCAGTGTGTGGGGCTATGTGCCTTATCTAGTGCTCTTCACATCATTGGAAATCCCTAAATCACATGGTCAAATTTTAAAAATCGACCCAAGGTCAATTGTTCCTCTTATTGTCTTCACAACATATTCTCATGTGTGTGTGCGCTTGTGCATATGATGTGTGCAAGACATCATTGTCATCATCACATCCGTTGAGCTATGAAATTGACCCAAGATTCATTTTCAACCAATGTTCTGTGGGTGCTTGTGTGGGTTTATGTTTGGGTGTGGGGTTGTGCACCTTCCTTAGATCTCTTTCGTATTTCGAATCAACCTTAGGTCGATTTGAAAACATAGAAAACCATTTTCGTCATTGATTTTCGACCTTGTGAAACCAAAAACCTAAATTAAAGCAACTTAAAAATGGGAGGTGCAAAATGGGATTAAATTCAAAAGAGGAGGCATAAAATTTAACTTATTAAAGTTTTATGGGAGGCACAAAATGGCATGCAATTTGAAAGGGGGGAGATCCTACCCTAATCCTCATGCTCCTCTCTTCCTAATGGGGTGAAATTCAAAAGGGGTGAAATGGGTTGAAAAGGGTGAAATTTAAAAGCGGGTGAAACCTACCCTTATCTTCTCGCTATCTCTCTCTCTCTCATCCTCATGCTCCTACTAAATTCAAATTTCTATTTCCTATGCGCCATGTTGACTCTTACCTAAACCTAAAGCTTGTGAAGAGAGTGGGGGAGAAGTAAGGAGTCTCACTTGCAGCTTTCTCACATACACAATCGGGGAATACACACAAAGGTGGAGGCTGAAAACAATTTTCCTCTTCTTAGTTATGAAAGCCAAAAGAACTCTCTCTCTAAGTACAAAAGGAATAGGTGAATCCTATATGTGGGTCTCAAACCAAAATCAACTAACCTAGGTGGCATACTAACTGAGCCACTAACTAGAGTACATAAAGATAGCTGTCATCCAGCTATTATTTGTGGGCAGTGTACCAACCGCATCTACAGCTAACAAGTTGGTGACATAAATGCACAATGGTCACCCTGGCATATCACGAGTGGAGCTCGATATCTCAACACTCCCCCTTGAGCTCAATCCCAATTCTTGCACACCAAGCAGGTCTCTGAACTTGCGCAGCTTCTCTATGCCCAATGCCTTCATGAATATGTCAGCTACCTGATCCTTTATGTTGACATAAACTAGATCAATAAAACCTAGTAGAATCTTCTCCCACACATAGTGATAATGCACCTTAATGTGCTTTGTTCTAGCATGATAGATTGGGTTATTTGCCAAGTGTATACTACTCGTTGTCACAATAAATGACAACTAGCCCATCTGTAGACTGATGCATATCATAAAGTAGTTTACGCAACCAAGCTACCTCACATGCATCCATTGCTGCACCCTTATACTCAGCCTTTGTGCTCGACAAGGCAATTGTATGCTGTTTCTTGCTGCTCCAAGTCACTGTAGCACTCCCAAAAGAGAACACATATTCACTAGTAGATCGTCTATTAGAAATACTACCAGCCCAATCAGCATCAATGTATCCATGCAACTATGATCTGAACCCCAGTCTCATAAAATAGTCCATACTGCAATGTGGACTTCACATACCTCAGTATACATCTAGCCACATCCAAATGCAGTTTCCTTGGAGCTTGCATAAACTGACTTATCAACCCAACAGCATAGCTAAAATCTGGCTTGGTAATAGTCATATAAATCAAACTTCCTACTATGCGTCTGTACATAGTAGGGTCTTCTAGAAGCTCACCTGCATCTGCGCTGAACTTCACATTTTGCTCCAACGGAACTGAAATAGGTTTACAGCCTATCATCCCATATTTGGACAGCATGTCCAATCCATACTGCCTTTGCAAGAGCCATATCCCACTTGTGGGTCTAATCACCTCAATGCCCAAGTAGTAACGCAACTCTCCCAAATCCTTCATCTCAAACTTCTGCTTCAATAGCATTTTCACATGAAGGATATCTTCATCACTATCAGCTGTGATGCTCAAGTCATCAACATAAATGACAAGCAGTATAATGCCTTTCTCTGTTTTTCTCACATAAAGTGAGAAATCTGCCTTAGAAATCTAAAAGCCAACAGTGACAAGATACTGTCCTATCTTGTCAGACCATGCTCTGGGTGCTTGCTTCAAGCCATACAAGGCTTTCTTCAACCTTTGAACAAACTCAAGATGAACAGCATGAACATAACCTGGTGGCTACTCCATATAGACCTCTTCTTACAAATCACCATGCAAGAAGGCATTCTTTACATCCATCTGATGTAAAGACCATCCCTTTGATGTAGCCATAGCAATGACTACTCTTACGGTTGCTATCCTTGCAACCAGATTGAATGTTTCTTCATAATCAATGCCATATGTTTGTGCATACCCCTTGACAACTAATCTTGCCTTGTATCTGTTCACAGATGCATTTGCATTGTGCTTCACCTTATAAACCAACTTGCAGCCAATCGCATTCTTGTCTTTAGGCAAAGGCACCAATTTCCATGTAGCATTTGCTTCCAAGGCATCCATTTCTTCATCCATGGCTTTCTCCCATTTTTCTTTTCCCATGGCTTGCTCAAAAGAAGTGGGTTCTAGTTCATGTATCACTTTGACCATATAGGCATAGTGAATGGCTGTAAATCCATCATATTTTAGCCTATCCATAGGATACTTAACTTTGGTAGACCTGCACAAAATAGGCTCACTACTAGATGCTCTACAAACATCCCTTGTCTTCCTTACTACAGGTGTAACAACAGAATGAATACCCAACTCATCATCAAGGCTCTGTTCTGAGCCACTAGATTCACCATCCACATAAGAGTGACCTGCATTCACATCAAACATCGGCTGATCTACTTTCTCTTTTCCTTTTTATGATACTTGCATACCACTTTCTACATTGCTTTGAGGAGATCCTCCTGATCTCAATCTACCTGTCCATGGTGAAGTATGTGAACCACTGCTAGAGGACACTACAGGTCCACTAATATTTTGTGACTGCTGTTGTGAATTCTGTGCAGTATTGCCATTTTGTGCATCTACATCATCAATCACATTTACTAGTTTATACCATCTGCTCATCTCATCAAAAACAACATCTCTGCTCACTGTAAATTTATGAGTAGAAGGGTTATAGCATCTATACCCTTTCTGCTCCTTTCTGCTGCAGAGAATAACCAATAAAGATGCACTTCGTAGCTTTTGAATTCAACTTGGATCTCAACTCATCTGGCACATGAACATAGGCAATGCAACCAAAAACTTTCAAATGAGAAATATCTGGTTTCCTACCAGTATACCTCTCCTCTGGTGTCATGCCATGTATTGCTCTAGTGGGAGTCTTGTTCATTATGTAAACTACTGTAGCAAGTGCTTCAGCCCAATAATAATCTGGAAGGTCTTTTTCATTGAGCATGGCAGGAGATACCTCTCCAATATGCCTGTTTTTCCTTTCTGCAAGTCCATTTTGATGTGGGGTATGACTGCATGAATATTGCTACTTTATGCCATGCTCCTACAGAAACCTTGCAAACTCATTTGAGAGGTACTCTCCCCCTCCATCTGACCTTAGGCATTTTATTTGCAGGCTTGTTTCTTTTTCAACCATAGCTTTAAAAGCTTTGAAATGCCCAAACACTTCACTTTTCTTTTTCATAAAATACACCCAAACTTTCCTACTATAGTCATCAATAAAAGTGTTAAAATAATGACAGCCTCCAATAGATGCAGCTTTAGTAATCCACACATCAGAGTGGATTAATTCCAATGGCCTCTTACTCTCTTGAACATAAATGGTTTCCTTGCCTATTTTCCAAATTGATAGGCTTCACATACCTTATGCATTTCTGCAACCTTGAACTTAGGCAATCTTGCAACAATATTTTGGGCTTGCATTAATTTAAGTTGCTATACATTAACATGACCAATGCGTTTATGCCAAATATCAATATCTGCAACTACATCGGTCCCATGTGCAAACATTGCTGCACTCAATTCAGGCATGTCCCCATCCAATGTAAACATCTTGCCCTTCTTCTTCCCTTTTGCTATCAAGCGACCTTTGTTTTTCATATCCTCAACAAAGCATCCATGAGGATTAAATCTGACCTGCAAGCCCTGCTCAACCATTTGACCAACAGAAACTAGGTTCTTGGTGATATTCGGGACATGAAATACATCAGACATGTATTTATTTTTCCCATCCTGCATAAACAAAGGAATTTTACCAGTCTGCACAATAGGATGTGTAGTATCATTACCAGTCTCCACAAATCCTGGTCTTTCCATTTTTCTTGCATCCTGCATCCATTCTGCATGACTTGTCATGTGGTTTGATGCACCTGAGTCAACATACCATACATCATTGCTTTCTTCTGCACTTGTCACAGAATTGGTCATGTGCTGCACCATAAACAAATGCTCATTTCTGTCATCACCCTATCTACTAGAGGATGCATAATTGCCTTGCTGCAATTTTCCATTCATGATGTCATTCTACTTTTTATAGCAGTCTTTAGCCATATGACCCATTTTACCATAGTAGTAGCATTCAACATTACTGTTTGCATTTTGGCCTCTCTGCCATCCACCATGACCTCTTTGGCTCCCCCTGCCTCTAAAGTTACCATGTCCTCCTCCATAGGACTGGTTTTCTTGAAGTTGCTACATATTCTGATTTCTACCATGGCCTCCAGATCACAGCATGCTCTACCTCTACCTCTACCTCTTCCAGCATTTGAGTAGAAGACAGTTTCTTTTCAAGTTTCTCTTGAAGAAGATGCACCACCATTTCTTTGCTCTTTAGAAATTAGAAGAGCAATCAACTCCTCAAAATCAGGAAATTTTTCACAGATGGCAATGGATGTCTGGAATTGTACATAATCCTTTCCTAGACCATTCAAGGTCACAGAAACTAAATCATCATCTTCCACTGGTGACCCAATGGAAGCAAGTGCATTTGCAATCTTCTTCACCTTCATGTGGTAGTCGTTGATGCTCATATTTTATCTCTACACATTATGCAACTCCTGCTTGAGTTGCATTTTCCTGGCTTGCGTATTTGTGCTCTTCTACATTTTTGTCAAAGTATCCCATGCCTCCTTCGGCGTGCTTGCATCCTGAATATGCATAATCACAGAATTTGAAATACTAATAGACAGCCAGTACATAACTTTTCTGGCTCTCTCATGCCATCCTTTAAATGCCTGCAACTCCTGTTGATTGGGAATATTAGGAATAACTGGTTCTTGTTCAGCTCCAGTAATGAACTCCCAATAGCCTTTTCCCTTAAGGAAATTCATCAGTCTAAATTTCCATGCTTGGAAGTTGTTCTTGTTAAGCTTTTCAATGATAATCTATGAAAGAGCATCAGATGCCATTACAAAACACTGCAAAATATTATGTCACTGCAAAAAACACAACTTCTGCCTCACAAGTGCAAATTTGCAAACCTGATGAAAGTGGTATTTGACCACACAGTCACTTTCTAGTGATGATTATGCATCAACAGGCAATAAGAATGATTGTGTCACTCCTAATATCTCTGCGCACAGGCATACGATGCAATTTCTATGGCAACTTTTCATCAACCTGCAGAATAGTGGTCGCACATAAAAACAGGGCACTTTCTTGAGTGCCTGCAGAAAACTTACCACCAAAATGGGCCCCAAAATGGCCTTGCCACACCACAAAGGGCATCCCAATCTGAGACAGTGCACTCTTGCACTTTTTGACTGTGCTACCTGCAGAGATTTGCTCCCAAACTTGAAAAAGGAAAGCAACACTGATCCTCTTACCAAGACACCGCAAACTTGGTTTGCTTTCTTGAGCTCCTTACCACGAGCCGAGCTCTAATACCATGTGAAGAGAGTGGGAGAGAAGTAAGGAGTCTCACTTGCAGCTTTCTCACATACAAATGGGGGAATACACACAAAGGTGGAGGCTAAAAACAGTTTTCCTCTTCTTAGTTGTGAAAGCCAAAAGAACTTTCTCTCTAAGTACAAAAGGAATACGTGAACCCTATATGTGGGTCTCAAACCAAACTTAGCTAACCTAGGTGGCATACTAACTGAGCCACTAACTAGAGTACATAAAGATAGCTGTCATCCAGCTATTATTCATGGGCACTGTACCAACTGCATCTACAGCTAACAAGTCGGTGACATAAATACACAACGGTCACCCTGGCATATCACGAGTGGAGCTCGATATCTCAACAAAGCTATCCTCACGCTCTCCCTACCTTCCTCATGCTCTCTGCCTCTGCCACCTCCCTTTCTCATGCTCTCTGCCTCCCTCCTCACCCTCTTTGCTTCCTACCTCCCTTTCCCTCGCTACCCGCTGCCCTCCCTCCCTCGCTACCCTCTCTCCGCTGCTCTCTGATTTGCACCTCGCCTCTCTCCGCTCGCTACCCTCTCTCTGCTACTATCTTTGCGATCTTCCACAGAGCTTCATTCGATGACTAAGGTGACTAATGATGACCGTTTAGATTTGCACACACATAGCTTCGTTCGGATCTGGAGCGGGAAAAGAACACAGAGCTTCATTCAACGAAGGTGACTAACGATGGTCTTCCCTTGAGCAGCTCTCTGCAAAGACGATGATCTTTTAGACGAACAACAGACTACAGCGTAGAATATAGACTATGTCTAGAAGCTTTTAAGATCCAGAGTTCAACTATACATAATATGATTTGCAACATGTAGATTTGCCTATTTGAACCTTACCCATCGATAGCTTGCAACAGAGGCTAGCTAATACACTATTTTCTGAAAGGATCTTGATTGCACAACCTGCTAGTCTTCTACAATGTGACGATGTTCTTGCTCTGATAGCAAACAAAAATCACAGACAGACATCCTCTTGCAAGGTTTCCATTCAAACGAGAGGAAGAGGCCTCTCATTTTAAAACTTGCTAAGAACTGCCAACTAAGAACTTGTATGCAGAAGATGACCTCTCAGGCCTATTCTTTCGCAGTATTTCATTCACAAATAGATTCCTAGGAAAGACAGAACTAAAAATCATTTCAAAACAAAAAGAATCATGATGTCTATCTTCTTGATGAGCGATTCGCTTCACAATCTCTCTTTTGATCTCTTCACAATATGTATGTCAATGGAAAGATTAAACTTTTGTTGTTGCAAGTGCAGGTTTTTTTAAGATCTACAACTATAAAGAACAAGTTTGCAAGCTTACCAAGAAAGCTCCACGAAACACAAGTACCAGCCACCAGGTAAGCTCTCCATCTCTTAGAATCTCACAATCTTGAGATGAGAAATTGAAAATTCAAAACTTGAAATTGAATTTGAAATACTAGTGAGACATGAAAGTCAGGTTTGAAATTTGGAAATGAAAGTGAAGTTGAAATATAAGTACTAATTCGAAATTCAAATTTGAAAATGAAATTTTGAATTTGAAATTTCCACTTTAATTTTAAATTTTAAAATTTGAAATTCAAACCTTCCAAATCGACCTAGGGTCGATTTAGGAATTATCTAGATATGATAAAAACACACAAGAATTTTTTTTCCTTATAAAAAAAAGAAATAATTCAAATTTAAACCTTCCAAATTGACCTAGGGTCGAATTATGAATTACCTAGATGTGTTAAAAACACACAATAAATTGTTTTCTTGAAAAAAATCACACACATGAAATTGACCTTGGGTCAATTTGAGGTGTACTGCTCATTAAGCATGCCACACACTCTAAGGCTTTTTAGATAGCTTGAAGTCATGATGTAGAAATGCCATACTCTAAGGGAGATCATGCCTTCCATACATCCTACAAATCAACCTTGGGTCGATTTGAGAAGATCTAGCATAGAGTACACAGAAACATATACCAAGTAACACACACTGCAAATCAAGTGACATCTTTAGGTGTTTAACATAATGGCCAAGGCTCTACAAATTGACCTTGGGTCGATTTGACGATCTCTGCCACACACAAACATATTGTAAGACACACCCATACACACTTGAAATCGACCTCAGGTCGATTTGAGATGTGGTAGCAAAGGGTATTGAACACAATGGACATGGTATGCAAATTGACCTTAGGTCGATTTGATGATCACTCATACATAGAAACATTTTGAGAGTTTTCTCGAAGCAACACAACAAATGAGTTAAGCTTTTCAAATCGACCTTGGGTTGATTTGATTACTACTCACACACTTACTCAGATGACCACACACACACACACACACACACACACTTACACACACACACACATATACACACACACCCAATGCAAATTGACCTTGGGTCGATTTCATGATCACTCACCCACACAAACATGAATGGCATACAATGCAAATCAAACCTAGGTCGATTTGATGATACACCCATACACACTTCAAATCGACCTCAGGTTGATTTGAGATGTGCTAGCAAAGGGCATTGAAAACAATGGGCATGCTATGCAAATTGACCTTAGGTCGATTTGATGATCACTCATACACAGAGACATTTTGAGAGTTTTCCCGAAGCAACACAACAAATGAGACAAGCTTTTCAAATTGACCTTGGGTCAATTTGATTTCTACTAACACACTTACTCATATGACCACACACACACACACACACACACACACACTTACACACACTCACTCGGACACACCTATACACATGCACACACACTGCAAATCGACCTTGATGATCACTCATCCACACCAATATGAATGGCATACAATGCAAATCGGACCTAGGTCATAGCAAAGGGCGTTGAACACAATGGACATGCTATGCAAATCGACCCTAGGTCGATTTGAGATGTAGTAGCAAAGGGTGTTGAACACATGCAAATCGACCCTAGGTTGAATTGCTTGATCACTCATACACAAAAACATTTTAAGAGTTTACTCAGACACACATACACACACACACACACACTGTAAATCGACCTTGGGTCCATTTGATAATCTTGTTTACTTAGATGATCACTTCGATACAAAAAGACATGTTGGGAGTTTATCATAATTGGTAGGCTTTTCAAATCGACCTTGGGTCGATTTGATGATCACTCACCCACACAAACATGAATGGCATACCTACACACTATTAATACAATGACACTGATTTGTTCACTTCAAGGATGTTTTTTATGAGTCACACATATATACAATACATTATAATTCATTACACAAACACACAAGATTGTTCAAAAATACCCATGCACATTGCAAATCGACCTTGGGTCTCTTTGAGAGGCTTGTTTATCATAATTGCCAGGCTCATCAAATCGACCTTGGGTTGATTCAATGAGCACTCATGCACATCTACTTAGATGATCACTCATGCACACACACGTACACACATGTTCTAAGACATACTAAAACATGCTTCAAATCAACCTTGTGTCGATTTAAGAAATGCTAGAATATGATGTTGAACACAATGCAAATCGAACCTAGGTCGATTAGATGATGACTCAAACACCTAAAAACATGTTGAGATCTTTCAATATGATCACACACAATCACAAGTGGCACACTCATACACAATGCAAATGGACCTAAGGTTGATTTGCACTTTATGATTGTCTGTGGATCATTTGCATACATACAAATATACTTTCTAAGATAAATATATTCTAAAAGATTCTCCACACATTCCAAACATATCTATGTAGATGATCACTCATACACATACACAAACATATTCCAAGACACACCCATGCACACTTCACACGTTTGTTTAATGTTACTTCGACAGAGATTCAAGCAAATATCTTTCATTTCGTGACTGCAAATCGGTTTCCAGGCTCCAGCAGCTCTAGTTTCAGTACAAAAGTTGTTAACGTCTTCATAAGGTTCATCACGGCATCCCTGCCAATCAGTTT
Organism: Dipteris shenzhenensis; assembly: GCF_047967505.1. NCBI lineage: Eukaryota > Viridiplantae > Streptophyta > Polypodiopsida > Gleicheniales > Dipteridaceae > Dipteris > Dipteris shenzhenensis. Next base: position 9,208,599 of record NC_141598.1, read on the forward strand.
CCAGACTCCAGTTCTCTTTTCAGGACAAAAGCCGTAAAATCTTTGTTTTATAGTCATCATACAATTCACGGGATCTTTTATATTACAATGGGTTTGCTAGCGAATCGATTTATCTAGTGTGCTCTGGAGTCCACAAACTGGCAGTTTTACCGTTTACCAGCTTTCCAGTTTACATGTAGCGCGTCAGAGAAGAGTCAGAAGACTCACAAGTGCCTGATTGACGCGCTTGCATCAAGCTGCTTTCCCAATAACCTGCGAACATCATTGCCGACGGTTCCAAATTGCATCTGAACCGCTGGTGTGCTGGTTAGACATCATGTAAGACTCGGGATTTTGGACTCTGGAGATTGCAGTCTCGACGTCTCGTCCCATCACCAGCACAGTCGTCATCGTTGAGATGCGTGATTGCAGCCTGCTACCAGTAACTATAGCCCATCATCCATTGACCCAGAAGTTCACCGGTGAACCAGCGTTCATGAAAAACATGTTTTAATTTTCAAATCAAACTCATAGCCGAATTTTATACTCTTTTGGAGCAAAGAAAATGGAGGTTGAAAACCCTTCACTACACGATTTACACTTTAATTTTTTTTAATATGCCAAAATTAGAAACCGTCTTGTAGCGCGTCAAAGCATAAATCGGTCAATGCATAAATCAGTCAGTGCTTCTTTAAGCTACCATGGACGATTTTTTGCCACATCTATATCTACTTATTTCGGAGATGCTACGTGGCACTCAAGGCTATGCCACGTGGTGCACAAAGGGCTACTCTCTCACACTTCTTTGCCCAACACGGTATGTCATGTGTGAGGAAATGGTAATAGAAGCATGTTTCCTGCCCAATAGGCTATTCAAAACCCCCCCCCTCTCTATCTCTCTCTCACGTGCACACAGCATCTACCTCTGCTACTGTTCACAACACACTCTTCAGTTTTGTTCCCTTCTTCAATAAGTGTCGACCTGCTCCCTCTACCTCCATCCCTTCCGTCGGTGCTAACTCTCCCCCTCCCTCTCCATTGTCATTTTTATTGCTCCCTCAAATCCTTCTGAATGCTCCCCCCATCCACTCTTCTCCTCCCCCTTACCCCTCCCCCTCTCATAGCCATGGTATGCTACCTCTATTTCTGTCGCTCACATCTTCTACGCCATTTTGGACTTTTGAATCATCGACTCCCTTATATATACTTTTGTTGCACTTTTTCCAAGTTTTTAGTTATGTGTAATGCTTGGAAGTTTTAGGTTTTGTGGTGTAATTTTGTATTCATTCGAGCTTTGCTATTTGAAATGTTAAACATTTTTTGTGGGAAGGATAGTGTGATTCAAATTGGGGGAATGGATTGTGTGATTCAAATGGGTTTGTGCCAAGTTACAACTAGCAATAGACTCACAGAACTTACTTGCAATTCGTAGACCATCTACTCTTTAATCACTCGGATACTAATGAGAACTAGCAATGATGCTCTTCATATTTTGTTTCAGATTTTCTTATCTATGTATCCATATTTAATTGTGAGGTGTTACATGGCAATCAATGGTTAGTGCATCATGGCATTTCCACTGTGCAGCGTGGGGCATACCTTTCCCAACACGGAATGTGGTGGATCGAGTTCACAATATTTTGTCCACCTCACTTTCCTCTTCACATCAGACCATGCCCACCTCGCTTCTATGCAAATTTGGCTTCCATTCCAAGTAGGCACTATGGTTTAGAGAAAATCTATGTTCAATAGGAGGGGAGGCCAATGAGCTTGATACTTTGGTGCAAACTTGGCATCCAATAGTATGCCAATGTATTGGTGCTTGCTCTCTTTGGATGCATCGAGGCTGAAATACCTTTAGATTGTGTTTGCACTTTTGGTTCAAGCATTCTAAAGGGAGCATGACGAGAGACATTAGCAATGTGTCTTGGATTTTTCCAATATTATGCTCTATTCTTCCACTTTGAAATTGCTTCTCGATTTACTTTTGAGTTTTATATTGTAGTAATATGAAGCACTTGAAGCCATACATGCACGAGATACACAAGAATAGAATGCCTCCACCACGTTGAGATGTGATGGAGGTGCGCCTTAACCCATCATAGAAAGGCTTGCCATGTGGAAGTAGAGGAGAAGTTGGAGTGGAATGCAAGAGAAAAAGGGTGTGGGGCTGTACAAGATGAGTGAAACTATGCACGATATCCATGGAGGGAGCAAAGAAAGGCATAGCGAGATGTTGAGGCTAGAGGATCAAATGACTAGTGGCAGCAATGGATGTAATTCATGAACTCTCGATGTTGAATAGGTAATCCGCCAATTCAGAATGTACAAAGAGGAGTGGATAGGTAGAGCTCACTTACTTTGCAATTCAAAGGCAAACCAAATTGGTATCTAAATATAGACACTAGACACATATACACACATCTAAATAGTACTCAATAGTTGGTGTTTGGGTAGGTTGATAGAGATAGAATTTTCACCTTGGAGTCATAGTGGATAATTCACGCCAGGCAAGAATGATAGCAATGTGGTGACCTGAAGGTTGCATGACACTCCCATTTGGCTCAAATAGAAGTTGTTTCATGAGTATGTATGATTGGAGGCATTGATGATGAGGGGATGGAAGTTCTAGGGTCATCGAGCATGTTGCCATGAACATCTACAATCTATAAAGAGGAAGATGAGGACGTGGAAGATATTTGGCCAAGGATCTTATTGTTGTAAGCCTGAGTTTTATTGAGCGAGAGTGTGGAGCCTAGGGGACACCAAAGTCATGGGTTAATTCATGCTAAAGAAACAATATAAATGTGGTAACCTGTGGACCGCAGGCCACTCCCATTTGGTGCCTATGGTGGAGGGGGTCTTAAAACTTGAAATTTTAAGATCCACCTTAAGACCCAGCGAAGTGGGTCTCTAACCCATCATAGACAGGTCATGCTACTTGTGGTAGCTTAAAGGAGAAAGAGCATGGGAAATGCTACTATGTGCCATCCTTGCACTCTTGGATTATGACTAGCCCTTGGATTACCACCCTTGGATGCTTGACTCTTAAACTACCACCCTTAGACCCTTAGACTGCCATAGGTTCTTAGACTACCACCCTTGGACTCTTGGACTACTAATGGCTCACATATACACAATTATACATACACATATGCATACACACCACACATGTATACATGCTTAGAAAAACACACACATGCACACTCAAACACACACACCCACATGCACACATATCTAGGTATGCATATGCACGTGTATATACATGCATGGAAGCATAGGTATACACACGCACATGTGTATACAACAAACACATATCTAGTAGTGCACACACATACACATGCACATATTCAAGCACTTGTCATGCTCACTCATACACTCACATGCAAGTGTGTGCATAAACACATACATTCTCACACATAAACACATATGTCCACGTGTGTGTGAGAACGTGTGCACATGTGTGCGTGCACACACACATGCACATACACATGCACATATGTGATGCACACTAGATGCACACACATAAACACATATATGTGCATGTGCGCTCGCACGCGTGCACACACACACACACATGTGCATATGTACGGCCGCATGGGGGGTCACAAAAACACACACATTTATAAACAGACACGAGATGCACATGCATGCGTACAAGCATGTGTGCAAACACACACAATTTTGATTGTGTAGGTGTGTGCGAGCGTGTGCATGCACCCATATATGCAACTATGCATACGAATATCTTATAACTCTCCCTGCTCTCCCTCTCTCTAAATATATGCAGTTTATTGCAAAAAATTTAGCACCTTGAATATCTTATAGCTCTCCATGCTCTCCCTACTCTTTAGGGGAAAAATGGGGTCTCAAAAGGGTCTCCAATTAGGGTTTTCTAATTATAAGGGACTATAGAGGGATTTGAGGTGTACCAATGAGAGTGCTCCTTCGAGTAGGCAATGGTATGTTGACGTGGAGGGATGGCAAGCATGCAAAGAGCCCCTATTGGCTGTTATTCATACATTGGGGACTACCCAAACCATCCTCCTCCCTTCTTAACCCATGCTTGACCCTCCTCCCATGTGCACCTACCCCAGATCAGCCCCAAATCTCATTGAAAGCTCTATGGGACCGTTTGGGAAAATTTCTCTTCTCATTTGGTGTATAGTAGGTCTACTAGGATTTTTCTCGTCTCCTCTGCTCTAGTCCAATTATCCTCTCCCTCTGTGGTTGGCCCTTTTGGACGAATTTCTTTTGTACTCTTGCCTACTTTAGGTCTGCCCTCTGTTTCTCTTCTCCTCTACTCTAGTCTAGCTATTCTCTCCCTCCATTTTTCAAAATTTGGGTTGCAACACCTTCCACATCTGGTCTGCTCTCTCCTACTCTTCACCCTCTTTCTCTACCTTCTCCTGCTCTGTCCACTCATGTTGTACCTCTGCCTGCTCTTTCCTCTCCTGATCTCCTCTACTTTCTCTATGCACTCTTTCTCTACCCTCTTCTATAGGTGCTATTTCTCCTCCAATCATTGCTTTGTCCCCTCATGCTCTGCTCTCTCCTACAGTAACTCTTTTCCCTCCTATAGGCACTTTCCTCCTCTTGATTTTCCCTCTAATATAGGATACAACTACTCTTTTCTCTCCTATAGCTACTCTTTCCCCAATAGGCATGGTCAAGAATCGGGGGTTGGCCGAGGAATTAAATCGATGGGAAATAATTTGGGAATTGAAAAATATTAAAATGTTTTTTTAATATTAAAAATCTCTATGAAGTTTGGGAATTTGGTTCGGATGACCGGCTAATGCCATACCCCAAGGTAATTTGGATAGTACTCTATGGTACTTTGAGTTTCATAAGGTACTTCAAAAGATACAATATTGAACTTTTATTTAACATACCTTGGGGTACTTTGACTTTGACGTATGTTGGGTTACTTTGATTCTATAAGGTACTTCAAAAGGTACAATCTAGTACCTTGAAGAGGTACTAAGATGTTATTTGTAGATTAACATAGGGGACTTTTTGGGGTACCACAAGGGGAGCCTTGGGGATACCACAAGGGACTTTTTGGGGTACCGTAAGGGAGTCTCTAGGGTTACCATGATGGAATTTTTGAGATATCGTATGGAATTATTAAGGTACCATAAGAAACGTTTGGGGGTACCACAAGGGACCTTTTGGGATATCTAAGGTACTTTTGGTATCCCATAAGGAGCATTTTGGGATACCATAAGAGATCTTTTAGGGTACCATAATATAATTTTTTGGATACCATAAGGTTCATGCAAAGATCGTGCCCATCGGAGTTGTGCAAGCAAGGCACCCCAAAGTGTGTTTTTTAATCCTTGTGCATGATGGGTGGTGAAAAACATAGTATAATGCATCCCTGACCATGCAAACCATATCCAATGGACACGATACTTTGTACGTGCATTAAGGTAGTTAACATGGAGGTGAGTGCAAAGTATGATTCCCATCAAAGACTCACACTTTTTAATAATGCACACAAAAGCATGTTTTTTCCCCTTGTGCATGATGGGTGGTGAAAAACACAGTATACTATGTTATTGCCCATACAAACCATATCTAATGGTCACCATACTTTTCATGAGTCTTAGGATAGGTTGACATGGAGATGTGTGAAAAATATCATTCTCATCAAAGACTTTCATGTTAAAATAAGCAACCCTGAATCGTGTTTTTTGACCGTTGTGCATGATGAGTGCTAAAAAATATGCTATAATATGTCCTCGGCTATGTAAACCATATATGACAGGCACGATACTTTTCATGGTCCTTAAATCATTTGACATGGAGGCACATGCAAAGTATCATGATTATCAGATATTTTCAAGTTTGAATAAGGAACTCCAAGAGCATTTTTTAACTCTTATGCATGACGAGTGGGAAAAACATGGTTTAATGCATCCTTGAGCATGCAAATGATATTCAATATGCATGATATTTTGCATTGGAGTTTAAGTGGGTGCAATTTTGTGGCATGTAAACAGTATCATGTCCATCAGAGACTTGCATATTCGAATATTGCACTGCAAAATGTGTTTTTTGATCCTTGTGCATGATGGGTGGTGGATATCTGATGGCCATGAAATTTTGTACAGGCCTTAATTTCAATGACATGGAGGTGCATGCAAAGTATTGTTCCCATCAAAGACTTGCATGTTTGAATAAGGCACCCTAAAGCATGTTTTTTGACCCTTGTGCATGACAAGTGGTGAAAACCATGGTATAATGCATCCTCGACCATGCAAATCATATCCGATGGGAAAAATACTTTTAAAGTATCTTAATGTGGGTGAAATTGAGACATTTGCAAAGTATTGTGCCCATCGATGACTCGCATGCTTGAATAAAGCACCCTGACTCGTACTTTTTTACCATTTTGTAGACGGATGCTAAATCATGGTATAATGCATCTCGGACCATGCAAACCATATATAATGGACATGATATTATGAATGGCCCTTATGGTAGATGAAATAGAGTCATTGTAGAGTATCGTGTCCATCAGAGACTTGCATCTTAGAATAAGTAACCTCAAAGCTGACCCTTATGCATGATACTTGGTATAAAACATGGTATTTTCCCATACCATGCAAACCATATCTGATTGGCATGATAATTTGTAAGTGCTATAGGGTAGGTGACATGGAGGTAGGTGTAAAGTATCGTGTCCATCAGAGACTTGCACATTTTAATAAGCCACATCGAAGCATGTTTTTTGACTCTTGTGTATGATGGCTCATGAAAAACATGGTATAGTGCATCCCTGACCATGCAAACCATATCGAATGGGAATGATAGCTTTCATGGGCCTTAAGGTGGGTGCCTTGGGGGGTTTACCTCCAAAGATTTTATTGTACCATGTGCACTCAAAAGGAGGGGTATTTTTATCCCAATTTGGAAGAAAATTTAACAGAATTACAGTAACAGGAGGGGCTTTTTAATTCAAATTTAGAAAAAAGACGTTAGTTCATAAGTAATGTGGGGTGGTTTTATTGGGAAAAACATTTTAGTTGAAGGGTTTTCTAATACCCCTTGAACGCATGTGATACCTAGGATTTCTTAGTAGTGCATCCGCCAAGGTGTTTTTGCATTTCTACATTTTTGTTTCCTCATTTTTGCATTTTGGTTTTTGCATTTCAACATTTTTGCATCTCGATTTTTGCTTAAGCATTTTTGAATTTCTGCATTTTTGTTTTCAAAATTTTAAATTTATGCATCTCTATTTTTGCATTTCCATTTCTGCATTTCTATTTTTGCATTTTCGTTTCCGTATTTCCACATCTACATTTTTGCATTTCTACATGTTCGTTTTAGCATTTCTGCATTTTTGCATCTCCATTTTGGCATTTCCACTTAATCATTTTTGCATTTTCGTATTCGTAGTCTGCATCTCCTCCGCATTTTTTCATTTTTCGCATTTCCATTTTTGCATTTCTACATTTTTGTTTTTGCATTTTTTGGATTTTTGCATCTCCATTTCCATTTCCACATCCGCATTTCCATTTTCACATTTTTGTTTTTGTATTTCTGCATCTCCTTTTTCACATTTCCATCTTCGCATTTTCATTTCTGCGTTAACATTTTCACATTTTTTGCATTTCTATTTCCGCATTTTTGCTTAAGCATTTTCACATTTCTACAATTTTCATTTTTCATTTTCGCATTTTTCGTTTCCACATTTCCCTATCTTTTGCATTTCTGTTTTCGCATTTTTGCATCTTCATTTTCGTATTTCCATTTTCACATTTCCGTTTCTGCATTCCCACATATCTATTTCTGCATTTCTACATTTTTATTTTTGCATTTTGACATTTTTGCATCTCCATTTCCATATTTTTGTATCTCCATTTCCACATTTTCGCATCTCTACTTTTGCATTTCCATTTCCACATTTCCATTTTTGCATTTTGACATATCCTTTTCTGTATTCTATTTCCATATTTTTTTATTTTTTGCATATTTGTTTCCGTATTTCTGCATCTCCTTTTTCGCATTTTTGCATCTCCATTTTCGCATTTCCATTTCCACATTTTCATTTTCGCATTTTCGTATTTCCGCATTTTTGCATCTCCATTTTTGCATTTCCATTTTCGCATTTCTGCATTTTTGCTTTTGCATTTTCGGATATTTGTTTTTGTATTTCTACATTTCCTTTTTTGCATTTTTGCATTTTCGCATCTCCATTTTTGCATTTTTGCATTTTTGCATTTCGCATCTCTATCTTTGCATTTTCATTTTTTCATTTCCACATTTTTGTTTTCACATTCTGCATCTCTATTTTTGCATTTCCGTATTTCTGTTTTTGCATTTTCGGATATCCATTTCTGCATTCATTTTTTGCATTTCTACATTTTTGCATCTCCATTTTCGCATTTTCTCATCTCCATTTTTGTATCTCTATTTTTGCATTTCCATTTTCGCATTTCTACTTTTCGCATATTCATGGACACCTTAGCTTGCAACCACCCTAAAGTCCCATGTTCAAGTTAGCAGGTTTTAAGGTTTTCTTTGATCTGATAAGAGATAGCATTTTTTAAGAATTAATTTGGGATTTTTGGAATGAAATACTATTTAAACGTTTTTTTAAATTAAAAACTATCCCATATCTAAAACAAATATTTGTCCTTTTCATTATTAACAACTTTTCCTTGCAAGATTATTTCATTCCATTACCCATTGCATCTCAATTCCGATTATGTAAGAAATTATGCATTTTCTCATGAACATCAAATAATGAGAAATATCATAACACTTGGATACCCTATAATGAGAATATAGGTTCATAGTATCAAAGCATTGCTATATTTTAATACATGAGCTTGCTGATGCGATATTTTATAAGAAAAACTCCCTCATAAACTAACTAAGAAAAAATACAATTATTATGGCTAACCAAATAGAAGGATTTATTTGAAATATTGAATCAATTTACAAGCTCCTCGCAAAGTACTTAGACTTTTTAGTTCTTTAGCTTGGTGACATTACGTATAATTATGTTCTTTAGAATATCACAAGTTTGAACAAAAAATTAAAGGGGAGTCGAGCAGTAGGACACGTTGTGGTCTTCCATCACATGGTTTCCTTTAGTGCATTTGTATCCAATTGGCAAATGATGAAATAAACTCTATCCTTGGCTACCGAAGTGGAGAGCCTTAATGATATTTGTATTAGGAACTTACTCGAGGATTTCAAAAGGCTCTATTTTTAATGCAATATAAGAAATGTCTCTTTGGATTATAGAGTAGTGAATACACCACCTCCAAGTTTGTTGTGTAGATAGGTGAATCTTTTATATGCAAACTTGTCCCTTTTCCTGCATTTATATCCAAAGTAATTACAAAACTATTACCCCCTCAACTTGTGATTGATTTTTAAGGGCCTTCTACATTGAATTTTAACATTTAGGCAAAATAGAGTCATAGAGATAAATTTCATAGAGCTACTCATGCTCTCAATTTTTAACCCAAAAGCTTTGCAATCGAAGTTATAGTGCAAAAGTTACACAACAAGATAAAGCAACTATAGGCATGCTTAATAGACGCGCAAAATAATAGGCGCATCTATAGGCACAAATAGAATAGTGAAAATATAGGCGTGTCTATTAGTGTGTCTAATAGCACAGTTATTAACGCGTCTAATAGCACATCTACATTGATATTTAGATGTGTATTTTAGATGCATTTATAAATGCGCAGTAGAGAATAGAGAGTAAAATTTTGCTACAGTCTGATAAATGTGCATCCTTTTAGTGACATGTATATTGGCCCATGAAACATTTGATTCGGTCTCTATTTCCAGATATATTTTGCCTACATCAATGTGCGTCCCATTGGCCACATTATCACGTGATGTGTTTGTGCATGCAAAAGTAGTGCCAAGCCTTGTTCCTCGAAGACGCCCTTTCTTCTTTTTCGTAGCTATTTCTTCCCTAAGCCTTGTAGGCAGTCTCTGCCTATCAAGATAGGTGCATTTCCCTATTGACTTGAGATTACTGCCAAAGAAGTGATCTCGGATACATGGGGCTCCACCACTCTGCACTTTATAGTATTTGCACACTTGGTCGTAATACTTGCCATTTAAGTTATCGACAAATTGCCACTTAGCACCAGACAACTTTTTGCTTTGCGTTTTTTGACTAGGATTAGACTCCGTAGCCGTTGCTTGTGGTCTAGAGCCTTGTGACGAGCATGGTCGATTGATTTGCACTAAACTAGAATATGTACCATCTTCCATTGACTCCTTTATTTACATCAACCTTTATCACATAATTTTCTATAAACACATTTAAGCAATTAACTCATATTTCATAGAGTTTACAGTTTGAACATGCAACAATGAAATACTAAACTAACATTTTATAAAACCAATAGGCAATAGCACTTACATATACTCTAAATAATTAAAACATTGCAAAATTTAAAAACATAAGCTTTTGCATACTTGAGACCTAGTAGTAGTCAATAATCTTCTCTCTAGAGTTACGAATGTATAATTTGAAAGCCTCTCTATTGTCTTCAAATGTGGTCCTATATAAAAATCATTATTGAAAAATACATGCACGCAGACTGCAACACAAGCCTAACAATACAAGATACACATGATTCAAAAAATAATAACACAATAGTGAGCTTTTCTTTAGGACATATACTACCTAGAATAGGACACAATGCCGAGAATTCAACCACACAATAAAACAAAAATGCAACTAAGACGAATGGCCTCCTTAGGGATTAGTTCTACCCAACTCACTATAGGACAACTAACCCAAGATTCATCCACTGCACAATACCTATGTCAGAAATGTCACACGAGGACTACTACTGCCCAATAATAGGGCTAGTAGCCCACAATACACAACAAATAGCATACAATCACAAGCAACACGTGAGAATAGATATTAGGACTACTCTTGCCCAAAGAAGGACAAATGGCCCAAATACCTAAACACAAACTCTACAATTAAACAACTGAGTGTCAAAGGTCCTTGTAATGATACATATCATGGACTACCCTTGCCCAACAAAGGACAAATAGCCCAAGCTACATCTCATCAACACTCTAAAGAAATGTATGTATCAAGGACCAACACAGCCTAAGGGTAGGACAAATGGCCCAATGAACAAATCATTTCAGATCTTAGTTCTAAGAATAGTGAACAACCAAGCCTTAGCAAGGGTGTGCTACCCAAGGAGCTATCTCTACATGCTTCTCCAAATTTGGGGACTATATTATGTATTAAGAAAGCCCATCGGGATTGTCATCTCTTAGTGGAGCCCATTGAGCTATTGCTATAGCCAGCTAGGAATAAAATTGCCCGACGGGATACTTGAATATCCTGTCAGGAAAATGGATTATCCCATCGGGGCCCAACGGGATAATCCATTTTCCTGATGGGATAATTAAATAGCCAGTTTACTAGTTTATCTTTGACTAGTTACGATAATACACACATTATTAACGTGAGTTTACAATGCAAGTACGCAACATTAATAACATGTTCACGTTTATGATATATGTTAACGTAATCCCTGGGTTTGACTAAACCTCACGACCACTTCAACATGGTTAAGCTAGCTGCCACAACAATAGACACATAGAATACCATGTCATCATGGTGACATGACCATTTCAGCTTAACATCTTGCCACATCATCATGACACATGGTAGTGCCATGTTAGTAGCACTGTCAGCATGCCCCTGTCATGAACATAGTGCCACATAGGCACAATTGTATTCTACATGTGAACACATAGTTCCATGTCATCACTACCACATCACCACATGCCACATCATCAAATTGGACCCTTCCTTGGACTGTGTGGTGCAAATTACAAACACCAATAGCTTTTGATACAAATGGAATTTTGACGTGAACCAAAAATTAAAAACGATCAACAGATCATGCTCTGAGCAACTTACATATGCATTTTGCATTATCCACAGGTTAGCATCATCCAATCCTCATCATCAAAACCACCTCTAGATCCATTGCAGTCACCCATCACATAAAATGAATCAAGATAAAATTCTTTTATTGCATTTTGTGCTTTGATGTGTAGTCTAGCTAGCATAGCCATAGATGAGATTAAACTCCACTAATCGAATTAAGCCATTGTTATATCACTCGATTAGTTTCCACAGGTGTCAGTCCATTTGGTTCTATCATCGGTATACACATTCCAACATCTGACAATAGTTTAGTACTCTTGGCATTTCATAGTTCATCACTCTTTATGACACTTGGTAGTCATCTTCCTCTTGAATTCAGGATTGTTGCATACATCTTGCAGACACATAGTGCCACCCATGTAAAGTCACTCATTGTTGACTATTTTTTGGCATTGGTTCCTGCACACATATTTTAGCCAAGTGTATAGCCTCTTGCTGACACAACGTTGTCATCTTCAGTTTACTGGATTGATCTTTGGCAGACCCACATTCTTACATCACATGACTTGGTTTAGAGTTTGATAGATTTGGCATAAGCCCCTAGTGGCAGCTCGAGCATATGACCCTAGTGGTAGCTCTCACATAGTGTTTCTCATGGGTAGACACTCCCACCGGTACCCTCAAGAGATACACTATTATAATAAACACTATATATGATGTGCATTCAAGGGAATGCATTAAAAAACCCCTTATTTGTAAGTTTTTCATGCATAAAAAAACCACTTTCCTACAAAAACTTACACAACAAGACAAAGCAACTATAGACGTGCTTGATAGATGCGCAAAATAGCGGGCGCATCTATAGGCACAACTAGAATAACAAAAATATGGACGCATCTATGAGCACCTTTATTAGCGCATCTAATAGCGTGTCTATTAGTGCATCTCATAGTGCATCTGTACTGTGACTTAGACACGGATTTAGCCGCCTTTATAAATGTAGAACAGAGAATACAGAAAGTGATATTTTGGTGCATGCTGATAAATGTGCATCATTGCTTTCCAAACATTGCCCATGATTACCAAAGCATATAATTTTAATAAAAATATCAATGCTTTTTGGCAAACCCACATATACAAAAATTAAGTGAGGTGAGGAGAATGAGACAATATGTAAAATAGTTTTGCGAATATCAATGATGGGCTACGGTTTGATCTCATCCTCAATCAGATCAACCCTTGCCAAACTATCTACTTCAAAATACAAACCAATGTTTAGATATACAAATACATTCAACCCACTACTACTTTTGCTACTCATGTGCTCATTGAAATGAGCATCACCAATAGTAGGCTCGTCCTCATGGGTAATGGCCTCAATATCTGTATCTCCTATCTCATGATCATCCTCCTATCTTGGATTATGCCACAATAATCATCCATGGCTTCATTGGCTCCCTCAAAGCTAGCAATGATCCCACAATCTTAAGTGTTTCTTTTATCATTAATCCGTTGTGTCTAAAAATGCTTGCCCTCATACCATATAGCATTGAACATAGTACACTACACCAAGACAAACTCAATTAAATAACCAATCTAAATTGTTGAAAGCTCCTAACTTATGCATAACATTCTATATATCAACCTTGCTCATGCATCCTCTAGCATACTCCCATTCTTTCAGTGTGATATGCATCCCCTCATCTCTCTTTACTCTCTCCATTTCATCAAGTAGCCAATCCACATGAATATCCTTTGGAAGTTCTCTTAGATGTTGAGGGTATGGCACACGAGATCCATGGTATGTACGAAAGAGAACCCTTTCTCCTTGTCTTCTTGCCTTTGCATCCTCGTATCTTGTCACCCATCTTTTCATCACATCACTTTTAAGCATGCAATCAAGGTTGATATTATTAAGAAACTCTATGTCTATTACTTTGCTCCATCCTTTTGCTTGAAGTACAATAGAGGTCAACCTTAGGTCTTCATCATCTCTCCATAGTCGTGGGAGAGAGCTATCCACATCAACAAGAAACTTAGAAATATATACAAGTGACTATTGTACCAACCAACCCTCAGCCATGCTACCTTTGGGCCTTGCATTTTGCCTCACAAAACCCTTCAAGTTCTTCATGAAGTGCTCAAGGAAGAACAACCATCGTGCATGTATACTGCCACATATAGCAATCTCATCCACCAAATGCACTATGAGATGTAGTTGGCTTGTGAGAATAGAACGTGGAAAGGTCTCCTCCACTAAAGAAACCACCTCCACTGACATAACTCGAGCATTCTCAAGCATGGTGGGATCTTTTTCTTTTTGAGGTCACATACCTAGAAAGGAAAAAGTACACCATATTAGCAATATGAAAACCTTGCATGGAGCATTGATACGCTTCACATTTTGTATCCTGTAAAGTACCTCACAAGCTCGCCCATCTTGTAAATACAATCCTTCATGTCCTTTAATGCACTATGAGAAATTCTAGTAGGTAGTATGAACTAAACACACAAGGAATGGTTGATTAGTTGCTTCTAATTCACTCACAAATTTGGAAGGAAAAACAGATTATGCACATAAAATACTTACTTGGAGCATCTTGTGCCAATCATGAGATTTCAAGCCATATAATTGCTCTACACCTCTTTTCTTGCTCTTTCTGAAGGCCCCCTTTAAACACCTCATGCATCCAATGGGAGTACGAATTGTAGTGATAGCTCACTTCACCACCACCATCTCTAGCTTTGATAATCTCCACGGTGCATGGAGTAAAGAGACACACCCATTTGGCCTCTCTTGTGGCCAAGCTTCATGCATCCTCCCTATGGTACATAGATCATCCCTTATGCCTATGGAATCTCGTGTCCCATTCAAATGTTCCCAAATGGTATATGCCACATTCTTGAAGATATGCATGAATAAGCAGGTGATTGATCTTGATGTGGGACCAATATGGTAGTTGATAAAAGATGGAGTATCTAAACAAAAGATGGGGTTAGCGCACAATCTTTATTTCCATTCAATATAGCACACAATAGTTACAAACCCTTACTGGCTCATGCCAAGTGGTGGAGGATTCGTGGAACTATCCCAAATTCTCATCCAATCTCTTGCAGTGAGTGACTGTGGGGGGACTTCATTCCAAGGGGCAACATATCTAAAATGATCAGGTGGGAGAAATCGATGGTGATTCTCATAGATGACCTTATTCAATGCATTTTACCATGAGGAAACTAGCAAAGGACCACAAACAAGACATGCATGGTAACCCGATGTAGTGAGATCTAAACAATAGATGTAATTAAGAGTTCAAGGTGGGTTCAGGGTGCCACATAGATTGCCTACTCATAATTAAAAGTTCAATGCTTATCTGAACACTCGCCAAAGCCTAGGAAGGTCCACATCAAGACTACTTTGCAGTTGAAGTCTTGTGATAAGGGAGGCCTCACATCATGCACCTCAATACCTCTATAAAGTATCTCTAGCTCATCAATCAAAGGTTCCAGATAAACGTCAAGATTTTTGACTTTATGTTTCCTTGGCATTAGAAGGGATAACATAACATGTCCTTTCTTAATCGCCATAGAGGGTGGAAGATTATAATTCACCAATATCACTGGCCATACAGTGTAAGAGGTGCTTTTGAGACCAAATGGGTTCACACCATCCATACCCAATCCAAGTCTCAAGTTCCTAGGTTCTTCCTTCAAGCTTGGCCATGTGTCTTCAATATGCTTTTACACAGGAGTGTCTACGGGAGTTCTCCACTTGCCATTGGTTGATCGATGGGAGGAATGCCATGACATGAGCTCTGAAATGGATTTGTACTTGAACATATGTTGGATGCAAGGGATTATGGGAAAATGTCACAGAACCTTATGAGGCACGTCCAACGTTTTGAGATCTGCTCTATATCTTGCCTCTCCACAAGTATGACACTCTCTTGCCTTCTTATGTGGTCCTTAAAACAGAATGCAATCATTGACGCACGCATGGATGCGCTTGTAATTCAATTCTCCAAGAGAGGCCACATGTTGCCTTGCCATATCTCTTGAGGTCGGTTATTTATTCTCCCTTGGAAGCATTTTACACAATAGCCTACACGTGAAGACCATAAATAAGAAAAAGTATTCCAGTAATTGACCCACTAGCATAATTCATCATGTTTGCTAAATAGACTTTAAAGCTTACTTGAGTAATGCATTCAAACTTGCATTGCTCCGTCTGCAAGTTTAGTAACTCAAGGGAGGCATGTAAAATAGAGAATGTACACCCCTCAAACAGTGGTGTCGATGCTGCAATAAAAAGATCATACTGCTCTATGCTATCATCCCTACCCCTGATGGACAAATACATCCCGCACCATATCATCAAACACCTCCTCCTCCACGGCCTCATGAGGTAATGGTGGAGGGCTACTATCACCATCACTCCATGCATCCATAATGGTCCCTCATTCGCACGCACACACGCATACACTGCATGAACATGTATGCACACGCACGTGTTCATGTGTGTGTGCATGCACTCCTAAAGATCCCACCTCATATCGACGATGCTTTGCCTCCTCACAACGAGCATAGGGCAACATATGCGGGTGTGACACTGCATCCTATATCAAATTTAAAAAAGGATCGTAGATCAAACACATGAACACCGATAGGTATCTCAATCAACCTCAACGCTTTAACACTTACCCGAGATATGGTCGCATCCCATTCTCCATACTTTGATATGTGATTGAGTGTAATTCTACATGCACGATACATGTTTCCTCGACATCAATCACACATACATTTGATTTTTTGCTCCAACCACATTTTGCGATGGTGGATATGGAGGGATTCATCCTCACTGGAGCTACTTGTTGAAGATGAAGACATCCTACAGATAAACAACCCAAAAGATGTGTTCTTCCTTGAGTATTTAATGAGAAAACTCTATAGTGTGTCTATACTGTTAAACCTACTTTTTGCATTGCGCTTGCTTTCCTTTCGATACTTTTAGTGCCTGTAAGCTTTTAACACACACAGCTCCAGGCATCCACACTCATCTTTAGGCACCCACTTTCATCTACAGGCATACACACTCATCCCCAAGCATACAAGAAAGAGGGTGAACAAGAAAGCCATCAAAGAAGAAGGAGAGGACACTTTAAAGAAAGATAAGAAGCTTCCATACCTTTATCCAAGGTAAGTCTCTTGGTGGTTGGTCTTCTTTGGAAGTTATTCTCTTTGGATTCGTCCTTCGTCGTATGCAAGGAAAGGATGTTTTTGGTACTGAAGTCCTTTTGGGTTTGGGTGCATGTCCATTTCACCTTTTTGTCGAAAAGCATCTGTCAGAGTGCATCTATAGGCACATCTAATAGCGCATCAAATTTTTTAAAAAAATAGGTAGCCACGCCTATAGACGCACTATTTGCCACATCTATATACGCGCTCCGATAGACAATCCCCTTCCCCTTCCCCTTTCCCCTTCCCCTTCTCCTTCCATTCTCCCTCCTCAATCCCCTTCCCCTTAATCCATTCGCCCTTCTCCTTTCATTCCCATGCCTTCTCTTTCCTTTTTCCTTTCCCTTGCATGCATGTCTAAGTCAAATTTTCAATGCCTTAAGCATTCATGAGGAAATAAGGGATTGCATGAATGATGGAAATAAGTGATTGTATGAGGGAAATTGGACTGCAACATGATGAAAATCACGGGATTGCATGCATGATGGAAATCACAATATTGCATGCATGATGGAAAGAGGGCATGCATGATGGAAATCTTCTCTTCTTTTCTGCAGCTAAGTTGCATTAATTTGCTCGAATTTTTTTTCCGATTCAAAAAAATGCAAGAAATCGCGATTTTCCCGAATAAAAATGAATCGAACAATTTTTCCTAATTTATTCGTATGAATAAACCTTTATCTGTACGACGAATAAACGTAGTATAAATATGAAACAACTGTTATTTTTGGTATTCGTATGAATACATCCAGCTGTATTGTTGAGCCACCTACTTGCCTGCCTGCCACCTCTTGGTTGCCTACCTGCTACCTCTTGCTTACTTCCATACCTACCATCTCTCATCATGGGTACCTTATTACACCTTACTTTTATTATAGTCTTTCGTTAGTAATCAATGTTTCTCTCTCTCTTGTTTTGTTTAAGACTGACACTCATCTCTCTTAGGAGAGTTGTGTGTTGCACTCTTTTTAAATTGTTTAATATTTATTTTGTATTGTATTTAAGTGTGTGTCTAGACAAGCTGATACTCATCTCTCTTGTGAGAGTTGTGTGTTGCAGTCTGTTTTTGTCATGTGTTGCAATTTTAATTATAATATAAATAATTATCTTTTACCTGAGACTGGCACTCATCTCTCTTAAGAGAGTTGTGTGTTGCAGTCTCAGTTTGTATAAAAATGTTTGTTTGTAGGAACTCTTGGGCTAGCACTCATATCTCTTAAGAGAGTTGTGTGTTACAGTCCAAGCTTAGTGATGTTTTCATAGATGCTTATTCTGGCACTCATTTCTCCCTTGAGAGTTGTGTGTTACAGTCTAAGTTTAGAGACGTTTTCAAGTACTTAGTATGGCACTCAACTGTCTCCTGATAGTTGTGTGTTGCAGTCTAAGTTAGATATCATGCAACGTTGTCTTAGACACTTAGTCTAGCACTCAACTGTCCCTAGATAGTTGTGTGTTGCAGCCTAAATTAGAAATCATGTGATGTGCTTTTAGACACTTAGTTTGGCACAGCCTAAATTAGAAATCATGCGATGTGCTTTTAGACACTTAGTTTGGCACTCAACTATCCCTGAATAGTTGTGTGTTGCAGTTGAATCCTAGTGTTAGATGGTGATTCGTGAAGTCCACGATTAGGTTATACCTAGGTCATTTTTTGTGTTTTGATTTTCTATAGTATGTTACATGATTTGAGGCTTGAGCTTGAGTTGAGAGGCTATACCTAAGTAATTTCTTATACTGCTTGCATTGATTTTCTTATTGCACCTGGCACTGAATTCTTTTTTGAATTCTGTGTTGCAACTTACTACATATGAGATGGCTCACGCAGGTGAGAAGAGGAAGTGTCAACAACCTGATCTCACAAAGTCTCAGAGGAAGGTGCTGAAAAATGAGAATGTACACTTCTTAATGAATGTCGATCAGGACATCATTGAGACAGCTTTCCAAAATGGTGAAAGTGGTGTACAAAATTTGGTGAGGACAATGGCAAAGTGTGGAGGGAGGATCTTTGCATGATTGATTTCCAGATGTTTTCACTATAGAGTCTATAGACCAGTATTTGTACCACTTAACGATGGAGGGCCGATGATGCCTCGGTCAAATAGATCGAGACATAATTAATGTGACACAAAGTGGGAGGGTCCTACCGTAGATGCCAGGGTTGCATACATCAAGAATGCATGGCAAGGTTACAAAGGCAAAGGAGCTACCTCGACCTCCCTTCCATCAATGCACCCATGTCCCCAAGCACAGCCACAACCACAAGCATCAATGCATCCATGCCCCTAGTTAGATGTTGCATTACATCCACCACAACCACAAGCACCAATGCACCCACATCCCGAGTCATATGTCACATTCCACCCAATGTAGCTGCAAGCACCACTGTAGCCATGCCACCGTATGCACCAGTGCATCCACCACAACATGTCGAACCCCGTATCCCTTTTTTCTAAGATCTTTCATACCTAGAAGTTCCTCCTCCTTTTTCACATCTCCCACCACATGCACGATCACATTTCACCATATCTTTTGTGCCTCCTACTACATGCGTTGAGAGTATGAGTGCCACATGGCACCCATGTCAAAGTGGGATACTTTGCCATGACCATCTCACCTGCGGTCTTGTAATTTGATGCATTATCTGTTACTAATGCAGTAACATTCTCACTGCCACCAACTTTGTGGATTGCTCTTTCGTATATTTTTACAATATATGCTGAAGCTGTTTCTTTTAGAGACATATCAATACTCTCCAAAAACATAGTTCCCTTGGGAGTAATGCACATAACATTTATCAACGGTCTAGCCTGCTTGCTAGTCCATCCATCAAATGCAAGAGTGCACCCATATATAGGAATAAAGTCCGATATATTTTTTTTCAAGCAATCAGCCACAGTTTGTTTGACTCTATCAAGATGATTGGTACGCATTTTATTATAATCTGGCAAAATAAATCCTAGTCTAGCACATGATTTCAAGGCATTACAAAACGTGTCATCTCTCATGACATTAAATGGTATACCATTTTTAACAAATGCTTCTATCCATCTTAAGTGCTCTTCATGCACTTGTTGTCGAAGAAATCCATCCTCCATAGAAGATTGTTCTCCCTTTTTCCTCTTCTTTACCTGATAGACATTAGTCGCATCAAAACTCACTTGTGACCCGCTTGCTAGCATATCTACATGACCTTCATGTATGGATACACTCCCCATACACTCCTCGCATTTATTAGTGTCCTTCAACTATCTCATCAACCTCAATGCTCACATCTTGTTGATTTGCACAATTTCTTATTAGGGTTGGATTAACCACTTTCTTCACTTTCTCTAAATACAATTTGCATAACGGAAGAACATCAGATGGAGTGCATGTGCAAGCTTCAATGTCACTGCCTATTCCGAGAAAATGTTGCTTGATGCAAGTAGAACCACCTGTGAATTTGTGTCCACAATATTTACACTTTTACACTACAAGAAAGAGACCGAGGCATGTACTTTTCGTATCTCTTGCTACACAACATGCTTTTGAAATTGCCAAAAACAAAATGCAAAAAAAACTAATTTGAGTATACAATAGAAACATATTGTAACACATTTTATAAAAAACAACACATATACTTTAAAAAACACGCTCAAGCATGCAATATATTAATTATCATTCAATCACGCTCTTTTAAAATAATTCACATTCTATTTAAAGAATATTAAATATTCATTCAAAAAAAAGTGTGAGAGAGACAACTCTTCTAATAACTTTTAAAACTTTCAATTCGTACACTTTAAAACTTTGTATTCTTTCACATTTTATAAAAAACGACACATATGCTTTGAAAAACACGCTCAAGCATGCAATATATTAATTATCATTCAATCATGCTCTTTTAAAATAATTCACATTCTATTTAAAGAATATTAAATATTCATTCAAAAGAAAGTGTAAGAGACACAACTCTTCTAATAACTTTTAAAACTTTCAATTCATACACTTTAAAACTTTGTATTCTTTCAGATTCGATTGAAAGAATATTACATATTCATTCAAAGAAAGTGTGAGAATACAAACACAAAAAATTCATATTTCTCACATGAGGACTAGGGAACTCAACGAGAAGATCCTAAAACTCCCATATACAAAAATTCCCACAAAAGATCTAAGGAACTCAACAAGGAGATCTTAGAACTTCCACAAACTAATTTAATAATTTCATAGACACGAAAACAAGCCCATTTCTCACAAGAGATCTAAGGAACTCAACAAGGAGATCCTAAACTCCCACATACAAAAATCTATTCACATGAGATCTAAGAAACTCAACAAGGAGATCCTATAACTCCCACAAACAAATTTCATAGACACAAAAACAAGCCGATTTATCACAAGAGATCTAAGGAACTCACTAAAGAGATCCTAGAACTCCCACGTACAAAATCTATTCACATGAGATTTAAAAAACTCAACAAGGAGATCTTAGAACTCCCACAAACAAATTTCATAGACACAAAAACAAGCCCCTTTATCACAAGAGATCTAAGGAGCTCACCAAAGAGATCCTAGACCTCCCACATACAAAAATCTATTCACATGAGATCTAAGAAACTCAACAAGGAGATCTTAGAACTCCCACAAACAAATTTCATAGACACAAAAACAAGCCCATTTATCACAAGAGATCTAAGGAACTCACCAAAGAGATCCTAGAGCTCCCACATACGAAAATCTATTCACATTAGATCTAAGAAACTCAACAAGGAGATCTTAGAACTCCCACAAACAAATTTCATAGACACAAAAACAAGCTCATTTATCACAAGAGATCTAAGGAGCTCACCAAAGACATCCTAGAACTCCCACGTATAAAAATTTATTCACATGAGATCTAAGAAACTCAACAAGGAGATCTTATAACTCCCACAAACAAATTTCATAGACACAAAAACAAGCTCATTTATCACAAGAGATCTAAGGAACTCACCAAAGAGATCCTAGAACTCCCACGTACAAAAATCTATTCACATGAGATCTAAGAAACTTAACAAGAAAATCTTAGAACTTCCACAAACAAATTTCATAAACACAAAAACAAACATATTTCTCACAAGAGATCTAAGGAACTCAATAAGGAGATCCTCAAACTCTCACAAAAAAATTTATCCTATAAGAGATCTAAGGAACTCAACGAGGAGATCCTAGAACTCCCACAAACAAATTTCAACACATAAATATCTAAAGAGAACCTAGAACTCCAACAAACAAAAGAAAAGACCAAATCCAAAATCCAAACAAGAGATCTCAGGAACTCAGATTGAGATCCTAAAGCTCCCTAACAAAAATCTATCTTATTTCGGACCTTCTAGATTGCTTTCACAACCTTAAAGATCGTTCTCCTTCTTATCCTTTTTAGATCTCTTATGCTCAGCTGAGGAACCAAGCGTGAGATAAGAAAAATTGGTAGAGAGTGAGATTATATGCAAAATCGAAGGAATGTATTCATCCTAATACAAGTTTATTTATATGAATACTTTATTCGTATGAATAAAAGTTATTCGTACGAATATGTTATGATGACGTGGTGATTTATATAAAAAACGTGACGTGTCACCATTTTTTAATCGATTTTTTCTTCCATTCGAATCATTTGAGCAATTTTCTCAATTTTTTTGAATCACAAATTTGAATTTTTCTACTTAGTTCTATAGTTAATCATGTGGCCAGGAGGCTCTTCAGCCTCTCATGATCTTCGGGATGCCATCTTTTGGGAGTTATATAATATTTTGGGGCACCCTCCCACTCCTTAGGAGTTATACACATACATGAGGAGTATTCAAAACACCCCCAGGAGTCGACAGTACAGACTCCAAACCACCCTAACCCCACACCAGCTAAGATTACTCATGTGGATTCGAGATAGCCCAATAGGCGACAGAGCCGTGACAAAACATGCGTGCCTCAGGATCTATGGAGCGCTCTAAGGTGGATGGAACCTATGTGGAAACATGATGAAGAGAGTGCTCATGACATGTATCCCAAGTCAATTAGGTTCCAAGATAGATTAGCTTGGACTCATAAAGAGAATCTTGAGATAGTGCAAAGTGCTTGATTGATATTCCTTCAAATGAACCTCCCTTTTATAGGTGAGGGTACTTACATCCATTTTGCTTGCTCACATGTGGGATATCTCCTCCATGCCATGTGGCAGCTTACCCTTTGCTCATACCTTTGCTCTACAAGTGCTCATGGCACCACAACTCTCAACACCTCCCCTTGGTGCCATGATCCTTTGGCTACTGCAAGGTGGTCAGATGTGAGTTACATTCCATCACCTCCCCTTAGTGCATGCATGCTACTTAAGGTGGTCAAGTGTGGCTTCTACATGTCAATACCTCCCCTGGGTGCTTTCATAGCTACTCTTAGGTGGTCAGGTTTGATTACAAAACATAATAGGCAAGGTTGGCAAGGCTTTTGCTTTTCAATACATTCCATTTATGTCACCTTTTGGCTCATGGCTTGATGACGACTCGTTTGCTTCTTTGCTTGATGCATGATGCTTTGTTCTTCCATGTGCCTTGATGCTTTGTGTGGATGCCATGCTTTGGGCTATGGTCATCTCATACACTTGTGCTTTTGGCATGCTTATGACAATAATGTGTGCATTCATGCTTTGATTTGTCATTTGTTGCAAAGGTCTTACCAATTGATTTCTTTCAATATTGGCAGTGTCTAATTGCATACAATGATTCTGACATGACAGGTGCATAGAGCTCGAAAAGACGATCACTTTTCCTTTTTGGAGCGTGTGCAAATTCTTCTTGGATTGCAAGTTACGCCTTGTTGAAGGTTTTGTGAAGAAGAGGGGGCCTTGATGATGTGGCACACGGATTCACATGCTGAATTCCATACTGTGCTTAGCAAAGGCTCTGTGCTTAGGTGGCACTGTGCCATGTGGTAACCTTTATACCCACTTGGTTAACCCAAGGTTTACACAAATCTTACCATGGTTTAATTTAACCACACCAAACCTTATCTGCCACGTGGCATAGACTAGAGCACTGACCAAACCAATTAACCCATGGTTGCTTGGAGCTAACCCAGGTCAAAACTTATCTGCCACGTGTCAAAATGTGGTGAACCTTAGAGGAGAAGAAAATCTTGCTTCTCTGCGTCGACGTCGATTTGGAGCAGGGGCGCATCGCTGAAGCTCGAGCGGAGGAAAAAGAACGGACTACCAGCATGCTGGTCGCTGTGAGCCTATGCTTTGAAATCGGGAGCCTTGCAATCGAAGGTGGACGTGATCATTTTTGTTGGCTGGCGACTGGCTCAAGAGCTTCTCGAGCAACTTGCTGAGGAGACTAGAGGCTAGGGACGTGACGATGAAGACGCTACCCCGTAGGATTCTTTATCTGCTGCAGGTCGCGATGGCCGTTGGTTGTCTATGGGCTTTAAGGCTTCTTGAAGCATGAGCGCTTGAAGCAGGAGGCGGGAGGTCTGTCGGCTGGCTGGAGTGGGCGCGTGAGTCTTGGTTGCTATTGTAGTTGAAGCTCCAGTCAGTGGAGCAGAAGTTGAGGCAGCCGATGGAGAGGCTATGGCGCAGTGCTTTCATGGCTTTGAGGGCGCTGCTCATCAGTCGCGTCGGAGATAGGTTGCTGGGTCTTGCTGAACCATAGGTTATTCGTGAAGCTCGTAGAGGTAGGCTACTGCAGTCCAGGCAATGCTGAGTGCTAGGTCGTCCGTTTGTTGTCAATGGAGACCCATCCGTCTGTGCGCTGGGAGCCAAAGCTGGTCAATGAAGCGTGTTGGTTGCTTGAACAAGCTCGTCCGTGAAGCTTTGTAGAGGCTGCTCTTTTGGTTGCTGCTGCCATTGCCTTGTTGTGTACTCGTTTGGCCCTTGAAGATGGACATGGGCTCGATGAAGGGAGACACTTGGTCGGCCAAGCCTTCGGTCAAACAGCGCTGATTCTCTCTCACAGACTCCTTGAGTTCTATCTCCCTCTCTAGATTGTTCCTAAGACACTTGCATTTCAGCAGCAAGCCTTGTAGCTAAAGGCTTAGTGCGGTTCATGAGGCCAAGAGTTGCAAGTCGATAGAGAGCTTTGTGTGGTGCTTTTGCTTATCGATGAAGCTTCGAATAAAGCACACTATTACTCTCTTTCTCTGTGGAAAGAAAAGGTCTATGAGTCTCCCTATCTCATTAAGCTTCTGAAGCTCCTTATCTCTCACAAATGAACAAAGAGGAACTCTCCATGAGCAGTCAACTAAAGAAATATGGACGGAATTTTTCTCTCTCTATGGACGGAAATTTGTTTTCTATCTAAAACTAAAGGTAACCTAGGAGAACTCATGAGTTTCTAAGGCATGCCTACAACTAATCTAGGAATGGAAGCAATCCTAGTGAACTACTAATGAGCTAAACTAGGAGAGCTAAACCTATGCTCCGATACCATGATAAAACATGCGTGCCTCAGGATCTATGGAGCGCTCTAAGGTGGATGGAACCTATGTGGAAACATGATGAAGAGAGTGCTCATGACATGTATCTCAAGTCAATTAGGTTCCAAGATAGATTAGCTTGGACTCATAAAGAGAATCTTGAGATAGTGCAAAGTGCTTGATTGATATTCCTTCAAATGAACCTCCCTTTTATAGGTGAGGGTACTTACATCCATTTTGCTTGCTCACATGTGGGATATCTCCTCCATGCCATGTGGCAGCTTACCCTTTGCTCATACCTTTGCTCCACAAGTGCTCATGGCACCACAACTCTCAACAAGCCGCTAGCCTTCTCCCCTCTCATTAGGAGTCCCTTCTCCCCTACGGTCTAGTGTCACTTCTCCCCAATCTTCAGCACTCCCTTCTCCCCTACAGTGGTTTGGAGTCCCTTCTCCCTTGCGGTGGTCTGGAGTCCCTTTTGCCCCCCTGTGGTCACGTGGCCCTTTTGCCTCCTAGAGCCGCCAGTGTACTCCCATGCAGTCGAGAGTCTTTTCTCCTAAGACAAGTGGCCAGTGTACTAGCTCATCTCATGACAGGGTAGCATGTGTAGTAGCAAGGAGAGCTCTGGGTGATGGATGGTGCAGTGCTTTAGGGGGGGTAATGGTGGGGGTAGGGAGGATTCAGATGATGCAGATGTGCCAGAGGGTAATGGTATGATCTTCTATGACATCGCTCAGAGAGGATGCATCCTGATGGATGCACAGGGGAAGGACATCATGGCCTTCATGCACTTTGTAGTTGCTAACAACTACAAAAATTACTTTATTCCATACAAAGAGCATCCAAATAGGGTTGGTTATTGAGACCATCAATGTTGTATGCTCTAGGTATCCCAATTTCCCCCATGTTGAGTTCATAGAGAAATGGGCAAAGTCAAAGATTGTTGTTATACTTGCCAATAAAAGATCTTTACTTAAGAGACAAGCACTAGCCGAGATTGCCATGAGAGAGGGAGGTCAACCACCAAGGGGCCAACCCCACACTGCTCATAAGCGCGAGTGGAAGAAAGCAATGAAGGCAATGAAGGTGGACCCCAGTATCCAACACATGGAGGCACGACAGATCCAAATGGAGCAATATGGAATCGTGCATTTTGGAGCAAGGGGTATTGACTTATGGGAGGCCCAATTTGTAAGTATCAATCTCAAATTACATTGTGTTTATGTGGTTTAACCCTCTGCAAATTGTGTCATCTTGCAGCTTGATATCGTGGGCAGGTATCCTTGGAATTGTAATCGTTGGCTATAGACATGCATGGAATCGTGTTAATTGAAATGCCAACCATGCTAATTAAAATGTGGTTGGTTGTAAGAATTGAATTTGCACACTTTGAAAATGGGATTCTTGCAACCACACAGCATTCACAACATTCTGTTCAACCACATAAAATTCTGCTTTTTTTAAAAAAAAAATGTAGAGCGTCTATAAGTGCGTTTATGAGCACTCGTCTTTCTATTTTGTTTTTCTATAGAGCATCTAATAGTATGTCTATAGGCACATCTATATGTGCATCTGTCTGTTATATAGATGTGCCTATAGATGTGGGTCTATAGATGCATTAATAGACACACAAATAGATGGGCCCATAAGTGTTTTTTTAGTTAAGGAAACGCATTTATGTGCACGTCTATGGATGCATTGTGTTGTTGTGTTATAGCTATTTTACTATTCTCTTCATATTCCATGTAATTAATCTTTATCAATATTATGTATATTATTTTTAAATCAATTTAGGAAAATATTATGAATATTCCAAGTCAATAAAATACTATGCACCAAGTTTGGTCATTTCAATGACCGTTTTTGGCAAATCTAGAAGGAATTTGACTACGGCGCAGAAGGCAAAGTTGATTGAGATGTCATAAGGTGTCCAAGAATGCCAAAACCTGCCATGGTGCAAATTTGGCCATTTTCCTACTTGCAAGTTATTTTGTATGGTTCAATATTTGTTTCCCTTATTTTTTACCATTAATTTCCAATCACGGGTGCAGATTACCCCCCATCATCTTCATCAGCTTCATCATCATTAATTTAATTGGTTTTAATAATAAAACTAAGAGACAATTCTCTTTTCCACAAGGGTGTGGACTACCCCCCTTGGAATTTTTCACTCCTATACAGGTAGACCATCCCTTGGTATCTTGTTTAAAAATAAGAATCTAACAACTATATTCGTATGGGATCCCCCCTTGTTAATTTAAAATTTTTGATGCCCCATGTTTTTTATCCGTTTACTATCTTGATAGGTGTCATGCTTTGTGGTATAAGTGATAGTAAGCTAGGGTTTAAGCTAGGGTTTACAAGCATTACCTGTCTTCCCTCACAAAACTATGATGTTCTAACACATTGTTTTGTCTGGATGGTGGTAGGTAAGTGGACCCTGACCTTGGAGCCTAGACTACCTAATGGATTTGACAATTTTTTACTAATTCTTTGCTTAGATTTGCAAACTCAATATAAAGAAAAATTTTATTACCAATCCTATTGCTTAGGTCCAGAACAAAAAAATGTTTGGATTGTAATATTGGCAAAAGTTACGTCAATTTTGTTTTCGTAAAAAGTTTCAATCCATTTATCACATGCAACTTTTTATAATTATCCAAATCATTGAATTAATTGTATTGTTCATTTAGCGATGGGATTATTATATCTACATACACACACACATTTTTTACACACACATTCATGTAGTTATTGACATTTAGTTATTGACATTCCCCCCCCTCTTACCTCTCTTACACACACACACACACACACTTTAATTTTTGTCTTCATTAGTTAATTTTGATCCTTATTAGAATATTTTGTTATATTTATTAGCATAATTATTTCTTTTTTAAAATAAAAATCATTGTTGAGTTTAACCTTGTTATAAATTATGTCATTTATAGTAGTATTATTTCTTGTATTAACTTTGGTGTAATTTATTTTAAACGTCTGGATTTTTTTAAACTAATAAAGTTCTTTCTTAACCCAGTTTTGTAGATCTTATGCATAGAGTTTGGTTTGAGAGGTGCACTTACTTTGATGATCATAGTTCCTAAAGCCTTGGTCAACTATAATGTAACTTCTTAGATGCAACTATTTTTTCTATTATTTGTATATGATTGGGTCACATACATACACACGCGTGCACACACACACACACACACACACACACACAAATCTTTCTTTCTTTACTCATTAGGAAAGAAAAGGGGTCTCAAAAGGGCCTCGTAAGGAATGGATTAGGAAATGATAAGGCCTAATGAAAGCCCTATTATGGGGTCCATGGGAGTCCTAACCCCCCCTGCCTACATGGGTTAAATCCCCCACCTCTTACACCTCTTACAACTAGGAGGGGGCTATCTCTTAGACATCTTATACCAAGGAGTGGGCCACTTTACCCAAAGCCAAAATGTCAAATTTTGAATTTAAATTCCCACTGTCTTTTGCTAACTAACACTATATTAGAGAATTCGGGAAGCTCCCAAGTCCCAATTTCAAATTAAGTGTTAAGATTAACACCTATTTCATTGATTTTGGACTTTTTGTGTTGTTTTTGGACGAAGCCCAAAAATCCTTCCCAAATGAAAACTTTACTTTATGAAAATATCCTTTCCAAATCAAAATTTTACTTTCTAAAAAGTTTCTTTCCAAATCAAAAGTTCACTTTGTGGCACTGTCATATTCACATAAAAATATTGTTTTTTCAGTCTATACTTTTGCACCAACATGCAAGAATTTGAAATAATCCTATATTATAAATTCTAGCTATATCTAAGTTATTTGTTAATTTAATTATTTTTAATATTTTTCCTTGACGTTTTTCCTTCCCAAATCAAAAGTTCACTTTGTGGCTCTATCATATTCACATACAAATATTGTTTTTTCAATCTATACTTTTGCACCAACATGCAAGAATTTGAAATAATCCTATATTAGAAATTCTAGCTATATCTAAGTTATTTGTTAATTTAATTATTTTTAATATTTTTCCTTGATGTTTTTCGTTGATGTGATAAATTTATAAATCCATGAAAGGAGACTTAAATATTTCATGAAAATAACATGGTCACTCGGCAATATGCACAAAATTTAACAAAACTTTTAATAAATAGAAAGAAGACATGATGCCATAAGACCAAAGAGGGATAATAGCAATTGTAGCTTTATGTATATGATTACATTGAGAGACGTTGCTCTTAGCTAGAGTCTTTATATCCAAAATGATATAGATTGAACATATGTTTACAATTTAAATTGTTGCTCTTAAAGAGCCTCAATTCGTCCATCTGCATAGTTTGACACCCCATTGTCTTATTGCTCAATGTCATGACAGTCCCTTGCCAGTTGCCATCTGCATAATTTGACCTAGGCTTGTCTTGCCAAGCCTTGCCCCTTGGGTGCATTGACTCCCTATTATCTTATTGCTCAATGCGATAGTCCCTTGCCAGGTGCCATCTGCATTAACTCCCTGTTGTCTTGCCAAGCCTTGACCCTTGGGTGACATCCAGTGCAAAATACAGGTGCCATCTGCATTAACTCCCACAAGTTATCTTGTCAAGCCTTGCCCCTTGGGTGCATTGACTCTCCATTGTCTTATTGCTCAATGTGATAGTCCCTTGCCAGGTGCCATCTGCATTAACTCCCTATTGTCTTGGCATCCAGTGCATATTTTGACTCTCATTTGACATACGAGGTGATGACTCTGATTATAATTGTCTTGGATTGGCTCCTTGCCTAGTACCCAAATAAAATCCTGCAATGGACTTCAATACAAAGCTTTAATCATGGACATTCTTCATTTGCGCTGTCTCCTTCTACTTCCTCCATGGCGAGCATCCTTAAAAATTCGTGTATACGCAAAATAGTTTGCTGTGGTATTTTTATTTTTCCTTCTACCTCATATCCCATGTGCTTCCTTGATTTCTTTGCCCTTGAATGCCAAGACACTATGATTGTCTCCGTCGAAACTTGAGAGACCGCTTCATCATTTGGGACCCACTCCTTCATTATACAATTAGTATATAATGTGTTGTTATCCATATTCTCCTTCCTGCCCTTTGGCTCATACCATACCGCTGTAAATGTTGTAGCTCTCCCTTGGTCATCTCTTTGCACATCAACTACTTTTGCAACCCAAAACTTCACATTCTCATATTCATCATCCGATGGCCGAACCACAACAAAACAATCGACCTCTATATCTACTTGTGGCATAAACTCTCTCTTCTTCGGTCCACAATATGGACGTGGGAGTAATGATACAAATTCATTTTCAAAGACTGGAGCTGGGCGCAAATCGTTATGAACATTTGGCCAAAACATATTGCATTCTTCCTTGACATCCTTTGAGCCTCGCATTCTCTCAAGGTCCTTTATTAAATTTTGTGTCTTGTTAATTACAGTGGTAGTGTGTTCTCTCCAAGTAGGCTTCGAATTAGGATATCTCCGGAGCATTTCCTCTTTGTATGTAATAAATGCTTTTAATCCATCTATTTCACAATTAGACCTCTCATTAAATTCTTGTATAGGAGCCCATGTTGGATACCTTTCCTTGCTGGGAATTGAAGTTAAGAGACTGTAAGGTTCTTCAGGTTCCCATTTTGTATCATGAGAATACTGTTGCCATTGCATTACGGGTTTTTCATCTTTAAAAAAAAAACGAAAGTAGTGTGGATTGGTATGACCTGTTAATGCATCACCACCCGTTTGTATGAAAGGTAGAATGAAGCTCTTCCAATCATACATTCTTTCGAGCCTCTCACATACTGTACTTTCCTTACGACCACCAACTTGACTGCTACATCTTCTTACCAAGTCATCTATTGTCTCCACATCCTTGCATTGAAGCTCCCTTGAGACTGTGCTAAAAACCTGATCGATATCCTCATGTGTATGCCCAACATACAAAAATCCACATTCGACCTCATTGAAGATTCGATGAGCAACTAGCATGGAGCAGAATGCAAACATGAGTACATTATTATTTTCTTGCCAGTAATTATCAGCTTGTATTCTCAAAGTCGGTGGCAGGTGACCTTTTTCTGCATGTACATTGCAAATTGCCTTCATAATAGATGTTACAACTTGATTGCTATCATGTAGATGCAAGGAATCAATCCATATATCTGCAAAGAACTTAATTCCTGTTGGAAAGCTGAAAGGAAAGCAAAGAGTGGACACAAACTCAGAATACTTGCATTACTTGGTTGTAGAATGAAGAAGAGTGAGGTCCTTAAGTAGGCACCTCATACATGCTCACTGACATCACTGATGACCTCAGAGCTCCACAATCATCTCCTCAATCTGCTCCTAGATTCTCTCAATCATCCTATGTGGCTCTCCACCACCTAACTGTGCTTGTGGGCACCTAACTGCGCCTCTAGCACTCACACATAGAAACATAAGGTGTGCCTGAGGCATACACCTTGAGATATCCCAACAAACCCCCCCTCAAGGAAATGCCTCAGGCTATGTCGAGGATACATCTAGTCTCATAGTTTCTCATGCCATCTCATGGTGGTCAAGGATAAATCTATGGCTAGGTTCTCATGCTAGCAAGGGTTTCCTTGGGTGTAAGGTAAACAAAGAGGGATACAGAAAGACCTTCCAATGGTTATCTCCCCTGCATGTACATGCACACAATGTCTGCAGGAGGTACCATGGAATAAAACATACACATGGCCTACATCATAAGGTGACCAGAGGTGTTTACAAAACACACAAAACACAATAGTTTATTTTCATTCATTTTGGAGGACTATCCAGGCTGAGTACCTTGACATAAAAAGAGAGATCTGGAGCATACATAGAGATGTGTTTAAAATGCATAATCTTCAAAGGATGCCTCATCTTGTGGTAACTGTAAGTAGATTTGCATTTTCTGTCTTTGCTTTGGCTCTGCAAAACTTCTCATTATGGTTGTTCTTGCCACAGTGCTTGCATGGATTAACTTTGAAACAGTCCTTTGAAAGGTGATTTGTCTTTCCACAGTGATTGCAAGGAGTATACTTGCCCTTCTGGACTTTTACAGCATAAGCAGTGTCATTGCCTTTCCTGAGCTCCATATGCCTTTCTTCTTCTTGGAGAGCAGAGATAATGCCTTCAAGGTTAGGATTGGGAAGATTCTTCAAAGTGCTAACAATGTGATCAAATCCTTCAGGCATACTCTTGAGTAACACTGCCATAGCATCATCAGGAGTGATAGGAGAGTTGATAGAAGCTAATTGAGTCATAAGACTCCGCATATAGTTGACATGAGCTGCTAAAGTAGTACCACTTGCCATCTTTAATTCAAAGAAAGAGATTTTAAGTGATAGTTTAGAGATGTGAGAGCTTGCACCAAAAATCATGTCTAGCTTCTGCCAAGCTTCTGAAGGAGACTCTAAGTCAGAGATATGGTGTATATAATCATCACCTAGAGCAAGAGCAATTATACCATATGCTTTTTCTTCTCTAGCTGGATCCCTTGCCAGTCGTGTCGGTGTTGAGGATTCTCCAGCATTGGAGGCTGTAGAAGAAGCGGTAGGAGTAGGTTTGACAAGTCCCCATAAGTTCTCCCTCATCAATGCAAATTTCACCTTCATTTGCCATGTATGGAAGCCCTTTCCATTGAACTTCTCAAGATTAAATATGGTAGCCATGAGAGGGTCTAACCCAGATATTGGGCAGTGTCTATCTCTCTTACAAGGCAAAAATAACTGAAAGACTTCCAAAATATGAGCACTTGATGTAGCAAAGAGTAGTGACCAGATTTCAAACAATGATGCTTCTTCTTACATGCTTCATAGAAGTGGGTAAAATAAACACTTTCCAATCAAAACCAGATCTAGCAAGTGAAAACAAAACTGAAACAACACTTGTACTGAAGTTATTGAAAACTTCAAAAGACCAGAAATGCTAGAGTAGCATTTTATGTAGCATCATCTTCAAAAGCTTGTCAAAAACTGTCAAAACTAGAGAGTTGAACTTGGAGGGCATATAGCTCACTCTTCAAAGCAAAAGAAAGGGGGTTTTCTAAGGAAAAAGAAAGCTGGTATACCACAGTAGATCCTCTGGGAAGAAGAGGTGAAAAAACGCGTCAGGTCGCCTTCTCTTCCTTCAACAAAGTCAACTGGTTTTTCTTTGTTTTCTCCTTCAATATGCAGCCATTGCTGCTCAGATTTCAGCACAAGGTAGCCCAAGGTATGGAGAAGCTTGTCCTGAAAGGAATTAGAGAAAGAAGGAGCAGGCGTAGAGAAAACGTAGCAAGAAAAATCGATGAAAATCGTACAATGGCGACCAGCAGAGGTGGAGATACTTCAATTCCTTGTAGCCAGAAATTTGCCCCAACAAGGTGGATCTCCAGCTGGAAGGGCGTGGGAAATGGTTGAGAACCGAAGGAGAACAGGCTTAAGCAAATTTTGGGAAGAAGAGGGAGAGTTGGTGAAGAAGAAGAAGAGGAAGAAGATGATGATGTGGCAGAAATGGGCTCAAGGAGGATCAAATGGCTCTGATACCATGTTGGAAAGCTAAAAGGAAAGCAAAGAGTGGACAAAAACTCAGAATACTTGCATTACTTGGTTGTAGAATGAAGAAGAGTGAGGTCCTTAAGTAGGCACCTCATACATGCTCACTGACATCACTGATGACCTCAGAGCTCCACAATCATCTCCTCAATCTGCTCCTAGATTCTCTCAATCATCCTATGTGGCTCTCCACCACCTAACTGTGCTTGTGGGCACCTAACTGTGCCTCTAGCACTCACACATAGAAACATAAGGTGTGCCTGAGGCATACACCTTGAGATATCCCAACAATTCCATGCACTAACACTCCACATAGATGTGTCTTTAGAAAGTGCTTTCCTTGTAATTTAGGTGGAGTGGCAACAAAACGAGGCAATGTTGTTGTATTCTGATCCATGCCATCTACAATAAGGCACATGTAGTCATCAGGATGCGAAATAGCTTGCTCCTTCCAAAATGCATATTTTTGTCTGGAATGTCGAATAAGGTCATGATGAGATTTTTGGTTTTTTTTGTATAATTCCCTTTGATTTGGACATGTTGCACTCTCAATCGCTCGCTTTAAATCATCACAGACATTGCACTTTGACATTTTTTGCCTCCTTGGGATTTTAACATATCCAAAGTTCTTCTTCCAAAGAGTATACAAAGTATGAGAAGAAGCTACGGCATCCCCTCTTTGCCTTTGCTTTTCTACAATAGAGTTAAATACTTCGAGCTTTGTCAAGCCCATTGGAAGGTGCATTTCAGTGATCGCGTCACCGTTAGGGAGTTTGGTAGATATATGGGGTTGAGGCAAAGCATTTTCATGTATGAAGTCTTGCAAAATTGATGCTGCCCTGACAGTTGAGATTCTTGATTTGGACCTTCCTCTATCACCGTGAATGTTAAATTTGTTGCCGCCCTTTGCCTTGGTGACTAAATCCCAATATGTACCATGGGATAATCCAGTAATATTGCGATATGCCTTATTGCAAATCCTTTTTCCATTTACGAGAGGTTTTACCTTTTGTCTTGAACTTAGCCTTTTATTGCCATTCTGAAGAAAGCAAGAGAGACTTGTGAAAAGGTATTCATTTCTTTCGCTTCCCCTTCTTTGCCACACGTGTCCTCTACATTCCCTGATGTCTGCAAGATCAATGAAGCGCATACATCTTCGCTTGCAACATAGATATCCCAATGCATTTAACATGTTCTCCTCCTTCATTACTCTCTTCCTCTTTGGTTGCTTTTGTGGATCTGCCTGGATTCTCTTTCTCTTCATGCATATGTATGACCGTTTTCGTTGCTCGTGCACATTGTTATCTGTATTTATGCACTTCCTCTCCTCACATTTGTTTGTAACCAAGCATCCATGATTGGTTGTTGCATCCTTGTTCATATCACAATCAAAGTTAAATACTGAATAATCCTCTGTTGATCTCATCCTCGTTTTTAACATACTCTTAGGACCATTCAATGAATTCAATATTCTACGAGAGTATTGAGAACCTTGAAACTCTTCCACTCCTGAGAGAACATCACTCATTGGGACATCTTGCATGGCTTTCACAAATCCACAACCTTGATTGACACCAGGTTTGTTAATATGCATGAACTCATCCACACTTGACAAGACATCGCTATTGAAACCTTTGCCCTTCTCACTGTGCAAGAATTCATCCACCCCAGATAAGGCTTCGCTTCTAAAATCATTTTGTTTCTTGGAACCAATGAACTCATCCACTCCAGATAAGATGTCAATTCTATAATTGAGTATATTGAAATCATCCACATTTAAAGTGATAGAGCCTGGCACATGGGCACGCTTTTTAGGTCCTTTGATATTGTAGTATACGTTGTCTTTATCATTGAAAACCACGTGCCTCTTTCTCATGTTTAAAAATTGCATGCTCCATCTCATATTCTTGCCTACCTCATAGTAGGGATCACATAAGGATGTTATGTTATCAACCATACCATCATTAGTGACTTTTAGAATCCTCATCTGCGCAAATGACCATTGCTCCACTTGTTCAAATCCCAATACTTCACCTTCTGCTACAATCTTATTTGCAAATGATCTCATTTGTAAAATGTCCCCTATAGTAAAATCCAAGGTGGTGCACTTTGTATTCTTGATAATGTCTGTTGCATAAGTCTCATCTTTGTCCCATGCTATAAATGATTTGTTGGATGTATTGTAGGGCATAACATCTCCAAGTGTTTCCATATCTCCACATTTATACTTTAGCTCAACATGTGCGCTAAGAATCTTTGATACAGTAACTGCCACCTTATCTTCGCCAAGTCTTCGAAAGTGGCAAAGTGAATTGGGATCACTATCATGGATTGTAGCAAATGCAACTACTTCTCTTTTGCTACATAAAATCACATCCATCCCTGGAACAAAATCTATAGCCATCTCGTTTGTGAGAGTCCTTCGCAAGCAAGCTGCTGCAGTGGCAACAATTACATAAATATTAGTCTCTTTTTAATAATCTACTTATTTATTATAATTTTTAATTAGTACTTAATTTATTAGTGGGAGAAGTTATCCGATCAAGTACTCATCAGATGGACATGCCAAGTTATCCTTTGCATGGTCAATCAAGCATTAAATACTATTTTTGCTCTAGTGTCATGCACATCCGTAAAAAAACATGAGCCTACTAGGTACGTTATCCAATCAAGCACTAATGGGATGCGGGTGCCACTTTGCATGTAAGTCAATTCCACCTAGTTGAGGTTTACAAAAAGTGTTGTGCCCATCGGATATGCTTTGCATGGTCCATCGAGCATTAAATACTATTTTTGCTCCTGTCATGCACATTCGTAAAAAAAACACGCTGCTAGGTGTGTTATCCGATCAAGTACTTATGCGATGGGAATGCCACTTTGCATGTAAGTCAATTCCACCTAGTTGAAGGTGTGTGCAAAGTATTGTTCCCATCCAATATGCTTTGCATTGTCGATCAAGCATAACACACTGTTTCTGCCTTACTGTCATGCACAACCATATAAAAACACGGCCATAGGTGTGTTATTCAAATAAGTACTTATCAGATGGGGGCTCCACTTTGCACGCAAGTCCGTTTTAACTATGTTGAGGTGCGTGCAAAGTATTGTCACCATCGGATATGATTTGCATGGTCAATCACGCATTATACACCATTTTTTCCCTAATGATATGCACATTCGCACAAAAACACGCCATTAGGTGTGTTATCTGACCAAGTACTTATCGGATGGGTGTGCCTCATTGAGAACATTTCAATACCACCTAGGTTGAGGCATACAAAAAGTTTTGTGCCCATTGGATATCCTTTGCATGGTCAATCGAGCATTAAATACTATTTTTACTCTAGTGTCATGCACATCCGTCAAAAAACACGCTGCTAGGTATGTTATATGATCAAGCACTTATGGGATGGGCGTGCCACTTTGCATGTAAGTTGATTCTCCCTAGTTGAAGTTGTGTGCAAAGTATTGTGCCCATCGGATATGCTTTGCATTGTCGATCAAGCATAAAACACCATTTTTGTCTTAGTGTCGTCAAAAAACGCAGTCCTAGATGTGTTATTCAAACTAGTACTTATCGGATGGGGGCTCCAGTTTGTACGCAAGTCTGTTTCAACTAGGTTGAGGTGTGTGCAAAGTATTGTCACCATCGGATATGATTTGCATGGTCGATCACGCATTATACACCGTTTTTTCCCTAGTGGTATGCACATCCGCAAAAAAACATGCCCTTAGGTATGTTATCTGACCAAGTACTTATCGGATGGGTGTACCTCTTTGACAACATTTTAATACCACCTAGGTTGAGGTATAAGAAAAGTATTATGCCCATCAGATATGCTTTGCATGGTCGACCGAGCATTAAATACCATTTTTGCCTTAGTGCCATGCACATTCGTAAAAAAACACGCTGCTAGGTGTGTTATCCGATCAAGAACTTATGCGATGGGAATGCCACTTTGCATGTAAGTCAATTAAACCTAGTTGAAGGTGTGTGCAAAGTATCGTGCCCATCCGATATGCTTTGCATGGTTGATCGAGCATTAAATACCATTTTTGCCTTAGTGCCATGCACATCCGTAAAAAAACACGCTGCTAGGTGTGTTATCTGATCAAGCACTTATGCGATGGGCGTGCCACTTTGCATGTAAGTCAATTACACCTATTTGAAGGTGTGTGCAAATTATTGTGTTCATTGGATATGCTTTGCATTGTCGATCAAGCATAATACACCGTTTCTGCCTTAGTGTCATGCACAACCATATAAAAACACGGCCATAGGTGTGTTATTCAAATAAGTACTTATCAGATGGGGGATCCACTTTGCACGCAAGTTTGTTTCAACTACGTTGAGATGCATGCAACGTATTGTCACCATCGGATATGATTTGCATGGTCGATCACGCATTATACACCATTTTTTTCCTAATGATATGCACATCATTAAAAAAACACGCCATTAGGTGTGTTATTTGACCAAGTACTTATCGGATGGGTGTGCCTCATTGAGAACATTTCAATACCACCTAGGTTGAGGTGTACAAAAAGTTTTGTGCCCATCGGATATCATTTGCATGGTCGATCGAGCATTAAATACTTTTTTTACTCTAGTGTCATGCACATCCGTCAAAAAACACACTGCTAGGTATGTTATCCGATCAAGCACTTATGGGATGGGCGTGCCACTTTGCATGTAAGTCTATTCCACAAGGTTGAAGGTGTGTGCAAAGTATTGTGCCCATCGGATATGCTTTGCATGGTCGATCGAGTATTAAATACCATTTTTGCCTTAGTGCCATGCACATCCGTAAAAAAACACACTGCTAGGTGTGTTATCTAAACAAGCACTTATGCGATGGGCGTGCCACTTTTCATGTAAGTCAATTACACCTAGTTGAAGGTGTGTGCAAAGTATTGTGCCCATCAGATATGCTTTGCATTGTCGATCAAGCATAACACACCGTTTTTGCCTTAGTGTCATGCACAACCATATAAAAACACAGCCATAGGTGTGTTATTCAAATAAGTACTTATCAGATGGGGGCTCCACTTTGCACGCAAGTCCGTTTTAACTACATTGAGGTGCGTGCAAATTATTGTCACCATCGGATATGATTTGCATGGTCGATCACTTATACACCATTTTTTTCCTAATGATATGCACATCCGCAAAAAAACACGCCATTAGGTGTGTTATCTGACCAAGTACTTATCGAATGGGTGTGCCTCATTGAGAACATTTCAATACCACCTAGGTTAAGGTGTACGAAAAGTTTTGTGCCCATCGAATATGCTTTGCATGGTCGATCGAGCATTAAATACTATTTTTGCTCTAGTGTCATGCACATGCGTCAAAAAACACGCTGCCTTGTCGATCAAGCATAACACACCGTTTCTGCATTAGTGTCATGCACAACCATATAAAAACACGGCCATAGGTGTGTTATTCAAATAAGTACTTATCATATGGGGGCTCCACTTTGCACGCAAGTCTGTTTTAACTACTTTGAGGTGCATGCAAAGTATTGTCACCATCGGATATGATTTGCATGGTCGATTACGCATTATACACCATTTTTTCCCTAAATTTGATATGCACATTCGCAAAAAAACACGCCATTAGGTGTGTTATCTGACCAAGTACTTATCGGATGGGTGTGCCTCATTGAGAACATTTCAATACTACCTAGGTTGAGGTATAGGAAAATTATTATGCCCATCGGAAAATTATTATGCCCATCGGATATGCTTTGCATGGTCGATCGAGCATTAAATACCATTTTTGCCTTAGTGCCATGCACATCCGTAAAAAAACACACTGCTAGGTGTGTTATCCGATCAAGCACTTATGCGATGGGAATGCCACTTTGCATGTAAGTCAATTCCACCTAGTTGAAGGTGTGTGCAAAGTATCGTGCCCATCGGATATGCTTTGCATTGTCGATCAAGCATAACACACCGTTTCTGCCTTAGTGTCATGCACAACCATATAAAAACACGGCCATAGGTGTGTTATTCAAATAAGTACTTATCATATGGGGGCTCCACTTTGCACGCAAGTCTGTTTTAACTACTTTGAGGTGCATGCAAAGTATTGTCACCATCGGATATGATTTGCATGGTCGATTATGCATTATACACCATTTTTTCCCTAATGATATGCACATTCGCAAAAAAACACGCCATTAGGTGTGTTATCTGACCAAGTACTTATCGGATGGGTGTGCCTCATTGAGAACATTTCAATACTACCTAGGTTGAGGTATAGGAAAATTATTATGCCCATCGGAAAATTATTATGCCCATCGGATATGCTTTGCATGGTCGATCGAGCATTAAATACCATTTTTGCCTTAGTGCCATGCACATCCGTAAAAAAACACGCTGCTAGGTATGTTATCCGATCAAGCACTTATGGGATGGGCGTGCCACTTTGCATGTAAGTTGATTCTACCTAGTTGAAGGTGTGTGCAAAGTATTGTGCCCATCGGATATGCTTTGCATTGTCGATCAAGCATAAAACACCGTTTTTGTCTTAGTGTCATGCACATTCGTAAAAAAACGCAGTCCTAGATGTGTTATTCAAATTAGTACTTATCGGATGGGGACTCTAGTTTGCACGCAAGTCCGTTTCAACTAGGTTGAGGTGTGTGCAAAGTATTGTCACCTTCGGATATGATTTGCATGGTCGATCAAGCATAACACACCATTTTTGCCTTAGTGTCATGCACAACCATATAAAAACACGGCCATAGGTGTGTTATTCAAATAAGTACTTATCAGATGGGGGCTCCACTTTGCTTGCAAGTCCGTTTTAACTACATTGAGGTGCGTGCAAAGTATTGTCACCATCGGATATGATTTGCATGGTCGATCACGCATTATACACCGTTTTTTCCCTAGTGGTATGCACATCCGCAAAAAAACACGCCCTTGGGTATGTTATCTGACCAAGTACTTATCGGATGGGTGTGCCTCTTTGACAACATTTTAATACCAACTAGGTTGAGGTATAGGAAAAGTATTATGCCCATCGGATATGCTTTGCATGGTCGATCGAGCATTAAATACCATTTTTGCCTTAGTGCCATGCACATCTGTAAAAAAACACGCTGCTAGGTGTGTTATCCGATCAAGCACTTATGCGATGGGAATGCCACTTTGCATGTAAGTCAATTCCACCTAGTTGAAGGTGTGTGCAAAGTATCGTGCCCATCGGATATGCTTTGCATGGTCGATCGAGCATTAAATTCCATTTTTGCCTTAGTGCCATGCACATCCGTAAAAAAACACGCTGCTAGGTGTGTTATCTGATCAAGCACTTATGCGATGGGCGTGCCACTTTGCATGTAAGTCAATTCCACCTAGTTGAAGGTGTGTGCAAAGTATCGTGCCCATCGGATATGCTTTGCATTGTCGATCAAGCATAACACACTGTTTTTGCCTTAGTGTCATGCACAACCATATAAAAACATGGCCATAGGTGTGTTATTCAAATAAATACTTATCAGATGGGGGCTCCACTTTGCACGCAAGTCCGTTTTAACTACGTTGAGTGTACAAAGTTTTGTGCCCATTGGAGAAATGTAGATGCCATAATATTTGAAAATTCTCGGTATATGTATATGTGTGTGTGTGTGGCAAACAATTTTGACACAAAGTAAACACCTAGTGCACAAATTATGCACTTCATACCTTGAGTAAATAAGCTTGTTGATGAGGATAAATATGCCCTTGAATAAAAGCACAGTTGTTGTATGACCACAATAGGATCGCTTTGACACCTGTGATTTTGCCCATATGTAAGTTTACAAATAGTATAAAAAATCATGTAATAATATATTAATAGTTTGCAAATGTGTATAGCAAGTGAGTAATGGGAAGTGGAAGTGGGAATGAGGAGGGAGGAGTGGAATAGGATAGGGAAGTAATAAGGGTGTATGATAATAAGTATACAAAATAGTATAATAATATATTAATAGTTTTTAAATGGCAAGTGAGTAATGGGAAGTGGAAGTGAGAGTGGGGAGGGAAGAATGGAATGGGAGAGGGGAAGGTAATAGGGGAGTAGGCTAATAAGGGAGTGAAATGAGTGAGGGAGTTAATAGGGGATGAAAAAGAGGAGGGTGAGATGGGGAAATATGGGATTTTGGGAAATGGGAGGAGTATGGGACGTGGTGGAAATGTGGGATGGGAGTGGTGGCAATGGGGAGGAAGAAGAAATGGATGGATGGGAGGAGGGCTAATGGATGAGGGATGGGGTTTCAATAGGAGAGGGGGAGTAATGGGAGCCAATGGGAGAGGAGATAAATGAAAAGCCAATAGGAGAGAGGGGAGGAATGGAAAGCCAATAGGAGAGGAGGAGGAAAACCTAATTTTTCTTATATATAGTCTTCCTTCTTCATTCATTCTCCCCTCATTTCATTCACTGAAGCAAGAGAGGAAGGAAGCAAGGACGATCAAGAGAGCAAGGAAGGAAGAGCAAGAAAGCAAGAAAGAGCAAACTTACAAACTTTTTCCAGGTACTTGCAAACTTTTTTTTTTTAGTTTCTTTTTTAAAATTTGAAGAGAGAGGAACTAGAGAGAGAAAGATTTAGGGGAGTAGAAGAAGAGGATGGAGGGAAGGGAGGAGGAAGGGAGGGGAGAAAGGAGGCTGGCGGCAGCAGCTGCTAGCTCGGAGCGAAGAGGGAGGTGGGTGGGAGGGAAGGGGGTGGGAGGGGAGGCTGGCGCGGCGGGTGGGAGGGAGAGCTGGGAGGGAAGTGGGTGGGAGAGGGGGCTGGCGGCCGCGCCGCCAGAGCGGGGAGGGGGTTGGGTGGGAGGGGTGAGAGGAGTAGGAGGAGCGAAGGGGGTGGGAGGGGGGCTGGCGGCCGCGGCCGCCAGCTCGGGGGTGGGGAGGGGGTTGGGTGGGAGCGGCTGAGAGGGGGGGCGGGGAGGGCGGCTGAGGGGGGGGGGAGCGGCGGGGAGGGGGTTGGGTGGGAGCGGTTGAGAGGGGGGGCGGGGAGCGGCTGAGGGGGGGACGGGGAGCGGCTGAGGGGGGGGGCTGGCAGCCGCGGCCGCCAGCCCGGGGGAAGGGGGGGTGTGGGGAAGAGGGAGGGGGAGAGCTGGGGTAGCGAAGGGGGGGGAGGGTGAAGAGGGGGGGGGCTGGCGGCCGCGGCCGCCAGCCCGGGGGGGGGGGCTCGGGGGCGGGGAGCGGGTTGGGTGGGAGCGGCCGAGAGGGGGGGTGGGGAGGGCGGCTGAGGGGGGGGGAGCGGCTAAGAGGGGGCAGCTGAGAGGGGGGGCGGGGAGCGACTGAGGGGGGGGGTTGGCGGCCGCGGCCGCCAGCCCGGGGAGGGGTTGCGAAGGGGGGGGGAGGGTGAAGAGGGGGGGGGTTGGCGAGTAGCAAAGGGGGGGGAGGGTGAAGAGGGGGGGGGCTGGCGGCCGCAGCCACCAGCCCGGGGAGGGGTTGGATGGGAGGAAAGGGGGTGAGAGGAGGGGGGGGGCTGGCGGCCGCGGCCGCCAGCCCGGGGCAAGGGGGGGTGGGAAAGAGTGAAGGAGGGGGGGGGTTGAGAGGGGGGGGGCTGGCGGCTGCGACCGCCAGCCCGGGTGAAGGGGGGGTGTGGGGAAGAGGGAGGGGGAGGGCTGGGGGGTCGCGAAGGGGGGGAGTGTGAAGAGGTGGGGGGGGGGCTGGCGGCCGCGGCCGCCAGCCCAGGGAGGGGTTGGGTGGGAGGAAAGGGGGTGAGAGGAGGGGAGGGGCTGGCGGGGCTGGGGGGTAGCGAAGGGGGGGGAGGGTGAAGAGGGGGGGGGGCTGGCGGCCGCGGGGGAGGGTGAAGAGGGGGGGGGCTAGCGGCCGTGGCCGCCAGCCCGGGGAGGGGTTGGGTGGGAGGAAAGGGGGTGAGAGGAGGGGGGGGCTGGTGGCCACGGCCGCCAGCCTGGGGAGGGGGTTGGGTGGGAGGAAAGGGGGTGGGAGGGACTGAGAGGGGGGGGGAGGGCTGGCGGCCACAGCTGCCAGCTCGGGGGCGGGGAGGGGGGTGGGTGGGGGGTGGTGGGAGGGGTTGAGAAGGGAGGGGGGGGGGCTGGTGGCCGCGGCTGCCAGCCCAAGTGAAGGGGGGTGTGGGGAAGAGGGA
The DNA here is from genome assembly GCF_047967505.1 of Dipteris shenzhenensis. Lineage (NCBI taxonomy): Eukaryota > Viridiplantae > Streptophyta > Polypodiopsida > Gleicheniales > Dipteridaceae > Dipteris > Dipteris shenzhenensis. The sequence continues at coordinate 9,252,806 of NC_141598.1, forward strand.
GGGGGAGGGCTGGGGGGTCGCGAAGGGGGGGAGTGTGAAGAGGGGGAGGGGGCTGGCGGCCGCAGCTGCCAGCCCGAGGAGGGGGTTGGGTGGGAGGAAAGGGGGTGGGAGGGGCTGGGGTCACGAAGGGGGGGGTGGGGAAGGGGGAGCGCTGAGAGGGGGAGGGGGTTGGCGACCACAGCCGCCAGCCCGGGGAGGGGGGAGGGGGTGGGAGAGGGGGTGGGAGAGGGGGTGAGAGGAGGGGAGGGGGCTGGCGGCCGCGGCCACCAGCCTGGGGAAGGGTGGGTGGGAAAGGGGGGAGGGGGGGGACGGTCACCAAGGAGGGGGGGAGGGTTGAGAGGAGGGGGGGGCTGGCGGCTGCAGCCACCAGCCTGGGGGAAAGGGAGGGAGGGTTGGGGGGGTCGCCAAGGAGGGGGGGGAGGGTTGAGAGGGGGGCAAAGGGGTGGGAGGGGTTGAGGGGGGGCGGTAAACGGCCGCGGCAGCCAGCCCGGGGAAGGGAGAGTGGGAAAGAGGGTGGGAGGGTTGGGGGGGTCACGAAGGGGGGTGGGGAAAAGGGGGGAAGGTTAAAAGGGGATAGGGGGAAAAAGGGGTAGGGGAGGAAGGGGTTAGGTGATGGGAGAGGGGGAAGAGTAGCAGGAGGGGAGGGGGAGGGGGAGGGGGATTTTGGGGAAGGAGGGAGGGGTCGAGGGAGGAGTTTTGGCGGCGGAGGGAGGAGAGGGCTGGGTCGAGGGATGGATGGAGGGAGGGAGGGAGAGGAGAGGAAGGAGAGAGAGGAGAGAGAGAGAGGGAGAGGAGAGGAGGGAGCAGAAGGAGAGAGATGGGAGAGGAGGATTTGACTTACTATCACGAGCAAGAACGACAAATAAGATTTGACTTACGAGAAGAATGAAAAGGACTTACGAGAAGAATGAAAAGGACTTACGAGAATGAAAAGGACTTACGAGAATCGAGAAGAATGTTGAAGAAAGTATCAAGAAGAATGTTGAACACAAATTTGAATTCAAAAGGAACGTATGAGAAGAAAGTATAGAAGAAAGTATAAGAAGAATGTTGAACACAAATTTGAATTCAAATTTATAATGAATTCAAATTTCCCTCTCTTTTTTGAAAATTCAAATTCATGCGTAGGAGGAGTGGGCTAGTTTTAACTCTCTCCTCATTTCATTGAAGCAACCAAGAGCGGAAGAGAAAGGATAAGCGGAGCCTTACTTTTTTCAGTTTTACCAGGTACTTGCATTCTTTTTTATTCGTCTTGTAATTCTTTTTCTTTACTTACAATTCTTTTCAATTAGTTTCTTGTTAAGGTTTTTGAGTTCTATTTCTTAAAATTCATATTGTAATTCTTTTTCTTTACTTATAATTCTTTTTCAATTAGTTTATTCTTAAAGTTTTTGAGGAGGGTGGTCTTTTAGAAGGCATTACAATTCTTTTTAAATTAGTTTCTTATTTGAGTTTTTGAGTTCTATTTTAATTAGTTTTTTATTTATATTTGAGTTTGTAAATTTGAGAAATGAGAGAATAGGGAGGGAGGGAAAGAGAGAAATTAAGAGAGAGAAGAGGGGCTCCTTAAATGAGAGAGGAGAGGGAGAGAGGGAGAGAGAGAGAGAGATTCACACAGAGAAGAGGGGCTCCTTAAATGAGAGAGAAGAGTAGGGAGGGAAAGAAAGAGAGAGGAGAGAGGGGGAGAGAGATTAAGAGAGAGAAGCGGGTAAAGAGAGAGGAGAGAGGGGGAGAGAGATTAAGAGAGAGAAGCGGGTCTCTTGGGGGCCGTGCTTGCTTGAGGGAGGGAGAGAGTAGGGAGAGAGAGGGAGAGAGAGAGAAAGAGAGAGAGGGAGAGAGAGAAAGAGAGAGAGAGGGAAAGAGAGAAGGGAGAGAGAGAGAGAGAGAGAGAGATGTTTATCAGAATGAAACGTGGCGAGAGGAGAGAGGAAAAGAGAGAGAGAGAGAGAAGAGAAGAGGGAGACTTAGGGAGAGAGAGAGAGAGAGAGAGAGAGAGAAAGAGAGAGAGGGAGAGAGAGGGAGAGAGAGAGAGGAATGAAACTTCTGTGCTAGAGGGAGGGAGAGGGAGAGAGAGAATAAGTGGGATGAGGATAGAGAGAAAAATACTTAAGAGTTGTCAAAGAGAGAGAGAGAGAGAGATTAAGAGAGAGAATGAGGTGTCTTGACTATGGCTACAAAGAGATTTAGGAGGAGAGAGAGAGAGAGAGAGAGAGAGAGAGAGAGAAAGTAAAGAGAGTTTTATATATTTACATCTTTTATATTATATTTTTAAATGAGAGAGAAGAGTAGGGAGGGAAAGAAAGAAAGAGGAGAGAGGGGGAGAGAGATTAAGAGAGAGAAGCGGGTCTCTTGGGGACCGTGGCTGCTTGAGGGAGGGAGAGAGTAGGGAGAGAGAGGGAGAGAGAGAGAAAGAGAGAGAGGGAGAGAGAGAAAGAGGGAGAGAGGGAAAGAGAGAGAGGGAGAGAGAGAGAGAGGGAGGGAGAGAGAGAGAGAGAGAGAGATGTTTATCAGAATGAAACGTGGGGAGAGGAGAGAGGAAAAGAGAGAGAGAGAGAGAAGAGAAGAGGGAGACTTAGGGAGAGAGAAAGAGAGAGAGAGAGAGAAAGAGAAAGAGAGAGAGGGAGAGAGAGGGAGAGAGAGAGAGGAATGAAACTTCTCTGCTAGAGGGAGGGAGAGGGAGAGAGAGAATAAGTGGGATGAGGATAGAGAGAAAAATACTTAAGAGTTATAGAGAGAGAGAGAGAGAGAGATTAAGAGAGAGAATGAGGTGTCTTGACTATGGCTACAAAGAGATTTAGGAGTCGAGAGAGAGAGAGAGAGAGAAAGTAAAGAGAGTTTTATATATTTACATCTTTTATATTATACTTTTAAAAAATTATAAAAGAGTGAATTTATGGTTTGTTTTGAAGGTGAGATAATATTTTTATATATATTCATCTTTTAAATTGAAAAGTGTTAACTTTTCTTTAGATACTTGTTCTTCATTTATATCACATGCAGGTTTAGCCTCTACATCACAACCCCTTCTTTTGCATATTTAAGCCTCTTAAACCCCAGCACATTAAAATGAACACAGAAAAAGAAATTATTTATTGCTTTTCTTCGCTTTGACGGTTGGTTTAGCATAGTTTAGCATAGATTAGATTGCCTTAGAGGAGAGACAATTCTCCAAGTTGCCAATCGAAGCCATGCTCAAATTTTTCTAACTAGTTCCTAATCGTTGTCAGTCCCTTCGCTCACATGCGGTTTAACACTCATAACATGCTATTAAATAAGACCTTTTACCATTTACCAAGAAGTTTATCAGTGGGCAGATTGCATGAGTAGATATCTATCAGTGGACAGATTACATGTCATGGGACATATTGGAGCTTGATGATTATTGGTTATTTTTATTGCATTTGTATAAATATTTAAGCTCATTTATTGTCATAAAAATCCTTGTAAAGCCTTTTATGCTATTTTTTACATTTATTGTCATATGAAGCGCCTTGTAATAAACCCGACCATCCCGACCATTCACTAATTAACGAGTATCAGTGGGATGCATAAGTGGATATCATGTGGGCTGCATAAGTGGATATCAGTGGAACAGTTTTTAGTGGATAGATTGCATCAGTTGGATATTAGTGCACAGATATCAATGGATGGACAGATTACATGAATCTTCACGAAGATTGAAGCTTTATCACTAGACGACGACATTTTATATTACTTGTAAAGCTTTATTGGCTAATTCTTTTACATTTGTACAAATATTTAAGCCTTGTAAAGCCTTTTAGGCTATTTCCCACATTTATTGCCATATGAAGCCTTGTAAAGCCTTTTGGGCTATTTCCCACAATTTTTGTATCAAGGGTTGTATATTGTACTTTACTTGTATGTATCTAAATTCTTCATTATCTTTTCTTGTAGGATTATGGAGCAATCAGCTAATGTGATGGCTATGCTAAATGACTCTGAGATCAGAGAATGGGTTTCTGATGTCACTTTGAATTTCAAAGGAAAGGAATATAGCCCCAATGGCTTTGGTAGGTGGACTCGATATCACATGGGTAGAAGAGCTTGGTTTCTTCATCAAAAGGAAAAGAGACTCTTTCTACTTATGTCAAAAAGGGAGTTTAATGGTGTTGAAGATCCATGGGATGCTACTTTCTTCAAAAAAGATATGACTTCAAGCCTTGTAGTAGGCATAATAATTCAGCGAAAAGACACCTTTGTGGATATTTTAACAAAGAGTTCAGATCCTGAAGTTGGCGGTATGCATTTTATTATGTCAAGGAGAGACGCAAAGACCTTTGTGATGCCTCCTCCTCAACCATCAAAGTTTCCAGAGCTGCAAAGGGCATTGGAGACTCTTTCATATACTTGGGAGCAATTTCCTAGTGTGGTGGCAAAAAGGATGCATGCAAAGATAATGTTTGAATACTTTCAGGATGCAGAATATGCTCCCCATATGCAAGAATCATCACATGAAGGAGATCAAAAAGCTTAGACTTCAATGCAGGGACAAGAAGAACAGGCACACTGTCACAAACCTGTAGAACATGAGCGCAAACTTCTAGAGCCAAAAATGGTGGATGTAACTAAGGATGATGAAAAACAAGCCTTGAGTGCACGGGAATTAGCAAAAATTGAAGAAGATCAAGGTCGATCCACTGCAGTTATGCTAGAAGCTCTTGCTAGCAAACCATGACGTGAAATGCAAAAGGCTAGTACTGCAAGAGCCACGGTTCCAATCAGTAAGAAAAGACATCGTCCCATTGTAGAGAAAGATAATGTGGATGAAAAGTGGTCAAAAAAAGAGAAAGATGAAGAAGACTCAGAATCCGAAGCTGAAGATGATCAGGATGAACTCACATCAATCAAAAATCTTAATCTGCGTCTTAATGAAGCAGTTACAGATGATGATGTGGGATATATCTGGGGTCAAAGGACGTGGTTTGTGAATGCCAAAGATGTGGAAGCTGCAGCTCTGTTTACTAATAGCCGAAGCCTTGATATATCCTATGCAATGCAAATATACGAGGCTTTGAGAGATGGTAAGAAACCTGTGGCAAGCAATGTGGTCTTCGGCCCAATAATGTTTTGTCCAACCAAAAATAGTTTTCTGGATCAAATAACATTTATAGGGCCTACACATTTCGAGGAGATCTTCAGTCAATTCTTTAAAAACACTCTAAAAAATATTCCACATGAACAAGGCGAAGAGGCACAAGGAGAGAATATGCTAAAGGAAGTCAAGAAGGAATTTCTCCTTCATTGCAGATTCCAGCCATTGATGGTCAACATTGGGCTTATGCTTGTAATCAGATCGCAAGGGAAGCAAAGGAGGGCAAAAGACTCACTCCAGAACAATTTGTAAAGATAAGCTCATTCCATTATTATCCTGCAACGATCTGTATATTCAAGCATGAGATCAAGTATTTGATTGAGTTCGAAAGACTTAATCATTATGTCCATGGAAAGCGTAAGATATCCTCAACATCAGAGGTCTTACAGAAGGCAAGGGTGATATGGAGAACATTTGGTTCTCCAAATCTTGATTTGAAGCGAAAGGTCACAAAAGCAGACGCCGACACACTCACAAAATTTTTATACTTCTTTGAGTGCAGTTGTGCCTAGGGGAACCCAAGAGCGGGAAGAAAGTATGACAAGCCTCAAGGTGGTGAGGGACAGATATGCTGACTACACTTCTATCATATTTCGTCCTGTTGAAGTGTTTAATGAGATGCTTGAAACGTGCATTGCTTGTGAGCGTGGACAGCTGACCTATGAAGCTCCTTTGTTTATCTCCAGCAAGTCAAAGGTAATGGATAAGAAGGAGTTGACGGCAAGGATGTGGAGGCCTGTAAAGTACTTACCTGATAAGTATGCATCCATGGCAGCACAAAAAATTTTAAAGAAAGAATGGTTTTTTGGAAAAAAAGACAAAGACTACTGCATGGAAGAATGCATCAATGTACAGGTGAGGCGTGATGCAGTGCATAGTGCCATCAAGTATTTGCTGTCAGAGAAACAAATTCCACTTACTCATTGTAACATTGACTATAATGTGGTGAAGCATATAGCTTCTTTGTCAACACCCAAGGTAAAGCTATGGGCAAATAGGTGGATTAAAAAGGATGAAGATGGGTCGGAAATAGTAACCTCTTATATGAGAAAAGAGATCCCACAACAGGTGGTTGCATATGTGGAAAGATTAATCAGCGAGATAAGAATGCCGACAGATATGCACCAAAGCTTTCAATTCAATGTAGAGGTTACGGCAGAGTCTGGAAAGCTTGTCAACTTCAGGGGAGTCTCAGAAGATGACTTCTTCAAGAATGAGTCAGCATGGGACAAGCCACAACTATTCTTTATCAATGAAGTTTCTAGCGATGATATCCATAGCTTCATTGATAGAATAGTATATACCACCATTAGCAAAGTGGCGATTTGTAACATTGTCATATTTGTTGATAAAAAAGACAAAGAAGCCATGCAGGTTACTCTAGAGCGAGCATATTCATCAGATTTGAAGATCTATAGTGGTGTTTATGCAGCAAAGAGAGGCAAGAGAGAATGTGGCATAGCGATTCAAACTCTTGAATCATTCTTTCTATGTATGCGGAGTCCCAACCCTGATCACTCCTTACAAAAGAACATAAGAGGGAATTCAAATAATTTGAGATTGATGCTAGAAGAGCAAGATATTCCCAGGTCCATACATTATCAAAAAAACAACTATGGAAGTCCTACAAAAAGTGGGAGTCTCTTGCTTACCATGATGGAGAATTTGCTGCCGGCAGGTTGGGAGGTCACCTTGTGCAGGATGGGATATTTATTTGAGGATCTCCTAAGAAAAGGCAACTCCACCAATATTATTGAAAATAAGCATTTCATGGCCTATTTCCAGCTTCAAGCAGATCTAACCACAGGCTATGAAAAAGAGATAGACCACAAGGACACCGATGACATGGATGATTACCTTGAAGATCATAATGTCCCAGTTGTTGATGATGAAAAGATGGACTTACATGACCCATTCACAGAGAGGTTGGTGGATGAAGACAAATATGATGATGCCTTCTTTGATAATTATGGCTCGTAGGGTTATGAAAAAAGGCCACTACGACAATACTTAGCAGTATGAACTCTCTATTTCTCAACTAAATACAATTTTTTAAATAAGATTTAAATTTAAAGATAATGAATCTAATCTCTCATATTTGTTTATAGGCAATAGAGGGAGAAGAAATGGATGAAGTCAATACGGAGGCACTCCCTTCTACTTCAACAATGCAACCACCTCTAAATTTGATTGAAAAATCAAATTTAGCTGCATTAGATAAAATGGAGAGCTCATTTCAAGTTAGGATCGTTTTGAAACGAGAACCTCAGTATTTAAGCTTTGGTAGAGAGGAGGTTTCAATCCTCTCCAATCCTTTAAAAGAGGTTAATGACAATGTTATCTTGGCCATTCTTAGGTAATTTTTATTTATTTATTGCTACTTCAATAAGCTAACATTTGTTTATTTATTCACAGTTCAGTTATATATCAGTTTCCTAGTGCAGAATGCAAATCAATTCTATGAGCTAATGTTTGTTTATTTCTTGGTGCAGTGTAGTTATTTCTCAGCTTCCTAGTACAGTGCAACATCGTGTCTACATGCTCGATGCTCTCCTTTCTTCTATTCTTAGCTCTCCTCAAAAGACTATAGAAGATGTTTGTACCTGGTTAAGCCCTTTGAATTTAGATGGGGTGCGAGTCATCTTAATGCCTTATCATGAGGCGTAAGTATCAACTCTAACCTTATTTTTACTATTTCTTTGGCAAGTTTGTGTAAAACAATAATCATTTTTATTCTGGTCATGTAGCTTACATTGGAGTCTGATCTTCTGGGACCTTGAACTCAACCATTTATGGTTTGTGAATTCAATAGAAGGCTATCATGCCAACTCCCCAAGGTAATTTTTCTCTTAATATTTTTGATACTTTCTTATTTTGTATCTTATGATCATGACATATTAATATATTTCATATGTCATGCTGGACAGTGCTGCATATCGGCTAGTATCTGCTGTCAAAACAACCACGGAGCAACAAGATCAAGTAGAATTCAAAAGACGTCTGCCAGTGGAGCAAAAAGATGGACACAGCTGTGGGTGGAGAGTTGCCTACAACTGCATGTTGTTTCTTAGAGACATTTTTGATTCGGAGTTACCAGTCAAAATGGAATCATATACAGAAGCTGATCTGCTAGCATTTCGGGCTGAGAGTATTCAGCATCTAATTACTACCATTGGGAAACAACATGAAAATATGACTACATTGCAGCATGTATAAAACCTTATCTTTATACTTGTATGATGCTTGTTCCAGCCTTTAATTCCAGCCTTTAATTGGGATGTATAAATCTCATAACTTTTTTATATTTTCTTCCAAGAGGAGAAGAGACTGAGTCTAATGAAAGCATGCTATCTTTATACTTTTATGATTATTTAAACCATTAATTTTATTTGGGATGTGTAAATCTCATAACTTGTCTAATGAAAGCATGCTATCTTTATACTTCTATGATTATTTAAACTATTATTTTTATTTGGGATGTGTAAATCTCATAACTTTTTAAATTTTTCATCCAAGAGAAGGAGAGACTCACTCTAATGAAAGCATGTATGAAACCTTTTTAAATTTTTGCTCCAAGCAGAGGAGAGACTTACACTAATGAAAGCATGTATGAAACCTTATCTGCTTGTTTAAGCCTTTATTTGGGATGTGTACATCGCATAACTTTTTTATATTTTTATGGCAGAAGGAGGATGTGGAGGACATAGCAAGTGAAGAAGAATACGGTGTAGACTACTCCCTCAATAAGATGAGTCATAAAAATATGAATCTATTGGAGCAGATTGGAAGTTCATTCATTGCTATGTTGTTAATTCGACAACAACCTCATTTTTTTGAATTTGGTGAAGAAGAGATTTCAATCCTCTTGAATCCTAAGAATGAGGTTAATGTCAAAGTCATTACAACCATCCTCAGGTTTGATGCAGCCTTTTCCTTGGCTTTATACTTTGCTTATTTTGATTAAACCCAAGAAGCTAATACCTTTTTTTTTAATATAGTAATGTTATAGCAAATTTTTCGCAAAATATACAAAGCGTTTCATATATGCTCGATCCTCGTATTTCGGAAGTGCTTAGCAACAAAGAAGAAACCATAGAGAATGTTTGCAAGTGGTTGAAGCACATTCCTATGAATGATGCATGAGTTATTTTTACAGCATATTATGAGAAGTAAGCATCAAACCCTACTTGTTTTTTCTATTGCATTGCTAGAATTGTCTCAAACACAGTAATTATTATTTATTGATAATGCAGCTCACATTGGAGTCTGGTAGTCGTGGACATCCTTGCGAAGAAGTGCTTCTTTGCAAACTCAATGACATCCGTCCATGGCAATGTGTTAGAGTAAGTATAGACTACACTTGTTGTCACTTCTTGACATGTAGATTGATATGCAATGCACATATTCACTGTTGTTATATGTTTTGATATGCAGATCAGCTCGAAAATTAGTAGATGCTATCGACATAGTAATGTGGCAATGTGACTTGGCACAACAAATAGAGTATATAACATGTCAGGTATCACATCAAGATAATAGCCACATCTATAATTGTGGATGGAGGGTGGGCTACAATTGCTTTTTGGTACTTGGTCAAATTTTTGAGATACAAAATGACACCACACTATCAACATATACGGATTTGCATCTCTATGCATTTATAACATGTACCATTCGAGCAATCATTGATTGCAAAATGAATGCCATCAAAGAGTCAAAGAGGATAGAAGACCTCAACTCTACAAACATGGCTTCATTAAAAGAATTGGGAAGCTCTTTTAATGTTAGGATTATGATTCAACATAGACCTCAGTATCTTGAATTTGGGGGAGAGGAGATTTCAATTCTCTCTAGAGCTTCAAATGAGGTCAATAACAACGTTATGATGGCCATTCTCAGGTTTGATACAAACTTTTTCTCTACTTGATAATTCAATATTTTGATTAAATCTAATAAGCTAATAAGCTAATATTCATTTATTTTGATTAAATCTAATAAGCTAATATTCATTTATTTGTTGGTGCAGTATAGTTATCTCACGATTTGGTAGAGTCGTACAAAATCGTGTGTATATGTTGGATTCCCTCCTTTCTCCTATACTTAGCGATAGCAGAAAGACAATAGTCGATGTTTGTAAATTATTACAGCCTTTACATTTACATGGCGTGCGAGTCCTATTTATGGCATATCATGAGATGTAAGTATCATGGCAATCTTTATTTTCATCTTATACTGGCAACATTGTGTTAAATAATAATGGTTCTTAATTATTCGTGTAGGGAACATTGGAGTCTGGTGGTTTGGAACCTTGAAGACAACTATTGTTGGTTTGTTAACTCGATTGCAGGCTTTCATGGCTCAGTGCAAACGTAAGTATTCTATTAATCTGTTGTTACTTCTATATTATGTACCTTATGTGATAGACACACTAAGTTTTTTTAATATGTCACGATGAGCAGGTCGATTGAGAAGTTGGTATCTGCTATCAGAGAAACAGGACAGTACAAAGACTCGGTAGACTTCCAAAAGCATTTAGCAGTAGAGCAGGAAGATGGGCATAGTTGTGGGTGGAGAGTTGCCTACAACTGCATGTTGATTTTTAAAGAAATTTTCTCACTTAAGCCACAGATCTCATCGGAAGACTCTTTGGAGCTCAAATATTTAGAGGAGGATATACAATTGTTTAGGGCTGAAATCATTCGAGACCTAATTGCTGCCATTAGAATACAACGTGCAACTGAAGCAATACCAGAGCTTCCCTTTAAGGAAGAGGAGACTGAGTCTACTATGAAAGCACTGCACACTACAGAAGAAGTAGAGACCCAATGTACACCTACAGCACCACAGCCTCCACTGGAAGCATCAAAAGAGTTGCCACCGCCTCTGCTTGCATTTAAGGAAGAGGATACTGAGTCTACTCCGAAAGCACTACATACTACAGAAGAAGTAGAGACCGAGTGTACATCTACAGCACCACAGCTTCCATTGGAAGCATCCGAAGAGTTGCCACAGTCTCCACTAGAAGCATCACAAGAGTTGTGATGCATGTATGATGTTGTGTTTGTAGTTTTTGTTGATTATACACCAATTTGTGACTTATTACTTAAGTGGCATAATCATGATATTCATATAATTTCTTTATGCACACAATTTTATGATATGAATGTGTGATGATGTGATTATTTGGAAATAAATCCTTGTGTGATGAGAATTTTGATATGAATATGTGATGATGTAATATTTGTAATATAATTATTTCATGCACACAATTTTATGATATGAATGTGTGATGATGTGATTATTTGGAAATAAATCCTTGTGTGATGAGAATTTTGATATGAATATGTGATGATGTAATATTTGTAATATATTTCTTCATGCACACAATTTTATGATATGAATGTGTGATGATGTGATTATTTGGAAATAAATCCTTGTGTGATGAGAATTTTATTCAGTTGGACAGTCTCCACTCACTTAAAGTAGAGCATTCGCAATGCTTCTCTCACTTTATTCCAACCCTTATCCTTATCATCTCCACTCACTTAAAGTAGAGCATTCAATCTCCACTCACTTTATTCCAACCCTTATCATAGTGAACACATCGTGCCACTCACTTTATTCCAACCCTTATCCTTATCGTAGTGAACACATCGTGCCTTAGTGCACTTGTATTCTTCCATCCTAGTCCTTCCACAAACACTCTCTTATTTCTTACATCCTAGTCCTTCTGAGTAACTTGTATTCTTCTATCCTAGTCCTTCCGCAAACACTCTCAGAGTCTTCTTTCATCCATCCTGATAACCAAGTATTCTTCTATCCTAGTTCTTCCACAAACACTCTCTTCTTTCATCCATCCTAGTGCTTCTCATTAACTTGTATTCTTCTTGTATTCTTCTATCCTAGTCCTTCCGCAAACACTCTCAGAGTCTTCTTTCATCCATCCTGATAACCAAGTATTCTTCTATCCTAGTTCTTCCACAAACACTCTCTTCTTTCATCCATCCTAGTGCTTCTCATTAACTTGTATTCTTCTTGTATTCTTCTATCCTAGTCCTTCCGCAAACACTCTCAGAGTCTTCTTTCATCCATCCTGATAACCAAGTATTCTTCTATCCTAGTTCTTCCGCAGACACTCTCTTCTTTCTTGCATCGTAGTCCATCTCCCTTTATTTATCATCTCCCCACCCATGGATGTCCTTGGCATTGTCGAAGACGTGGAGTTTGGAATTAACAATCTCAAAGAATGGATTGCTGACCAAGGAGCACAGAGAGAGGCCAGAATTCGACAAGGTTCTCCTTTGACACACATGGAGAGAGAGGAATTTGCTGCACAAAGGCACGTAGAGAGGGAGGAGACTCTCAAGATAGCAGATAGTGAAAGACTTCTAAGATGTATGATAAAAGCACGACAAGATCTATTAGACTTCTTAAGTAACCTGCGTTATCGCAGCTCTCGTCATGGGCGATTTGATGCGGATGCTGAGAGAACAATAAGAGCCTCTCAGAGAAATTATAAAGAAACAATTTGTGATTGCTTAAACTTCTTCTTCGCATGTAATTATGTTGAGGATACAGCTGTGGAGGCAGTGAAGGATTGGGTTGTTGAGAAGATAAGAGAGACCAATGATGAGATCTTCTAGACTTAGATAAGAGAGACTGTATTAAGGTGTTTTTTGACACCATATGGCTTTGTATTAAGGTGTTTTTTGACACCATATGGCTTTGTATTAAGGTGGCTTTTGACACCATATGGCTTTGAGTAATATGATCTACTTCTTGTACAAATGTGATGTTAAGATGATGTTAAGAGAGACTGTATTAAGGTGTTTTTTGACACCATATGGCTTTGAGTAATATGATCTACTTCTTTACAAATGTGATGTGCTCTTTTTGAAATGTACTCTAGTTTTCATAACATGTCACGCCATTTTTTCTAAGTGGATCCCAATTAACCCCGTGTGTCCAATATGTAGGAAGTCGATTGAATTTGTGCGTTACCTTTTTTTATCTTACTTTTTTGTCTCTTTTAACAATGTGATGTACTCTATTTTTAACATCTCACGTCATTTTTTCTAATTTGATTTTTTTAAATCTTCCTTTTTGACTCAATGTTTTGTTTTATAAGAGCCTCTTTTTTTGAAATGTTTTATCCAAAATTATCTCACAAAATGAATTTGGACAGTGCAAGAGTCCAAAATTAATGAAATAGGTGTTGATTTGACCATGTGGCTAAATCTTAACACCTTATTTGAAAGTGGAACTTGGGAGGATTCACTAGTATAATGTTTAGGATGGATACCACTTTCAAGTAAGGGGTTAAGATTTGACCACATGGCCAAATCTTAAACATATTGGGCATTCCCAAACTATTTGAAAATTCCAAATTCCCTAATATAGTGTTCCCTCCTCCCCTCATGCTCCCTCTTGCCTCCTCCTCCTCCTCCTCCTCCTCCTCCTCCTCCCTCCTCCCTCCTCCCTCCTTTCACATGCCTCCTCCTCCTCCCTCCTCCCACATGCATCCTCCTCCCCCTCTCCTGCTCCTCCCTCATGCTCATCCATGCTCCTTTGAATCCCTCATGTTCATGCCTACTACCCCTTTAGCTTCTCCTTCGTACTGCTCATGCATGCTCCTCTTCCCTCATGCTCATGCTTGCTCCTTTGCTTACTTCTCCTCCCTCCTGCTCATGCCTATTCCTCTATCTTCATGCTCACATCTAGTCCTCCTCTTGGTTCTTCCTCACTCCTACTCATGCATGCTCCTTCATATCCCTCCTCATCCTCTTCTATCATGGCCTCTCACACTCTCTCCACACTCTGTGACTATTGATGGCACCATTTGAGGATATCTCCAATGCGTACCATGTGAACTTATAGTTGTAGGCTCAATATTGATCCATGGCCTTTTTTTGCAAGAGAAGAAGCATCTTGAGCTTCAAGACTTACATCAACAACATCACAAACTCTAGGAATCTCCTTTGCATCACTATTCCCTTCAAGTCCAACATCACCTCTCCAACAACTTTGTGTCCTTCGGTATGGAGTCAATATTTTCCATGCCCACTATCCTCATCTCATCCTCCATGAAGTTCATGAAAGAACAAAACAAGTGAACCCTAGCATAAACAAGGCACCATTGTGGATAATCCAAAGTAAGAAATTTCATTGAAACACTAGGGAAACAACCTCTTAGCTTAGATTCTCCTCTTCAACTTGTTCATGGTTAGAAGTTGATTCAAAAAGAAGAATTCACAAGATGCATTACAAAAGCTGAGAAAATACTTTTAAACTTAGAGGACATGAAACTTAAGGGGAAACATAACATTTATTTAAATTTCTAAAATGATGTTTCTTCATATGTGCAACATATTCTCTATGCGCATGGACCATTGTCCTAAAGAAATCCATTTAAAACAACAAGGCATTGAGAATTCATACTATTGACACAAGGAAACCTATCTGATCCATTCCAATGTGTTGTACATGATATCACAAAAAACTATGAGTTGAATGCAAGATTCCATATAGCATAGCCTTAGCAGTATTTCTAATAAGGACTTACTCGAGGATTCAAAGACTCCTAATCCTGATGTATTAGAGTAGAAGAAGAAGAGAACTAGGCTATGAATCCTCTTTGTATTTCAATTTTGAAACAGAAACACCTATTTCTAATAACGTTCTTCTATCTAAAGCAAATTTTATTATTTTGTATGTGAACCTAGTGCAAAGGTTACGACTATTTTAATTATTTATTGTTTTTGATATTGTGTCTTTTTTAAATCATCTTCCACACAAAAGTTATATCACATTTTGATGTAAATTACAAGTCAATAAAATGTTGTTTGCCAAGTTTGGCCATTCCAATGACCATTTTTGACTCGGGGCGTGCACTACTTAGAAACCCTATGTATCATGTGCCTTCAAGGGGTATTAAAAAAACCCCTCAACTAAAATTTCCCCCCCAATAAAAACACCCCTCTTTACTTGTGAACTAAGTGGTTTTTTTCTAAAGTTGAATTGAAAAATCCGTCCTATTATTGTAAAATGTTAAAATTTTCCAAAAAGTTAAGTTAAAATACCCCTACTTTTGAATGCACATGGTACACTAAAAGTTTAGCTTTAATAAGTTGTAGTAAGCATCACTTTTGTTAAAGAGGGGAGTGTGCTTACTTGCCACCATCCAATAAGAAAAATGTGGTGAGAACCTAAGTTAAGTTGGGAAGACAGGTGTCATGAACACCCCTTCCTTGTTTATCCAAGGCACAATAAATATAAGAACTTAACCATAAACTTAACAAGCTTGATGTAGAGATTCGAATGAAAGGTTGCTAGGGGGAACCAAAGGTAATGAAATTGGGAGCATTATGGAGAGAACAAGAAAAGGAATGTGGGGACAAAAGGGGGTTAATGAATTCAATAAGAAAGCATATGAAAATATTATGTTTCATAAAGGATTTTTAGAAAAGAAGGGGTTTAAAAAAATAAAAAACAAACTATACAAATAGGAATAAAAAATAAAAGGCCAAGTCAAAAAATGAGTGTGAGGTAGATTTGTAAGACTATGGGGGGACTGTGGTAAAGGAATAGGTTAGTCATTAGAGAAGTTGGGAGCAAAAATTTAGAAGGGTTAGAAAGGTAAATTAGGAGAATGGAGCAATGGTGATGGAAGATAGTTGAAGAACCATATTTTAACTTAGTCGGGAAGATAGGTGTCATAAGCACTCCTCCCTTGTCATCAAGGTCACAATAAAAATTAGTACTTAGCCACAAACATTTTCAAGCTAGAGTTAAATTTTAAGTGTGTTAGTAATAAGTGAGTATGGGGGTGAATAAGGAAAAAGAGATAAGAGGGTGAGTCTTAAGTCATGAAAAAGGAAGGGGGTACTTAAGGAGAGATCAAAAGACATGAGAACTTTAAGCATATTAATGAGATGAAATTTATACAAGGGACATGTGCTAGGAAAGGATGTGGGTTGGGAGAAAGAAGGGGGAAAGGTTTAAAAAGGGAGAAAGACATCAAGGTTTATAGTAGACTAGAGGAAGTAAAAAAGGAGTGAAAAAAATTAAGTGAGGGATTAAATTAAAGCAAAAAAGGGAGGGGGGGGGGGGGGGGGGAGGTAAAAGATGACTAGGTGAGAAATGGGAGACTTAAAGAGGAGGAGAGAAAATAATAATAAGTAGCCTAAGTGAGAATAGAGGTTAGAGCATTAGTTTATGTTAAGGTTTTAGCAATTTAATGAAAAAATTAAAAGTATAGAAGATAAGAAATGTAAAATAAAATTAGAGTTTGAATAAAGAGAAATTGAAGGTTTATATATGGAGAAGGTCATAGAGGGGGGTGGGAGAGTGGAAAAAAGAAGAGGAGAGGGGTAACCAAAAATAAAAGTTAGAGGGGGTAAAAAGTAAAGAGTAAAAAAATAAGTGAAATAAAGGAGGGGGGTGGGAGGGTACGTAGTCAAGAATCGAGAACATGAGTGAGAGAGTATTAAAAAAAGGGGGAAGGGGGGGGGGGGGTGGGGGGGGGTGTACATGAAGATCAGGGGGAAAAAGGTTTCAATGAAAGAATGAGGATGAGTATAGTTAGAAGGGGGGGAAATTAAAGGTGGGTGGGGGGAACGTGTAGAGAAATGGGGTTATTGAATTAAGGGAGTAAGTATAAATAAATGGGAAGAGGGGGGGGTTGAATTAGAGCATTAGAGCATTGAAAGTGTAATAGGAGATCAACGAGAAATCTAAGTCCATGAGGAGCAGGGAGTCGACGAATAGGAAGGAGTGCATAGTACGAGATGGAGTATGAGCACCGAGGTGTTTAATGCGAAGTTCAAGATGAAGGAGCACGAGTGCCACATGAGGGGGGGTTGTTTAAAGTTAATTAGAGAGAAGGGGACCTAAGAGTCCATCCAAAAGATGGAGAAGGGAGTAGATGGCAGTGCAATGCAGGGAAAGAAATTGCACGACAATGGCATGTGAAGTCACACATCATGATGGCTGTATCAAGCAATAGCAGAGAATTCAGGGCTGCCAGTAGGATAGGTGCAGACAGCAAGGTTACCTTAACTTGGTGAAGCGACTGCAAAGGCTGCGTATGGGGGGAGATGATGTAGTATGATGACTGGGGGTAGACAATGACTGCAAGGGGGCAGTAGAGGCAACAATATAGGAAGTAGATAGCAGAGGGTGTGACGAAGGGGTGTGATAAGTGAGCTTGAAGGAGAGAGTAGGGGATTTAAATAGGGTGCATAGTCACGGTGGCAGGGGGGAAGAGGAAAAGGCAGGAGTAGAAGGGTTATGGGAGTGGGAGAATTCTTAGAGATAATTAGAAATCGGAGGGATCAGGGGGTTAAGTTTGGTAGGGTTTAGTTAGGGAGAGTTGAAAATTAGTAAATAATCTTAAAAAGAAACATGGTAGAAAAAATAAAAAATTAAAGAAAAATAGGAAAAAGTGAGAATAAAGAAAAAATAAAAAGGAAAATAAAGTTAAAGAGATAAAAATAAAATTGAAAAGGTAGGGGGCAAGATAGTCAGATAAGAGGGTAAAATATATAATTAAAAAATCAAGGTGAAATAAATAAGAAAAATTTAAGTAAAAGAATTTAAAAAATAGGAAGAAATAAGGGGTGGGAAAAAAAAAGGTTAGGTGGGAAGGGTGGGTAACTAACAAAGGATTTATTAAGAGAAAAGAAGAAATTAGAAAGGTATACTAAGATGAAAGATTAAGGAAAATAAGAAAAGAATAAAATAAGGGGGGAGGGATAAAATATTAGGGAAATTTAAAAAAAAGGGGAAATTATTAATAAGGTTATACATTAGTAAAAAAGCAAGGAAAAATTTAGGAGTAAAATAATAAAATAAATTCGAAGATAAGGAAGATAAATAGAGTGAAATAAGAAATAAAATTAGGAGTAAAATAAGAAACTAAAATAGGGGGGGGTACTATTGTT
Organism: Dipteris shenzhenensis; assembly: GCF_047967505.1. Classification (NCBI taxonomy): domain Eukaryota; kingdom Viridiplantae; phylum Streptophyta; class Polypodiopsida; order Gleicheniales; family Dipteridaceae; genus Dipteris; species Dipteris shenzhenensis. The sequence goes on from NC_141598.1 coordinate 9,270,860, forward strand.
AATCAATTTAGGTTTTAATTAATAAAGGGAACTTTAGTAGAGTGATAATAAAAGGACACAGGAACATATTAGGAAAGTTAACATAAGAGGATAGCAATAAAATTAAAAAATGAGAGAATTATAAAAGAGTTTCAAGGTGGAAAAAAGGAAAATTTATGAGGAAAGAAGACAAGACTAAGAAAAAAGAAAAAAAAAGGAAATGTTAAGGAAAAATAAGGGAAAGCTTAAGCAAATAAAGAAAAATTGAGAAAAATTAGAAGAGTAAAAAGGAAAAAGTTTTAAGAAAAAGAAAATTAGGGAGAATAAAAAAAGTAAAAATAAAAATAAAAAATTAATAAAGGAGATTAAGCAACTAAAGGGGAAATTTGGAAAAAGGGAGAGGATTAATAAAGGAAATTAAGAAATAGAGTAAAAAATAGAAAAAAGGAAATAAAGGGAAAAATAAGGAAATAACGAGACAAAAAATGAGAGAAATAAGAGGAAAGGGAAAAATTAAGAGAAGTACAGAAGCATAAACTGAGAGGGGCGGGAGAAGAGGAAGAAGGGGTAGTATGTGTGTGTGTGTGTGTGTGTGTGTGTGTGTGTGTGTGTGTGTGTGTGTGTGTGTGTGTGTGTGTGTGTGTGTGACGTGTGTCCCCACACACACACTCACACCATAACATATAAAATTAAAAAATGGTTTGTGTGCCTATAAAATAGAACATAACAAAACAACAAATCTCTTCTTTCTTTAAATGTGTCATAAATTTTGTAAATCCAAAATGCAAATTTTCAAACTTCGACATTAAACTCGGGTTTTTTGTGATCAGCGAGCAAGGCTCATATAACAACCTGATTGAACCTGATTGGATACTAGTTTAATCGTAGAGGTACAACTTTACCATCATTAGTCATCCAATTATGCTAAATACAAGAATGCCTTGGAAAATAAAGCACTTGTTAAAGCCATGTCACCCTTGGCACAAAACTAGCAAGTGGTGTGAGCCTTTGGGCCTTGTGGCACACTGATTGGCTATTGGGCTTGTGTTGCAAGTTGGAACTACGATCCACCCCCTAACTATGGTCTGAATGCCCAATGTCAAGTTTTGATTGTAACCAAAGTAGGCTCTTCAAAAATATGCTAATGCACTTTAAGGCATGGACTATAATAATTGGATCGAGCGACATGGCACCCCTTTAATCTTTGAAGCTATCTCGTCTCTCTTCCCTTTCTACCATGTGAACAAGACTACATTCTAAACTCTTGAAATCTACTCAGCATCTGGGTTGAGCAGTGCCCTGTAGACACATGTTACGGTTGCCATATGGTTGTGAGACACACTCAATGGGATGACAATAGCAAATTGATTAAAGTTCTGGTCACATCAGAGTTGAAGTTGAAGTCAAGGTAACAAGGCCCAATCTCAAAAAACATCACGTTTCATTGGCCAAGAAATCCTAATAATCCCTAACCATATATATATATGATATTTTTATTTATTTTTAAATTTTAATAGACATTTGCCACTCAATATCTTCATCAATTTTAGTGCCACGAACGTGCGTTATTGTGTTTCGCAATAGTTTCTAAGTTAAATAGTTGCTCTCGTCACTGCTGACTGCAGATTTTCTTTTTGCCTCTCTTCCATCATGTGTTTATCCTGTGGTCCTCTCTCCTCTCCTATCCCCAATGTCATTGCCCACTGCCCATGTTCACGAATCACGATTTCAGATTCCACGCCCCATTGATGGCGTTAGAATTGTCTCAGAGGATCCAAAAACAGGATTCCCCGTATGTGCACATGGCGAGTCCCGACTGCTCTCCTTACTGGAAGGTACAATTTTCAGAGCTACCGTCTCTGAGTCTGCAACCATCTCGAACCGCGATTATTGTATTTAGCACCACTGCTTCACATGACTCACGAGTACCCTAGGCATTGGGCACCCACTTATCCGATGTCAGCGCCGCACGCATTCCTGTTCTGGATTGATTGTGAACTGCCCTGGTGAGTCGCTCACTCTCGTGAATTGCAAATTTCACAGCGGTTCGGACTTGAACTGTTGAACCGTCGTAGTCCGTAGTCGTCCCGACTCCCGATTCTTCACGGGGTCGCCGAGCTTTTATCAGCTTTCGGTTCCGCTGCCCGCATTTCAAAGTCAGACTTTTCAACTTATGCGGCCCGTGATTCTGTAACTAACAACAAAATTGAACCGTGCACGGTGCAATCACATTATCCTTCGTAACTTTTAGTGACATTCATCCTTTAGATTAAAAAATATTACATTATGTATGGAGGGTAAGATCCTAGTGTTGTCGTTGTCTCTGCCGCCTATAACTTTCTCCACAATATAAATCGATCAGGAGTAACATGTTCTTGGACAATATTATTTTAAGCAATGAACATGCATGAACAATGAACACTATAAAGAGGGTGCAACGGTATTCAATTATAGGAGCATGACATACTAGCATAGGGAACAACATGAGAGCTTGGTATTCAATTATAGGAAGTAGTTCCAATGAGAGCATGGCATACTAGCATAGGGAACAACATGAGATCTTGCCATATCCATTGAACTAGGAATGGACCTAGGCATGCAAAAGTAGACTTGGCAAAAAATAGATTACACCCTTGAACTTTTACATGTGCTATAAGGTAGGCTAAGTTTTAGCAAAAATAGAGTATAGACTTGGATTGGAAGCGCTCAATTAGTGTTTTTCTTTTGGAGCCTTGTGTCTCAATCTTGTGAAGCATGTGATGGCTTTCATTTTGCCATGTCTGTGAAAGCTTTCAATTGCCTTCTCATAGAAGGAGGATTCAACTTATATGATCTTGGTTGTGATACAATCAAGAAGCTAGGTATTGAGTCAAAGAATAGCGGGACAATAGCAAGAAGAAGATCAAATGGCATATGTGGTTTTCTCTAAGAGACATTATCGATGTCATTGAGGAAAACTTCTATGGATCGCACTAGATATCTTCATGATTGATAGAAGAAGCTTGGCCTTAGAGACATGTCAACTTTGATGCTTCCATAGGGGATATAATTTATACTACAAGAGTAATTATGGGTTGTTTGTGTAGAAGACATGTTGGTATGTAGGTTATACAATGCTTAGGCTGTAACAACTCGAAGCTCTTGGCAAGATCTATCATTATATTGTAGAGGTTATACCTTTCATGCACGTATTGTAGTTGATGTTGATTAAGGAAAAGGATTCAAAGAAATATGGGTGAAGTGTTGAGGGAGAAAATCATCAAGTTTGTATCCTCAATAGCAATGCCATGGAAAAGTGGATTCAGATATATGAAGAGGACAAAACAAAAAGAACAAGTTCAAGGAGGAGATTTAGAGCAAGGCATAGGATGCAACCATATTTACAAGACTTTGCTCTTCTCCCTAAGGACATGTCACATTTGCTTTGGAAGCACCTTGAGCATATATGCCTTGTTAATACTTTGGAAAAAACTTTTAAAGTTTGGCAAATGACCTTGATTAGGCTTAATATTTTTCAAACAATATATTATTTGATAAGTGCTTTAAAATGTAATTTGAAATGCATTCTTAGTTCTGCAATGTACGATTTGATAAAAGGATTTGCAATGGGATTTATGTTTGGATACTTAGGTAATACAAGACAAAGGTAGGCTCAAGTGATAAGTAAACCTTATATATCATTCTCGGAGGAAAGGGGGGGGGGGTGCTATGAGGGGGTTGTCAAAATGAAAAAATCTATATATCATGTGCAATTCAAGGGGAATTAATGAAAGTGCCCTTATTTATATATCGTAAGGCTTTGAAATGATCCCTTTTTCTATACAACTTCAGCTTTTTTTCAATACATTAATTAGAAAACCCTTCAGTAAGAATATTTAGGGGAAAATATGTAAACTTGTGCTATTTAAAATCCTCTTTTATGGTCCACACTACTACACAGGGGTCTATTTTTGACACTTATTTTTCAAAGCTTTACATGCCTTAGAATGTTTTTTGCATTGCAACTAGCAGATTGTTGGTAATACTTGTAGGCATAAAATTTGTCAATATAGGTTTAAATATGTAGTTCAGTATAGATGTTAGTATATGCATTGATATAAGCATTAGTTATCATCTGATGGATATGCTGATGTCTATACCAACACCTACACTGACCTCCATATTGATGCTAGCATTCTCAACAAAATTACAAAAGATAGTTTGCAATAGGAACCAAAATCATTTTGACTTGCAAGATTTATCAGTTTGAAGATAAAGATTTTAATAAGAACATCTGCAACAGGTTTTGGATCAAAATATTCATATTATGTTCATGATGAACCTCATCTATGAATTCACATAATACAAGTATGGAAGTGAAAGGGACAAGAATAAGAAGCCCTATCCACGGCAAGAGAAGAGCAAGAGAATTACTTAGTAGCATCTAGTACATCGAAGGTTGTGTCATTAGCCAAGTCCATCATGCCAAATAAGTCTATTTCTATTTTTATTCCCAAGTCAATTGTATCATCAGGGTCTATATTACACAAGGCTTCATTTTCTTCACCCTCTTTAATAATATTAGATGATTCATGATCCCCATCTTCTTCCCCAATGTTGTGATCTCTTCTCTTGTGATTTTGTTATTTCCATCTTCTTTCCTAGATCCATTGGCATCAACTAGATCCATTGTTATCTCCATATCCACATCCCTATCTTTAAAATTCAGTCCACCATGAATGATCCGGATGAAAGATCACTCGTGTTCAAGATTTCATTTTTATATACTTGTTTCACATTGTTCAGAAAGAACAAAAGTATCACTTTGATTGTTATAGAGTTTGGTGGAGTCTATGGCAAAAAAACCACTACTATCTTCCTGACTGTAGCATTGGGACCATTATAGATAGCTCTAAACCATTCTAATACTAAAATGTATAAATTCAACTTCTAAGATATCGCATATGGTCCCATAATACCTCCACAATAATCTAAGTTCTCTAAGGATAGGAGATTGGTATCAGATGTGATTACTTGGCTATCCTATATGAAGTTAGCCATGAATCTGCAATCAAATGTGGCTCTCTTGGAATTGATGCATTCCACATGAAAATGTTTTATATGACCATAATGCACTATACATTTTGTACTACAAAGGAAAATCATTAAATCAATGAGAATGCATTTGACACCAATTGTGACCATGATTAACTTAAGCAAATCAAAAACTCCCACTACGACTCGACTACTATCTCTCCACATCATCTTAGAGCTTTTGTAGCCAATGAAATCATCCATGTCTAAAGGGACAACAAATCTTGGCTCTTTGACATATTATTTAAGTCCTTTGAAATTGTAGTATACCGTATCTTTATCATTGAAAACCACATGTCCTATTTTAATCTTTAAAAATTGCATGCTCCATCTCAAATCTTTTCCTTCCTCATAATAGGGACCACCCAATGATGCTACATTAAAACTTGAGTGTTGGCCTTCCGCTATGTTCTTATTTGCAAATGATATCATTTGCAAAATATCCCCCACACTGAAGTCCAAAGAAATGCACTTTATTTTCCTGATCAAATGTGTTGGATAAGTCTCATCTCTATCCCATGCAATAAATGATTTATTGAACACATTATAAGGCATAACATGTCCAAATATTTCCATATCTCCACACTTATGCTTTAGCTCAACATGTACACTAAGAATATTTGATACAATAACTACCAACTTATCTTTGCCAAGTCTTTTAAAGTGACAAAGAGAATTTGGATCACTATCATGGATTGTAGCAAATGCAACTAGTTCTCTTTTCATACATAAAATCACCTCCATCCCTGGAACAAAATCTATAGTGGTCTCCTTTGTGAGAGTCCTTTGCAAGAAAGCTGCAGTAGCAACAATTACATAAATATTAGTCTCTTTTCAATAATCTACAATAATATTATAAGTTACATACATAATATTTTCACACACACACACACACACACACACACACACATATACATGTATGTATGTATATGTATATGCATATATTTATGTTTATACATGTATATACATATTTATTTATACACACACACACATGAGAGAGAGAGAGAGAATATATTATATATCCCACCTTGAGACCCGGCAGAACGGGTCTCCAACCCATCGTAGATGGGTAATGCAACTCGTACACACACACACACACACACATGTGTGTGTGTGTGTGTGTGTACGAGTTGCATTACCCATCTACGATGGGTTGGAGACCCGTTCTGCCGGGTCTCAAGGTGGGATCTCTCTCTCTCTCTCTCTCTCTGTCTCTCTCTCTCTCTCTCTCTGTCTCTCTCTCTCTCTCTCTCTGTCTCTCTCTCTCTCTCTATCTATCTATCTATCAATCTATATATATATATATATATAATATATATACTATAAATACAAATAAGTATATTTATTTATTTATATTTCTATATATTTATATTGTTTATATATAAATAAATATATCTATATATATATACGTCGAGAATCCAGAATCCAAAGCACCACCAAGCGGCATTTGAAGCACCCTCCTTAAGAAATACAAGATAAGATGTATGTATATATATATTTATATTTATATTTATTGAGAGTGCTCTCAACGGAAGCAAGAACGGAAGAGGGAGAGAGAGAGAGAGAGATAGAGAGAGCCATACAAGTTTTGGTGGGTGCAGACCCTAATCTTCTTTTTCATTCATTTATATATGTGTTTGAGTATTGTACATAACCGGGGTAAAGGCACAGTGACCTTTAACCCCCACAACCTCCCACTTAAAGGACAATGTGCTTCTAAGGGAGAACGAGTGAGCATACTATCCAATGCCCATCAATACATGACAATACTCAATCTGTTGACTAGGTAGACTCTTCATCAGCATATCTGCTGGGTTATCGTCTGTATGAACCTTGACAAGCTCTATGCACTTGTCCTCAAGTACCTCCCTGATGAAATGGTACTTGACCTCAATGTGTTTGGTCTTTGCATGAAAGACCAGATTCTGTGCTAGCTAAATAGCACTCATGGAATCACTATGCAAAGTCGGTACACTTGTATGAATCCCCAAATCTCCCACTAGCCGATCAAGCCATATAGCCTCCTTGCAACCCTCTGTGGTTGCAGCATACTTAGCCTCTGTGGTAGACAAAGCAGCGTACTTTTGTGTGCGAGACATCCACGACACTGCACCACTTGCAAAGGTGAACACATAACCAGAAGTGGATCTCCTACTATCTACATGCCCTACATAGTCTGAATCTATGTATCCAAGTACACGCATGTCTCCTCTACCAAAGCAGATGCACATCTCCTTGGTACCCTTCATGTACCTCATGATGCACTTAACTGCCTCCCAATGCCTCTTTCCTGGATTAGCCATATACCGGCTAACAACTCCCACTACAAATGCAATGTCTGGTCTAGTAGCTATCATAGCATACATAAGACTCCCAACTGCTGATGCATAAGGAACCTTGGCCATCATGGCCCTTTCCTCATCTGATTTGGGACTATCTGTATGACTCAGTTTCACATATGGAGGCAATGGAGTACTCACTGCCTTCCCCCCCTCCATATTGAAACGTTGCAATACTTTTGTAACATACTCTTTTTGTGAAAGCCAAAGGAGTTTCTTACTCCGATCACGCATGATGCGCATACAAGAATATGACCTGCAAGTCCCAAATCCTTCATATCAAAGGCCTCATGCAACTTGGCCTTTAATGCATCTAGCTCATAAGTATTCTTGCTAGCCAATAGCATATCATCCACATATAGTGCCAAGATTATCAGGCTATTATCCTTAGCCCTTTTAGTGTAGAGGCAGTGATCAATTTCACTCCTTCTAAAACCCTGAGACCGAATGAAAGCATCAAACTTCTGATACCATTAACTAGGTGCTTGCTTAAGACCATAGAGACTCTTCTTTAGCTTGCAAACTAAATGCTCTTTGCCCTTTTCTTCAAAGCCTTTCGGCTGCACCATGTAAATTTCCTCATGCAAATCCCCATGCAAGAAAGCTGTCTTGACATCCACTGCATAAGCTCCATATCCTCTGATACCACTAGTCCAAGCATGCATCTAAGTCTGGTCATCTTCACAATTAGAGATAATATCTCATCAAAGTCCACACCCTTCTCTTGCTTGAACCCTGTAGTGACCAAACGGGCCTTGTACCTAGGCACATCATCACATGTGACCTTCAATTTGTAGACCCATTTACATGGCAATGCTTTCTTTCCATGTGGCAAAGAAACCAAGTCCCAACTCTTATTCTTCATAACTAAACTCATCTCTGATTGCATAGCATACTCCCACTTGCGTTGATCCTCGCGCATCATAGTCTCTCTGTAGCAAGAAAGCTCCCCGCAATCAGTAAGCATCACATAGTCTACCCCTGGAACAAACCTATCAGGCAATCTAAACACTCTAGATGATCTTCTCAAGGGCATTTCAGCTTGGTGTCCCACCTGCATATCAGCCACATTTGGCTCATCATTTCCACCAATAGATGATCCATTATCTACCCTTGATTGTATACCTGTGAGCGTACTTGGTGGTACCATTTCTTGCACATTTGGTGCATGGACAGCTTGTTGTCTATCAACCTCTGCAGGTGGATTCACATCCTGGAAAGTGATTCTCCTCATTTCCACATCCCTCATGGGTGCCTTATGCATCTTCTTCTCATTGAAGACTACATCATGGCTGCGTATGATCTTCTTTGCTTTTGGATCCGAGAGACGATAGCCCATCTCTCCACTTTCACCATAACCCAGAAAGATGCATTTCCTAGACTTAGGATCTAGCTTCTTTCAAAGCTCTTTTGGCACATGTGGATATGCCTCACACCCAAATATATGCAAATGAGAGTAAGAGGGCTTCTTGCCACTCCATGCCTCTTCAGGAATACCACCATCCAAACTCTTACTAGGTGATCTATTGATCACATGCACTGCAGTCTTCATTGCCTCAGCCCAAAAACCACCAGAAAGACTTGCATTGGAAAGCATGCATTGCAACCTTTCTTGAATGGTACGGTTCATCTTTTCTATAAGTGGATTTTGCTCTGAAGTATGAGGGGATGTGAGCTCCCTCTTAATCCCACGTGTATCATAGAAATGCTGAAAGTCATGAGAGAGGTACTCTCCACCATTGTCAGTCCATAGGCATTTAAGCATTCTACCTGACTGATTCTCAACCAAGGCCAGCCATTTCTAAAATACCTGGAATACATAACTCTTCCGAGCTGTAGCATAAGCCCACACTTTCCTAGTTGCATCATCAATGAATGTCACATAGTATTCAGCCCCACCTAATGACCGTGTAGGCATGGGACCACATACGTTTGAATGCACCAAATCAAGCTTTTCAAAATCTTTCTTCCCCTTTCTTTTATGGGCTGATTTAGTCTGATTCCCATAGAGACAGTGCTCACAAAATTCAAAATTAGAGAAACTCAAATGTGGTACATAACCCAAACGGCCTAAGAGTTTCATTCCATTCTGGCTCATGTGCCCCAACCTGTAATGCCACAAAGAAGTGCTTGGCTACTCAGTTATTGCAACAACATGATCAAATACCCCTGATACATGTAAGGGATACAAAGTCCCACACTTGGCACCCCTGGCCAAAAGCATAGAGCCCTTCTGAATTTTCCAACTCTGAAAGCCAAAAGTGGTGTGAAAACTAGCATCATCTAGCTGACCCCCTGAAATAAGACTCTTGGTCAACTTAGGCACATGTCTCACATGTTTCAAAATAAATGCAGACCCATTTGCAAAAGAAAACTGTCACCTGCTCCGACTATGTCACATGCATAGTCATTTCCAAGATGCAGACAATCTGTCTTTCCACTATCATAAGTGGAGAACCATTCCCTATGGGGAGTAACGTGGAATGAAGCACCAGAATCCAAAATCCAATCCTGGGAATATGCATCATCTGAAGTGGTAAGCAACTCTGCAGATAAACTAGACATAAAGAGAACGTCATTGTCACTATCATGTGTAGTCTGCATTGATCTCCTCGATCTTCACTTTTCCTTTGTCCTCCCTTGGACTCTCTTCCTTTTGATTTGCACCCCAATTTGCATTCTTTTTCTTATCCTTTTGCTCTCTTTTTAGCTTGTAGCAATCCTTTTTCATATGGCCCTTCTTGCCACAGTGGTAACACTCAATGTTCCGTGCCTTGGATTTGCTACGAGACTTCCCTCTTTCTTGGGGCTTCCCCCTAAACTTTGATCTGCCCCTTTGCACATTTAAGGCTGCATCATGCTTGTTGCCATCCATAGACTTGTGTCTAATCTCCTCGGCCAACAAGCTACCCACAACATCATCAAATTTCAGTACTCCACCAGGTGCAAAGTTACTGATAGCTATACGGAAGGTATCCCATGAGGATGGCAATGAACATAAGAGAAATATTGCCTTAGTCTCCACATCAAAATTCATCTTCTGAGTCTAAAGCTGCTTGAAAATAATATTGAATTCATTCAAGTGAGAAGCAATGGAGACCCCTTCCTTCATTTGCAGCTCATTAGAGGCAGTTTCCTTCTCATAAGTGGCACATAGTTTCTTCCACAAATCTTCTGTAGTTTTCTCATTTACTACTATGAAATAAACTAACTTTGCAAGATGAAGTCTAATAGTAGAGTTTGCTAATGCATCCAACTCATTCCGATCATTTTCAGACATATTTGCAGGCTTAGCTTCAATCCTTGCCAAGGATTTAATCTTCTTCTTTTGAATAAGCACATCCCTTATCTATTCTTTCCACAAAGAAAAGTTTGTCCCATCAAACTTTTTAATGCTAAAAAACTCCTTTTCAAACATGGAAGAGGATGCCATGATGCAATTTCAGCTCGTAAAGTGCCTTCTTCAGTTTGCAGACTTTACCTTCTGAAATGGGGATCTCAAAACCCGGTGGTTGTTCCATGTATATCTCCTCCTTGAGATCTCCATTCAGAAAGGTAGATTTCACATCCATCTGAAACACGGGCCCAACTTCTCTGGGCAGCTAAAGCCAAAACACTATGAATTGTGGTTAGTCGAGCTGTGGGAGCAAAAGTATCTTGATAATCAAAACCATGTACCTGTGCAAATCCTTTTGCCATGAGTCGAGCCTTGTACTTATCCAACATGCCGTCGGACTTGTACTTGGTCTTGTACACCCACTTGGTTCCGATTGCCTTGCGTTTTGGTGGTCGATCCACGAGGTCCCAAGTGTTGTTCATCATTATGGAGCCATACTCTGACTGCATAGCCTCCATCCACCTATCATCACCCTGTGCCTCTTCAAGAAACTTGGGTTCATTAGCACGGATCACTTCTGTCATCAAAGCATAGTTGACCAAGTGTTCCTGTGCCCTTCTTTGCTTCTCTAATCTCTTGGAGCGGCGGTGTTCGGATGGTTCCTCCTCAATGGCTAGAGGTTCTCTACTGTACCATTGGGGGAGTTCAATCTACTGTTGGTGGTGGTACTAGATGGATATCTTGGTCCTAGTTGTCTGGGAAGGAAGCATCCTCCTGCAATTGATGTGGCTGTTCTGAGAAGACCACATCACGACTTACAATTACCTTCTTGGTAACAGGGTTATAGAGACGGTAACCCTTCGCCTCTTCACTGTAGCCCAAGAAAATACACTTTTAACTCTTCGGTTCCCATTTGGTCCTGGTAGCATCAAGGACATGCACAAAACAGTCACATCCAAAAACTCTGAAATGTGCAGCAGAAGGTTTCTTACCAGAAAAGGCTTGTAGTGGAGTCATCCCGTTCACAGCCTTCGTGTAGTCTACGATTTAGAATGTAAACTGCAGTGTTACATGCTTCAGCCCAGAAAGTCTTTGGCAAATCTTTCCCTTTCATCATACTCTGGCCCATTTCGCAGATGATGCGCATCTTGCATTCTACTACTCCATTTTGCTGTGATGTATGTGGCGGGGGTTTCAACCTCTTGATTCAGTGACTTTTGTAGTAACTTTCAAATTCAGTTGATGTGAACTCTCCACCTCTGTTTGATCTCAACTTGTTCACCTTCCTCCCCGTTTCTTTCTCGACCATTACATGCCATTCCTTGAACCTACTAAAAGCCTCGTCTTTAGTCTTCATGAACTATATCCATATCCTTCTACTGTAGTCATCGATTAGCATCATGAAGTAGTAGGAACCACCCAAAGCTTCTGTCTCCATCTTTCCGCAGAGGTCCATGTGAACGAGCTCTAGAGGAGCCTTTGCCCTGCTGGCCTCTTTAGGAAAGGGCTGCTGATGTTGCTTACCCATCATGCAAGCTTCACATACATCGGGCAGATCTGAAATTTCTGGTAGGTCTACAATCATTCCACTTTTATGCATCTCCTTCAAAGAACTAAGGTTTAGATGACCAAACCTCTCATGCCATAGCTTAGTGTTCTTCACATCCACTCGAGAACTGAAAGTTGAGAGTTTGTAAATGTTGTTGCACCATGTACCTTTTCCAACAACCTTCCCTTGAAGATGATCTGTGCACCATTCTTATCGAATTGAACTTTGAGGTCCTGATCCATGATTGCAAAAATGGACAAGTTCCTCTTGATATCTGGCACATAAAGAACATCGGACAACTGTTTTACAACTCCATCTGACTTGAGAGCAATCATACCTTTTCCTTTTGCTAGACATTTTGCATCATTGCCAACTGCTACCAGGATGTCATTCCCTACCGGTTGTAGAGAGATATAGCAATCCTTCCGACTGGTCATGTGGCGTGATGCACCACTGTCAATGATCCAAGGTTCATCTGCAGGTACATGAACTGCATCCGTGCAAATATCCTCAATTGCTACGAACCACTCTATTGGTGCTGCCTGTGCGTTGTTGCTGGACTCTTTCTTTACTCCATTCTTCTCATCTGCAATCTTCTTTCGGCACTCATTCTGCTTGTGCCCTGCCTTGTTGCAGTAGAAGCACTTCATCTTCTTCTTTCTCTTTTTATCATCAGAAGAAGATGGGTTACTAGAGTCCTTACCCTTACCTTTCTTTGATCCGATCCAAAAAGCCGAATCTTCTCTAGTCCTTGTCTTTTGACACATCTCCTCCTCCAGAAGCATTGCGTTGAAATCCTCAAAGTTGAGGGGTAGATTTCTATTCTGTGTATTCAGTGCAGTAACAAGACCATCGTACTTTGGTGGGAGAATCTGTATGCACCTTCGTGCTAGATTCTCGCTGGTGATGGTCATGCCAATTGCACTCATCTGATCGTGCAGATTCTTCACCCTGGTGATGAACTTCTTTGCTACTTCAGACTCAGACAACTTCTCGTTCGTGAGTTGAGTCTCCAGATTCTGGATCCGTGTCTGATTCATGGTCTCATACTGATTTTTCAAGACCGTCCATGCCTCCTCCACTGTGGTGACATGTTGAATTAATGCCATGATAGAACCACTAACACTGCAGACAATAGAACACAACGCATTTGCATTTCTTCTTGTCCACATGAGAATCTTATCTGCAGTTGGTACTATTTATTGTTCTGCATTGGCTGGAGCCGATCTCACAACCGGCCTCACGTCCACCCCAGTAGCAGTGTCCCAAAGCTCGTATGCGCTTAGGATGGTCTTTATCTTGAACTTCCACAGTGGATAGTTAGAGCCATCTAACTTTCCACTTTCGCCGAACGGTGGGATTCGTAGTCTTACGGGCTGGGCCACCTCTCACAATCTGCTTGCAAATAGAAACACACTACCAAATCTTCTTGCTAGAGTCCAGGCTTTGATACCATGTAAGAAAATAATACAACGTCTGTGCTCAACAGATAACAGGATCTCGTACACAAGAGAGAAAACAAGATAGTATGGAGAATCAAAATTTTGATTACTATAGAACTGATACAATAGATGGCGCTGCCTCCCAACCGTGCGCTCTTGTGAAAGAAGCTTCGATGGCATGCTGGAAACAGTAGAAGACAGAGGCTGGATGCTAAGGAATCAGGGTTGCTATAGCTAGTGATGAAATGGGCTTCACGGGCTTGCTCTTATATAGCCACCAGTCGTAGTTAGTTAGGCTCGATTGGGTGACCGACCCAGTCCGCCCAAAATGGTCGACTGGGGGTCGATCCCGAAATAGGCCACCGACTATACGATAACCAGTGCATAAAACAGAGCAATTGACCTATGGACTCCATTCGGCCCAGAGCCATCCGGGATTATCTGAGGCTCCAAACGGGCCCCGTAACCTAAGAGTGGGCTACCCCAAGAAATGCTCCATCTACCCTCAGTGCGGTCAGTCAAGGGATGCCTTCCCGCACTTGCATGTAGCCTAATTGGCGGTGTGCGAACTCTATCTGAAGCCATCCAGCCATCAGGCCACACATGGCCCCCATCTGGTGTACAAACTAGGACCTACCGGATAACTGAGCTACTCAAATGCCTTCTCCTCATATGGGGGGCTTACAAGTAGAGATAGCTAGTTCCCGCATAGTTACATGAGAGTGTAGCATTGATATCTAACAATTTGAACATTCACATATCTAATAAGGCACCCCCCTTTGCACGCACAATAATACCATGTATGTTGAGGTATTTGCAAAGTATCGTGCCCATCAGATATGGTTTTCATGGTCAATCACCCATCCAACAATGTTTTTCACCTTAGCGTGTCATGCACATTCGTCAAAAAACACACTTTGAGGTGTGTTATTCGAAGCTGCAGATATCCGATGGGCATCGAGATTTGCACACACATCAATCCCACCTACACGTGCAAAGTATTGTGCCTAGCAGATGTGGTTCGCATGGTCGATCACGCATGTAAACAATGTTTTTCATGTTTTTCACCTAGTAGCCTACAAAATCATCAAAAAACCCACTTCCAGGTGTGTTATTCAAACATGCATGTATCCGATGAGCACCTTGATTTGAACACACATCAATCCCACCTATTTTAAGGCATGTGCAAAGTGTCATGCCCATCAAATGTGGTTGGCATGGTCGATCATGAGTTAAACCATGTTTTTCACTTAGTGTCGGGCCCAATCATAAAAAAGCAAGCCTTGAGGTGTGTTATTTGAACCTGCACATAAACGATGGGCATCCCCCTTGCGTGCATGTCAATACCACCTATGGTGCGGCACATGCAAAGTATCGTGCCCATCGGATATGGTTCGTATGTTTGTCACACATTAAACCATGTTTTTCACCTAGTGTCATGCACAATCATCAAAGAACACACTCGAGGTGTGTTATTAAAACTTGCACGTATCTTATTGGCATCCCCCTTTTCAATTGCATCAATCCCACTTATGTTGAGGCACATTCAAAGTATTATTCCCATCGTATGTGGTTTGTATGGTCGATCACGCATGTCTCATGCATAATTGTAAAAAAACACACCTCGAGGGCTGTTATTCGAACTTGCATGTATCCGATGGGCATCCTCCTTTGCATGCTTGTCAATACCACCTATTATTAGGTAGGTGAAAATTATCATGACCATATAATATGGTTCACATGGTCAATCTCAAATCATGTTTTTTACCTTAGAGTGTCATGCACAATCATCAAAAAACACACTCTGAGGTGTGTGATTCAAAGGCGCATGTATCCGATGGACATCTTGATTTGCACGCATGTCAATCCCACCTATGTTAAGGCACATGAAAAGTATTGTGCCCATCGTATGTGGTTCGCATGATCGATCATGTGTTAAACTAGGTTTTTCACCTAGTGTCGAGCATAATCATCAAAAAACACGTGTCGAGGTGTGTTATTCAAATGTGCACGTATTGGATTGGAATCCCCTTTTGAACACACTAATACCACCTATGTTGAGGCAAGTGAAAAGTATTGTTCCCATAGGATGTGGTTTTTATGGTCGATCACGCATTAAACCATGTTTTTAACCTAGTGTCATGCACAATCTTCAAAAAACATGCCTCAAGTTGTGTTATTCAAACGTGCACGTATCTTATGGGCATCCCCCTTTGCATGCATGTCAATTCCACCTATGTTGAATCACGTTCAAAGTGTCGTTCTCATTGGATATGGTTCGCAATGTCGATCACCCATCAAACCATGTTTTTTCACCTAGTGTCGCCATGTCTGTTTGCGCAGGTTCGCCATCTGTCAATTGTGCAATACAATCTTTTGCTGTGCTGACCACCGTGCTAGTTTAAGCAATGATGTTGGCATGGAGAGACCACCACGTTAGCATAAAGACCAC
Organism: Dipteris shenzhenensis; assembly: GCF_047967505.1. Taxonomy (NCBI): domain Eukaryota; kingdom Viridiplantae; phylum Streptophyta; class Polypodiopsida; order Gleicheniales; family Dipteridaceae; genus Dipteris; species Dipteris shenzhenensis. The sequence goes on from NC_141598.1 coordinate 9,287,031, forward strand.
TGTGGCATGTCAATCTCTAATGAGACCTCTCAAGGTCCATATCTGCAACCACCATGCTGGATGTCAGAGCTATTTCAGTTCTATTTTAGAGATATTTTAGTCATATTACTCCTTCTGCCAACAATTTCTCAACCACCGCACACGTTCTTGGAGCTATTTTAGTTCCAAGGTAAAGGAAAATCTAGCATTTACAATTTAATATAGTTTCCTTGCAACCACCATGCTGGTTATTGGAGTTATCATAGTTCTAAAGCCTCGGGGGGGTCACTCATCATATGTAACCCTATCACGTGAGTTCAACAGAAGGATATTTTTTATTTCTAAAATTTACAGAAATAAATATACATAAGGGACTATTTAAAATAGTTTTAGAAAAACTTTACAAATTTGTATAGAAAAGGGATACATTTTATTGATGAAAAATTTACAGATAAGGGATTTTAGAAATAGGCCTTGAACGCACGTGGTATAGAGGGTTTATATATAGTGACCCCCCCGAGTCTAAAGCACCATGCTAGTTGTTGGAACCATTTTCACTATAGTAAGAACAGTTTTTTCAACAATTTCGTGTGCAACGATCCCTATGGTTGTAGTCAAATGTAAACGAGGGTAGAAATATGCCATTTGTTCTTCATTAGAGCCACTTTCATTATCGAAGGAACAACCAACAATAGTTTTGGCGATAATGGTACTACATTGAAATTGAAACAAAAGAAATTACATTAAGAAATTACATCCGAGAGTTTTTGCGATAATAGTATTACATCGAAATTGAAACAAAATAAATAACATTTGAAGCAAACATTTAACAAAATAGATTATATACAAAGATGCTAGCACTTTGTTTTTGTGACACTTCTTTAAGCAATTGTCAACACCACCACTGTGGTAGGACTAGGTGTCACTTTTTGCCCTTGTTAGCACTTTCCTACACTTTTGACCTAGTGCCTTGTATGCAGGGGACATTACGAGCACCTTGTAGTGCTATCGTAGGTAGGACTTTCTTATAATTTTGACATGGAACTCCTCTTATGCAGGGGACAATACGAGAACCTTGTAATTGAAATAACCTTTTTTATAGCAACTTCAAAAGTCAAGTCATTGGAAAAGGGAAATCAACTTGGAGGTGAGCTCAATCGAGCACAACATTCGATAGCGGCGGACAGGAAACTCAATTTGGTGCTAATCTCTAGCACACTGACGCATGCTCTTAGTGCTTTAGATCTAATGACTAAGTTGAGTACCTTCCCTAGTGCGGAAGGTTGTGCACAATTACAAGAGGCTCAACACCAAGTTGAGTTCTCTCCAAGTGCCTCATAGAACAATGATGACTCATTTCCCTTAGCTCCGCATCCTGCAACATGGTTGGTCATGAGGTTTTTCTTTCAAGTCTTTCAAGGAATTGCCTTTGTCATAGAAACTTCTTTCAAGGCACTGGTAGAGATAACTCAACTTGGCGGTGAGCTCAATGGAGCACAACATTTGATAGTGGACAAGGGACTCAATCTGGTGGTCAGCTCTAGCACACTGACACATGCTCTTAGTGTGCTACAGCTTATCACCAAGTAAAGTTCTCCTTCCCCAGTACCGAAGGTTGTGCTCAATTACGAGAGTCTCCTCACCAAGTTGAGTTCTCTGCCAGTGCCTGATGGAACAACGATGACCCATTTCCTTTGGCTCCCCATCCTGCAACTCCCTTGGTCATGGCAATGGATCCCATGTCTTGGGTAGCATTATGAAGGGGCATCGAGGTTGCAACAGAAGATTCATCATAGGGGTAGAAGGGGGCTTGTAGAAAGTGTGGAAGGGGGTATGAGAGAAATTTTCTTGGGTGTAGTGAATTTTCTTTGCCCTTAAGGCCTTTATATAGTTAGACTTGCCACCCTCCCACTCTTTCCTCCTTCGTTTCTTGTGTTAGTTATGCAACTCTAGGTGCCTATCACTGCTAAGAGCGCACAATCCAGGGAGGTAGCAAGCTAAGGGTGTCCACTTCCAGACCACTTGCGAGGGAGTGTGACACACCCTCAAGTGAAAATACAAAGGTTTTGCTTCGGTGTGAAATACCTCGATCGAGATATTGTCTCCAATGAAATTGGCACATGAGGACAACCGAACCAAGCCAATACCTCGATCGAGGTCTTCCATGTGCTTCCACCGAATTGAGCCTATACCTCAATCGAGGTATCGTGGCAAGACAACTATACCTCGATCGAGGTATCGTGGCAACTCTAAATACCTTGATCGAGGTATCGTGGATAGATGACGTGGGTCATGTCAAATACCATGATTGAGGTATGTGGCATCCGACATGGCAGTTGACATACCTCGATCGAGGTACCATGGTAGGTCCACATACCTCGATCATGGTATGCTCGATCGATGACATGGCCGCATGTCAAATACCATGATCCAAGTATGTGGCTCTGACGTGTAACGCACTGGTAGCTGACATACCTCGATGAAGGTATGGTGGCATGTCAATACCTTGATCGAGGTATGCTGGCTGATGATGTATGTGGCATGTTAATACCTTGATCGAGGTATGCTGAACCGATGATGTATGTGGCATGTCAATACCTCGATTGAGGTATCCTGGACCCATGATGTATTTGGCATGTCAATACCTCGATCGAGGTACGTGGCATACCTCGATCGTGGTATTGAAACCCTAAATTTTTGTATATAAAGAGAGGGACCCCCCTCATTCTTCAAACCTCGATCGAGCTCCTCCTCATCGAATTCGACGGAGAACGACAGACGAAAATCGATGGAGAACAACAGAATAATGAAGCGACGGAGATGGATGGAGCGGGAGATTCTAGGTAAGGTTTTTTAAGTGTAGCATTTTTTTTTGGTGAAAATTTATTTCAATTTTAGTTTTTAGGAATATCTAATTTAATTATAAAATATTTCAAAATTTAAAATGCATTTTAAAAAATTTTAAATTATTTTTTAATTACTTAAGTTTTTATTTAAATGTCAAAACGTATATATTAAGAGATTAAAGTAGTTTTTCTGTTATTTTTTAAATTAGTGAAGTTTTTAATTAAATATAAAAACATTTAAATTTTATTGTTAAGAATTATCTTTTTAAAAAAAAGAAAATATGAGTTTAAAGTAGCTTTTATATTATTTTTTAAGTTAGTGAAGTTTTTATTTAAATGTCAAAACGTATATATTTTGTTTTTTTAAAACATCTATTTCGTTTATTTTAAAAAAGAGATTAAAGTAGTTTTTATATTATTTTTCAAATTAGGGAAGTGTAGCATCTTTAACACAAAGTTTGAAATTTCTTTGAAAATGAAATAAGACCAAGGATGTACATCTAAATTCATTTCTCAATAACACCGTTAAATAACTATTGTGTGTGCATCTTCCATTGAAGAGTGGAGCAACTTAAAGCATGTAGGGAGTGCACGTGTTGCATTTGCAACATAGCACTGTTGTAGGCATAGCCACACATTTGGCCCATCTACTGTTAGGTGCATAGGATGATCCCAACGGCATCCTACCTCATCAAGGAGTATGTGACTAAGTGTAATCAATCAAACAAATAGGATGATTTGAACAACACATTCGCCTACACATCATTTTCAAATCATATTGTGCGAGAGGTTGATGCAAGGAGAGGGTAGATCATGTGGCTAACAATCCCTTTAGGTGGCACGTGAAACTATAGAAATAGGGAACTAGGGAAGGTTGTAGATCTATGTATGGATATAGTTACATAGACAAATACAAAGACGTATGCTCGACTTATGTGATTCCCTGAAACCTTGTCATGAGCTTTTGCAAAAATTCAATCAAAATTGGCTAGCTAAAAGTTTTCATTACCCAAATAGATTATTAAGTCCCATTGAATAGAATATTAATTATCATTACCCAAATAGAATATTAATTTCCATGTGTTTTTTTGTGCATGCGCCAGCCAGTGCGCAAGTTCTGGCACCACTGTTCATATGTAGATAGCAATTTTGAGAGCTAAGATGAGGGCATTGTAGAATGTTGGGGCACCCCCTCACTTGGTTGCGAGTCTCGATTCGAGTCTCGATTCAATCATTAATGCTTTAGGTCGATTAGACACAGTTGAGGACGTTTTGGATACCTTTCAGGCACAGGCTGAGGCAGAGATCGGTGGTCATGGCTTGGATTGGAGAGCCATTCGAGATTTGTTTGAGCGTGAGTCATCACCTCACAAGCAGGCCTTAGAGGATATCTTTTGGGATGGTCACACTGAGGCGATGTGACCACAATCACGGCAACCCTTTTATATTTTACGTTGTAGGCACCCCGTCATAGCAGCACACATTTATTCGAGATATCTCGCTGTGAATGGTGGTCGATTGCCTCACCACCGTGAAATAGCCATCATTTGCCATGTAGCTATATGCTGAGTTTGTGCTTGGTCATCGGGTAGACTATCTTAGTACCCGTCCAGGATCAGGAGCGGGACATGGTAGGATGGGGCATCAGGAGCATCAGACTGTAGGTGTTTCGGCGTTGACGCGAGGCACCAGAGCTGCACACTATCCCTGCACCAGCATTGCGAGCTGTTGGAGGATGGATTAGGGGGGATGTTCATTCAGTGGCCTCATCCTTACACAACATGGTCTCTACCCTATTGAGATCACTTTCGATTCCACCTCCCCCACCTCCCACATCTATCGAGCCTCCCACATCTACACCACCTCCCACATCTAGCCCGCATCAGCATGAGTTGGATACTCGAGATGCACGGATTGCAGAGTTGGAGGCATTGTTGGCTGAGTCTAGGGTCGAGGTTAGTTATTCTAATTATTTTAGTTTATTTTTTTGTTACGTGTTTTGAACGGAAGTTTTTTTGTTCATTCTCACCATGTACGCCTTGGAGGCACATCTATTGCGACAGGATATGGAGTCTCATGTACGACAATTGGAGGCAAATTTGGAGGAGCAGAGGATTCGGACACGCATAGCTTACCATCGAGCGGAGCACTATATTTTGCAGTTGAGACATATTAGTCATGATCCATCTAGCCATAGGATCCACCCTAGTGTGGCCTTGTACCCTACTCCTCTTGTAGATTTGCTGACTAGGACACCCATAGACACACCAGTCATAGCCAGGCTTCCTACCACCACTTGTGTCCTTTGCCACGAGGATTTTGACACCATAGGTTGGTTTAGACTCGGGTGCAGCCACATCACACATCTCCATTGCATGACCCGCCACATGGTGGCACGAAATGTGCCCTGTATGCTTTGCTGACATTGATGTTGCCACATATAGAGGACTAGGCATGGATGATCTGTATCTTGGTCATCGTCAAGCCATTGATCCATTCGCTCGTGTGGTCTTGACTGAGCACTACAGGGAGGAGGCACAGAGAGCTTTGCTGCAACAGGAGGGTGCTGATACTTCAGTGGTTGCAGCGTGTGTTCTGCGACGCTTCTCATATGGTGATTTCATGCCAGGTGACGAGGCACGAGTAGAGGAGGCATGTCGTATTGAGCGAGAGGCAAAGCTTCATATATCATTGTGGTAGTGGGTGGAGCAGCAGCTTGGGCAGGGCTGAGACCAGCGTCTTCTACATGTAGAGATGATTACTAGAGCTGGATTTGAGGCACGAGTATTCATAGATGCATGACTTTTGGAGCTGAGGCACACATGCATAGAGGAGGCGAGGGAGGCAGAGATGGCAGCAGTGGCTCGTGCAGCATGCGCTCCTCTTCATCAGGATGAGGTTGGCCCATCTGAACCAAGAGATGAGGCTGGCCCATCTGATTCGGCTTGGGCACACAGCGGACGGTTGGGCAGCGGGTCATACAGGAGCCACATCAAAGGACGACTAGAGGATCATATGTGGAGTTATTAGATTCTGATTCAGGATGATTGTTTAGGCTTCACACATATCTTGTTTAGGGATGCAGTTTTGCACGATGATGATGATGATGTACACATTCATTTTGGTACTTTGATGATGTTGTTCTTACTTTAATGATGTATGAGCATTTTGGTACTTTCATGATGTTGTTCTTACTTTGTTTATCTCAGTTTATAGTTTGTTCAAATCTAACATAAACATTTAAAATTAGGAGTATCATTTTGAATTTCAGATATCTCAATTCACACATCTAATAGATAAGGTATTTTAAAAATAATGCCGTGTGAAGTTAATTGTAAAAATTAAGCATTGATAAGGTATTCAAGTATAAGCTCTCTCTCCTCTTTCTCTCTCTCTCTCTCTCTCTCTCTCTCTCTCTCTCTCTCTCTCTCTCTCTCTTGTGCTATGAACTTTATCATTTTGAATATCATATTAAATTTCGTATATATCAATGCTTGTAATTATTACACTAATATTGTCACTAATTTTTATAAATTGTAGATTAAGAAAAAAATGTCAATGTTTAGCATGGAATGGTGCTCATTGGTACTAACATGTGTCAAACATTAATACATGATTATCTACGATTGGTCTAAAATTATATAATACATATATAATTTTTCATAGGTAGTCACTAGTAGTGGCTGCATACAAAAATGTACGCATTATACCTTCCATGTGGTACATACCAAATCAGTTGGAGACCGAATCTTGCATGGATGTAGGTCTAGGGTAGCCTAAGAGCTGTGCGAAGTTTCATCCCCAAGAAATAAGTCCACATGCATATTTGATTAGTATGTACGCCATTTTACATACATAGTCACTAGTAGGAGTGCTTGCAAAAATGTACGCATTATACCTTCCACGTGGCACATACCAAATCACTTGGAGACCAAATCTTGCATGGATGTAGATCTAGGGTAGCCTAAGTGCTGTGCAAAGTTTCATCCCCAACAGATAAGTCCACATGCGTATTTGGTTAGTACGTGTGCCATTTTTCATACCTAGTCACTAGTAGGGAGTGCATGCCAAAATGTACGCATTATACCTTCCATATGGCACATACCAAATCAGTTGGAGACCGAATCTTGGATGGATGTAGGTCTATGGTAGCCTAAGATCCGTGCGAAGTTTCATCCCCAACAGATAAGTCCACATGCATACTTGGTTAGTACGTGCACCATTTTTCATGCGTACTCACTAGTAGTGAGTGCATGCAAAAATGTATGCATTATACCTTCCATGTGGCACATACCAAATCAGTTGGAGATCGAATATTGCATGGATGTAGGTCTAGGGTAGCCTAAGAGCCATGCAAAGTTTCATCTCCAACACATAAGTCCACATGCATATTTGGTTAGTACGTGCACCATTTTTCATACGTAGTCACTAGTAGGGAGTGCATGCAAAAATGTACGCATTATACCTTCCATGTGGCACATACCAAATGAGTTGGAGATCGAATCTTGCATGGATGTAGGTCTAGGGTAGCCTAAGAGCTGTGCGAAGTTTCATCCCCAAGAGATAAGTCCACATGCATATTTGGTTAGTACGTGCACCATTTTCCATACGTAGTCACTAGTAGGGAGTGCTTGCAAAAATGTACACATTATACCTTCCACGTGGCACATACCAAATCAGTTGAAGACCAAATCTTGCATGGATGTAGGTCTAGGGTAGCCTAAGAGCTGTGCAAAGTTTCATCCCCAACAGATAAGTCCACATGCGTGTTTGGTTAGTACATGCACCATTTTTCATACCTAGTCACTAGTAGGGATTACAAAAATGTACGCATTATACCTTCCATGTGGCACATATCAAATTAGTTGGAGACCGAATCTTGCATGGATGTAGGTCTAGGGTAGCCTAAGAGCTGTGCAAAGTTTCATCCCCAACAAATAATTCATGTGTATTTGGTTAGTACATGTGCCATTTTGCATACGTAGTCACTAGTAGGGAGTGCATGAAAAAATGTACGCATTATACCTTCCACGTGGCACATACCAAATCATTTGGAGACCAAATCTTGCATGGATGTAGGTCTAGGGTAGCCTAATAGCTGTGCAAAGTTTCATCCCCAACAGATAAGTCCACATGCGTATTTGGTTAGTACGTGCACCATTTTTAATACGTAGTCATCACTAGTAGTGAGTGCATGCAAAAATGTACGCATTATACCTTCCATGTGGCATATACCAAATCATTTGGAGACCAAATCTTGCATGGATGTAGGTCTAGGGTAGCCTAAGAGCCGTCCAAAGTTTCATCCCCAACAGATAAGTCTACATGTATATTTGGTTAGTACGTGCACGAACTTTCTTAGTCACATTTTTAAAATGTCCTAAAGCACTAAACACAATTACAACATTACTACTAATAAAAAATTTTTTGTTTTACAGAAACAAAAAATCCCATTGAGAAGACAACAGACATCATGTATAAAATAGAATCTAATACAATGATGTGTATGAACATGTATAAAACCATCATAGTGAAATACAAAATATGAGTCCATGAAAATTACAATGGTATGGTCACACAGTGAGCCTATACATATCGAATACAAAAATATGTAATCAACTAGTGATACCCAATAAAAATCTATCTAATCAACTGATGATCCCAAAACTATGATATGTCATGTGCTACTCCTCAGGATTGGCTCTCATGCCAATAGTTGCAAGTATGCTCTCGTGATCCTTCACTGTAAGGCGCCATCATGGAATGGACGTCGCCTTGCGAGTGCGAACACGACTCAAAGTAATCTTGATGGCAACAACAAGATGAGAATACATGTATGCCTCCTGATCTGCCATGTACTCTTGGAACTCAATATAGCGACGATACCTCTATATCTACTGAAAATAGTGGCCAGCAATGATCATGCTATGAGCATTGAAGTGCATCCCATGCCCATCCATTGTATCCTCATTCAGACTCTTCACCATAGAGCATCGCAACAAGTAATAATCCACACCCTCCTCATTGCCCTCCGAAGCAATGACTGCGAAGATATCACCAATATGCAACATATTTGTAAGCTAGTCATAATCTCTAGAGGAACTAAATCCTGCATCCTGATCATCATGTACCTCCTCCCAAGGCTGGAACGGAGAAAGCACTCTCCGTGCCCATGGATCAGCCCATGGTATCATGGATCACCCTCCCCAATCATCATCAATGCATGCGGGGCAAAAACATGCAAACCGTCGAGAAAAGATCATGGGGTGAGACTCACCTATGCTCCTGATGGAATGGAAATCAAGAGTGCTAGACACTGAATGACAATCAAAAGGCCTAGACTGCTGATCAAGACTCCCAATGTCCACACACCAAAAATACCGGCTCACCACCCTATCGTCATGCGATTGAAATGAGGAGATAGCACTAGTGGATAAGTGCTGGCTACACCATCGCACCACATCATGTGCATCCTTGAAGCGATTGGCATTGTGACGCAACTGGTATCGATCCAAAGCACACTTCACGCAAGCACCTATACCATCGTGCTCTTCCTTACCGTGCCCTATCTCGAATTACCTCCATGTGATCAGAATGCCTATCTCACGGTGCCATCTGTAGAACCAATAAAACTGTCTAGCAGATTTGAACTGACCACCACAGCCGTTTGACCAGATCCAGTGCTGCTGCCATGTGACACCATGATCCCTCAAGAAACTATCATGTAAAGTGAAGCAATGCTACACAAAATGGGCATCATGCGATTGATCATCACTAATGTAGAAGTGATACTCTCGCACAATGATGCGTGAGTCCAAGCTAATATGGACCTATGAATTAGATGGTCCCTCATGCACAGTCATTGTCTCACTAAAACAAGCTCGATGGTTGTTTGGGATTTACATTTTCCCTTGTTTGGGATTTATTGATTAGGATTTACTTAAACAAGCGCGGTGGTTGTTTGGGATTTACTAAAGGTTATATTTTGTGGGGGTTGCAGGTAATCCTAAACCAACAAAAATGCATTTCATTGCCAGTGCCTACCTCCTCTAGCCTTAACTGGTGTTTGGGATAACCGATTGCATGATGTTCCAACCACCAAGCTGGTTTAGGATAATCAAATTAAGTCCAAGCTAGCCTGGCTCTTGTGTTTGAGCTGAATCAGCCACACGATATTCCAACCATTGGGTTGCTTTAGGACAATCACATAACTTGTGTTTGAGTTGACCCAACCACGATTGCATGATGTTCCAACCATCGAGCTAGTTTAGGACAATCACATTAAGTCCAAGCCAGCTTGGTTATGTTTGAGCTGAACCAGCCACACAGTTGCCTCATGCACAATCATTGTTATTATAGTCTAATTCCGATTGAATGCTAATCTAAACCTGGTACAATAAAACATCCAAGAGAGGCCGCAATTATGACTTGTTACACTACAAGGTACAGGCCCTTTTTCGACGGAAATATTGACCTTTTTTACACTAAAAACTTTTTTTTTGACGGGCGCAAAGGTCAGTATTTACGTCGCTATTAGCATCAAAAAAGAACGGTCGCTATATAAGCATCGCTATATAGCAACACTAATAAACATCGCTATATAGCAACACTGGTAAACATCACTATATAGCAACATTGGTAAACATCACTATATAGCGACGATTAACAGAAGCTAAAAAAAACATTAGTGGGGCTAAACAGGGCCACAGCAAGCCCTGTCTTGCTCGACTAATATTTTTTTTATAGTACTTACAAAAGAATGTTTTTTATTACAAAATTTCCCTTGTGAAAAGAGTGATACAAAATTGCTCAAACAAGTTGAGCGACAGAAGCATATACATGTTGAAGATATACAACATTGTTTCTTACAAAATTACCCTTTCGAAAAGGGTGATACAAAATTGCTCAAACGAGCCGACATACATAAGCATATACATGGCGAAGTATATGCAAACTACTACTAATACTACTACTACTACTGCTCATCCAAATCATCATCCTCATCCTTACCCTCGTCGCGCTGGCTTGAGATCGTTGGCCCTCATGAGATATGCCTAATCCCTGGCCCTCGTGAGCTACACCTGATCCTTGGCCCTCATTGAAGCCATGAGCCTAATCCCTCGTCATCACCACTCACCTCCATTAATGGGATGTTCGAGCTTTGATTCTAAGAGTGAAACCATATTAATTGGAAATTAGATTAGAACTTAAAGGATAAAACGGTTTAAAAAGTGAGATTACAAGTAGGAGTAGACTTATACCGTGTGAGCAGCCACCTCAGCCCAATCGACTGTTGCTCCCATGGCCTCCATCTCAATAAACCATGGATTTATTCCTATGCGAAATGCGTGTTTTGCCTCTGTGTTTGTGGGAAGGTGACCCATTGTAGCTTGTTGTGGGTCCAATTTACGACAGTTAGATAAAGTGCATGCAATATGTAGTAAAACAAATAGAACAATACATTAAATGAGAAGAAGTAGACTTACCATAGTTGCCTCAAATGCCAACCATCCGTTGCCTGCAGCAAAGTACAAAGTATCTATGGAGTCCAGCCATCTCCTCACAGCCCTCCTCTAACCCTTGAACAGTTCAAGATGGTCCCTAATATACTGCTTCTTGAAAAACTTCCAATCATCTTTGTCTGTCCAATTAGGTTTAGCCTTCCCCTTTGCGATGGAAGTATGCAAGGTTGACCTATGATGCTTCAAGAGGACCCCCATGCGCTCTTTCATGTAATCCAAATTGAACTCCCAATTTGGGGGGTTAGGCTATTGTCTTTTCAAGTCATCAATGATTGCCTGCTTCTTTTGGTCATCTTGGTACCGCCAGTCAGTAGTAGCTATGTCGGTCCTAAAGTGGTGGCTCATCAACCGCCTCATGGTGGCCATCACTGATGAGCCCTTTTTATTTTCTATTATCTCTCCAGCAACCGTGATTTCATAGGACAAGTCCTCGATCGGGTAAGGATGACTCATGGTAGTGGGGTAGAGTCAGAGCGAGTGGTGTTACTGTGAACGCTTACGGAGTGAGGAGTAGCAATGAGAGTAGGAGAGGGAAAGGGACTTGATTGGTATTGGGTCTCAGGACCAAGTGGATATGTATAGGGATGTGAGTGTGCTGACTCGTCTACATCTCCCAAGTCAGCACGACATAAGCGACCCTTCCTACTCCTCCTTCCCTTACGATGGGCATGCCCAGGTGATGATCCCTCAGTTGAAGGGGCTAGAAGGGATGGCTGGATAGTAGGTCCAACTGTCAATGTAGAAGAGGGATTTGCTGAGGTCCTCTGGGATAGCAGAGAGAAGAATCTCATTGCCTCCGCATCGGTCATCTATGCGAAAACTCATCGGGACTCCCGACAAAGCCATGGGCTGCTAGCAAAGGAGTTCCCCAAGGGGTAGTCATAGTGCTACATCCGAGAGGAGTTGGGCCAGGGGTAGTTTCAAGGGTAGACCCCTGAAGTGTCACCTGAGTGGATTCAAAGTCATCTGGATAGTAGAGATCACAATGTCTCCTCCTACAAGGGTTTTCATACTTGTCAAATGTGTGACATGATCCCATGTCTAATTTGGGGGGATTGGACAAATGTAGACACATACACGAAGACAAAAAACAAAAAACAAAAAACAAGAGTGGGTAAGAAGTGGATAGATAATTAATTACTTAAGACAATTATGAAATTCAAACTCAAGAAATTATGAAAAGGCAATTAATCACTTGTGAAAATTGTGAAATGACATCAACACATAAAGGATAAATATGAAAGGACAATTATTTATTTAAGACAATTATGAAAAGCCAGTTTTGAAATGACAAATATTTATGGAAGACAAGTGGAATCCAATAAGATTTTCATATATATATAAAAAAATAGAGACCAAAAGTATGTCTCCAAAATTATGTATATAAAAAATATATGTCTGCAAAAGTATGCTTAAGAAAAATTTGTCTCCAATATAGGTCTATTGCTCTGCATTACTATCTAAGGTACTTTCCTCCTCCGAACCACTAGGTGGGTCACTGGGAACCTCATCCTCCACCTCTTCTAATATGTGGTCATGCTCTTCAGCGATTATGTACTCGCAATCCACAAATGCCTCCACACAATCCATTATGTCCTTTACACAATCATATTTAAGGCTCCACCAGTCGTGGCGGTCTCTCCACAACCTACGGAGATCCTATAGGTTGTGTCGTGCATTCCTTAGTTGCCCTTGCTCCACTACCCTTGAGCTTGGACCCCACCCAGAAGCACACATCCCCACGTTGTACTTCACCCAGTCACTCTCTTGCGTAATCTTCTCTTTTACATGAGCTAGCAGAGAAGCTATGTCTATAATCCTTGCGATGTGGGGAACTGGGTTGGGGTTTAGGGAGGACACCCATGGGTGAGGGCATGGTTGTTCCATTTATGTTAAAGAACCAAGTACGGCTAAGGAGCATGTGAAAAAAGAACCAAATACGACTAAGAAGAGGGGAAAAGAAGAGAAGCATAAGCATAAGAGAAGAATAAGAGAAAAGAGAAGCATAAGCATAAGAGAAGGAAGAGGGAAAAAGAGATTGAAAGAGGGGAAAACGAGATTGAAAAGAGAGGAAAAAGAAGAGGGGAAAAGAAGAGAAGGAAGAGGGAAAACAGAGATTGAAAGAGGGGAAAAGAGCATAAGAGGAGAAAAAGAGATTGAAGAAGAGAGGAAAAGAAGAGAAGGAAAGGAGAAGGAGAAGGAGAAGGAGGAGGAGGCATATGCTTATGCTTATGCATAAGCATATGAGCATATGCTCATGCATAAGCATAAGCATAGGCATAGGCATATGCTTATGAAAAGAAGATAAGGAAGAGGGAAAAAGAGCATAAGCATAAGAGAAGGAAGAGGGGAACAGAGATTGAAAGAGGGGAAAAAGAAGAGGGGAAAAGAGCATGAGAGAAAAAGAGGCTTGTGCCAAGCATATGCTTTCTCTCTTTTTCTCTTATGCTCATGTGCTCATGCATAAGCACAAGCATATGCTTTCTCTCTTTTTCTCTTATGCTCATATGCTCATGCATAAGCAAAAGCATAGGCAAATACATATGCTTATGAAAAGAGGAGAAAAAGAGATTGAAGGAGAGGGGAAAAGAAGAGAAGGAAAGGAGAAGGAGAAGGAGAAGGAGAAGGAGAAGAAGACATATGCTTATGCTTATGCATGAGCATATGAGCATATGCTCATGCATAAAAATAAGCATAGGCATAGGCATGTGCTCATGAAAAGGGGATAAGGAAGAGGGGAAAAGAGAAGAGACGGAAGAAAAAGAAGAGGGGAAAAGAGCATAAGCATAAGAGAAGGAAAAGCATAAGCATAAGCATAAGAGAAGGAAAGAGAAAAAGAGGGGAATAAGAGGGAATAAGAGAAGAGAGGGAAAGAGAGGGTTCCTATGCCCATCACTGCAGCAGCTAGCACTTAAGGCCTTGGCTGCAGGCCAATGCAAATAATGAAAACAACAAAAGGGAAAAAGATGAAGGACTTTCTTACCTGGAAAAGTCCTGCTCAGTGTTTCGTGGACTAGCCCTAACAAAAAGAGGAAACATAACATTTTTTCTGATAACTAGTTAGAGGAAGGAGGAATTTGGAGAAACAACTTTTCAAAGGGATTGGATTGAGGAGACAAGCAAGCCTATAAACAAGGAGAAAGAGGAGGAAGAGAAATACCAAAAAGAGAAGAGGTGAGTCTTTTTTCTTTTACCAAATCTCGTTTTTTGTCCTTAATCTCTGAAAATAAAGCATGAAAATTAGCACATAGGCTGAGTAATGCAAGAAGAAACATGCTTCAATACTCACAAAACAAAATCTCACAAAAAATGAACCTACATTACTTAAAGAGACACACCTTCTTAAAAAACTTCCTTTCACACAAGCAGAGAGGGAGAAGGGTGGAGAGGGAGACAAGTGTTGGGAGAGGGGCTGGGTAGGGGTGAGGAGTGTGGGAAATAGAGAGGAGGAAACGAGGTCATCGATATAAGGGTAGGAGGAGATATTTTTTCTTTTCTCACAATAGAGATGTGAAAGACCGTGTCGCACGGGGTTTTGGGTTTTAGTCCTCCAACATCACTATATAGTGATGCTGGTCAGTCGCTCATTGTTAGAAGAGAGGAAAGGAGCTCATGGGTGGCTATTTTTTGGATCTTAATAGATTTCCTTGTAGCTCATGTTGTGATTTGGAGGTGTGCAGATGGAAGGGATGAGTGGAAGCTCGTTAGATGATGCGCCAATGCCTGAGAGCGTAGAGTGGCTTACGGAGAGGTTGTATTGTCATTGGACTCATTGCAAGTGAGAAGTATGACATCAACGTCGTATTGTCATGCGCCACTTGCAGATGTATGGGGAGGAGCCCGAACCATTACCCACCATTGGTGTTGCACATGGTGATGGATCATCAGTAAGTCAATGCTATTTGAGTTCATGATTAATATTGGTTTGCAAAAGGGAGACCATTTTCGATGTATACTTACTAAAGAAAGTATAGTAATAAGATATCAAGTAGTGCGGAGTATTTGCTATGAGATACACTTACAGACGTTGGAAAAATAATCATGGCACATGGATACCTATGGATTGTGATGTAGTGGACACCATAGAGGTAGAGGTACATATGCCCAATGGGGATATCCAATATCTTGAGGTCACAGGTAGTTGGAGCTTGAAGCACGTTCGAGAATACATCGCTATCACCTTTGATGATAGTGATTTTTTCTTTACAATAAATGGGAAGATAGTAAGAAGGCGACTCAAAGGAACATCAATGCTTGAGAAATGGAAGACTCCTTGTAACTTGTCCATTCATACTGGTATTGAATAAATGTAATAGTTTTTTAAGTGTGATGTCATTTGTATTGGCAATGAGTATACTTAATAAAATTAGTAGTTTTTGATGTGTGTTGTAATAGTTTTGAAAATATGATATAGATTTTGAAGTGTGTTGTAATAGTTTTTGACAAAATGTAATAGTTTTTGTTAAGTGTGATGTCATTTGTATTGACATAGGGCCCCCTAAATTCCAAAAAAAAAATCCATTATTTTGGGTGGCAGGGGAGGGGGGAGTGGAATATGATAGCAAACTATTTAGGCCAATATATTACATTGTCCAATATTTTATTACCTAAATTGTAGTCAGACTTTTAAGGTATTTAAAGAGACTGAAGTCAACTATATAAAGGGCCATTAGGTATGACATAACCTTTATTGTCCTAATTTCCTAGACAACTTGCTCTTGCCATCTTTCTTAAACCTCTAATGGCCACACCCCATGAGGTATACCATGACTTTGTCGCTTCTACTCGTCATTCGAGTAGAGAGGCAGAGTTGTATGACATTTTTGATCATTAGATAGATGTCATCAGCACAGTAAAACAAGCATCTAGATCTCTTTAGAGATGTGGTAGATTATGTGAGAGAGAAAATCAAGCCTTATTACCTGATCTGGCTAGACATAGATAGAGTACAGTGGGTTCCTGTGAATCTCCTCATTGACTGTCGCTGGGCTGATACAGACTCACCTCCATTCATCAATGTAGAGCTAACTCTTCTTCTAGCAACAGGGCAAGATGTGGACGTTGAGGAGAATCCTGATGTGGTTGTGAAAGCCGCCGTTGCTCTAGATTGGTCTAGTGCAACTTTGGACAAGGGAAAGCACATAGTAGAAATAGAGCAGACGACAAAGTTGGTTGTGGTTCCCGAATCAGGTGGGACATCATCCCCCACAGGACAGCTAGAAGAGGAAGAGGAGGAAGGAGAGCAAAAAGAGGAGGAAGAAGGTATGATGGATGAGGTTTTGATGCAAACCCTTCTGTATATTTTGATTGAAAATAGAGAATATTTATTATTGATTGACATTCAATATATTAAAAAATTGAGAGAAGATGAAGTACTAGGGGCACTTTCTACTTGGGAGAGTAGTAGTAACTTAGGTTACCCAAAAGAGGGGTTGGATAGGTCACAGATTTGGCACCTGCAAACTCTTTGGAGCATCCGATCTTAATTGTGTGGGAGGAAATGCATGATTCTACTAATGCGGCAGTTACAAAGGTAGAGTTCTGTGAGGTCCAGGAAAGATTGGAGGTAGAGAGGGCACAAAAATGCCAAAGACTTGAGAATACTGTAGAGGCCTTATCATCGACACCACCTCCAACAATAAGCTCCATCGATATAACTCGGCCGAGAATGGACAAACAAGATGCTGCCCACATTGTAAGTTCATGATATTTTGTCAATATGAATGAATTTATGTTCTTAGTTTGGCATTGAGAAGATTACTGATATCTCAATTTTCAGGAAATCATTGAAGTTGATAAGTTTGCAACATGTTAAGGGGGTCGAGGTGACAGCATTAGTGTGGATTCAACACTAGGACACTACATGGGAATGTTCGAGCACCATAGCCTAATGTGCTTCCATACTTTGTTTTCCCCTTATGGGAAGGAAGAGATGATAAAGTGTAGGGCACTTTCAAATCTAGTCTCCCTTGTGCCTTTACCCCCTTCTGCACGCAAGTGTATTTTGGTGAGGCAGGACTTGGCATTATCTACTTTTGGAGAGAAACTAGTAGGAAGAATCATGACTATTGCTGCTATGGGTGCTTTGTTAGGTGTTTATGATACTAGGCAGCTTGTAGAATCTTTGAGTGAACCCACTATTTTGTCAACTCAGAGGAGAGCAGCAATAGTAGCTAAAGCTAAGCAAGCAAATATTTTGTAAAAATTGCATCTATTGCAAAAAGTGCATCTATTGTAGACGTCAAAATTTAATATATACTTCTCTTGTTTTCCAGATGGGTGGTGTTTTGCATTATAATTTTCATTTCATTTCTTGGATTTTAGTGTATCCTTAATTTAAATATACATTTGATTTTGAAGAGTGCATTCCCTTATCAAAGGTTTAAAAAATTCTTCAAGTTACTAGGTGTATGAATAGATAAGATTAAGATTGCCCATGAGCTCTAATCAAGATAGCAACAAAAGGTTAAATTGGATGCACAATCTCAAACCCTTCCATATATTTAGATCATCTTGGGACTAGGAATGTTTTGCATCCCAAACCTAGGAGGAAAATAGAACAATAATATGGTGGCTAATTTAGTTATGTGCATGGTGAGTTGGAAGGATTAATATAAATTAAGAGGATATATGCTCCATGATTGAGATGGCAAGCTCTCACTTATGCCATTGGCTCCACATGGAGATGGCAATAATCCACACGTATACTTGGTTGGTGTTTGTGTATTATCAAATTTGGATAGAGAACACTCAGAGAACAAGCATATGACTGACTCAATCCTAGCATAAGAGATTGGGTTTTGACTTTTATGGAAATTGTGGCTAAGGGGTGCTACACACAATTGAAGATGTAGGCCCTTATGGTGTAAAATGTTGTAAAGTATGTTAGGAATGGCCAAAATCACTTTACAAGTGTGCCTTGATATTCTGAAGGCATTGGTGATGACTGCAATGAAGTTTGATACAAAATGGTAAGGTTGACAAATGCACTGATAGCTATGAACAACAATGGATTAAAATGATGTGAATAACATGACATATGAAACCATTATTCAAAGTGGGTCCCAACTTTGAATGCTAATGATCAAGATATGAGTTTATAAATTGAGACACATTTCAAGCATGAAGAAGCAAATTGATTTGGGAAAAAATTTTGCATCTTTGATTGGAAGGTGGCCATGACATAGGCACTTTTTTTTTGTTTGTACATGTTAGGACCATCGATGGCACAAAGCGCTGGAAGGATTTTGCAAGCCATAAGATTTAACCTAATGAGTGGCGTCGCCCAATTGTCCGAGAAGCAAAAGGCTACCATACAAGCTGCGTGAATGCTAATGCAAGCTGGGTTAGCATCAGATGGAAGCATCACCGTTGGTTGTGAGAAGAAGAGTGGCTAGTAGCATAGCCTTAGTTAAGGCATGAGACAAGAGGAACCCAAGAATGCTTGCAGGGTCAAGCTCAATAGTGGAGACTCAAGAGGAATGTGGAGAGGAAAGGAAAGAATACAAGATCTAGGTGGAGGAAAGTGGAAAAACATGGGGGAGGAGAAGATAGAGAGAAGCCCCAAAGATCTGAGCTCACATGACAAGGAGGTATAGGCATTGCATGCTTGTGAGAGATGTAAGGTGGCCGATGTCTTGGCGCGACAAGGAGGCGAGAAGTAATGGAATCTAGGCTTCGCTATTACATTCGATTTCCTCATGAGTAACACAACTAGGATATGTACTCTTAAGGGTATAATTAAGTGAGTGATCCAAAAGAAATGTGAGGTCCTTTTTTCAACATAGGGTCCTTATAAGCATGAAACATATTAATTTCAAAGTAACAATTATCTTACCATAGTCCCTTTAGTGGACCTAGTGGTAAAATGACCCCATGGATGAAAATGACATCTTGATTATCATCGTTAACAAATGAAGTCAACACCTAGGGAAGGGTGCTAACATCAGTTATTATCTAATTCTCCCTACTGTATTTCTTGTGTGTGTGTGTGTAAGTGATGTGGGATGCATCCCCCAGTAAAAAAAAAACAAAAAATAGCCCCTGAGAGGACCTCATCTGGCCCAAAGGCAGCCCCAGTGGCTATTTTTTGTTTTTTTTTAAACTGGGGGATGCATCCCAAAATTTCCCAAACTCTTGGAGTTGTGCTATTCATTCCTCATGTCAAAGAAATTGGCTGTACACAATGGAAATTGTTGTGACCAACTCTTTTAGACTAAGTCATGCATTGATCACAACATTGTCCATACTTTGAATGTACTCAATAATGTTGCCAAATTACTAGAATGACTAGTTCTAGCACATTTTTTATTCTATCCATTGGGTGATAAATAGCCAATGAGTGACTGGTGTGGTTTGTGTTGACTGTTAAAAAAAAATTTCATGTCTTTAATACATGGACTATGTTAGAAGTTCGCTCTTTGTCACAAATAGTTATGGACTTAAAGCTTCCAAATCTCAAATGCAATTAGATCTCCATTCTACTATAAGAGCCCACCGATCTTATGTTTGCTTAATAGAAACCAAAAAAAACAAAAAATAGCCCTTGAGAGGCCCAAGTGTGTGCAGGCACGACTTTGGGCCAAACGGGGACCCTGCGCACACTTGGGCCTCTCAGGGGCTATTTTTTGTTTTTTTTTAATTGGGGGATTTCTTCATATAGGGGACTTTTTTTTGTTTTTTAAAATGTATTTATTGTGTGTGTGATGGGTGTGTGTGTGTTAGTGATGGGGGATGCATCCCCCATCACTTACACACACACCCATCACACGCATAAGAAATACATTTAAAAAGCAAAAAAAAAGTGCTTATACCAATAAATACACAAAAAAATCCCCCAAGAGACCTCTCAAGGGGTTTTTTTAGTTTTTTTTTTTTTGCAGATGCATCCCCTATCACTTACACACACACCCATCACACACACAAGAAATAAATACACCCTCGGGGGCTTTTTTTTTTGTGGGTTTTTTGGGGGGATGCATCCCCCATCACATACTACTGTCTAATCACATTCTACCATGATTATTGACTAATTACAACTAATTACATTCTGCCATGATTATTTGCCATCAACAATCAATTACATTATGTACATACATCAAATATGGAAGTAAATAATACATTGCAAGATTCCACTTAAAAATGAAAGCTCAAAGTTGAAAATCCACAAGAAAAATAGATTCCAAAGGATTCTATTACAAAAAATATTTACAACCACCTTTCCACAAAATTGCTTTTAACAACCAAAATTGGTGTCCATAGTGAATACAACAAAAAATCTGATCTATAGCCTAAGTTGTGTTGAGAGTTCACGCTCAACATCATGTGATCATGTGTGCATAGCACCATCACGTGATCATATGTGCATAGCACTAACCTTATAGAGTGCTATAAAGGAAAGGGTTAGATCCCCTAATCCTAACCCTAAAAGGGTTTGTATATATTCTATTTTTTCAACTAATTCTAGTGTACAGTTAGTCATTTGTGGTGTGCTCTCTAGCTGTGCCCTCTCTCCTCATCTCCACTCTTCTCCTCTCCCCTCTTCATATTTTGTCATGGTATCAGAGCTCCCTTGTCTTCCGCTGAGACATTGAGATTCTTGAGAGTGTGAGAGAGATTGTGAGATTTGAGAGTTTTTTTCTTGAGTGATCTTCTCTTCCGTTGAGAGAAACTTCCGTTCACTTGAGAGATTATTCCGTTCATTGTGAGATTTCATTCATCAGAGATTTGAGAGTGAGAGAGGTGTTTTCTTCTTTAGAAGAGTTCTTTGTAAGGTTCATTTCGAGATCTCTGAGAGAGAGATAGATGGGAGGATCCATCCTCACGAGCACAGCAGCTCTCGCGGCCTCCACAGGCAAAACATTGCCTTCTTTCTTGCCAAAGATACCAGCGTTGAGGAAGCGAATGAGCTCCTTCTGAAGCTGCACTCCCTGCGAAGTTCTGCGATGGGAGGTAGCCCCATAGCCAGTCGCCATGAATCCACAAGGAGCTCTCGTCCACCCACGCCTTGGCAGCTTCAGCGTCAAGGGTGACGGTAACATCCTTCCGGCGGGCAACAGCAGTGACCTGGGCGACGGTCACCTCTCCAACCGCCACCGAATGCGCGATCTTCTGGGCTCTCACAGCCTTCACAGCCTTCGCCATCGCACGACTGCTCCATAGCTTTCCAACAAAGCTCCCTCAATGACCTCGGTGTCGACCTCTGTGACAAGCCACTCCAACGAATAGCTCCAACAAACGATGATCGTTTGAGCGGCTCCTCCCTGCATAGCCAAGGCTTCATAGCTTGCGGGGCTCACAGAAGACCTCAGCGCCGACTCCAGGCTCCTACAACAAAGGCGATCAACAGCCGACCTCCTCAACGAAGTCACAGGCCTCCAACGCTCACGCGACGGAATCACGGACGGAATCGGCATCTTCGTCAGAATCTTGGGTAGATTCCGGTGCCTCGCGTTTCGACACATGGCAGATAGCGTTTTGCCACGTGGCAACCCTTATCTCCAATTGCCATGTCATCAGGTACCCGGAAGTGCCACGTGTACCTATCTTATCTGCCACGTCAGCTGACACATCACCTTTGCCACGTCAGCTGACACGTCACCTTTGCCACGTCAGCTGACACATCACCTTTGCCACGTCAGCTGCCACGTCACCTTTGCCACGTCATCACTGCCATGTCAGCACTGCCACATCATCAGGCCACGTCATCTGTACCACGTCATCTACCACGTCACTTGTGCCACATCATCTGGCCACGTCATCTGTGCCACGTCATCAGTGCCACGTCATCAGTGACACCTCAGCACTGCCACCTCAGCATAGAGCTTCACTGGCACACCTCTTGCTAAGCACAGTGCCACATCATCACTGCATGTGACTCACAGTGACACATCATCATTGAGCACCATTTGCACTCCTTTTGCCCCTCCACCTAGATCAAGTCATATCTCTTGATCCAGGAAGAATTTGAGGGTGCTCCAAAAAGGAAAGTCGCTCGATTTTTCGTGCTCTACGCGCTCGTTACATCATGCGCACATTTCGGCGCAAGTTACACTCACATTTAAGCCTCGCCGACAAAACCACTTCCTTCACGCACATTTGCCTCTACATCGACGCATCTGACCCAGCACTTAAAAAGAACAAAGGAAAAGGAATTATTTGCTGCTCTTTCATCGATCGATGGTTGGTTTAGATCTAGATCAGAGTAGACTAGATCGCCATAGAGGGGACGCTTTGAATTCCCCAAGTTGCCAATCTAAGCCATGCCCGAAATTCCCGACTAGTACCTACTCGGA
Organism: Dipteris shenzhenensis; assembly: GCF_047967505.1. Taxonomy (NCBI): domain Eukaryota; kingdom Viridiplantae; phylum Streptophyta; class Polypodiopsida; order Gleicheniales; family Dipteridaceae; genus Dipteris; species Dipteris shenzhenensis. The sequence goes on from NC_141598.1 coordinate 9,309,672, forward strand.
GTCAGTCCATACGCTCACATCCGATTTCACATCATTGCATTACCTGAAACCTTACGTTCATCAGTTCAGTGAGCAGACTTCAGAGTTCAGAGGCATTGCAGATTGATTCAGTGGGCAGATAGCACTTGATTTCACACACACATGCCACCATTGTAAAGCCTATTTGGCTATCTCACGGCATCGTGCACATCATTTTTCAGCCTTGTAAAGCCTCTTGGCTATTCCCGGCATCATTGCCACAAGCCTTGTAATACAGGTCAGATCTTATTTACTGCAATTCTATCTTCACCGACGGTACAGAGATTTCACTTGGCATCTTCAGTGTATTTGCAGTTGATTCATACAGAGTTTTCCAGGACACTTTTTGAGTACATTGTTTGCACCATGTCGACTAGCAACCTCAATCTGGAGGCATCTGCTAAGTTAGACAACTCCAATTACGGTACATGGAAATACCGAATGGAGACCATTCTTGTGCTTCAGGACAAATGGGAGTATGTTGATGGATCCATACCTAGACCATTGGCCGATCCAGCCACCAGTAGCTCTACTCCATCTGATGTCACAGCACCAGCAACGGGATCTACATCGGGATCTACATCTACACAAACAGTTTCCGCATCAGTAGCAGATCCTGCCATTGCCCGAGCTCAAGCAGAATGGGATAAGAAAGACAAGTATGCCTATCACCTGATCAAGCAGAATGTGCAAGATGTCATGCTAGGACAGCTCAACACAGTCAAGACATCAAAAGAAGCATGGGATATGTTCGCAGCTCTCTACGAGTCCAAGAACACATCCAGGATTCTCACCCTGAGAAACCAGATCAACCAGAGTTTCCGCAATAGCAATGAAACTGGTCATGCTTATGTACTCCGCATCAAAGACTACAACAATCAACTTGCAGCAGCAGGAGAGACTATGAATCCCGCAGAAATGGTTCAAGTAATCCTGAATGGACTAGGAGAAGGATATGAGAATCTGGTCCAGAGTATTGCCATCCAACGGCAAATTCCAACACTGGAAGAACTTCAGTCAGTTCTACTTGGTGAAGAACTCAGGACTCAGGCCATTCAAGCACGTAAAGGTCATTCTAATGATCAGGCATTCACCGCTTTAGACAGAAGCAGAGGCAAAGGCAGAAACAGAGGTAGATCATATCAGAAAAGTGGTCAAAATCAAAGTCAGAATCAGCATCAGCATCAGCAGCATCCTCAGCAACATCAAAATCAGCAAAGAGGAAATCATTCCAACCGAGGAAGATTCCAAGGACGAGGGAATGCATCCACCAATGTGTCAAACATTCAATGCAACTATTGTCACAAGTTTGGACACTATGAAAGAGATTGCCGCAAGAAGCAGTATGACCAAGGTGGTCAATCCAGAGGAAATTCCCGAGGAAGAGGAAATCATCGTGGTGGACATTCTAGTCACAGTCATTTTGCAAATGAACATGGCAATATGTTTCTTGCAAGTGAGGAATTGCATCAGACTGATACAATGCACCTAGACACTGATTTCAATCCCAAAGAAGATTTCAGCTATCAAGTCGACCAAGTGGAACAGGATCCTTGGTACATCGACAGCGGTGCATCATCTCATATGACAAATCATCAGGAATGGTTCACAGAAATGAAGCCATTAGAAGGTCAAAAGAATGTCATCTATACAACAGACAATACACCGAATCCGGTTCAAGGGACAGGTGTTATCCCTATGAACAATTTCACTGGTACAAAAGGATTAGTCAAAGATGTGCTCTATGTTCCGAAGCTCAGCAAGAACCTTTTGTCAGTAGGTCAAATGACGGAACACAACTACAAAGTCATCTTCGACGGTGATGAATGCACTATCAGAGACAAATCCAAAAGAGGTCAGCTAGTAGCAAAAGGTGTCAAGGAAGGACGCTTATACAGGATGCTAGCTACAGTACCAGATAAACATGCCATGTCAGCTCAAATGCAACAGATGCCACTATCTGCAAAATGGCATAAGAGATATGGTCATGTCAACTTCAAGTACTTGTTAGATCTAAGGAATCAAAATATGGCAATTGGGATTCCGAAGCTACAGTTTCTTGGAAAGGTTTGTGAAGCATGCTGCTTCGGCAAACAAAAGCGAACCAACTTTGTCAGAAGTACCTCTCGTGCACGAGGTATTCTTGATTTGATTCATACAGATGTACGGGGTTATGCCCAAACCCGCAACATCAATGGTTCACTTTATTACTTGACCTTCATCGATGACTACAGCAGATATTGTTGGGTCTACTTTCTGAAAGAGAAATCTGAAGTGTTTGCCAGATTTCAAGAATTCAAAGCCATGGTAGAAAACCAAATAGGCAGAAAGATCAAGGTCATGAGATCAGACAGAGGAGGTGAATACATGTCTTCAGCCTTCATGAACTTTTGCAAAACTCACGGCATTCGAAGACAATTCACATGTGCAGATACTCCTCAGCAAAATGCAATAGCTGAAAGAAAAAATGGGACTTTAGCAGACAGTGCTAGAGCAATGCTTAGTGAAAAGCATCTTCCGAATCAGTATTGGGCAGAAGCAATAGCTACAGCTAACTACTTGCTTAATCGGCTTCCTACCGAACCGATACAAGGAATGACTCCTTATGAAGCATTCACTGGACACAAGCCACGCATTGGGCATCTCCGCATATTTGGTTGCATAGCATATGCCCACATACATGATGATCATCGCAGGAAATTGGATGCGAAGTCACGCAAATGCATCATGGTTGGCTACAGCGAAGAAAGTAAAGCATACAAATTGTATGATCCCATCAACCGCAAAGTCATTATCTCCAAAGATGTAATCTTCGATGAGGAATCAGAATGGAAAACCTCACCTACACAGGAGATAGAAGCATCGACTTCACAGTCATCTATAGAACAGGTTGATGAAGAAGAGCAAGAATTGCCAGCAACACCCCAATCAGCGTCACAGCAGCTCAGACGGTCTACTAGGGAAAGCAGACCACCAGCCAGATTGACATATGCTCAGAAAGGCAAAGCAATTCAGGTGGAAACCACCAACTATGCTCTTATGACTACCATCATGGCTACAGAAGAGCCAGTGTACTTCGAAGACGTAGTAGATAAGCCAGAATGGCAAACTACAATGACTGAAGAAATGGATGCTTTGTATAAAAATAACACTTGGGAATTATGCGACCTTCCACCAGGAAAGAAGGCCATAGCCAACAAATGGGTATACAAAGTGAAGTACAATCCAGATGGCAGTATTCAGAGATACAAAGCCAGATTAGTTGCAAAAGGATTTGCACAACAATATGGCCAAGATTATGATGAGACTTATGCTCCAGTAGCAAAGATGGATTCCATACGGTTCTTGATATCACTAGCGACACTCAGTCAATGGAATGTGTATCAGTCAATGGAATGTGTATCAGCTCGATGTCAAGAATGCATTTCTCAATGGTTATCTAGACGAGGATGTCTACATGCAACAACCAGCAGGTTATGTTGAACCAGGAAAAGAGAACAAGGTTTGCCATCTCAAGAAAAGTCTCTACGGCTTAAAGCCAGCACCCAGAAGTTGGTACAGCAGAATTGACAAGTATTTTGCTGATCTGGGATACATGAAGTCCAATGCAGATCATACTCTCTACTACAAAGTTCAAGGGGAAGATATTACTATTGCACTTTTGTACATAAATGATCTGATTGTGACAGGAAGCAAGGATAGCTTCATCAGAAAGCTAAAACAAGACTTATCTGCAGAGTTCGACATGAAAGATCTTGGACTTATGCACTATTGTCTTGGAATTGAGTTCTGGAGAGATTCCGATAGCACATTCATGAGTCAACTCAAATATGTTGACAGTCTCCTGAAGAAGTTTCATATGGCAGATTGCAAGATTGCAGCCACTCCCATGGAACAGAGTTTGAAACTTACTAAAGATTCAGAAAAGCCTACAGTCAATGACAGATACTACAGGCAACTCATTGGATCTCTTATATATCTGACAATCACACGGCCAGATATTTGTTATGCAGTAAGCTCACTAGCACAGTTTATGGCAAATCCAAAACAGTCTCACTGGAATGCAGCCAAAAGAGTCTTGAGATACATCAGAGGTACAAGACAATTTGGGATAGAATACAGAGGAAGTCATCCACGGTTGCATGGATACTGTGACAGTGACTATGCTGGAGATCATGAGACCAGGAGATCGACACAGGGATATGCATTTTTCCTTGGTCAAGGTGCTATATCATGGTTGTCAAACAAACAGCCAACTGTTTCTTTGTCTTCGATTGAAGCAGAATATAGAGCACTCACTACAGGTGCATGTGAGGCTATATGGCTCAGAAGACTATTGTCAGAAACAGATTACTTTGATGAGTCAAAGCCAACAACAATATACTATGATAATCAATCGGCTCAAGCATTGGCCAAAAATCTAGTATATCACTCCAGAACAAAGCACATTGATGTCAGAGAGCACTTCATCAGAGAAAGAGTGTTACTTGGTGACATCACACTGCAGCATTGTGATAGCAAAGAAAATGTTGCAGACATCTTTACCAAACCACTCGGTAAAGAGCTATTCGAGAAACACCGACTAGCTCTTGGTTTGATGCAGAGGAAGGACATTCCCATTAAAGGGGTGTGATGGAATGTAATGCTCAGTCCTTCTTCGATTCCCCAGAATCATCATCTTGAGGGAAGGCCTACTTCATGATGTTGATCTTGAGGGAAGGTGTTGAGAGTTCACGCTCAACATCATGTGATCATGTGTGCATAGCACCATCACGTGATCATATGTGCATAGCACTAACCTTATAGAGTGCTATAAAGGAAAGGGTTAGATCCCCTAATCCTAACCCTAAAAGGGTTTGTATATATTCTATTTTTTCAACTAATTCTAGTGTACAGTTAGTCATTTGTGGTGTGCTCTCTAGCTGTGCCCTCTCTCCTCATCTCCACTCTTCTCCTCTCCCCTCTTCATATTTTGTCAAGTTGTGGGTCTTCTCTGATTCGCATTGCCAATTGCATCTCTTTTGCCATGATCGTAACCCTCTTGGCATGGATTGCACACAAGTTTGTGTCCTTAAGAAGAGTTACGATCACCACTTCTGTTGCTTCTTGTATGGCAGCCAGTGTGATTGATTGAATATGATAGTCGTCCCTATAGGACTGCATAGTCTCTTTCACCAATTGAGCGAACGGAGCTCTTGGGATTAGAAGGTTCATACTACTTTGATACTTTCTTATCTCTTGGAGCGCCTTTCTTCTAGGCTTTCTGCGGTGTCTTCTAGGGACTCCACCTCCTCCTCCACCTCCACCTCCACCTCACCTACTACAAGCTTTGCCTTTTCCTTTTGCTATGTGATGCAATTCTGGCAAATATTTTCCACCCTGTCTAGAATGTGGAAAGTATTGTGCCATGTGGGTCATCATTGTTGGCTCTCGATTTGTGCCCTTTGTTGTTGAGCCAATTGAATTCACATTTGCCTGGCATCTTCTTGTCCTCTAGCCCATTCTTCCAATCTACATCTTTTGTGCTCTTGTTCTTCTAGTCTGCTTTCTGGCTCTTGAGGTGCCTCGGGCTGACTTTGAGGATTGGATTGCTCCCTTCATCATCATCTGTTTGCTCATTGCTTTCTATCCTCTCCTCTTTCTCCTCCTCCTACCTCCTCTTTCTTTTCTCTTCGATCATTGCATTGTATACATCAAGAGGGATTGGGAGCTTTGTTCTAGAATCAGCCGGTCTTCCACTCTGCTTTGTTCTTGCCATGTCGGTGATGGTGGGGCTATGGGAAATGTGACAGTAGAAAGGAATGTACTAGTATGAGAGAGTACTAGTGGTACTGAGAAAATGAAGGTATTTGCATATATATAGGGGTATATTTATTTTGTGCATCATTATTAGTTAGCCCCCCCCTCAACCCCTCCTCCCCCCCATTGAGAAATTTGAAATAAGAAAATAAAGCAATATACATGGAGAAATGTAAAGAATGAATTTACATTGAGAAATATTGTATAATACCAATCCTCTCTAAATAGATGGCCGAAAGAGACTAGTCAGGAGGTACGTATTCAAAATTTTCATGGAATTCCCTTTCAAAAATTAAAAGGGGCAAGGGGTGGCATCGAGGAGGGGTACCCAATCAGGAGGGGCATTCGCTGGGCGAATTTGGACTTTGTTGATAATATCATCAATGCACTATTCTCTGAATAGCTCCATATCTAGTTCAAAGTAGAATATACTCTTTGTCATCGTGTTTAGATGATTATCTGCATGGCACCACCGGCCGAAAAGTCATCGTGGTGGTTCAAAATTCTTTTGCCCTCATTTAGGATTTATTGCAACAAGGACTAAAATATCAGTAAAGTAGGAAACAATATTTCACTTATCCATTTGAGACTATGCTTCTTTTAGTAAATCCCAAACTAACCACCATGCTTGTTTTGTAATTCCCAAACTATAAATCCCACTTATTTTTAGTGTATCCCAAGCAGCCACCATGCTGGTAGTAGTTAATATCCTAGTGTGCAACCAACCACCACATTGGTGACCACTTATCTTGCACTAACACCATGCTATCCTAAAATTGTTACAAAGTTCTATACAAAAACAGTCCCCTTTAGGCTGGTTCTCTTTTTCTATTGTCAAATTTCAGCCACCGAGTTGGTGACCACAAATCCTAAACAAATGAATTGTATGCCAATCATCTTGTAATAATAGAAGCAAGCAACCGTGCTGGTGGCAGTTAATATCCTAGTGTGCAACTAACTCCAAGCTGCAACCAACCATTGCTATACTAAAATGAATCGCATTGCTGCAAAGTGTTATCATAAAATAGATACATTGCCCAAGTAAACTTTCGAAAACATTAATAATTCAATAGATTACATATAGATTACATAGATTACATCTCAAAGACTCCTTTTCTTTAGGGGACTGGTCCGATATTACTTTGAGGAGGTTGCCTTCTTTAGCTCACTAATTGCAGGTCGGCTCTCCTTGCTCGTTTCCTAAAGGGGGTGGGTTCCTCTCTTTAGGTGATGGTTCCACATCGCTTTGAGTAGGTTGCCTTTTTGAGCTCCCAGATTGCAAGCTTAGCCCTGCTTGCTCCTTTCTTGAAACGGGATGGTTCCTCCCTTTAGGGCCCTGGCCTGCGCTGCCCCTTCATGTTGCTTCCTCTTTTCTTTCTTTGAGCTCGCTGCTGTTTGTAGGCTCCTCCCTTCTTCCTTCTTTCTTAAAGGCATTTAGGCTCCTTTTCTTTGCAGTCAAGCTCAGGTTTGGGCTTCTTCAATTCAAGCCTGTTGCGTAATGTGAGGCATCCAATTTAACTATTACAGATGTCAATACCATCATCTAACTCTATACATGAAAAATTTGCTTCTTGATTTCTTCCTCCCTCATCCTAAGGCTGTGGATATTCTCCTTCAAATCATCCACTCTTTGCTCACTCCATGCAACATCTTCATCTGATTCCCTCAGCATCTCTTGAAGCTGCTTAAATTGATCAATAGCATTAAGATCGTCATTTCTAAGACTTCCACTCTCATGATGACGGATTGCTTTTCAAAACTTTCAAAAGCCACTGTAGGCTCGTGCACAACCTTATCGTAATCTTGTTTGCAGGGTCTTGTGCTTAACTTTCCAAAATTGCAAAAATGGTTCTACATAATAGGTTCCAATACTGTGGCTATTGCAACTTTCTCCATCATGGCTGCTCTCTTTATCCTTACTGGCCTGAGAGTTGCCTCTATCTTCTCCACCATGGGCGGCTGATATCTGCCCCATCCTTCCTGGCCTTGCAGCTCTTTTGCAGCTCCTACATCATCGCTTTGGTTTCTACATTCTCCCTTTTTAGTTCCTACTTCATTTGGTCTTTTTCAATGTTCAATGCATTCTACATGTTACTGCCACCTTCCACTAATGGTGGCTCTAAGATGGCATCTAAGATTACCAGACATGTCTGCGGTGATGGCCAAGATTCCATTGGGCTGGCAGTGAATTACCAACCACCACAGTGGCTTGCAATTACTCACCTACCAATTACAACCACTGGGCTTGCATGATCAGTAGAGAGTGCAATTAATTACCAGTCACCGAGCTTGCAGAGTGCAGTTAATTAACCACAGCTAATTACCAATTAATTACCAAGATGATGTTGTCTGCTTCACGATTACCAGCCACATTGTAATTAATTGCCACTGCCATCGATGGTGAGGTGGCATCTGGGGTGGCTCCTAAGATTCCATTGGGCTGGCAACAATTAATTGCCAGCCACTGCATTGGACTGCCAATAAAAATGGCTCATGATTAAATTTGCATGGAACCCTACTCCAATTTTTATTAAATAAGGTAGTGGTTTAAAATGGCTCATGATTATTTGGATGGCAAACTGGCCCTCCATGTGAAAAGGGAGAAGAAGATGATGATCCCTAGTGGCTTGAACTTTGATTACTATAAGGTCCATGGCATTTGGAATTTGTCTACTTTTCTTAAAAATGGCTCATGATTATTTGGATGGCACCCTCCTCTAATTTTGATTAATTAAGGTAGTGGTTTAAAATGGCTCATGATTATTTGGATGGCACCTCAGGCGTAAAGATGATCCCTGATGGCTCAAACTTTAATTAATATAAGGTCCGTGGCATTGGCTACTTTGCTTAAAAATGGTTTATGATTATTTGGATGGCACCCTCCTCTGATTTTAATTAATTAAGGAGGTGGTTTAAAATGGCTCATGATTATTTAGATGGCATATCAGGCCTGAAGATGATCCCAGGTGGCTCAAACTTTGATTACTATAAGGTCCATGACATTTTGCATTTGGCTACTTTGGTTAAAAATGGCTCATGATTATTTGGATGGCACCCTCTTTGGATTTTTATTAATTACTTGGCAGTGGTTCAAAATGCCTCCGATCATCACGGTGGCTCAAACTTTGTAATGTATAAGGTCCATGGCATTTGGCATTTGGCATTTGGCTACTTTGCTCTCATCCACCCCTACTCTACTACTTTTCTCCACAGACCTTCCTCCAGCTCTCTTCTTCCCCTACTCTAGTTTGCTCCATGCTCCCTCCTCCAACTCTCATCCACTCATCTTCTCTCGTACTCAATCCCCTCCACTACTTACCTACTCCTTTTACCATGCCTATTACTATTATCACCCCTTGATGCAACATGATCCCAATCTTGTCTGCCTTCTCCTATAAGGTCATTGGGTTGCACTCATTAGGACTTGAAATGCTCACTCTTACGAAATGTCTTCATTCATCCTACAAATTGATGAAGGGCTAAGGATTTTCATAGCAGAGTTTCTTCGCATTGTTTCTCCTTCTACAAACATTGAAAAGTGTCTTCCATTTCTGTTTTGATACGGTTTCATTTTTTTCCGCATCTCACAATCTATTCCTTGTGCCTTGACCAAGCTTTTCAACTTTCCTATCTCATAGCCTTTGTCTAGTTCTCTTGCAATCCATGATAGACCAATCAATGAACTGCCACTAGAATAGAGACCAACTAGCTTGTGAGGCAAGCAAAGAATAGGAGACGACTTACCCAAGTAAAGAAGATAATGCCAAACCAAAAGAACGAGGCCACATCAAGCTGAGCAAGGGGTAGGTTGCAGGGCAGCAGGAAGAGAATGTACTTTACAGGGTAGTGGGTGGTTAATATTCGAAGATTTCAGGGTGAGAGGTGAAAAAATATGAAAATGCACAAAAATTTCAGCCATTGTGATTTCCTCCCTCCGACGATATACGTTAGCAAAACTGGACATATCGATTGTCCTCAAGAAAATGCGATGTGGCCCAAATTGTTCAAAGTACAAATAGGTTAAAGGGCTCACTACCAGGTTTGATGCTGTATATTATGAAATTCAATGAGCTTTGGCATGCTTATGAGCCATATTGCAAGCAATTACATGGGAAAAGAACCAATAAAAAATAGTAAATAGTGTTGGATTTATTAAAAGATCTTTTGCACATGCTCAAATTGCATAATTTTAAAATTCTTCCATTCTAGGGTGAATTTAGATACTAATATCACCAACTATCAATGTTTAGAGACCACCATGCACTAGTAACACTAATTTGTCTTTCGTTTTTTAAATTGGTTTTGGTTTTCAACATGAAAAAGTTATGGAGCATGCCCTCAAATGGGTGTGCATAATTTTAGCACAACATTGGAATCCCCTTAAACTACATCTAAGGTTCTCAGTTAGGTGTGTCGTTTGGTTAGACAAGCTCACGTAGTGTACTTTTGAATCATTACCTGGTTTTATGTATGTGTAGAACAAAATATTGATGTTTTTGAATAAAGTATTATATCCTATACTCTTTAGGATGCATACTTCACATGCAACAAAGCACTTCTAATGCTTTAAAGGTCTCATTCTAATCTTTATTCCATACATTTTGTGTTTCATGTTCAAGATTGGAATGTGTACTTCAACTTGAAGACAAATATTGTTGAATTATGTTGACCAACGCATAAGTTATGGGTCACGCAAGATACCCATATGCAAAAAATGCCCTCCTCAACCTCACCAAAAATGGGTACACCCAAGCAAACATTGACGCACATCAATATCACTGAGTTTTCAAGATTAGGAGATGCGAGAGAGAGAGAGAGAGAGAGAGAGAGAGAGAGAGAGAGAGAGAGAGAAAATGCTCATGTTTCCTTTAAGAGGGAGACGGAGAGGAAGGGGAGAGAATCAAATGGTCATATGGCTTTGTCACAATCTTGATCCAATTAAGTATGAGTGCATTATTTCTTGACTCAAGAACCCTTACTCAAATGCAAAGTTCAAATCATTGTGGTCAAATATCAACATCCCTAAACTTGACTTTGTCTTGGATTTGGCTATGGACTTCTTTAGGACCCAAGATGCAATGCCTTGACTTGCATGAGATGGGTAGGATGCTGCACTTGTGGCCCCAAGAGCGTGTGTGTAGAACTCAAAAGCATGGTTCTACTCTCAATCACACCTAATATAAACTTCTACCACCTAACTTGGTCACACTAACCACCATGTGGTGACACACAAACTCACACAAACCTTGCACCCCTTGGTACACCCCATTACATCAATTTGTCCTTCATACCCCCCCACAAATTGATGACATCACCCCAACAGTAGTACATGGAAAGCTTCATGGTTTGTTCACACCTGGTAACAACACTCATGACCCCAACTTGTGACTCACTTTGGTTATGGCTCTTGGTTTACAACTAGAAGATTGGACAATGACTATGTATGGAAATCCCCATGGGTCCAACAAGATAAAACCTTAAACAAAGGACTAACCATCATTTAAGGGGGACATTCCAGGGTAGAACCCTTATTGACCATACACACAAACAACTTAGAAGATATATGGGTCATCACCCTTATCAAGATTGACTTGGGTGGTGAAAGCAGTCAAAGCTTTAACATCATCTAGTTCTTCTTCTTCTTCTTTCTCTGCTTCTTGCACAAGGTTTGCAGAACATTTCTTCTTTGCATAGCACTCTTTCTCAAAATGTCCATAGTTTCCACAAAAGTTGCACTTCATCTTGCTCTTACTGGTGGTGGATCCCTTGAAGTTGTTTTTGACCAAATATGCCCCATGTTCTCTATAGTCATTCCTCTGTTTGATTTTCCTTTCCTATTTCAAGAGGGATGCCTAAATTTCCACCAAATTAATCTCTGGTATATTGGTGAGAGTAGTGACAATAGTGCCATATTCCTTAATTAGGCTTTTAAGTAAGATAGCAATTACAATGTCATCATCAAGATCAAACTTGATGCTAGCTAACTGAGTCAGTATGCTCTTCATGGAGTTTAAATGAGAGATGGATTCTCCTCTATCCAATTTCTGATCAAAGAATTTGATGAGCAAGCTAAACTTGGAACACTTCCCGTGTGCTCCAAAGACAAGCTCAAGATGACTCCATGCAGCATGAGCAGTCTCGCAGCCATCAATGTGGTGGATAAAAGAATCACTCAATCCAAGAGCAATTATGGCTAGTGCCTTTTCATCCTTAGGGAACCATAAAGCTTCTCCTTCCCTAGTGTTTGGTTTCTTTTCTTTTCCATTAGACACATTCCAAATCCCCTTCTTCATAAGAATAAATTTAGTTTTAGTCTGCCAAGCATGAAAACCCTCTCCCTCAAACTTATCTATCTTGGTTTTGGAGGCCATAGGGAAGGTCTTACCATTGATGTGGCAGTGTCTAGTCCCTTACAAAGATAAATCTTTCTCTTGACCAATGGTTACAAATGTCTCAATCATTCAAGACAATCAAAGTCACAAGAGTCAAACCAATTCTTTCCAAAGTCAAATAGCATGCTGGGGACAAAAGCCCTCAATAAATTTCTCAGTTTGACTTGGTGAACTCTATCAAACACAGTCAAACATCCAGAAAATAGTCAACCATGAAACAGTGAGCTTGTAGGCCAAAATTGGAGCAATCAAAAGCACAATTCAGAGAGGGCCTTTGGTACTAATACGAAGCTCATGCCCTAGCTAGGAAGCCACTAAAAGGAATTGCACCAATTCGTCAAGAATCGGGTGGCATTGTATGAGGAGGATCGACTGTGTTTTGGTCAATCGCAGGCAGATTACTAGACCAAATGAGACCAAACTTCATCAGCATGCTCCTTGTAGCATTGCCCAATAGCACCTAGATCCATTTTATGAATGGTGGCCCCTACGGTGATAATTGCGTGAATCTTCGATTGCTGGAAAACGTGTCAGCATGGGCAAATGAAGAAATTATTCCCTAATTCCTCCTAGCCAAGGATTCGCCCCAACATGAGAAAGCTTGGCCTTAGAGCATGTGGGAAATATCTCAGAGATGGAGGAGAACAAGCCTAAGCAAAATCTATGGGAAGAGAATGAAGAAAAGCTTCATTTGGAGAAGATGATGACATGGCACTCAAAGAGGGCTCAAGGAGGGTGGACGTGGCTCTGATACCACATGATGGAACAGCATGAAGGATTCAGCAAATGAAACAAAAGAGGAGAGGCCCTTGTAAGGGCAACTGACACAATGCATGTGCCCCAAAGGAGAGCATCTCCAGATCCACAAATCACTCCACTGATCTCTCAATCACACCTAATGGAACCTTCTACCACCTAACCTGGTCACACTAACCACCATGTGGTGACACAAAAACTCACACAGACCTTGTACCCCTTGGTACACCCCATTACATCAAAATTTCCTTCATTGATTATGTGATTTGTGACCATTTGAACCTAACAAATGTCTTTTGCTTGGGCTGAGAGGATAGGGGAAATGCTTGTGAATTGGACCAACCAACCAAAAAGAGTATACATGTCTCCAAGCTTTCTTTGCAAGCTTCATAACTACATTTTTGCCTATTGGCCGATATAATCCTCTAACCTTTTAAGATGTAAAACTTGGGCAATGTTTAAACAACTGCATTGAAACCAAAATGCATTCCATTCATGGCTCTAACATCATTCCATACACACTTCAGCTTCCACTCTTAGTACGCAATCCCATTGCCTTAGCCCACCTACACTCGTCTCATATGCATTCCAAATGTTAGTAGGAGATAGTTGAACTTGGGGCACATCATGCTCAAATTTTTTATGGAAATCCTTCAGGCATCTAACCCATAGCTCATGTCCAAGGCCTCGGCTACACTTACCAAATAGTTCAGGAGCCTCCTCTTAAATCCCTCTCACGAAGACTTGTCAAGGTTTCCAATCATTTATAGGATATAAGCATTTGGGATGTATGTGCAAGATTGTGTTACTGTGGCCACTCTTACATTCATGGCTAGGAGATGGCTAGGCATCACCAGTTGCACTTGTATTTGTGATTTGTAACCATTTGGACCTAACAAATTTCTTTTGCTTGGGCTAAGAGGATAGGGGCAATGCTTGATAAATTACCAACAAAAAAGATTTTACATGTATCCAAGCTTTCCTTGCATACTCATAGCTACATTTTTGTCTGTTGGATGATATAATGCTAAACTTTGAAGACGTAAAGCCTAGCTTGCACTCTTAGTAAGCATTCATATCCCCTTGCCTCAGCCCACCTACACTCTAGTTTTGTCTACATTCCAAATGTTAGTTATAGGAGATAGTTGAACTTGGGGTACATCATGCTCAAATTTTAATGGAAAACCTTCACAACATCTAACCTATAGCTCAAGTCCAAGGCCTCGACTACAATTACCTAATAGTTTAGGATGCCTCCTCTTAAATCCCTCTTACTAAGACTTTTTATTCCCAAGCTTGTATGAGTTGGCCCTAATATATAGGCATATTTCAACCACTTTGACTTGCAATTGTGTTAAATCCACTCACTGGGCTAAACATTGTTGATCGAAACACCAAATCACCAAAAGAGATTCTAGCTTTTGAGTTATGATAGTAGTAGGACCACGTCTCTCGTTGCAATTATGGCAATGTTACCAAAAGGGATTACTCCTTTTGAGTCATGACTATAGTAGGGCCATGTCTCTTGCTTCAAGAATGGCCACAACCTAGGCATAAATCCAATCAATAAGTAACATTGCAGAGACATACCCTCAGAAGCAACATGGATATCCCATTTTCCTAATTCGCAATGGCCATCTCAACATCCTCCTCTATGGAGCATCCAATGTAGCCTCACATGAGCTTGTTTTAGAAAAGCAACACTTTAAGAGAGCACAATGGAAGTAACCTTGGATTTAAAGGTTCTCTCATTGTGCCTTCATTTGGAAGTTGGTAGATGTTAGAAAGATAGCAATGGACAAATGATCTTATGGTAGTTGCATTTTGCTCCAATACTACCTACGACATCAACATGTGTTTCATGTGCATTTTGGACTCTAATAGAATGCAACGAGTATTGAACCCATGCTTTGCATGGGCAAAGATGCATGACCACCATCCTCAACCACTCCCCATCTAAAGGTGGATCTTTGATTCTTTAAAGGTGACCTTCCATCTCCTCCATTCCATTGACCTTCTATCTCCTCCTTGCCTCTAAAGTTGCCTCTTGTCTTTCCACCTCCTCCCCAAAGCTGGCCTCTTGTCTTTCCACCTCCTCCCCCCTCCAAGCCTCCACATCTATACTGAACCCGTGCTTTGCACGGGCAAAGATGCATGACCACTCCCCATCTGAAGCTGGATCTTTGGTTCTTAAATTTTGGCTAAGTCTTAACCCATGGCTCCGAGACCTTCCAGCTCCTCCTTTCATCCCATTAACCTTCCATCTCCTCCTTGCCCCTAAAGTTGCCTCTTGTCTTTCCACCTCCTCCCCCCTCCAAGCCTCCACGTCTGTACTAAACCCGTGCTTTGCCACTCCCCATCTGAAGGTGCATCTTTGATTCTTAAATTTTGGCTGAGCCTTAACCCATGGCTCTGAGACCTTCCATCAGGCTCATTAACCTTCCATCTCCTCCTTCCTCCTAAAGGTGACCTTCCATCTCCTCCATTCCATTGACCTTCTATCTCCTCCTTGCCCCTAAAGCTGCCTCTTGTCTTTCCACATCCTCCCTAAAGCCTCCCTCTTGTCCTTCCACCTCCTCCCCCCTCCAAGCCTCCATCCAAGAGCTCCTTCTTTGTGACATGTGGCTGGCTCTTCTCCTCCAAGCTACCACGTTTCCTCTCCTTTTTTTTTTTGGTGTCCGTGGTTAATAGGCTAAAGAAAAGGATAGGAATGGACAAATGATCTTATGAGGGAAATGGGGTACATAGAGCCTAATAGAATTGGGAACCATGCTTGTGGCATTGTTGGATTCTTTCAACAGCTTTTGTGTCAAAGAGAAAAACAATGTTTTTTGGGGATGGCGGAAGGGGTACTTCATCGAGGAATGAGAGATCAAGTCAATAATGATGTCAGTGCATACTTCTTCAAGGAATGGAAGATCAAGTCACTTTCCTCCATGCCATGTATGCAAGTGCAAACTTTAGACACATTGGAAAAGGGGTAACACTCGGGGAATGCAAAATGAGGGAATTTCGATGCAACGTGTAGGAAGAGTATTTGGCACAAATAGGAGTGGATGGCTATGTGGGTTTGATGCGACTCCCAAGGAACATAGAATGGGGTTGGGAATGGTTGCGCTATGGCAAGGCAGATCCATGTAGGCGAGGAATATGTTTTGTCATTGATGCTTATGGTAATCATTCTTGTGTTCGAATTTGAATAGTTGTATGTTTGATTGTGGATGATTTGCACCTAAGGAAATAATTAGCATTAAGGAATGACAGTTGTGTGTACGTGGACACGAAGATGTTGCACTTTTGTTTGGATTGAAAGACAGAATGTGGCAAATGGCAACCAAGTGGGTTTCAAAGGCAACATAATGCAGGTGCCGTTGGGGTGGAGCATCATAGCATTGGGAGCGACAGCATGTTGGGGAGCCATTATGCATGCTTTGGCTCCTTTGTATGCTAGACTAGTGGATGGGATTTTGTGCTAACACTCCCCTTGGCCCTAACCACATTGCTCCCATGGGATTCAAGACTTGTGTATATCATATTGAGTTAACCATATGCATGTGAACCTTGGAGTATCCTGCACGTGCAGTCCATAACTCGTCGGCCAGGCCGTTTCTATGCCTCGATGCTCCGTCAAAGTCTCCACCATCAAGTGCGAAACTGGCCTCCCTAAAGGCTATTTGCTCCGGCACGCAACATCGGTGTCAACTCACTGTCAAGTGATCATGCAACACAGAAGAGGAACGAGTAGCATTATTTTCTCTTCTTCTGAACTTTGAAACCGTTCTTCGCCCAAAAATATCGCCGATATCACGTCTACAACGAGCCACTACATCCGGGGGAGTTGGCACCTTTCTTCATCCTCAGACTTGAACCGACGGTACCTCACAGGCACAGTGGCATACAATCTCAAGGAAAGAATTTATTTAGCCTAACCGCAACTTCGAGGAGACGTTACCTACCGTTTGCGGGCTTGTAGGTTGCACGTTCAAAACTCAAAGAACTCTAAACTCGAAGTCTTGGCCACATTTACTCGCGAGTCGCCAGCTTTGCCAGCTACGGGAGGTTGGAGGTTGGTTCTTTAATCACGGTAAAGCAGTTTGGAAGTTTGTGGACGATCTATTTCTGTGGATATGGATTGTGTCGATCTCCAATTAAACGTCTTGAATGGAAACGCATCAATGACGACGAGGCTTATACTTACCGAAATCTGTTCCCAAATCTGAGATGTATAGTAACTCTCGGCTCATATAAAGCTTTCTCTCACAACCGTTGGACATGAGGCTCCCATGTTAGCCTGCGTTATGCCAAAACCTCCTCTCAATAGGCCCCCCACTGATAAAAAAATGTTTGTCCCATAAATCTGAGGATGACTCTAGATTTTGTTGTGCGAACGTGGCACGACCAAAACAACGACTCCACATGCTTTTCCCTTGAATTCGAGTTAGCGAAAATCGATCAACATGTTTTAAGTGACACGTCCATTTCAAGTGATGGACATATTATCCCAAGGAGCCATGCTACTCAATAAAGTTTAAATGGGTCCAATCTAAAAATTAGTTATAACGTTTGGCAGCTAGTGTGGGAGAGGGCCAATGCTACCTTTCATTGCACTTCCCTTAAGCCCTTGGCTTCCCCTCATTACGATTTCTCTCATTTTAATTCCCTTCCCACTAGCTTCCCCTCATTGTGCATCCCTTCCCGCCTAGGTTTCCCTTATTGTACTTCCCTCTCCCCTTGGCTTCTCTACATTGCCCCTCCCCTTTCTCCTCATGTTGCATGCAAACTTCAATTTTTGGACCCCCAATTTTTATCCCTCCTTTCTAATCTTGCTTCCATCTCCTGTTGGGTGGCAACCCTCCATCCTCTTCCGCATGTGCCCCTCCTTGATTTTGAGCCTACTCATTCTCCCCTACAAACCCTTCCCCCTACTTTCGATTCCATTCAACCCCCTCTCAACTTCGGTGACCCTCCCCTCTCTTCAACACTTCCCTTCCCCTTACTTGTGCCCCCTTCAACCCCCCTCATTTCACAATACCCCAATCTCCCTCTCTTTGCTATGCCCCCCTTCCAGCTCCTCCAAGCCTTGGACCCCTCTTCTAATTACTTTTGCCTCTTTAGTCACCCCCCTTTAGTATGCCTCGCTTCATCCACCATGCCTCCTTCTAGTATCCCTGTTGCTGCTCTTACCCCCTACCTTTAGGTCACAGATCATCAACCCACTCTCTTCATAATGCTGCCCTTTGGCACCCCTCTTAACTATGCCCATACCTCTTACCCCCTCCCTCTAACACCCTCTCTCCACTATGCAAGGGGGAGATAAAGACAAGGAAAGAGAGAGAAGGGGGGAGGACATTGCATTTTAGAAACCCCAATGCCTTGCTATCAAAAGTGTGAAACGATATCATTTATGTTTTGAAAACAAGGCTAAGTGTTAAAAAAATCCTCATGTGACCTTGATTATGAGGGTAATACATACTCATGGCCTCATTGGAGGACGCTTATTCATTTGGTACACCCAAATCACCTTAATAGAGATAGTGAAAAAATACATTTTACCATTAAATTGGACGAGAAAATAGAATTCAATACTCATGTGGGTTTGTGCATGCCCAACCCCTTAACTATGAAGACCTATTGCACTTTTTGGGCCATTGGAGAGCACTCACCCATATTGTATGCCTAAATTAATGAAAAAGGATTGATGGATAAATTAGGCATAAAGTAATCATTATTGTCCTTTCCAAAAGCTCGGTCCCATTTAGTATAAAGGCCTTGTAGACTCTCGATCAAAAATATAGACCCTTACCCATCTCATACATCCAAGTCAATGAAAAATTACTCCCTTGGTATACTATTTATCATTGGCTTAGTAGGGCACATGGATGCTAAGGCTTATTTGTACTTCAATCCACAAGATCAATATCATTAATTATGAGAGACTTATGTTCTCTTTCTTTTTTTTGAGATCCCTTACCCATTCCATGCATTCAAATCAATGAAAAATGGATCTCTTACTATATAGAAACAAAAGATTACAATTTATGGATCCCTTACCCATTCCATGCATCCAAATCAATGAAAAATGGATCTCTTACTATATAGAAACAAAAGATTACAATTTATTGTTAATGGAGATAACAAAAAAAGAGAAGTAAGTTTGCTGAGATGGATACAAGGGTAAGTTTTATGGCTTTTGATAGTGGGGAACTATTCTAGCACACATGCCACATCCATAAGTCTTTTCCAAAAATAGATTCAGTTTTCTATTGTGTAATGTATAATGATGCTAATGATCATTATCAATGGCATCCATCATCTACTTGAAATTCCTACTTTATCTCACTTTGACTCCTTCATTTAATCCAAACTATTGGGTTTTTACAAGGACACTATAAGAAAAAATATTAATAACAAAGGGAAGCATTATAATACCATAACATCATCTTGTATACTAGTAGAAATGTTGAAATTTTCCTACTGTGGTAGAATTTAAATAAAAATTTCACATGTCAATAATATTCTTATGAAATTTTAACCTTTGAACATATCTCCAGCTTTTAAAACAATTTTGGAAAACGTTGCCTATGCTTCTTGTTCTTTAATTTGGTCTCTCATCTATCAACATAGAAAAGAGATAAATTAGAATGGTTATTCTTGTTTGAGCCCTCTCATACAAACCATTAATTTTAGCCTACCACTAGGTCACGCCACTTCTAGTCCCACATTCTCCACCATTTCTCTAAGAATGTGCACGTATTCATGCATGCAATGTGCGTGCCTATGCATGTGTGTGTGTGTGTGTGTGTGTGTGCGTGCGTGCATGCATGCACGTGTTCGTGCATGTGTGTGTGTATGTGTGTGCATGCACGAGCGCGTGTGTGTGTGTACGTGTTCAAGTGCATGCATGTGTGTGTGCATGTCCAAATGTTCACGCTCATGCACATGCACATGTGTGCATGTGTGTGAATGCATGCATGTATCTATGCAAATGCCTTTGTAAGTCTATGCGCATTCATGTGTATGTGTGTACACATGCATGCCAAGTAGTTTATTGCTTGTTTATTGCTAGAATATTTGTGGCCTTCAATTGGAGCAAGGTCCTAGAGATATAAGACTCCACCTCTTATCTGGAAAGGGGAGGTCTCCATTATGGCCTTCAATTCTCCATCCTTTTCTAGGCATTATGTGGATCAAGCTCATCCATCATCATTTTTAATTCTATTGAATTACTAGCTATTCACTTATCTTATAGGAAGTAATAATAGAGTCCTTAAATTACTCTCTAATTTAGAGTTGGTAATATAGGTGATGGACCACGATAGGTTTGAAGATTTAAAATGACTTGGATTTTGAAAAACTTACAAAACTTTGATGGACCCCATTTTACATAGTTCCTACCATTACCACAATTTGTGTGTGTGTGTGTGTGTGTGTGTGCATGCGTGCATGCGTGCACGTGCATGCTCGGGGAGGTCACTACATATAAACCCTCTATATCATGTGCGTTCAAGGTCTATATTTAAAATCCCTTATCTGTAAATTTTTTCATTAATAAAATGTACCCCTTTTCTATACAAATCTGTAAATTTTTTCCAAAACTATTTTAAATAATCCCTTATGTATATTTATTTCTGTAAATTTTAGGAATAAAAAATATCCTTCTGTTGAACTCAAGTGATAGGGTTACATATGATGAGTGACCCCCCCGAGCGTGCATGTGCATGTGTGTGTGTATGTATGTGCATGCACGAGTGCGTGTGTGTGTACATGTTCAAGTGCGTGCATGTGTGTGTGCATGTCCAAATGTTCACGCTTATGCGCATGCACATGTGTGCATGTGTGTGAATGCATGCATGTATCTATGCAAATGCCTTTGTAAGTCTATGCGCATTCATGTGTATGTGTGTACACATGCATGCCAGGTAGTTTATTGCTTGTTTATTGCTAGAATATTTGTGGCCTTCAATTGGAGCAAGGTCCTAGAGATATAAGACTCCACCTCTTATCTGGAAAGGGGAGGTCTCCATTATGGCCTTCAATTCTCCATCCTTTTCTAGGCATTATGTGGATCAAGCTCATCCATCATCATTTTTAATTCTATTGAATTACTAGCTATGCACTTATCTTATAGGAAGTAATAATAGAGTCCTTAAATTACTCTCTAATTTAGAGTTGGTAATATAGGTGATGGACCACGATAGGTTTCAAGATTTAAAATGACTTGGAATTTGAAAAACTTACAAAACTTTGATGGAACCCATTTTACATAGTTCCTACCATTACCACAATTTATAGTGGTGTATCCCCCTATATTTAAGTCTAGTATTGGAAGGTGGATGCATTAAGTCACCCTTTCTTCGTTAAACCATATATGTTCTCAATCTAGGGTCTTTATATAAACCTATTGCATTTTTAATGACTTATACTCATGCAACTCATTACACTTGCATTCGATCAATGTTGCCTTACTAGGAGTAACTAGTGGGTATCTCTTCTATGTGAAGGGTAGGATTCTATCTAAGGGTAGGCTTGTAGTTGTGGGATCCCCTGCTTCGACCTTTTGCCAAAGACTTTGTATACAATAGTTGCTCGTATTCTTTTTACTCTTCTACTGGTAGCATTGAGGTGTTTAGTGCTAGCTTTAACTTTAGAGATGGGCTTCAATAGGAGCCTACCTAATATGGTTACATGCTTCTCCAATCAACATGATGCACTATGCAACACCTTTACCCCACATAGGTGTTAGAGACATCCTTTCACGAACAAGTCATAGAGATTATGTATTGATGTCCTATGTCCAGAGAACCAACTCTCCTTTTCTTTTGACTTTTCTTGCATACCATAACTTTGTGCCTTTAGTTTGTTATAAGAGCTTTAGTGGGGGTTCCTTGCACTAATTAGGGCTCTTAGGGACGGTCTTGCTATGTTTCCAAGCTATTGAGCTTAGGCTTTACGATAATCTTATGGTTTGTTTAAGGAACGTTTTGTATATTATTCCATGTTGTAACCTATATTATTATCTATGTGCAAGAAATAGAATATATTGTGTTTTCTAATCTACAAAGACAGTAATGTTTTCTACACATTTGTTCTAGATGTTTGAAAAACAACAATGCTGGGACCTACTATGATTAGAGTAAGTGTCATGAGTATGAAAGTGTCTTTACTTTACACAAACTTTTGGTTTAAAAATTGGATTTTGAAATTAAACGCCTGGGATTTAAAAATAACAGTTCCTTTCGATAGAGATCCATGGGGGCTATCAAAGCATCTAGACAGTTTGTTAGGATTCTTAAAGCAACAATTGAATCAAGATTGTTTTTCCACTATGAATTAGACTTTATTTTAGGTATAAGAATTTTGCTTCACCTTGGCAAGAGCCTCAGTTGCCTAGAATTGCTTTCTAGACAAGTTGGAATGTCAACGTGAAGATGTGATTTTAAATTGCAATCAACAAAAAGTAATTGATGATTTGTAATTGTAACACTTTACTATATTTTAAGTCAGATAATTTAAGATGTAATGAATGTTACATGGATTTTTTTGTTTGGTTGGTTACAAGTTTGAATACTCGTTTTGCCTTCTTTGGCTCTTGGCCTAAACTTCTTCACTTCTTGACTTTGGATCATCACTTCTCTAGGAGAAAAAGTGAATTGCTACCACTAGCTTTTTTTTCTCTGTTTTTATGCCTTGTCTCTCCTTAATAAGCAAGACAAAATGACGTGGTTCCTAGGTCTTTGGTTAAGGAGAGACAAAATTGGCACTAAGAACCAACTCACCCGTTTAAAGACCTCTGGACAGGTGGGGAGAATTGACTTGGAAAGCATATTCTATCGTCGATCTCTCCTTCGATTTTTTCTGCTAAAATGCAAGCATGCAACAGAGAAATCTCAACGATTCTATTGTCTAGCATGGATACATCGTACGCGTGGTGGCTTCACACTCAGAGCGCAATTACAACCTGCAAAAAGCGGAACGCGAAGAATGTGACAGAAAAGCGAGTCCACATGTTTGGCGACAGGGCAGAAAAAATAAATTTGGACAACAGGCACGCTCTGTTGTTATATATCGTCGGTTCGGTGGAATGGAAACAGTCTACAGAGTCGCATTGAAGGAGAGAATTGAAAATCCTGCAATTTTTCGCGTTCAGTGGATGGATGCATCGATGGGGACTGGGGAGAACGCATGAAGAACCTGCAGTAGCCCGTTTCGTTGTTCAGTGGATGAAAGGTAAAACAATTAAAGTGGTTCGACGTGAACGATCACGAGTCACGACGACGAATCGTGAGCGAATCGAAGTGGATTAGAAGCAGCAAAACTGAGCGAAAGTGGATGGAAGAAGAAGATTAATTAGACTTCAACGACTTCAAGGAAATCGTCGATGATGAAAAACTTAACTATCCTGCATACAGAATTAATCCCGTTCGGGATTCATCGTCATGATCTGGTAATGGAATATGGCAACAGAATTTTAGTTGCAATCGCTGTCGCGAATTATTGGACGCCCGTGTTACTCATTCAAGAATCGCAGTCGTAAATTTGTTTACGCAAACGAATGGTCAGAACGAAAAATCCAAATCGGCGACTTTCGACTTTACGCTACATTGAAAAAATTTGTGGACAGATTTGTTAGCCGTCTCTATTCCGTGCGTGCAGCACGGCGCGATACTTTCGAAGCTTCGATCTCTACTATTACCATAATACCATCTCCACTTCGAGTTTTAGACTTTAGACCCGAGATCAGCGACGCTTTTCGCCACAAATGTGAGACAATTTCGAGCCCTAATGTCAGTTTTCTAACATAGCCGGTGCTGTCGACATTTAAACATACAGATTAGATTCCTCAAGTGCAACACCCTTGTATTTCTGCTTCCGCCCGACTATCCGTTCCTTTCACCTTTGGTAGAGATCCGACCGTGGAAAACTTTTATCTTCACAAGGTTTAATGTCACATTTTTCTCCGGCTACATCTGTGTGCGCACGTTGAAAACCAAGCACGACAAATTAACAACAATAAACTCGGATCCGTGGCACGTTGAAAACAAAGCACAACAAATTAACAACAACAGACTCGGACCACGCACACAACGGAACGAAACAGCTGATTATTTTTAAGATGATCGAAGCGATGAACAGGAGAATCTCCGTTGATCCCAAGGGAGCGTGACTCGTGTGTTCACATCAGACCTCTCACGAGACCTCTGCTGTTCTTCGAAAACTCTGCCACCACCGTCCACGAGACATGCGATAACGTCGCCATGTTCAGTGATTCTACGACCTGGTTGAAATCTACTCCTAGTGCGGAGGCTGTGCTGGATGGTACATCAGCACTAGATGATGGATCGCTCTACTAGATCGCAGATCGTCTGCGCGTTCAGAAAACTTGGGTCGCCGCAATGAACATCCGCATCCTCTTCGGCAAATTGCTTTTATAAACGTATCGAAAAGATACCCCCTCACGAGCATTCTGCCCAAACTTTCCGTATCACTCGAGTGACGGAACCCAATCTTTCGCTTACATACTCACTTTCAGTCGGATGCCAACAACTTATAGAAATGACTCGACGAAATCTGCACATAATAAGATTTCTTGTTCCATTAGAAATACACTGGCTAGTGAGGTGTAGCCAGACTGATCGACAGAGCACACCCCGGCACTATGCCTACGTTTATGCATAGGCCTGATTACATCTAAGTGAAGGAGGCTCTCTTTCTCAACAATTGGACGTGCCCGTCAGGACGCGGAGCTTACATCCTCTTCAACATTTGGGCCGCCTCAAGAGCTCCTTCAAGATCAGCCCCTCGAGCTTATCTTGCAGACCGATATTTTCGACTCTGGAGATGTTCGCAACCTGCGTCAAGGAGTCAAAAGATTGTTAGCGACGCTGCACATTTTGAACATATTTGAAGTCCAAGCGAATTCATCTTCTCTTGATATATGCACCAAATTACTTCTGCTGTTTGTACACAAGCGCAGCCCAAGTGCGCTTACCTTCCCATGTATGCAATGGAAATTGCTCTCCCCGCTCGTCGCCAGTGTCGCGTTCACAACCTCCACATTATACCTCTGAAGGAGCATCAAGACTGCAGACCATACGCCTTTCAGTTTGGGAGAGTTCAGGGTGACGAAAACATCACTTCCAGAGAGGCGAACTGTGACATCGATCATCGAAAGCGCGTCCTCTTGGACGTCACCAGTGTGTGCGTTGAGTCGATCTAACTTTGAAAAACTATCATTCACATATTGCTTTGACGGATAGTCCTCCGGGAATCCAAGGATAGTCAGAATGTCGGACTTCTTGCGCTCCAACTCTTCCAATGTGCCCCGCAGAGATTGAATGTATGTGATTACCTCTGTCAAGACTGTGATCCGGTCTGTGTGCTGCGCAAGACCATAACCATAAGATTTCATGAATACGAAATCCTCCCCAAACAAGAATTTATCTAACGGCTTCATGTGCACTACTCGATCCAATGAATGTTCAAGTCAGAGAGACTACATACAGCGCACAGAAGTGCAGAGTAAAATCACGAAATTCCTCGAGAAAACGTCCTTACTTTTAGTCTCAGTTTGGGAATTAGCGACTGCAAAGTCGTAAAGGACTCCCTCATGCTTCTTCTCCTCTGTCTCTCGGAGTGGATATGGACCTCTCTCTGCGACAAGCCTTGCTTCCTATCAGGTTTACATTGCACCTCGCCTGAAACAGGACTAATCTGGCTCTCTAGTGTAGCTGTGGAGGTTTTAGGGCGTTTCGCAGGGGAAGATTGCGTGGGAGCGTAAGGCCTCCTATGCAAGGGCGGAGAGGTGGGAGCAGCAAAAGGCTTGACATCTTCATTATCATCGGAGTCGAGATCTAGTTTCATTCTTTCCATAAGTGCATGCCCGTGGGGACGATTTATTATGATAGGGGGAGGGGATGACGATTTCTTTCTAGCTGGAGGGACTTTGGGGGCAGTTCTGGAGAATCCATGGAGAGCCGAGGCAATGTCAGAGAGGGTGAGCACAGAACTATAGGAGGTGCTTTTCTTCCTAGACCAAAGGCTGTCGTCGAAGGATTCAAACTGGGCCGAGTCATCGCAAATCTGGTTCCAATCGTCGAGCTGGGAGCCAGGGCACCATTCGTCTATCTCATCCAGCTCGGGGGACATCAAGTTTAGGAAAGAGTCGGGATCCATGAAGCTGAAGCGCAATAAGAGAAGACAAGCTCGCAGATCTCCGCAACAAACACGCAGGGGAAGTTGCAAGGCGGTATGCAGACGTCCTAGGTGTAGCTAGGGACGTGCTTGGAACGTGCTGGTACGAGGGGTAGCTTGAGCTGGGAACTCGTAGCCACGGAAATGAGAGAAGGAGCTTTGTAGCTTACGGGTCGGGAAGCGAAAATGGTGGAGAGGAAGGCGGCAGGGGAGCTATACAGAAGGATGAGCAAGGTTGGCAAAGAAGAGAGCCTCCACCGATGATACAATCTCTGCAGAACGTTCAAATTAACAATTGCCAAGGGCCAAATCAGGAGCTCGAACCCAACAAACAGACCATAGAGTTGAGAGGAGAAGTGAAGTGGAGGCAATAAGGGAGGGGATGCAAATAGCTTGGAAAGAGAAGGAAAGCAAGGAATTGAAACGAACGGAAGGAGAAGGAAAGCAAGAAGAGAGAACTGAGAGTGAATTGAGAGAAGAGGCGGACAAAGAACAAGGAAGAAAGCAAATAATTCTTCTTCTAAGAAGGGAAGGGAGGAGCCTAAGAAGAAAGAAAGCCTTAGGAAAGGCTTCTTCTTCTTTGAAAGACACAAGGGTTTAAGAGGGATAAGAAATGGAGTTTGGAGTCCCCTCGTTTATGTTTGTATTGTTGTGTATATAAGTAAGGTAGTCAAGTCATATTGGAGCACATCACATGGGTGCCAACTCGTTGCCCATTAATGCCCCGGAATGCTTCTCGTCTCCTTTCCACGAGACCCTCCCATGCACTCGCACCCCCCACATTCTCACATCCTTACATCATCCCCCTTTCTCTTCTCCACTTTTCTCACGTCTCCTTCATGCTCTCATCACACTTCTTTTGATTGCTTCCCTATTCCTCCATTCGCTTTGCCAAATGTTCATATATAGCATGTGTTCCATGCCAAGAGTGACGCTCGATGAGGAATCGCATAGGACTATCAGGCAGACATGATGGTGCGTCAAGCATCATACTACTTGCTCACAGTTCTTGGTTGGCTCTTAAGGAGAGTTGCTCTTAACGTTTCTCCATTAGCCTTCACATCTTCACATTACCTTTCATGCCTTCTCTACACATCCACCACATGGACAACACCTCGATAACACTAGTTAAAAGCTAAGATCAAGAGGGTTAAGATTCTCCCTTCATTATATTGTAGACAACCATAATATGCTTACTAGAATGTCTACCATTACAAAAGCATACTAAAGGATTAGCATTCAAATCATATGCCCCTATATGCCATTTGCATACCCCTTGGTATGAACATGATATCCTTCCATAACATGCTAGTTTATAACAATGGGGTCGGAAGACAAACACTAACCTCATGTGTTGAGAGTATCTGGGACAAATAAGGGACCCTAAGGGTCAACATGACTACTATGTTAGTTATGTCACCAATGCATAAATACTGTGACCTTCTACCAGTCCACTATTGGCATCATAAGCATAGGGGGGTGCCTTTCCCCAACCTAAACATAGTCTAGTAGCCCACCACCATTAATGAGGATCTAAGCTAAACCTTCTTATTATGGCCTACCTTTTTGCTCATTGGGAATGGAAATAAGTATCATGTTTTATTTTCTTTTTTGTACACGAAAAGATAGCTATAATTTAACACCCCATATTCTTGAATCGTTGTATAAAAAATATATCTATAATTTAATACCCATATTCTTGAATTGCTGTGTACGAATGTCTCTCACATATGCCAAGTGTTTATATGACTTAAACCCCACCTTCTACATCATGCAAACATGCATCCCTCCACTTACCCCATGCACATGATTCGCTTACTCCCACGTTTCTCCCTTACATCATAAATCTTGTCCAATGTCCTTGTATGCACTTCTATACCCTGCACTTTATATTATTATATACATTGTATACATTATTTGGAGGTTCAATTCGGATACTTTATATGCTCTTCTTGACTATTTCAACTATGTACACACATGTCACTAATAAACCACAATGGCTTATAGCTTTTGTCCACTTAGAACTCTAATAAATCACAAAGACTTCCATTCTCTTCCCAACCACCATATATAATGGCATATTATATGAAATAATGGCATGCGGTTTGGATATACGCATATAGTTACTTTATGGAACCATACGTTCACTCTTTTTGTACTTGTTCCGCCTCAATCTCCAAACACACAACAATTATATGTAGGATCATGAAGTCGAATGCAAAATGCTACTTCAAAATGCTACATTGAGTTAAGAAAATGAAGCCTGATGTTCTATATTTAACCACCTTGCTCTCATCACAAAAATCTAGGCTACGTTTTTCATAGGATTCACCCTTCCTAAAGTCACTAAATATTCCACTCTTGAACATATGCATGCTGGTGTTTTGTTCTCTATAGCTTGGCAATGGAGAAAGAGGTAAACCAGGAGCCTTGTTTCCACATGCCAAGGGAAAAATGTGCAAGGATATAAAATTCTAGATCTCAACAACAATGATATTATCTCTCTAGTTTTATTCCAAACAAAAAGGCTCCTCTACACATTGAGTGAGATAAGATGATAACTCCCAAAATCTCCTTTCAAAACGTCATACTTCATCTCTACACCTTGAGCAAGCCTTGTTAATAAGTCCCATAACCTCCTTTTAAAAATCATGGTTCATCTCTATGTCCAAGTTTTGAAAGCACATCAGATGATTTTCTCTATTATTCAAATTACTTGAGTATCTAATTTAAATTACTTTGTGGAAATAATTTAGCTACATATGGTAAGATTCTAAAAAGCTAATCAAATGAAAGCACTACATCATAGTAAGATTGGCACCTTCTATCTTCATATAAATGGAGCATTATATACCACAAAGTGCATGCGTAATATATAAACCATACATGTCCACATGTAGATTTTAGTAATATCATAATACACAAACAAAAAACGTGATATAATATGCTCAAGTGTTCCAACATTTCTATCTACAAATTTTTATTCCATAAATCTCGTCACCGATTGTTTTGGTTACCTTCTTTTACAATTAAAAATCAACCTCCTCTATAATACACAAGGGAAAGATTTAAATATGCTTTGTAAGGACAAGTGTCTCTTGCCATCTCCTAAAGAAAGTGAAAGTGTAAAATATATCCTTTATTCTAGAAGAAACTAAAAACTTAGAATAGCTTTGACAAACATGGGCAACCTACTGCATCTTAGACTTCTCTTGAGTACTCTTTGTCTTCTTCTCATGTTCCTTCGTTCCCTTCTCCCAAACCCCACTAATTCAAACATCACATACATAGTACAAATTTATGCTCACACGAGCTTAGCCACTAGTGCATAAAGACTTTTACTTGCATACTAAGCCTATTCAACTATCTTGTATATAACCCTACTACACCTTACTATCTTCTATAATCCAATGGAACATATCTTCTACACCAAGCTAGCTATAACCCAATCAACCATGTGTTTTTATCATTTTAGGAATAAAAGGGCCATGAAGAGATTATAGTAAAGAGAGTAAGAATAAAATAATATTTTCCTTAATAATATAGCTCAACCAAAAAAACACCATGATCACATTCTCTATCTAAAGGTAAATTCAATTAATAAGTTGTGAAATAATTTGTTCATCTCAAGCTTTCCTTGAATTGGAAAATTATGATTGGAATACTTTTCTAGGTTCATTATGATAAATTGTAATAGATTGTAGAATCGAATTGTTTTCTTGTATTCTTAACATTCAAAAACATCCTTTCTTAATTTTATGAGCAATGGGTATTTCAATGGTTGTTGCAAGAACATAGGGAGAAAATGTACTATAATATTGATTAGCTACCTTATGGAACTACATTTGATTAGACTTTCCTTTCTTTAATAATTTCTCCTTCAAACATACCAAATTCTACCTTCTCATTTTTCTTCGACGGTGGAAAGGGATATAATACCTATGGACAATTTAAGGCAATGGAGAAATATTTAAAATCATGTACTATTCTAATACCTTCTTTAAGGACCATACATTTCACACTAATTTTAAGATGCTTGTTGACATCCTAATTATTACATGGTATAACTTACAAGTGGGTCTCCATAAGGCGTTTTTTGTTCCCAAGAAGATTTAATTCCACATACGTGAAACTAAAATTGCATTGCATTTGATGTGAACGTCAAACTCCTTAGGTTAATCTTGTTTTTTGATAACAAAAGATGTTTAGCTCAATTTTTAATGTACTATACATCATGGGACAAGCAACAATTGGTTATAATTTTTAATGCTCCTAGAATCTCCTATATTTTTTTATGTACTATACATCATGGGACAAGAAACCATTGGTTATAATTTTTAATGCTCCTTCTAGAATCTCCTATATTCCTTCAAGTCCCAACCCCCTTTTAATTGATAAAAACAATCCTTAACATGAAATGCAAAGGAATGAAAATTGCTAGATGGTTTTCATGAATAGCGGAATCTATGGAACATTCAATTACCTTCTTATGGGATTTTTAAAAAATTTGGTGGTTTCATTGGTAGCAATATGATAGGGATACCCACAAAGTGTGCCTTTGTCTATCATAATGGAAAGAGGAAAGCACCAAGCATTTTTAGGTTCCAATAATAGAATTTGATAGGCCTACATTTGGTCTATATGGTATTAAACAACCATGGGAGTGTGTATCTTTCTATCACCAAGAGCAATGATAAGAAAGATAATGATTATCATTGTATGTTTCCAATTCTAGGATTTACTTTAATTCAAGGTGATGAACGAAATGGTAGTTTTCAATTTTTGGATTTAATGTATTTTGCTTAAATATTAATAAGAGTCAGTTTTTAAACTAATTGTTGGGAATAGAGTTCTCATTGGAGATTGGGTTTGTGTGCAAGGAGAATCATTTGGGAAGGAGCTAGAACCTTCTATTGAGGAAAAGGGAAAAGGGGTTTTTGACACAAGCACAAATTTCACAAATATATGAGATACTTAAATATTCTAAAGTGCCTATGGAAATATGGGAAAGAGGATTCAATTATTTACAAGATGGATCCATATCTTTAGATGAACCGTAATGGCCAAAATAGTATCTTGTAGGCAATGAGTCTTGTGCACATGTCAAATAAATCCGTTCATACTACACCTTTGTCTTTTTCAAAATTTTACGAAGTTACCCGAGGAGCTGAATACATTGGGGCATCTACCTCTGCATGCTATAAAGATGTGAGTGCCTCATACTAAGGACTTATCTCTACTAAATAACTACATGATCATTGGTGAACTCATGTTGAGTATGTGCATCATCTAGTGTGACAATAAGGATCCATCCATGAATGTGATGGCTACACATCACTAGAATCAGATTGTATTGATGTAGATGGGAGTGCCAGGTGCTAAGGGCTTACCATCAAATGCACCTCTCATGATGGGGACTTACTAACAAATGTGCCTCATGCTGAGGGCTTATCGACAAATGTGCATTATTAGATATTGTGTTGATCCATGCTAACATGTGGTACAATTGTGTCTAATCTCTTGAGATGAATGATGCTCAAGTTTGCATCATAAATTAGTACATACCCTTTGGCAATGAATGGCCAAATTAGGTTATCTTTCCACTCACAAATCTCATGCCGAGTCGTGACTAGTGTACCATCAACTGTGTGATGTGAATAACTCCATGTCGGAGGCGGTGTAATGCTCTGTGCTAGAGGCTTACCCTCGGGGGGTTCATCTAAAAATATCCATGTATACCATGTGCGTTCAAATGGAGGGGCTCTTTAAATCTAGAATTTAAGGTAAATTTTCAAGAATGTATTTATATAAGGAAAATTATTATTCATAGTTGGAAAAAAACCATAATACAACAACACAAAGCACCCATAGATGCTCACATAAGCACATTTCCTTAACTTTAAAAAAAACTCTCGGGCGTGTCTATTTGTGCATCTATTAGCGCATCTACAGACCTGCGTCTATAGGCACATCTATGTAACAAACAAACGTGCCTATAGACGCACTTTTAGATGCTCTGTAGAAATAAAAAAAAAACAAAAAGACGCGTTCATAGATGCTCTACAAATTTTTTTTTTTTAATAAAAGAAAAAATTTGTGTGGTTGAACAGAATGTTGTGTATGTTGTGTGGTTACAAGAATCCCATTTCCACACTGTGCAATTCAATTCTTACAGCCAAGTGCATTTTAATTAGCACGGTTGGCATTTTAATTAGCACAATTCCAAGCACATCTATAGCCGATGATTACAATTCTGAATAAAACATTATAACTATAAAACGTTTAGTTCACAAGGCATTCATTGACAAAGCGTTGCACAAGGAAATTGAAAGCCAAAAAAATAAAAGGAGCATATATTAATTCATAGCCCAAAAAGTGCTTATATGCACATATAGCACGAAGACAAGCCACGTCCTGTGGCTTCAAGTACAAAAAGTAAGAGGAGTGTATATACAAGAGAGGCACGAAGCCAGGCTAATGGCTTCAAATACAAAAAAGAGTAGCTATAGCACTACTTCTATGACTAATCTAAGCTCTATGTGTCCTCACTCCCTTCTTCATCACCTTCTTCCTCATATTCTTCCTCTTGAAGATCAGCCCCAGGGCCCTGTAAACAAGGGACAACATGTATCAATGTATGAAAAATCAAATCTTTATTTAAGTACTTTTAAATACCTGGGGAGCAGTATATCCAAGTACTCCAGTAGCCCGGATATAATGCTCCTCAGTAATCAACCCATCATCATAGAAGTGCCTCCATGTATCTCCTCTACGATGGTGGCGATGGTAGACTATCTCGACAGGAGTAGGGTACCTGCCCATGATATCAAGTTGCAAGATGACACAATTTACGGAGGGGTTAGTAGAAAGAAACAACCTCCTAATAAACCACATAAACACAATATAATTTGAGATCAATACTTACAAATTGGGCCTCCCATGATTCAACACTCCCTACTCCAAAATGCATGTTTCCATATTGCTCCATTTAGATCCTTCGTGCCTCCATGTGCTGCAAACTGGGGTCCACCTTTGTTGCCTTCATTGCTTTCTTCCACTCATGCTTATGAGCAGTGTGGGGCTGGCCCCTTGGTGGTTGACCTCCCTCTCTCCTGGCAATCTCAGCTAGTGCCTACCTCTTAAGGAAGATCTTTTATCGGCAAGTATAATAACAATCTTTGACTTTGCCCATTTATTTGTGAATTGAATATTGGGGGGGTTGGGATACTTAGAGCGTACAACATCGATGGTCTCATCAGCTAAATTGTATGGAATAAAGTAATCTCTATATTTGTTAGCAATTACAGAGAACATGAAGGCCATGATGTCCTTCCCCCGTGCATCCATCAAGATGCCTCCTATTTGAGTCATGTCATAAAAGATCGTACCATCACCCTGTGGCATGTCTGTATCATTTGAATCATCCCCGCTCCCACCATTACCCCCCCCAAAGCATTGTGCCATGCATCCCCCACCACTCTCCCTGCTACTATGCCTGTTGCCTTGTCGACAAGCTAGTATGCTGCCACTCATATTTGGAGAAGCGACTCTTGACTGCACATGAGTACACCAGTGGCTCTACGAGGCAGAAGGGCTTCCTGATGGTAGGGGAGAAGGAGCTTCAGACCGCCACAGGTGAGAAGGGAGTGCTGATGATTGGGGAGAAGGGACTCAAAACCATAGGGGAGAAGGGACTCCTGATGATTGGGTAGAAGGGATGCGGCTCTGTCGCCTACTGGGCTGTCTCGACTCCACAAGAGTAATCTTAGCAAGTGTGGGGTTGGGGTCGTTTGGAGTCTGTACTACTGACTCATGGGGGGTGTTTAGACTACCCATCATGTATGTGTATAACTCCTTAGGAGTGGGAGGGTGGCCCAAAATGTTATATAACTCTCGAAAGATGGCATCCCAAAGATTAGGCAAGGCTGAAGAACTTCCTAGCCACATGATGAATTACAGAAAAGAAAAGAAGAAGATTAACATCATGCATACAATCATTGGGGAAAAAGAAAAAATAGAGTGATAGCCTGATATTGAGCAAGCATTTATAGACTCCTGCATTCTTTCAATTAGAGTGATAGAAGTTTGTATATGCTTGCTCAATGTCAGGCTATTGAAGCTTCACATGGGTGGGAAAGAGAGGAGATAAATGAGAGAAAAAGAGAGGATAAAAGAGAAAAAAAGAGAGAAGGAAAGAGAGGAGAAAAGAGAGGGGGAAAGAGAGGAGAAAAGAGAGAAAAATAGAAAAAAAGAGAGGAGAAAAGAGAGAGAAAGAGAGAAGGAAAGAGAGGAGAAAGTAGAGGGGGGAAGAGAGGAGAAAAGAGAGAAAAACAGAAAAAAAGAGAGGAGAAAAGAGAGAAAAAGAGAGAAGGAAAGAGAGAGGAAAAGAGAGAAGGAAAGAGAGGAGAAAAGAGAGAAAAAGAGACGGGAAAAGAGAGGAAAACAGAGGGGAAAAGAGAGGAAAAGACGGGAGGAAAGAGAGGAAAGAAAAGAGAGAAAAAGAGAGAAAGAAAGAGAGGAGAAAAGAGAGGAAAAGAGAGGGGAAAAGAGAGGAAAAGAGAGGAAAAGAGAGGGGAAAACAGAGAAAAAGAGAGGGGAAAAGAGAGAAGGAAAGAGCGGAGAAAAAAGAGAGAAAAAGAGAGGATAAAACAGAGAAAACGAGAGAAGGAAAGAGAGGAGAAAAGAGAGGAAAAGAGAGGGGAAAAGAGAGGAGGACAAAGAGGAAAAGAGAGGAGAAAAGAGAAGGAAAGAGAGTAGAAAAGAGAGGGAAGGAGAGGGGAAAAGAGAGGGGAAAAGAGAGGAAAAAAGAGAGAAAAAGAATGATCCATTATGCATGCCCTCTTTCTTTATCCCGCCGTCATGGAATCACTTATTTCCATCATTCATGCAATCCCTTATTTCCTCTTGAATGCTTAAGGCGCATTGAGAATTTGACTTAAACATGCATGCAAAGGAGAAAGGAAAGAGAAGGAAGGGGAAGGGGAAGGGGAAAAGAGAGGAAAAACGAGGAGAAAAAAGAGAGAAAAAGAATGCTCCATCATGCATGCCCTCTTTCTTTATCCTGCCCTCATGCTTTAGTCCAATTTTCCTCTTTCTTTATCCCACCCTCATGCAATCACTTATTTCCATAATTCATGCAATCCCTTATTTCCTCAAGAATGCTTAAGGCATTGAACATTCGACTTAAACATGCATGCAAAGGAGAGGAAAGAGAAGGAAGGGGAAGGGGAATAGGAATGGGAAGGGAATGCAACATAAGGAAAATGTCGGAGTGCATCTATAGACGTGTCTAACAATGTGTCTATAGGTGCGATTGCCTGTTTTCTAAAAAATTAGGCGCATTGTTAGATGCTTCTATAGACGCACTTTGATAGATGCTTTTTAAAAAGAAGGCGAAAAGGACATGCACCTGACTGTAAAAATAATAATACTAGTACCAAAAACTTTCCTTCCTTGCGTACGACAAAGGACGAATCCAAGGAGAGCAACTTCCAAAGAGGACCAACCACCAAGAGACTTACCTTGGATAGAGGTATGGAAGCTTCTTATCTTTCTTCAAAGCTTCTTCTCCTTCTTCTCTTCCTTGTTCACCCTCTATTCTTGAATGCTTGGGGATGAGTGTGTAAGCTTGGAGATGAGTGTGGGTGCTTGGAGATGAATGTGGATGCCTAGAGCTGTGTGTGTTAATAGAAAAGCAAGTTGCACAATGCTAAAAGTATCATAAGGAAAGCAAGCATGCTAAAAGTAGGTTCGAAAATCAGTTCGCAGTCTATGTGTCTATCAATGCGATTAAAAACACATCTAAAAGTTCATCTATCAATGCGTCTAAACTGTGTTTTAGATGCACCTATAGACACGTTCCATAGTAGAGATGCGGTTTTAGACACACTTTTAGATGCTACACAGAGTTCTGACATTTACAACTCGTGCAAGAATACATTTTTTGGGTTGTTTATCTGTAGGATGTCTTCATCTTCCACAAGTAGCTCCAGTGAGGATGAATCCCTCTGTATCCACCATCACAAAATATGGTTGGAGCAAAAAATCAAATGTATATGTGATTGATGTCGAGGAAACATGTCTCATGCATGCAGAATTACACTTAATCACATCTCAGAGTATGGAGAATGGGATGCGACCATATCCCGGGTAAGTGTTAAAGCATTAAGGTTGATTGATATACCTATGGGTGTAAATGTATTAATATATGATCCTTTTTTAATTTGATATAGGATGTAGTGCGACACCTGCATATGTTGCCCTATGCTCATCGTGAGGAGGCGAAGTGTCGGCGATATGAAGTGGGATCTTCAGGAGGGACCATTATGGATGCATGGAGTGATGGTGATAGTAGCCCTCCACCACTACCTCATGTGGCTATGGAGGAGGAGGTGTTTGATGATATGGTGCAAGATTTATATGTCCATCAGTCCTTAGGTAGGGATGATAGCATCGAGCAGGATGATTTTTTTACTATAGCATCGACTCCACTGTTTGAGGGGTGCACATTCTTTGTTCTACGTGCCTTCCTTTAGTTACTAAACTTGCAGACCATTTATGAATGGAGCAATGCAAGTTTGAATGCATTACTCAAGTAAGCTTTAAAGTCTATTTTGCAAACATAGTGAATTATGCTAGTGGGTCAACTACTCGAATGCTTTTTCTCATTTATGGTCTTTACGTGGAGGCTATTGTGCAAAATGCTTTGAAGGGAGAATAAATTACCGACCTCAAGAGACATTGGCAAGGCAACATGTGACCTCTCTTGGAGGATTGGATTACACACGCATCCATGCATGCGTCAACAATTGCGTTCTGTTCCGTGGACCACGTAAGGATGCAAGAGAGTGTCCTACTTGTGGAGAGGCAAGATATAGAGCAGATCTCAAAACGTTGGATGTGCCTCGTAAGGTTCTGTGACATTTTCCTATAATCCCTCACATCCAACACATGTTCAAGTGCAAATCCATTGCGGAGCTCATGTCATGGCATTCCTCCCATCAATGGCAAGTGGAGAACTCCCACAGACACTCCTACGTGGAAACATATGGAAGACACATGGCCAAGCTTCAAGGAAGAACCAAGGAACTTGAGACTTGGATTGGGTATGGACGGTGTGAAACCATTTGGTGTCAAAAGCACCTCTTACAATGTATGGCCAGTGATATTGGTGAATTATTATAATCTTCCACCCTCTATGGGGATTCAAAAAGGACATGTTATGTTATCCCTTCTAATTCCAAGGAAATCTAAAGTCAAAAATCCTGATGTTTATCTAGAGCCTTTGATTGATGAGCTAGAGATACTTTGGAGAGGTATCGAGGTGCATGATGTGAGGCCTCTCTCGTCACAAGACTTCAACTGCAAGAAGTCAGTCTTGATGTGGACCTTCCCAAGCTATGGTGAGTGTTTAGGTAAGCATTGAACTTTTAATTATGAGTAGGCAATCAATGTGGCACCCTGAACCCACCTTGAGCTATTTTTAAGATCTTACTACATTGGGTTACCATGCATGTCCTGTTTGTGGTCCTTCGCTAGTTGCTTCATGGGCAGACGCATTGAATAAGGTCATCTATGAGAATCACCATTGATTTCTCCCACCTGATCATTCTAGATATGTCACCCCTTGGAATAAAGTCCCCCCATAGCCACTCACTGCAAGAGATTGGATGAGAATTTGGGATAGTTCCATGACTCCTCCACCACTTGGCATGAGCCAGTAAGGGTTTGTAACTATTGTATGCTATATTGAATGGAAATAAACATTGCACGCAAACCCCATCTTTTGTTTAGATACTCCATCTTTTATTGACTACCATATTGGTCCCACCTCAAGATCAATCACCTACTTGATCCCATGCATATCTTCAAGAATGTGGCATCTACCATTTGGGAATATTTGAATGGGACATGAGATTTTGTAGGCATAAGGGAGGATCTACACACCATAGGGAGGATGCATGAAGCTTCGCCACAAGAGAGGCCAAATGGATTGTGTCTTTTTACCCATTGTACCATGGAGATTATCAAAGCTAGAGATGGTGGCGGTGAAGTGAGCTATCACTACAATTCGTACTCCCATTGGATGCATGAGGTGTTTGAAGGGGGCTTTCATAAAGAGCAAGAAAAGAGGTGTAGAGCAATTATATGGCTTGAAATCTCATGATTCAAGTAAGTATTTTATGTGCATAATCTATTTTTCCTTCCAAATTTGTGAGTGAATTAGAAGTAACTAATCAACCATTCCTCTGTGTTTAGTTCATACTACCTACTAGCATTTCTCATAGTGCATCAAAGGACATGAAGGATTGTATTTACAAGATGGGTGAGCTTGTGAGGTACTTTACAAGATACAAAATGTGAAGTGTATCGATGCTCCATGCAAGGTTTTCATATTGCTAATATGATGTACTTTTTCCTTTCTAGGTATGTGAGCTCAAAAAAAAAAAAATCCCACCACGCTTAAGAATGCTCGAGTTATGTCAGTGGAGGTGGTTTGTTTAGTGGAGGAGACCTTTCCACGTTCTATTCTCACAAGCCAACTACATCTCATAGTGCATTTGGTGGATGAGATTGCTATATGCGGCACTATACATGCACGATGGTTGTTCTTCCTTGAGCACTTCATGAAGAACTTGAAGGGTTTCATGAGGCAAAATGCAAGGCTCGAAGGTAGCATGGCCGAGGGTTAGTTGGTACAATAGTCACTTGTATATATTTCTAAGTTTCTTGTTGATGTGGATAGCTCTCTCCCACAACTATGGAGAGATGATGAAGACCTTAGGATGACCTCTATTATGCCTCAAGGGAAAGGATGGAGCAAAGTTACAGACACAGAGTTTCTTAATAATATCAACCTCTATTGCATGCTTAATAGTGATGTGATGAAAAGATGGGTGACAAGATACGAGGATGCAAAGGCAAGAAGACAAGGAGAAAGGGCCCTCTTTCATACACACCATGGATCTCGTGTGCGATACCCTTAGCATCTAAGAGTAGTTCCAAAGGATATTCATGTGTTAGGCTACTTGACAAAATGGAGAAAGCACAGAGAGACGAGGGGATGCATACCACAATGGAAAAATGGGAGTATGCTAGAGGATGCATGAGCAAGGTCGGTATATCGAATGTTATGCAGAAGTTAGGAGCTTTCAACAATTTAGATTGCTTATTTAATTGAATTTGTCTTGGTGTAGTGTACTATGTTCAATGCTATATGGTGTGAGGGCAACATTTTTAGACACAACGGATTGATGATAAGAGAAATACAAAAATTGCAACATCATTACTAGCTTTGAGGGAGCCAATGGAGCCATGGATGATTATTGTGAAAATAACATGATTGTATTTGTGTTTGAATTAGGTTGTCTATCAACCAATGGTGGATAATGATAGGTGGTGGCATGTCATACCTATTATGCCACATTCCAAAGTGATGTATAGTACATTTACTATGATAGTGACGACCATGGCCATGGAGGTGATGATGACCATGATATGAGAGAGGAGGATGATCATGAGATAGGAGATACAGATATTGAGGCCATTACCCATGAGGACGAGCCTACCATTGGTGATGCTCATTTCGATGAGCACATGAGTAGCATACGTAGTAGTGGGTTGAATGTATTTGTAAATCTCAACATTAGTTTGGATTTTGAAGTAGATAGTTTGTGATCTCATTGAGGATGAGATCAAATCATTAATATTGGCAAAACTATTTTACATATTGTCTCATTCTCCTCACCTCACTTTATTTTTATATATGTGGGTTTGCCAAAAAGCATTGATATTTTTATTAAAATTATGTGCTTTCATGGGCAATGTTTAGAAAGCAGTGATGCACATTTATCAGCCTACAGCAAAATATCACTTTCTGTATTCTCTGCTCTACATTTATAAAGGCATCTAAATTCATGTCTAAGTCACAGTGCAGATGCACTAATAGACATGCTATTAGATGCGCTAATAGATGTGGTCATAGACACGCCCATATTTTTACTATTCTAGTTGCACCTATAGATGTGTCGGCTATTTTGTGCATCTATCAAGCATGTCTATAGCTTTGAGAAGGATTATGTGCATGACATGGAAACACAAGAAGAACAAATGCCACCCTAGTCACCACCAGCCTACACAACCATTGACGGGGCCCAATCCTTGGAGCTTGTGTGGCCTCCTACATCGACTTATGCTCTTTCCAATGCGACAACATCTTTCTTAGAGCAAAGGGGCCTGGGTAGTTTGTATGAGAGCCCAAATCCTTGCAAGATAGTCCTACAATGACCACATACATTAGGGACTTTCTCCATTCTTAACACTCTAGTCTCCTACAATGCACAGGTTGGCAAGTACAGCACCAATCATTGTACATCAGAGCCCACTCAACATTATCCTTGATAGTATAGTAGTTCAAAGGGCCTTGTCACTTCCAACTCAAGGTGCAAAATACCCTACAAGGCCTGTCGACACTGCATTTCTCAAAATACATCCTATCCTCACTAAGGGCACCAAGTTCCATAGGGACAGGATATTACTTCGCACCATCATTAACCCTCGACTCAAGGAAGCAACACAATTTTCCTATCCACAATCCTGGGGGTTAAGTGTAGCAAGAATTGATCCCTCCCACTCCACACATTTGTTTTGCTAAGTAGGCATCTAAATCAGGACTGGATCCATCACTTAGTCAACTTCTTCACAAAAAGACTCGATGGTTCATCATGCCAAAAATGTAAAATTCCACACTTATTGGTTGTAATCATCAATAAAGAGCTACAGGAATGAGAAATGACTTTGCCCCAATCACCAAAACCTATTGAGGAGTTGGGACATTCCCTTCTCACCATCATGGGAGCCATCACCAACTTCTACTATCATATTGGCAAATGCGGATAGCTCAGATTAAATGCCTATTCTGGAGGTAGGAATTGAGGAATTGCCCCATGAGATGTTGCAGCTCGATGCACAATTGCAACCAATATATCTCCAACAATAGCAGCAGCTAGAGCTTGAGGCTTGAGTGGATTACACCCTTGCCTTCTTGATGCTCGATATGGAGATCTCTTTTTGAGTTATCCATCTATTTCATGTGCCCATGTAAGGTTCATAATCTTTCTATAGATTATTCAACTTAAATTGAAGAAAATGCAATCAATGTGAGTTGATAGTAAGCATACCTCACAATACCACTAATCTTGAATATAGCATTTCTAACATCTTCTTGTAAGCACCCTTTCACTATAATTGGGAGGATGAACTATCCAAGCAACAAAGAAGTCATGTCAATAATATAACATATTAATCATAATTACACTAATGCATCATGATTATCAGTACATCAATCCTATAGCTTAGAATACCTACTGTAACTCGGGGGGGTCACTCATCATATGTAACCCTATCACGTGAGTTCAACAGAAGGAATTTTTTTATTTCTAAAATTTACAGAAATAAATATACATAAGGGACTATTTAAAATAGTTTTGGAAAAAAATTACAGATTTGTATAGAAAAGGGGTACATTTTATTCATGAAATTTTTTACAGATAAGGGACTTTAAATATAGGCCTTGAACGCACGTGATATAGAGGCTTTATACATAGTGACCCCCCCGAGTACTGTAAGACATTGTGCCAATCATGGGACTTGAGCCCACTAATC
Organism: Dipteris shenzhenensis; assembly: GCF_047967505.1. Classification (NCBI taxonomy): domain Eukaryota; kingdom Viridiplantae; phylum Streptophyta; class Polypodiopsida; order Gleicheniales; family Dipteridaceae; genus Dipteris; species Dipteris shenzhenensis. Next base: position 9,351,491 of record NC_141598.1, read on the forward strand.
TAATTGTCCTTTGAAAATTCTCTTTTCAAGCAATGCACCTCTCACCATTTTCAACTAACCCAATGGTCACAAACTTATAAACCCCTCATACCTAACTTCTTCCCTTCCCTTGCTAATCCTACCCTCGAGGATTACCAAGATGCTCAAACCATTTGCCTAGTTCTTCCATCACCCCCCTCTGATTCCCCTCCCACAACTAACACTCTGCCATATTTCTCCCCCTATGTCCCCAGATTCTCTCCCTGCCCCACCATCACCTCCAACACTACTTGTGTTGCCATCTCAAAAAATGACCCAATATTTGATTTTGAATATTAAGATCCAAATAATCCAATTCGCACTCCCATGCCGAATTCCAATGATGGGTATAATTTTTATGTGATACCACTTCCCAGTAACCCCATCAAGGATTTCTAGAGCAAATATTCTGATATGAAAACTCGAGGTGGATGGACCCTAGACAACTTCCCTACCAACCTTTGTTAGCATCAAATAAGTGAAGCTTGGGTTAGCAAATTGGATTCCCAACAACGTAATTGGCACCACTGCAAGATCTTTGATGTAATCTTCCAAGATGTCGGCAATGACCTGGGCAATCGAAAGAGAGGTACCACCGAGGATCTGGGCGGAGCGCGAGGTCCAAATGTGCCATCCGACGATGCTGCTAATAATCTACCAGACTAGCTGCCTCTCCTGAGATCTTGTGTCTGCCTCTGCCAAGTGCTGCGGGATGCCCTCAAGCGGCCCCCAAGTCCCCTGTGTGATAAGGAACATGGGGTCCTGTGGGCCTGCCTCAAACAACTGATGATAGCCAAGTGTGGTGCTGCACTAGCAGAACGCGCCCCAGGTGATCAAACCTAACTCCGGTGCTGCGCGAGTAAGGATCCCGAAGGCCCACCTCCACACGTCCTGGGTGCGAGTGCAGCTCCACAGGCAGTGCTTTAGTGACTCCTCGTCCTCATGACAAATCTGACAAAGTCCATCCTGACCAATCTGCCGCAACCAGCTCCCCACTTGAAGACCCTTGTGGGCGAGTAGCCAAAGGAAGTAGGAAATCTTCCGCGGCCGCCAGCTCTCCCACAAGGCCTTCCAAAAGGCCTGCAAAAATAGCCTGGAGATACCCTGAGCATACCATCTGGGCTGCTGGGTGGGCGGTCGGCTCTGCATCCTCCCGAGAACTCTCCTGCCCAATGTCGTGCTGCTGTAAGCGAAGAAAGGGGTCGTTGGCCTACCACAACCTCTAGCCATCTCCACTCACCTGCGTCCCAATCAAGCTCTGACAGGGCCCGCCCCTCCCAAAGCCAGAGGCGCCATAACTGCAGCTGATCCTGCTCTATACTAGGATCGATCCGCCAAACCTTCCCTACGAGGCCTACGACACGAACCCTCTGCCACGAGAGAAGGGGGTCGATGAGCACACCCTCTCTCCTGAGTCGACCGTCCCCCAAAACCGCAAAGAAGGATATAGAGGTGTCGTCCAGCCGGCTTGTAACCACCAGTGGGATGCCACGGGGGGTGAATTGTCCAAGCCAACGGGCATCACCAGGCATGAGGATCTGAATCTCGGGTGGAACCAACCAACCGATAGGAATCGCTCCGTCTATCTCTGTGCATCTCGCTTGAGCTCCACAGACACCTCCGGCTGCGGCTGCTAGAGCAACGGTCTCCAAGTGTCTGTAAGTGTCCCTCCAAACTCGAAGGGACCAGGCTGGCCCCCGCATCCAGCCATCCCATGAGATATGTGACCTCTCCCCCAGCTGAAGGCCCAAGGTATCTCTGACCTGATTGTTCCAGATGAGCGGCTGGCTGTCGATCTCCTCCTGACTACTAGGAGGGGACTGGAGGAGACTGAGACGGAGTCACCTCCAAACCGTGAGAAGGCTACGAATGAGTGGGGAGCGGGGGTGAGTAAGTGGTGCAAAGGTGAAGATCCACCGGAGGGACGGTAGCCACTCTCCACCTCGGCATGGGACGCAAGAACTGATCCCCTGCTGAAGTAACATCTTCCACGTTTGCCCCCCCGGGGTCAAACTGCAGATAACTAACTTGCCCAGCAGGGCCTGACTCTGAAGTTCAGGATCAATGACCCCCAAGCCACCCTTAGCCTACGGAAGAATGACTGTCTGCCAGGCTACCCTGGCTTTGGTATCTCTGAGACCATCCCCCCCAGACCACAAGAAATTCCGAACCATCCTCCTGAGCTGTGCCACGCAGGATCTCGAGAAGCACCAACAAGAGGCCACATACCAGGCCATGGCCAGGAGAACCTGGTTGACTACAAGAGCACGACCTGCAAGAGAGAGCTTAGCAGTGCTCTAGAAAGCTAGCTTCCGTCGTATGGAATCTAGCACCGGGAGAAACTGTGGAGCTGGCACGATGTCCAGGCCGACCTGAAAGCCGAGATATCTAGTAGTCTGCCCCCGCGGGATCCATCTGAAACCCGAAAACCTCCCCCACTGTGAGCATGCCCCAGGGTTTGTGAGAAAACCAACTGATTTGTTCTAGTTGATTTTCGCACCGGCTACCGAGCAGAAGACCTCTAAGGCCAGCCTCACCCTCTCCAGCATCATCTCATCATCCTGAACATACAGCGTTGTGTCATCTGCATACTCCGAGTCTAGGAGCTCCGTGTCCTCCCTGATGGGAAGTCGAACACCCCGGATCCCTGTCGACCTCGCCCAAAGATAGTATGTCATCGCCTCGGCGAAGAAGAGAAACAGGTAAGGAGCGAGGGGGCAACCCTGATGCACTGATCTCTCCAATCGAAATCGCTCTCCCATCCTGCCGCTGATGATGACCCTGCTGGAAGCTATCCTGTATAACACTGAGATACCTTGAATCCATCCTACTAGGAATCCAAGTCTCTCCAAAGTACCCTCCAGAAAGGACCAGTCCACTCGATCATAGGCCTTCTCAAAGTCGAGAAGTAGGATGGCTAAGTGCGACCCACTGTGCTGAGCCCACTCCATCGCCTCTGAGAAGGTGAAGACATTATCCAGGATACTGCGATCCTGGACAAAAAGCCTATCTGAGTGTCATGAATGAGGTCAGGAAGTAGTGGCTGAACTCTGGCGCTGATCATCTTGGTAAGGATTTTATAGGCAGTGGTGAGGAGAGTGATCGGGCGCCACTGACGGATCTCCTGTCGATCTCCTCCCTTCGGGATGAGGTAAATCAATCCCGAAGAGAGGCTCTCTGGCATATGTCCACTGCTAAAAATCCTCTGGAGGGCTGCTAGGAGGGGCTGATGGATCTGATCCCAGAAAGAGGTGAAGAAAGCGCGAGAAAGCCCATCCTCGCTAGGGCATTTCTGCCCATCGATGGCCATCAAGGCCTCCTCTGCATCTCGACAGTGGTGAACGGTGCCATCAATGTCGTCTGCATGCTGGGCTGAACAAGGGCCGGAATGTGCCTCCACACCTCCTCGCGGGAACGTCTAGTATGAGGGGCAAGCTGCTCCTACTGGAAAAGAGTCCTGTAGAAGTTGGTAGCCAACCCCAAGACCTCTTCCTGGTCGGTAATGATGTGCCCCTCTGCTGTCCTAAGACTCTGGAGCTAGTCACTTGCTGCCCTCTGGCCATGTGTCCTAAAGAACTCTTTGCTCATTTGGTTGCCCTTTCGAGCCCAGTAGGAGAGGGAGGTGTGATAAGAAAACTCTGAGCGATGCTGGAGAGTCTCCTCAAGAAGGGCTCTGGCTCGAAGGGCCTGGATCCGAAGCTCCTCGGAACCTCGGAGCTGCCTGCTGGAGTCACTGAATGGAGGCGAGGTCCCTACGAAGAGCTCTCTCTCTACCCCACCACTCCTGGCGAACCTGAAGGGCTGCAAGCTGGCAAATCTGGCTGGACTCCTGCAAAGCCTATGCCACTGACTCTACCAGATCCACGCACTCGCCCCAATCTCTGTCCCAAAGGCTACCGATACTACTGTGCACCTCCTCCCTAGAGAAGATGGAATCAGGAATCCTGCTCGAACAGGGAGGAAGGGACTGAGATACCGAGTCTAGTGATAAGAGCACTGGCGCATGGTCGGAGAGCGTCGTCCCTGGCACTACACCCACCTGACCACCTCTGCTAATGGCCCAATCACTGACATAAAATCTGTCCAATCTCTCCAGGAGTCTGCCCCCTTCCCTGCGGAAGCCCCACGAGAAGTCCAAGCTCCCGTGCCATCGACGGAAGGACGGGTCTCTCCAGCTGTCCCTACCTCCTATCGCGAAGAGAAAGGAGTCCCAAGCGGACTGCTCTGCCTGAGCTATACCTGTAAACTCTGGTCCTCTGCCCTGCTGGTCCTCCAAAGTCTCCAGATTGTTGAAGTCACCTCCACAACAATCCACGAATCCATGTCTGGGAGAATTTCTGTGAGTGTCCTCCAGAAGGTGGCTTTGCATCGGAGGTCTGTGGGTGCATAGATGTTGAGGATTCCTATTTTGGAGCCCTCCAACTCTAGGCCAACCCAAAGTGCACGGCCTAGGATCAACGTACCATGGCCAAAAACTCCCTGGGCAAACGACTCGCAAACGGAAGTGTAGACACCACCACTCCTCCCTTGTGCACCGATCGAGGGCTCCCAATAAGTGTGAGAGCATCCCTCGAGCATCCAGGGAGGATCTTCCCACAGCTACAGGTATGAGCCACTGAAAGCTTATGCTCCTGGAGCAGGAGTATATCCAAGCGACCAATCACTGCTGGTTGAAGTTCCTGTCTCAAGATGAGCTTCCTAGGACCATGGGTGCCAGAAGAATGAAACCCATCCACGTTCCAGGAGACAAGGTGTAAGCTCATGATGAGGAGTGGTAGGCTGCAAACAACTGTCTGCTCGCGGCTAAGGTCGATGAAGAGGCTGGTATTTCGGAATGAAGGCGCTGACGCTTTTGTGAGGGTTTGGAGGGGGAGGCGGGGTCATCCTGCCCGTTCTTCAAAACTTTTAGCAAAGGCGTGAGGCCTTTAGTGCCATGGACAAACGCTTTCTCGAGCCAACTCGAGATCTCTGAGGTAGTCATCCCGTAGAAGGCGCGAAGTTTCTGAGGAGTCCAAGCTCTGACATCCTAGGGGAGGGGCCACGACAGAGGGGGCCTGAGGATCACAATCAATCTGAAACGCTTGGTGGTGCATCGCCACTGCAGGCGCACGTCACCCTCGGACCACTGAGTCTGGAGAAGTTGTCCACCCGACGGGCCTACCCAGGAGCAAATCTGAGCGTGCGTCTGCTCTCTGAGAGCCTCCCAGACTGAGTCGTCTATCCAAATCTCGGTGCCGTCGCTGAGAAAAGTGAAAGCAAAGCTAGGGCCATCCCTCGGGGCCAAGGCTGTGATCTTCCTATTTGTCCCTTTATGGAGCAGGAAGATACTGATGTCGAGGCAAGCTGGGAAGGTCCCGAGGTCGGCCACATCCAAATAATCCCAGGGACCGGACCTATAGAAGTCGCGAGGAAGCTCTCTCTCCTGGACCTAAGGCTCGCTAGAGTCTGCAACTGAGGGGGCCGGGCTAGCAGACAAGGAAGACTGCTCCAGGGGTGGTGCAGTCTCGGGGTGCCCTGCCTGGGGTGAGGAAGGGGAAGGAGGCTGAGGGATAGGCGACTCAGACTCCACGAAAGCGACTAGTGGGGGGGGCGGAGGTGGGGGATGGGGGCTGCACGCGGCTGAGAAACCACTAGTGAAGCTGACACCGCAGAAGAGCTGAGAGGGGCAGGGGAGGAGGAATGGGGCTGGGGCTGGGACTGGGGCTAAGAGGAAGAGGAGGGGGCTAAGGAGGAAGAGGCGGGGGTTGATGCTGCAGGACGGAAGAAGGGGACTGCGGTTGGGGTAGGGGCTGGGGCTGGGTGGAAGGGAGCTGGGGATCAGAAGAGAGGGGGCCCTGAGGCTGTGGAGGGCGGGCTATAGACGAAGAAGAAGCTCTCCTAGGACCCTGGGGTGGCTGCCTGTCAGGTCTCTGAGGTGCTGCTGCAGGCTGGGTAACCTCTACCTCCTTGCCTTTGTCAGAAGTCTTCTTACTCTTTCCTCTTTTTCTTCTGAACTCGGTCCAGCCGCCAGCCAACTCTGGACCGCGGACTCCCGGGCTACCTCTGCTCTTCCTGATGTGGCTACTCGGAGGGAGGGGGAGGGGGCTACCGAGGGGGGCAGGGGGGGGGCGAGAGGAGCTAGAGAAGCATGGACAAGCAGCAGCTAGGTGCCCAAAGTCGTGACACCTCAGGCACTGGCCTGGCTGTCCTGTGACTACCATGCTCTGAGTAATGCTGCCAGCATCTGTCACGATCTCAATCACTGCAGGGAGGGACGCAGCGTCTGCCACAGCCACACAGACTCTAGGAGCTCTTGCCGCAGCAACCGCATCGATGAAAGTGTCATGCATCACCCAACCAAAGTGGAAACCTAGGTCCCTCACTATCAGCCGCAACTCAGCAGCAAGGCCTGGAAAAACTAGCGTCACTGGGTGGCAAGGTATGCGGAAACGAGCATCAAAGTCCGCTGCGCTGAATCCTCGGTACCAAGGGACTATCATGATGATCTTTCCATCCACAAATGTGGGGGAACCAGCAATCAGGTTGCTCGCAGCTTTCGCAGTGGAGAGTTTAAGCCAGAAGATGCCCCTTCCCATAAGGGCCACCTCCTCGATGTGGCTGTCCTCTAGCATAAGAGTGGATTGAAGCCAATCCCTGATGGTTGGTCTGGAGGGAGAGTGTCCAATGACTCTGCCATAGGATGAAGTGTGGGCAAAGTCATTGGCAACCTATTGTACCCAAGACAATTGTTGCTCTGTCAAGATCACGCAGTAGGCTTTTGGAGAGGGAGGGTCTGGCTGGGCCTCCGGTTCCGGGCAGGGAGCCGCCATATCGCCAAGAAAAACTACGAGACCTCCGATGAGGAAGAGGCTGCCACCAAAAATTGGGGGAGTTAGACAAGGGATGGAGCCTGGGTGTGACGGAGGAGGATAAGGCGAGGCGGGGCGGAAGAAGAGGAGGCGATGGCGAGGTGAGGCAAGGCGGCGGGTAAAGGGCGGGGAGGCGAGGTGAGCGCATGGCGAGGGCGAGGGCGAAGGTAGGGGCAAGGCGAGGGCAAAGACGAGGGCGAAGGCAGAGGCAATGGCGAGGCGAAGGTGAGGGCGAGGGGTGAAGGCGAGGGCGGGGCAAAAGCGTGGCAAGGGCGGAGGGCGGAGGTCAAAGGCGAGGGCGAAGGGCAGCAGGCGGGAGGCGAGGGCGAAGGGCAGAGGCGAGGGCGTGGTGGCCAGGGGCGCGGGGCGCACGGCGAGAGGCACAAGGCGAGGGGCGAGGGGAGTGAGGCGAGGGCGAGGGGCGAGGGGCGCACGACGAGGGGCACAAGGCGAGGGGCGAGGGGAGCAAGGCAAGGGCGAGGGGTGCAAGGCGAGGGCAAGGGGCACAAGGCGAGGGTGAGGGGCGAGGGTGAGGGATGAGGGGTGCAAGGCGAGGGCGTAAGGTGAGGCGGAGGAAGGTAGGGAGGTAGAGGCTACGGCGAGGGGGAGGAGGGCTTGCAGGAGCAGCCGTGAGCGCTCATATGCTCATATGCTCTTTTTCTTTCTTTCTTTTTCTCTTATGCTTATGCTCTTTTCCTCTCTTCTTTTTCCCCTCTTCCTTCTCTTCTTTTTCTCTCTTCTTTTTTCCCTTTTTCAATCTCTTTTCCCCTGTTCTTTTTTCCCCTCTTTCAATCTCTTTTCCCCTCTTTCAAACATATGCTTTCTCTGTTTTTCTCTTATGCATATGTTTTTTCTTCTCTTATGCTTATGCTTATGCATGAGCATATGTCTCCTTCTCCTTCTCCTTTCCTTCTCTTCTTTTTCCCTCTCTTTTTCTCTTATTTTCATAAGCATATGCCTATGCCTATGGCTATGCTTATGCTTATGCTTATGCATGAGCATATGCTCATATGCTTATGCATAAGCATAAGCATATGCTTTCTCTCTTTTTTCTCTTATGCATATTTGGTTCTTTTTTCCTCTTTCAATCTCTTTTTCACTTTTCTTTCTCTTCTTTTCCCCTCTCCTTCTCTTTTTCTTCTCTTATGCATATGCTTTCCCTCATATGCTTTCCGCTTCTTACCCGCTCTTTTTTTTGTTTTTTGTTTTTATTTTTGTGTTTGTGTCTACGTTTATCCGATCCCCCCAAATTCGACATGGGATCACCTCGCATGTTTGATGAGTACAAACACACTCATAGGAGGAGACATCATGATCTCTATTCTCCAGAGGACTTTGATTCCACTCAAGCGATACCTCAGGGGCCTACCCCTACGACTACCCCTGGCCCAACTCCTCTCGAATGTAGCACTGTGACTATCCCTCGGGGAACTCCTTTGCTAGCAGCCCATGGCTTTGTCAAGAGTTGTGATGAGTTTGTCGCACAGAGGACCGATGCAGAGGTAGTGAGATTCTTCTCTTTGCTATCCCAAAGGACCTCATCAAATCTCTCTCCTACATCGACGGCTGGACCTATGGTCTAATTATCCCCTCTAGCCCATTTGACTAAGGGGTCATCACTTGGGCATGCCCATCATAAGGAAGGAAGAGTAGGAGGGGTCGCTTATGTTGTGTTGACTTAGGAGATATAGACGAGTCAGTGCACTCATATCCCTATAGGTTTCCACTTGGTCTCGAAACCCAGTACCAGTCAAGTCCCTTGCCCTCTCCTACTCCCACTACTACTCCTTGCTTTGGAAGTGCTCACACAAACACCACTCGCTTTGACTCTGCCACTACCATGAGTCCTCCTTACCTGACCGAGGACCTGTCCTATCAAATCACAGTTGTTGGAGAGATAATAGAAGATGAAACGGGTGCAGTAGTGATGGCCACCATGAGGTGGTTGATGAGCCACCACTTCAGGAGCGACATAGCTACTACTGACTGGCGGTACCAAGATGACCAAAAGAAGCAGGAAATCATCGATGAATTGAAAAGAAAATACTCTAACCCCCCAAATTAGGAGTTCAATGAGAATTACATGCGAGAGTGCATGGGTTTGGTCTTGAAGCATCGTAGGTCAACCTTGCATACTTCCATCGCAAAGGGGAAGGCTAAACCTAGCTAGGCAGAAAAAGCTGATTGGAAGTTTTTTAAGAAGCAGAACACGGACCATTATGAAATGTTTTAGGGTTAGAGGAGGGCTACGAGGAGATATCTAGACTCTGTAGCTACTTCACACTTTGGTGCAGGCGGATGGTTGGCGTTCGAGGCAACTGTGGTAAGTCTACTTCTTCTCATTTAATGTATTGTTCTATTTTGTTTTACTACATATTGCATGTACTTTATCTAACTCTCATAAATTAGACCCATAGCAAGCTACCATGGGTCGCCTTCCTACAAACACAGAGATGAGATGCGTGTTTTGCATAGGAACAAAGATGCGGTTCATTGAGCAAGAGTTACTGGGAGCGATGGTCGATTGGGCTGAGGTGGCTGCTCGCATGGTATAAGTCTACTCCTACTTGTAATCTCACTTTTTAAACTGTTTTATTCTTTAAGTTCTAATATAATTTCCAATTAATATATTACTCTTAGAATTAAAGCTCGAATATCCCATCAGCGGAGCTGAGCAGTGATGATGAGGGATTAGGCTTACACGGCTTCAATGAGGGCCAAGGATCACGTGAAGCTCACAAGGGCTAGGGATTAGATGTAGCTCACAAGGGCCAAGGAACAGGCCAGTAGGACGAGGACTATGACAATTTAAATGAGGAGTAGTAGTAGTAGTAGTTTGCATATACTTTGCCATATATATGCTTTTGTATATCGGCTCGTTTGAGCGATTTCATATCACCCTTTTTGAAAGGGTAATTTTGTAACAAACAATGTTGTATATCTTCGACATGTATATGCTTCTGTTGCTCGGTTCATTTGAGCGATTTTGTATCACCCTTTCCACAAGGAATTTTTTTTAATAAAAAACATTCTTTTGTAATTACTAAATAAAAAACATTAGTGGGGCAAAACAGGGCTTGCTATGGCCCTATTTAGCCCCACTAATGTATTTTTTTAGCTTCTATTAATCGTTGCTATATAGCGACGTTTACCAATGTCGCTATATAGCAATGTTTACCAATGTCACTATATAGCGATGTTTATTAGTGTCATTATATAGTGACTGTTCTTTTTCGACGCTTATCGTGACGTAAATAATGAGCTTGTTCTCGTCAAAAAAAAACTTTTGTGTAAAAAGGATTAGTATTTCCATTGAAAAAGGACCTACGCCTTGTAGTGAGAGTATGATCGATCGAAATGGATCATCTCATGGCATGACTGAGACATAAACAAACATCTCTACCTCTCTCTCTTTTACTCTCCCTCTCTCTATTTTCCTTCTCTTCCTTTACTCTCCCTCTCTTTCCTCTCTCTCTCTTTCAATCCCTCTCTTTAAATTCCTCTCGTTCCCTCTCTCAAACAACCTTCTCATAGTCAGCCAGACGAGGTGAGTCTAACAAGTTGATCACCTGGCCCAATTGACTGACTCTAAAAGCTCTAGGAGCTCACCAAAAGCTAAAGACAAGAGTTGTGGTGGGAAAGCGATAGGTTTGTAGGGCGGTAGTGGTGGGGGCGGGGCCCTTTTATAGATTTTGTCACAAGCACCACCGGTACCCTTCCTGTACCATGCGGTATCTCAATGTACAAGATTTCATATCCTTCCCAATCAGATGATCCAAGCTGTCACACATGCCGATTGGACATGTACCGCATGATACAGGAAGGTTACCGGTGGTGTCTACTAATGCCCTAATAATTACCATCAGTATAAACCATGGCCCAGATGGGCTAATTGATACCGCTTGGTGGCTAGACACCGCGGGGTGTTTTTCGTAACAATACTGTGCGGCAAGAGCATGTGGTACATGCAATGGTCTTCCAATCATCATCCAGTGTAAAGAACCACGTTTTTTTGCATTTAGGGCATTAGGACGTGATCTTTAGTCGAAAAGTACATATTTTCATCTCAAAAAACGTACTTTTTAAATCCCTGAGGCTATCCATCTTTCATGAGCTTCCTTATTGGGGTCAGCACAAATCAATCATCTCTTGGATCCCATGCATATCTTCAAGAATGTGGGGGCTACTATTTGGGCTGGTTCCAAAGACTCAAGAGGAGCACAAGAAGACTTGTGCACTATGAATAGGATGTCTCGTTTGTGGCCCCAAGTGCATGCTTAGGGAAAAGTTGTCCTCCTAAAAGCAACATGGATCCTCTCCAAGAAGACTTGTGCACTATGAATAGGATGTCTCGTTTGTGGCCCCAAGTGCATGCTTAGGGAAAAGTTGTCCTCCTAAAAGCAACATGGATCCTCTCCAAGAGAGGAGGCAGTAGTCAAGGTAGACATTGCCTCTTTTTGAACACCCACAGGGCACATGCATTGCTTGAAAGTAGCATTTTCAAAGGACAATAAGCTTGGTGGGCTAAAGTCCCATGATAGGCACAAGGTCTTACAAGTATTCTAAGCTGTAGGATTAGTGTAACGATAATTGTGATGCATTAGTGTAATTATGACTATGTTATATTATTGACATGACTTCTTTGTTGCTTTGATAGTTCATCCTCCCAATTATAGTGAAAGGGTACTTACAAGAAGATGTTAGAAATGCTACATTGAAGATCAGTGGTATTGTGAGGCATGCTTACTATCAAATCATATTGATTGCATTTTCTTTAATTTAAGTTGAATAATCTACAGGCTAATTATGAATAGATCTTACATGGGCATGTGAAATAGGTGGATATCTCAAAAAGAGATCTCCATATTGAGCATTAGAAGGCTAGGGTGGACACCATCGAAGCCATATGCTTGCTTGAGAAGCACTTTCCCTCGAGCATTATGACAACTCAAGTCCACTTACTTGTGCACAATATAGTTGATGATGTGGCCATTGCAGGTACCATTCATAGTCGGTGGATGTTTTTCCTCGAGCTGTTTATGAAAATTTTGAAGGGATTTGTAAGGCAAAGAGCAAGACCAGAAGAAAGCATGGTAGAGGGATGGCTTGTGCAAGAGTCATTAGTATATATCACGAAGTTTCTTGCATCCATGGATCCCGATATGATGCAGGCTTGGCATAACAATGATGATGATCGCATCGTTAGTGAGGTTCCCCAAGGAAAAGGGATTGAAAGAAAGATGAACAAAGAGCAAATGGAGAAATTCAATAAGTTTTGTATCCTCAATAGCAAGGAGATGCAGAAGCATCCAAAGTAGAAAGAATAGTTGCAAGGAAGAGATTCAAAGTAATGTACAGGGGATTGCAACCATATCCATAAGATATTGCCCTTCTCCCCACTCACATGTTACTTGATTGGCTACAACTAGCTCTACATAAAACCGAACGTGATGGAGAGACAATAAATGAGTGCAAGTGAGAGTTATCATCTGGATGTATGATGCATGTAAGTTTGTTACCTCTTGATGTAATTTAGTAATTATTTGTGGCAATATACGCTATAAACTAGATGCATCCTCATTGTTTTAATGATGCTCTTTTGTAGTACAAAAAGTATAGTGCATTATGGTCATATGGATGACATTTTTGCATGGAATGCATCGATTCAAAGAGAGTCACGTATGATAATGGAGTCATGGCTAACTTCACACAAGATAGCCAAGCAAGTGCTTCGAATACCAATCTTCTCTCCTCATAGTTGGATTAATGTGGGACCATATGTGAAATCTATGAAATTGATTTCAGACGATTTAGTATTTTCATTCTTTATGTAAAATGGTTTACAACTATTTACAATGGTCCCCATGTGATAGTGAGGAAAGACAATAGCAGTTTCTTTACAATAGACTCCACCAAACTTTGGACCGATGAAAGTGATACTTTTGTTCTTCCCGAGCATTGTGAGCAGGTGCATACCAATGATTTAATTAATTGAAGCTTTTGTTTTTAAAGATCCATTGGTACATGTACTTAAGCATAATTTCATATATATAATTGATGGCATTTGGCACCCATCTTCAATATAGATGGTTTTTCATCTGGATCATTCTGATCCAAGATGGTGGTACGTGATCCAATTTGCACCACAAAGTAAGAAAATTTTTGAAAATAGAAATGTGGATATGGAGATGCTACTACCAATGCCGGATCTAATTGATCCAGATGGATCTAGCGAAGAAGATGAAGATCACAATATGAGCCAAGAGGAAGATGTTGAGAGTTGTGGTGCCATGAGCACTTGTAGAGCAAAGGTATGAGCAAAGGACAAGCTGCCACATGGCATGGAGGAGATATCCCACATGTGAGCAAGCAAAATGGATGTAAGTACCCTCACCTATAAAAGGGAGGTTCATTTGAAGGAATAAATCAAGCACTTTGCACTATCTCAAGATTCTCTTTATGAGTCCAAGCTAATCTATCTTGGAACCTAATTGACTTGAGATACATGTCATGAGCACTCTCTTCATTATGTTTCCACACAGGTTCCATCCACCTTAGAGTGCTCCATAGATCCTGAGGCACACATGTTTTGTCATGGTATCAGAGCATAGGTTTAGCTCTCCTAGTTTAGCTCATTAGTAGTTCACTAGGGTTGCTCCCATTCCTAGATTAGTTTTAGAATGTAAGATTAGTTTTAGATCTCTGAGTTCTTCGTTTAGAGAGTTGAGTTCATTGTGAGCTTGAGTGTTTCTTGCTGAGAGATATTTTCCGTCCTCATTGTTCTTGTGAAAAAAAAACGATAGGGAGAGAGGATCAGAAATGTGCTTCTTGAGCCTCCATAGCTCTACTCCTGAATCCATGCCTTAAAGTGCAAGTACTACAAGCCTCCAAAGCCTTCACTCTCCCACGCTTCACTGCAACATAGGCTCCATATCCAGCAAAGGCACCATATCCAGCAAAGGCAATGCCTATCTACAACTTCTCGTTTGCCTACACTACCAGCCCTGAGGCGCTACACTCAAACGACCAAGCTACAACCATCAACATGGTTATCTACGAGTAGGCAGCCTGTAAATCAGCTTCTCGGCCGCCATAGCTTCGCTGCTACAACAACGAACGTTCTGCCTATCAGTGAGCAAAGGCCTCCAACAGTCAACTAAACGACTGCAAAGCTCTAGCGACTCCAACAAGTGACTCCAGCAAGGTAGCCGATAGAGCTAGAGTGGCTCAACAGCTCCTCCAACGTGAGCTCCTAGTAGCTGCCGCCAACGACACTCTCCAGTAGCAGACGAATCCCACCCGAATGCCCGGGCACTCCAACCTACACTTCGCCTTCTATTACGTGCCTCTCGTTGGAATTAGTGTAGCCGGGTCATGGTTGTCCCTCGCTTCGTCGAACAGCCTCTCCAACATCTAAACCCACCACAGCAACCAGCGAGTCTGAGGCTCCTACAGCTCCCTACGCCATCCGCCACTAAAGGTTTACTAAGAGAAAGAAGATCGAAAGGAAACGAAAGTAGTCTGTAAAGTGAAGGATGGAGATGGCCCTGGGTAGCGAAAGAGGCAAAACCAGGCATGGAGCTAGAGGCAGAAACTCTGTATTCAGATCAAAATGGTGGGAGAGGCAGCAATACAGATGATGAAGGGCATGATTCGCAGCTCAATAGGCACTTGCAGCTCCCACAACTACAACCTTCAACCAGACAGATCCTCTCCTTCATGAGCGACGCCATTAGATCGATGGACGGAGCCATCTCTTCTCCAAGGTCTCCACACAAAAAGGCACGTGGCAGAACATAAACCGTGGTTAAATATAGGTTTAGTTTAATGATGTTTGGTCAAAGTTTTGCCACATGGCAGATAAAACTTAATCATGATCTGGTTAGCTTAACCCACCATGGTTAGAGGTAGGGTTGGTTAACTACCACATAAGCATGCACAGTCAGCAGTGCCTTCCAAGCACAGAGTCCCTTTGTAAGCACAGTATGGAATTCAGCATGTGAATCCCTGTGCCACATCATCAAAGGCCCTCTTCTTCATAGAACCTTCGACAAGCCGTAACTCTCAATCCAAGAAGAATTTGGACATGCTCCAAAAAGGAAAAGTGATCGTCTTTTTGAGCTTTATGCGCCTGTCAGATCAGAATCATTGTATGCAATTAGACACTGCCAATATTGAAAGAAATCAATTGGTAAGACCTTTGCAACCATTGGAAAAAGCAAAGCATGAATGCAAACATCGATGTAAAAAGCAAGCCAAAAGCACAAGTGCATGAGATGACCATAGCAGAAAGCATGGCATCCACACACAAAGCATCAAGGCACACGGAAGAACAAAGCATCATGCAGGTAGCTACACCAAACAAAGAAGCAAAAGAGTCGTCATCAAGCCATGAGCCAAAAGGTGACATCAATGGAATGTATTGAAAAGCAAAAACCTTGCCAACCTTGCCTATTATGTTTTGTAATCAAACCTGACCACCTGAGAGTAGCTATGAAAGCACCCAGGGGAGATATTGACATGTAGAAACCACACTTGACCACCTTAAGTAGCAATGTATGCACTAAGGGGAGGTGATGGATTTGTAACTCACATCTGACCACCTTGCAGTAGCCAAAGGATCATGGCACCAAGGGGAGGTGTTGGGAGTTGTGGTGCCATGAGCACTTGTAGAGCAAAGGTATGAGCAAAGGACAAGCTGCCACATGGCATGGAGGAGATATCCCACATGTGAGCAAGCAAAATGGATGTAAGTACCCTCACCTATAAAAGGGAGGTTCATTTGAAGGAATATAAATCAAGCACTTTGCACTATCTCAAGATTCTCTTTATGAGTCCAAGCTAATCTATCTTGGAACCTAATTGACTTGAGATACATGTCATGAGCACTCTCTTCATTATCTTTCCACACAGGTTCCATCCACCTTAGAGTGCTCCATAGATCCTGAGGCACACATGTTTTGTCAGAAGATGCACATAATGACATCGTAAGGGAGGAAGATGGAGACCACGATATTGAGGAAGAAGATGATAATCATCAAGAATCACCACACTTTATTGAAGAAGATGATCAAGTCTTAGGTGAACGCATGATGCCAAAGTACAATGATGATATAGGAGATCAACTTGGTATAGAGTTAGAGACAGACTTGTTTGGTGCACTAGACTTGGCTTAGGATGAAGCCATTGATGTAATTCTCTTCATTGATTTTTTTCATCTCAAACTTAGACATGAATATATGAGCTTCAAGCTTGATGTACATGATCTTGTACTTTTATTCTTTCAAAGAATCAAACATGTATGAAAAGAAAAAAAAATTGTCATTGGGAAAAACTATCTTTAAAGGTCAGTATGGGCAAAAACACTCTCTGAAAATGTTGCTATAGGAAAGCATCTCAATGTCACTATATAATGACCGTCTATAAGTCTAATCAATGTTGCTATATAGTGACTTTGTATAAACATTGCTATATAGTGACACTTGACTAAACCCGCTTTGCTTACTGATGATTAGCATCCCATGCATGCTAAACGTCAGTCCTTAAGCATTAGAATAGGGCCCGTGTGTAGTAGTGTGAGGCAATGAAAAGCTAGGAGTAGGTGAGTTCTAGTTGATTAGTTATTAGAATGATTATGGGACCATAACCATTGTGAGGAAGTGTTTGAGAAACAAGATAAGAAAAAGGTGCATGAAGACAAGATGGGACAACTCGTGTGATGCAAGATGTTGAGTGCGATGAACATGCACTAACATAAACATTTATATATGAAAGTGGTACAGACCAAGAACTGGGGCGAGTCGAACAAACTTGCCCAGCAACCCATCATCTATCTAACTATATAACATATATGAGTTGCGAGCTAATGGATATACGCTTATCAAGCCACACTGGATTACTACCCTATGTATACAAATACAAGCTAGTCATTGTGAGCTACATAACTCACTAAACTTTGAATGAGTTGTTATTAGTGGACATAAGTGAGCCACTAAGTGTACTATATATTATAAGTAAGAAAAACCCCAATCAACAAAAGCATTAATTTATATGTTTTGTCCTTCTATGAGTTATTACTAGTCGGCATAAGCAAACCTCCAATTGCCATAGGCCCTAATGTATTCAAATTTATGCATGTGCAAGTTGCACATGTCAACATAAGAAAACTCCCAATCGGCACTTTCTAAAAAAATATAGCTTTCTATAAAGTAAATAAATTATTACTATTAAAAAGATGCTATTGCTATAGCCTACTAATTTCAACACAAGGACTTCAAATCCAAACACTTCTTAAAAACACACTACCATTTTTTGCATTTAAGAACTATGTAAAACTAAAAAAGTTTAAAATTTATCAACCAGTAAACCAAAAACATTATATTCATGCGAATTGAATCTAAGTGTGGGTAGATACTGGCCAGCAAATGCAAGCCCACCATTGACACCATATACTTTCATAAGGGATAAATAAAACCTATAAATTTTATTTGAAGCTTCCTTTATCCTTCTTTTAAAATTCCTTCTTAGCCTTTCCAAAACTCCCACGAGCACCAGAATCTCAGAGATGTGAATAGCACCACATAATGTTTTTATTTACCGTGTGGTTATAGTCAGTCCAAATAAAAAATCACTACTGGGCTGTTTAAAATCACTCCTAGGCCGATTGAAAAACGTTTTAAACATTTTAGAACATTGGTTTAAAACACCATTTTAAATCCTTATAGATCGCTAGACTTAATTTTCCTTTCATTGCTTGCGTGCCTTTTGAAAATGTTAACATAGGATAGTTAGTGACATATGTTTCCTTAAAATGTAGATGATTGCCTTCCTTAGTCGCATGACTTTTCCAAATGTTAGCATAGGATGGTTATCGACATATGCTTCCTTAAAATGTAGACCATATAGACTTTAGTCTTCATCTTTGACATTTAAATTACCAATTGATAAGTGGGCATAGAAGAATATTTGTAATCTAATGGATCTTGCAAGTGAGGAGGCTAGGAAAAAGAAGAAAAAGGCAAAGAATGAGAGAAAATTGCGGAAAAAAGAAGCTAGCAAATACCATCACATAAATGTTGCAATCACCTTCATAAAGGGTTGAGGCTGTTCTCCCATGTTTAACACTGATAAGCTCAAACATTATATATAGTTGGTAATCATATGTTTTGATGCAGATCTAGAATCGGCATTGAGGTGGCATCTTATGTCAACTATTCAACACTTTGCTTCACTTATAATGAATTTCATTTGGTAGAAGTTTGACATGACCAAACGTCATGTGGAACATGGGAAAAACGATAGGAATTGCAATTGATCATAAGCCATGTTAAACATCACAACAAGACAAAGCACCTACAGATGTGTACATAGACGCATTTACTCAACTAAAAAAAAACTTGCAAGTGCGTCTATTTCCATGTCTATTTGCGCATCTAGAGACCCGCATCTAACAATGCATCTATATAGTAGATAGATGCACGTATAGATGCGCATATAGATGCATAAATAGATGCTCTACTAGAAAATTAAAAAAATAGACAGATGCATCGTTAAACGTGTGTATAGACACATTTATAAACGGTCTTATAGACGCTTTTATAGATGCACAAATAGATGCTCGTCAAACAGACAGACGCTAATATAGACACGTTTATAGATGGGTTGATAGACGCACTACATAATATTTTTTAAATTTTGTGTGCTTGAACAAAATGTTGTGTATGTTGTGTATGCTATGTAGTTACAGGAATCCCATTTTCACATTGTGTAATTCAATTCTTACAGCCAACCGCATTTTAATCAGCACTCTTGCAAGCACGTCTATAGCCGACAATTACAATTCCAAATAAAACATTACAACTCTAAAACGTTTAGTTCACAAGGCATTAATTGATAGAATGTTGCACAAGAAAATTGAAAGCTCAAAAAGTGCTTGTATGTACATATAGCATGAAGCTAAGCCACGTCTTGTGGCTTCAAGTACCAAAAATAAGAGGAGTGTATATACAAGAGGCACGAAGCCAAGCCAGTGGCTTTAAGTATAAAAAAGAGTAGCTAGCACTACTTCTACGACTAATCTAACTTCTCCACATCCTCACTCCCTTCTACGCTTCCTTCTGTGCTCCCTTCTCTGCCTCCTTCCTCGTCTTCTTCCTCATCTTCTTATGCAGGGGCCTGTAAACAAGGGACAACATATGTCAATGTATGAAAAATCAAATCTTTACTTATAATATTGACATTATTTAATTACTTTCAAATACCTCGGGGGACGCTCCAGTAGCTCAGATATACTACTCCTCAGTAATCAACCCATCATTAGAGAAGTGCTTCCATGTATCTCCTTTGTGATGGTGGTGGTGGTAGGCTATCTCGACAGGAGTAGGGTATCTGCCCATGATATCAAGCTGCAAGATGATACAATTTGTGGAGGGGTTAGTACAAAGAAACAACCTCCTAATAAACTACATAGACAATATAATTTGAGATCGATACTTACAAATTGGGCCTCCCATGATTCAATACCCCCTGCTCCAAAATGCACGCTTCCATATTGCTCCATTTGGATCCTTCATGCCTCCACGTGCTGCAGACTGGGTTCCTTCTCGCTGACTTCATTGCTTTCTTCCACTCATGCTTGTGAGCGGTGTGGGGCGGACCAATGTGAACATGTACTATGCACACATATAAAAATACTCGCTTTTAAATATTTGGTACCTTCGATGCAAGGAAAATAACATGATTGTATTTGTATTTGAATTAGGTTGTCTATCAACCAATGGTGGATAATAATAGATGGTGGCATGTCATACCTATTATGCCATATTCCAAAGTGATGTATTGTACATTTACTAATATGAAGCGTATGGAGGATGATCATGGCCATGGAGGTGATGATGACCGTGATACAAGAGAAGAGGATGATCATGAGATAGGAGATACAGATATTGAGGACATTACCTGTGAGGACGAGCACATGAGTAGCACAAGTAGTAGTGGGTTGAATGTATTTGTAGATCTAAATACTTATTTGGATTTTGAAGTAGATAGTTTGGCAAGGGTTGATCTCATTGAGGATGAGATTGAACCGTAGCCCATCATTGATATTGGCAAAACTATTTTACATATTATCTCATTCTCCTCACCTCACTTAATTCTTGTATATGTGGGCTTGCAAAAAAGCATTGATGTTTTTGTTAAAATTATGTGCTTTGGTAATCATGGGCAATGTTTGGAAAGTAGTGATGTGCACCAAAATCTCACTTTCTGTATTCTCTGTTTTGTGTCTAAATACGTGTCTAATTCTTAGTGTAGGCGTGCTAATACGCATGCAAATAGACGCGCTGACAAACATAGTATTAGATAGGCCCGTATTTTTTCAATGTAGATGCGCTAATAGACATGTTAATACACGTACAAATAGATGAGTTGTTAGACGCGCTATTAGACGTGCCTGTAATTTCTCTATTCAAGCAATGCCTATAGACGTGCCCGCTATTTTGCACGTCTATCAAGCACGTCTATAGTTGCTTTGTGTTGTTGCGCATGTGTGGCGAGGAACGGTATGAATAATCAAAAACTAAAAAATAATCGAGATCAATAGAATTAAAAAATCCATTTTTCAGAAAATCTTTGCGAAAAAAGCCTTCAGTGAGTAATGCAAAACCATAACTTAGATGCCAGCCGTTCCTGCGGCCTTCGAAATCTTGCATCTGCTCGTCCATGTTTCGTCACAGTTGCCATTATTTGCTCTCGTTTCACTCTCTGAAAGATTTCCCTCTCTATCTTGATTATCGATACCTATCAACCTGTCCTCCTACTACTTATACGTGGATGCGTAATGTGAAATGAATAAAACTGAACCCTAAGTAATATAAAAGATACGATACCGTGTCTGAGAAGACAAAACTACTAGAACAATGCGCCATTTGGAAAACAATTTGACATCCATGATCCACGGTACTGAAACATATATATCTAGTGAATATTAAAAAGAGAATTGGCGATATAGATTATAGAGATCATGACACCACGAAGTGAGCTCCTAGCTCACTATTAGCGACTTTGTTACAAGATGATGTACACAACATTCTAAAAGCTTTGGGGGGGAAAAGTAGCCGCTTGCAGAACCACGGGGGTTCCGTGACGACCATCCAAGAACTTGTATTTTCATGACGCTGTACCTTATGGTGTTCTGCAATTCTCAACGAGGGAGATGGATTACACCTATCAACCCTAAAGAATGGTTCTCGTCGACACGCTGGAAGAAGTCCTATCGCTGATACGTAATCCAGCTCAATGGCTAGTATTATTACACTTTAGCTTCTAAGATTGACATAATCCAGCATTCCTAATATTATCCAAGCAGTTTGGAACTTTGAGTTCACCTCACATGAGTCTGGGATACACAACAGGTTCGCTGGCTTTGAGTATTCACATTAGTCAATGAATTCCAACCGTCTTATACGGTCTGGGGACGGGATAACGGAGACACCTTGCGCTACTTCATAGAGAAGACTGACACGAAATCGTTTTAGTCTCCGCAAGTACCAGTGCGCTCAGAATTCTTTGTAATTCAAAGCTGCAGAGCTGAGAGGTGCTTGGAACCTGCAAAAACAATCTCAATTGGATAATGACCTTGCAGACAACAGTGGGCAAAAGTACTAACCGTTGAGAGTGTGATCCCGCGAGTGGTCTAATAATTAGGTAGATTGATGTTACAATTAATGAAATTCACTGTATTCATGCATTAGATTTGAAGCGCACCACGAAAACCGGGATTACCTTTGCGTGAATGCAATGAAAATCAGATTCTGGGCTTGCTGAACGAGTGGCATTGATAACTTCCACGTTCTGGTCGTATAGAATCTGCAAGAGCCCTGACCAGACGCCCTTCTTCCTCATAGCCTTTAAGGTGATGAATGCGTCACCTCCGAAAAATCGAACAGCAACATCCGTGGACGTATCATCATCCTGGCCGAAGTTTTCGGTCGGTTCAATAGAGGTCGCCTCCTGGGAAGCTCGGTCTGCTTCTACTTCGATTTCTGCTTCTGCATCGGCTCCTGTTGTTCCACCATCTTCACCCGACGCTACATTGCATTCACTGGTTGGCATGGACGCGGCTATCTTATGCAACCCCATTTCTGCAATCACCTTAGCCTTCTTTAATGCAAGTTCTTCCAATTGTTGGCGCAAGACACGAATATATTTCATTGTCTCCGTCAGAACCGAGCACCTGTCCGTCTGATCTTGCAGCGACAAGCTCAAAAGTAAGAAATTTTCCAAACTGTCATTTGTAAATGACGCAACGCTAGGATATATTGCCTGTTGAAAAAGAAAAAGAATAGACAATGCAGAATGCACGAGATACACTATGTATTCAAAAACAAGTTGAATGACATTCAAATGGCCTGCCCTATGGCCCTAGAAGCAAAAGCAGAAGCAACAGCAAATGAGGAGGTCCTGGAGCAATTGGCTGCATCAGGAAGGTGTGGAGGTTGGGAGTCATTGTCTTCACATACTTAGACCCTACTGAGAATTGAAGGGCCCTTGTCTAACTCAATACTTATCATTGAAGTCCTACATGAATCTACCGACATTGGAGGGATTTAGGCAATATGCATGCACTACCTCATTGAAGTTCTCCATTACCTCCTATGACCTAGTTCTACACAAGTAGTCATCTAGCTAGAGTAAAGGGTGCATTCTGTCCTATCATGCCAAGCAATCTAATTCATAGTCCCACGATATCATCATCTTTTCCCAAACAATGCATCTTGGCATCAAAAGGCTTGGTTCACGCATAAGTGAGTGGATCTTCCACTCCTTCCAAAATGTTGTAGCCTTTACCATGCTTACTATTTGTCTCTTCTCCTGTGATACAAGGGCTTTTAGGCAAAATTTCTTTTGATTGCATCAATGTGAGAGTGGCTTGATTCCATAGGTAGCAAGCCATTCTAGCACTATATAATATATTGAAATTTTGTCTATAAATACTAATAACTTTTTGACACTTCATTATGAATGTCATTGTTGATCTTGCATCATCCAAAATCCTTTTGTACCAAGTTGTATATGGTTTTTTATGGCAATCTTGGAAGACAAGTTCTAATCCATGTGCATTGCATCCACCAAAGTGAAGGTGCTTATACTCTATTTTTAGGATATTACCACCATAGGTATGCTTTTTTGAATTGTCCATGGTGACTTAAAGGTTTTTAGTCCCACCTTGTCAATCATTCTATGATAACACATGCATTCAAGAGAAGGGATTTTATTTCTTGGGGCGTTTTAGAAATTATATATATGCAAAAAAGGTCTTTTTAATTTAAAAGTGATAGTTTCCATATCAAGAAGGGGTCTGTTAATTTAAAACATATGTATAGAAGGGGTTTTAATTAAAAAGTGAGAATTTTCATACAAAAGAAGTACTTTTGGAAACATAAAGCATGTATAATGATTTTAAAAATCTATAGGTAGAGCATTAATTTATAAATACACCTTGAACACACATGTATTATATACTATATGGGGATTTTACATAATTATGAACACCCCAAGTCACCTCATAACACACACATAACTCTAAGTTAGTTCACCCTATTTTGGGTATTTTGATTCAATCATACCCCAACACAAAAGGGCCATAATCCTTTTAAGATCAAGAAGAGATTGCCTAACTCTTAAGATAACTACCATGTCTCTCCCATTAAGTTCCACCTCATCTCTTATCATTCATATATGACTCAACTTGTAAGGTACACGTATACCATACCTCAAACATACTATATGTTCCCCCTTAAGTTCCACCTCAGCTTGTGAGTTACACATATACCATACCTCAAACGTACTATATGTTCGCCTTAAGTTCCACCTCATCTTGTATCATATACCATACCTCAAACATACTATATGTTCCCCCTTAAGTTCCACCACAACTTGTATAATATATATAGTGGTTCAACCTCTATTGTACCTATTTCATATTCTATTTAGCCAAAAAAAAGTGCCTCCATACCTTAAATGTCTCAATTTCCCATATGCAAATGCTGGAACATTATGTTAAGCTCAAGAAATTCTTAACAAGGAGCTATGTTTGGTGATATTGTTGTAGATTGGTGATCTTATTATAGATGGGTTCCAAGATAGCCGCTCGAGCCTAGGACTTTCATCGGGAAATGAATCTAACATAGTCCATTTGGTGAATGGCAATGATATGTGTATGCTCAATAGGAATAAAAATCCTTATTTACATGAGTCCACTTATGACTTATCCTAAGGAATAGGGGAATATAATTTGAATGAGAACATAACAAGAATTGAGTCTCTATTTTCATGAAGCACACATACCTATAGCATAACCATATAAGCCTCATCTACCAAAAACTCCTATTGACCCTTTGATATGCTTTGTTGAGGACACTTTGTCTTGACATAATTTGATACTAGTTGCCTTAGGAGAAAAGTAGAGATGATTGAGTACTATAAGTCTAGATCATTTTCTTGATAGATACTTTTCGTACTAGAAATGAGTACTACAATCCTAAATCCTATTCTTGATAGATATTAATCACAATATCTGTACTAGTACCACATTTGTAGACATTAGTCCTTTTAACGCTTCATAACAATATTATCCTTACCCTGCTATATTCCAATGCAAAATCAAGGACTTTGACAAATGTTTTCGCTTGAGAGGTAAAGTTGATAAACTAAGGGATAGTTGAGAGTATAATTATTAACTCTTTGAGTGGCATTCCTCCCTAATTGAAGAAACTTAAGTATGCTACAAAAATATTGAACTACACTCAGTTAAAATTATGTAGGCTTTGCAAACCCTCATGTTTTACAAAGATTGGGGGTTTGGAAATTCGCCTAAGCACTACATATATTAGCATATAAACACACAACACACTTTTTTTTTGAAAATTTATGTGTGTTTGTCACCATAATGAGTTATGTTTCTTTCTTGTGAATTATTTCACACCTTTGAGCTCATCCAAATGATCACGAACTTAATAAGTTTGTTGAGATCTCTATATCTATCACATAAACTAAGGATCCATCACTTTCCTTAATGAAGAACATTAAGGAGGAAAATGGAGAGTTATCATACCTATAAAGTTCTTGCTAAAATTGTATGTACCTATTTTGCAACCTATAGAAAACATATATCGATAATTTTCCAAAATTCTTTTGCACTCTCCAAATGGATTGAATGATTCACTTCCTTTTTGGAAGGGGTTTTATTTGGAAAACATCAAAATTAGACAATTGAAGAAGCGACCCATACATACGAATGTCACATAGTAAGGGTATTCTCCTACAGATCCGTCTATCACAGGCAAATATCCTTGAAAGTTCATGCCAATTATTTTTTGTATATCAAGAGCCCTCAAGATCTTAATACAATATTAATAATTTCAAATATTGAGCAAAATCAAAAGCCATCATAAAAAGAATAGCCACAAAAACCAATCGCATGCTAAGACCCAATGGTCACATTTTACTTGTACATGATAGAATGAGAGTTGATATGTAAGGATATTATACAGTCAAGTGACGTGTAACGGATGTATCCAAGGCCTTTTTAAAATCTAGGGATGGTGCTACAATATCTATTATATAGAAGGCTAAATGCATATTTACAAAATATAAAGCCTTAAGATTTCTTGACATTGTGAACTTGGTCACATTTGGAGCTAATATTGAGTTCTCAATTAGCAACCTCAACCAAGCATCAATGCTCCATATTCATAGTTGTCACTTAAATAGCTTGAAATATTTTAGAATTTATTGAGTATTATTGGTACTTCCACAATCCAATAGCATGAAAGCATCCCTTCCATTCATACTCCTTTACCCCTATAATTTGTAGTCATTGTGAATATGTATATTATAAGGGCATAATTCATGATTGAATAAACATTTACATAAGTGCTATGATAGGAGTAATCATGATCTATATTTTCATTATCATCACTATTTCCCTGAGCTATGGTCTTTCAAATTCAAGGTTTTGTTAAAGTGTTCCTTTAACAATTTCTTCACTTTATCTTGCTACTTCACTTCATAATAAAGTGGGGCTATTTTTCATTTTATGCCACAAATTCCAAACTATCAAACTGGAAGCTTATCAAAAGCTTATTTTTTAATGTTAGTCATTACTAGAAAATGCAGACATTTCCTCTTTGCACAAGTATTTTCTTTTTCTATCTCAAGTTCTACATTGTTCTTTATGAGTGGATCCCTCTCATGGGACGCATCTTCGATGAAAATCAAAATATATTTGATAACAATAAGATTTCTACACTTCCTTGAGTATCCCTATGCTTGTAGTTAGTTCTATGATTTGGCTATCTCTCTCAAGACTAAAGCTCGCATTTCTTTTTCTTGTTTCTTTAGTAATTGATATGGTCATGTGTTCCTTCATATTTTCCTTATTTGTCATATTTTTCTTATTTTCTTCTTAATTTCCTTGTAGGAAACTTCTTCAAGTATTTGAAAAATGCCCCAAGCCTTCCCAAACTCATGTAAGTCATTTTCTCCCCCTAAAATCAAAATGAAGACCTCATAAAATTCATCTCAAAACATAGACCAAATATGATTTGAATAGTCTAAAATCAAGATGGAGGCATCCAAACTAGATACAACTTAGCTATTACAAGCTTTGCACCAAGTTTGGGGACCATCAGAGGCCATTTGCCCTTCATTTATCTTAAAATTGAGGCCCTGGTACTATAAATTGGGGATTTTATCCATCTATAGGTCATATGAATTGGGGCTTTTCAGTCTAGTTGCAATTCCTACTCTATTTTAGATACTTAGATGAGTCTAGGAACATGCCCAAAATCATTTTCTTAGAAAAAAATATAGTGTAGTTTCAATCTCATGATAGTCACTCATAAGGTTGAAAACCATAAACTCCATGATGCATAGCAGGACTAGCTACTATGACATCCCCACTAACGTCATCATTGCCCAATAGTGGGTGTAGTTTGGCAATCATGACATCAGCCAATAGCACTTGAGACTTGGTAGTGAAGGGCCTAGTCCTTAAGGTGGTATATAAGATCAACATTTGTCACTAGTTGGAAACATCAAAGCATCAAACAAAGATAATTTCAATGAGGTCAATAATGCAATCCTAGTCCATATGGCTTGATCGTTGAAGGAAATGATAGGCTCATTAAAATACCAAAAGATTGCACATATCTCACATCATGAATGCATTTAGACCAAATAAAATATGAGTGTTTGACCATGCCATTTAAGATAAGAGAGTATTTTTTTCTAGTCAAAAATATTTACCAAGATTACAAACAAGTTGCATGAGCAAGACAATTTTCACAAGCCATAAAAGATGATTCCAGTCTTTAGCATGCAATGGCAGATGCTTAGATTTAGAAAGTTTACATGTAGGAGAGTAGCCAACCCATAAAAGCTGATGCCATTCATTAGCATGCAATGGAAGAATCTTAGATTTGAAAGTTCATGTGTAGGCCAGTAGCTAAACCATATAATGATATATAATGATGATGCACACACGATTTGTGAAAGATCCTTCTCATTATTCTTAGGAATCAAGAAGGAATTCTTAGCATAAGATTGTGTAATCATTCTCTTTCTTCCATGAATCTCCAAACCTTGCAAGCTACCTATAGCCACAAGACAATCTATCTATCAAAGCATCGAACGAGGGGCTACTATTTCTTACAACAATGTAGTAAGAGGGCATCCATGACCTCGGGGGGTTCACCTAAATTTTTTTAGTATACCATGTGCATTCAAAAGGAGAGGTATTTTAATCCAACTTTTGGAAAAAATTTAACAGAATTACAATAATAGGAAGGGTTTTTTAATTCAAATTTTGAAAAAAATCACTTAGTCCATAAGTAAAGAGGGGTGTTTTTATTATGGGAGAAATTTTAGTTGAGAGGCTTTTAATACCCTTTGAACGCATGTGATATGTAGGGTTTCTTAGTAGTGCACCCCCCGAGTCCATGACCTACCCAATGATGGAGAGTCCATTGATTAAAAATATCCCCCAATTAGAATGTAGTTAGCTTCACTATCATGATATAGCTACTGAATAAAATGCTATATTTTTCCCCAAATCCTAAGAGTTACATGGCTTGTGAAATAAAACCCCATTTTGCAGTATCAAATGCTTTGTACTTGTAGTGAAAGTACATATAGCTTGTGCAAAAGACATAATAAGAACTCGGGGGGGTCACTCATCATATGTAACCCTATCACGTGAGTTCAACAGAAGGATATTTTTTATTTCTAAAATTTACAGAAATAAATATACATAAGGGACTATTTAAAATAGTTTTGGGAAAAATTTACAGATTTGTATAGAAAAGGGGGTACATTTTATTAATGAAAAATTTATAGATAAGGGATTTTAGAAATAGGCCTTGAACGCACATGGTATAGAGGGTTTATACATAGTGACCCCCCCGAGAATAAGAAAGGCATGCTATAGAAGCTCCTATCATGCTAATAGTACCTCATGTCAGTGGAAATCTAGATGCCAAAATTATTGAGCAAAGTGAGTTACACAACCTCAGGCAAGTTGCACTCGCGAGGAAGCCCAATAATAATCAAGTGTCAAAACTCAACAAATGAAGAGTTTGCTATGGCAAATACCTTGTTTATAAAAGGTCTGCAAACTTGGGGGCAACTTCGGAAGTTTAGATGGAAGACATGGTAGGAGATTAGGAGAGAATTTGCTCTCTCTAACCAAATCCAGGCTTTATTTTAAGCAGCCTGAAGGGGGGCTCTGTATTAAGATTTCACAAAGAGTTAGGCTAGTTATAAATCTCATCAATCCTTCCTATTCCCACTCCAGCTACTAATAAGGATGATCTTTTTAGAACTCTTAACTCTAGATGGGATTTACAGGACAACAAAGATAAATGGTATGAAAGGTTTGGCAAGCTATGGGTTAAGCATGCCCATGAGAAGATGTCCTACCTGTCTTGGCTCATTCTTCACAAAGTAGTGTGGACTAATGTCAAAGGAGTCAGAAAAGGAAAGCGAGATGGGAAATGTAAAAGATTCCTCGATACTTCTGAGGATATTTTCCTCTTGTTTTTTGCTTGTCCTCATGCCGAAAGGGTATTGAAGTTCATCCAAATTGAGTGTGGTGAGTCAGTCAACTGGAAAGCTATATTGCTAGGGGATGCATTCAAGCAAGCATGAGATTTGGTTCCAAATAAGGGCACATGCTTTATGGTTTATCTGGATCTCTAGAAAGAATTTTCAGTATAATAATGTAGAAATACATATATGGATGCCTTGTTTGCTGCATGGTGAGATAGGAAAAAAGAAGACTTGACTTTATAATCTTGAACACACAAGGTTGAGTGCAGATCTAGCAAAGCACAAGAGTAGGTGTACTATTGCAGAAGAACATGACAAGTTGCCCCATTACCTTCACAGGATATCTCCATCAACTAACCCCACCAAAGTGGCTGCTGGTGCTTTCACTTAGCACTCATTTGCCCAAGGCAAAGGAGTTGCTAGCCCTTCAACTCAGTCCCTTTCTCACACTTTTGAGGAGATGTCTTTGGATCCTATACAGGGTGTCCCTACTACTGTTGCTGCTACTACTACACAGAGTGTAGATTTCAATGAAGAGGCTACTAGTTTTTCTTTTCATGTCCCCTCTTGTGTCTACGTAGGAACTAAGGTTGATATGTGCTTTAATTGCTTGTTTCTATTACTTTCTTGAAAGGTTTTTGTGCTGTTAGTCCTAATGGACTAGTTAAAGTTTCATGGATAAACTCTAATGATATACAAAGTATTCCAAGTTTAATATAACCACTCCCCCCCCCCCAAAAAAAAAGAAACTCAACAAATGTTTTTAGAGTGCCTCTGATAGTGCATCCTTTCAAAAGGTTCTTTAGATAAATAGACCTTGTTAAAGAAAACCTTTGCCTAGCCTTGGTTTTCAATTTTGGCAAGTTTTCTATTGTCATTGCATTGTAAAAGTGCTTAGCCTAACATAGGCATGCACTCTCAATTTCAGCTAAATGCCACATCTGATTAAATTTCAAAATTTGTCATATTATTTTTCCCATAGCAACTACTTCCCTTTAGTCATGCATGTAGTAATCGCACACTCACAAATTATATATTGCATTTGAGTGGAAAAGGCATTCCATGTATAATGAGCATCAATCATGCATTGTTTCCAAAGAGATACAATGACATCACATACCATTTTCCTTACATACATCATACTCTAAATAACTATTGTTTATGATAAGGAGTCTTTTATCTAGTAACCTATCATTTGGCATCTCATGAAAGGAGAACCTCAGCCATAATAGAGCATGATACACATGTGAGAAAGCATGATCCACTCACAATTGGTAAGTGAGGGTATCATTTAGCATCTCATGAAAGGAGAACCTTAGCCATAATAGAGCATGATACACATGTGAGAAAGCATGATCCACTCACAACTGGTAAGTGAGGGTATCATTTGGCATCTCATGAAAGGAGAACCTTAGCCATAATAGAGCATGATACACATGTGAGAAAGCATGATCCACTCATAATTAGTAAGTGAGGGCATCATATTGGTTGATATTAACCATGTACCAATGATCCAACTATGCCCGATAAGATAATTGTGCATTGTGCTAGAAATTATAGCCTAGAAATTTGATTCCTTCCAGAGGTCAGCAGGGCTCAGCTAGTATATTAGTTGAGACCAATGTTGATGTTTGGAGGCTAGCATACAGGTGTTACTAGATTTATTACCCCCTTGTTGGGGTGCTTTATTAAAATTCTCATAAATAAAAGCATGCTATCTCCATAAATACTATCTCCTAGCCTCCCAAATAAATACTCTATGGTGACAGAATTGGGCTACATAAATTAAGGTAAACTCAAGTATCTCCTCCTAGACAAGACAATGCATAATGATCCATCTACCTTCCTTACCATTTAAAGCCACAATAGGTTGATGAGCATGTTTCACTACAAAAACCTCACCAAAAAATGAATGCTCTCCTACATTATGTTTCCTTTTTGGCCTGCATGCACACATGCTAATCATGCTTTTGCACTGCCCACTATATCAAGGTACAATTTACTGACATATGCACACACAAGTTACCATTTTTGTGTGTCTCAAAACCCTTGCACATTGACAAGTAATAATTTTCTTTGTTCTAGCATATTCACAAGTATAAACAAAATCTGTCTCACAAAAGAGAGCATTCAAGATTGTACATCAACCTTAGGATTCATGCTAGGACCCCTATGTGACACTACGTCATGCTGGATGAATTGCGAAAGAGCATCATCATCTTCTAAAAATAAAATAGGATGCTTAGTCACCACAACTCAAATAATGATTTTAAGGCAATCATTGAGTGCAAATATGTTGCCACTACTTCATAATGATTAGTACAAAATTATGGATGCTTTTGTATGAATTATCAAACTCAGCGGTGTGAATCTCTTCTAATGTTTTTTAGAAAGACTTGCAATTTGTTGGATATATTTTTTTCATTAATTCGTTTTCTTTCCTCTCTTTCTAATCATGCAATTAGAACTAGGTTGTTATGTGGCCTTTTCATCTCAATCTACCATCTAGCCGATTCACTGTCTATTTGTCCTCTCCTTTCTCAAAGTGTGAGATCATGCAACACAAAGAAATGCTTTTGAATTGGGTGATCTCCTTCTTTCCTACTCAGATAACTTTGCTTGGATTTAGTTTTATATGGATAATTTCACCAAGGATATTTATGTTCCCATTGGTATGGTAGATTTTTGGTTTGTTAGTTAGCATGTGTGTAACTCAGACAATCCTATTGTTTTGGCATTCATGGGCACTACAGGTTGTAATTTTTCATGCATCTATCTATATTGAAATCTCAGGTGTACTTCTCATTGACATATTTATTCTAGGTTTTTATCCTGTTTTTATTTTTTTGAAAGACTTACTAATTTGGTAATGAAACCTCTGAGGTAGCCTTGACTTCCATGGATGAGTGAGTATTGTTATCTTCTATTAGCCATATTCTACTGTACATTGATGATAGATACTCACTTTCTCTTTTTTCTATGATTTATTGGTTTTGATGATAATTTTTTGGTGGTCTTTAATGCTTAGCCAAGCATGAGATCATAATTCTTTTCTTTTGGGTAAACTACTCATCGTGTAATAAATCCTTTAGGATATCAATCTTGTTTCATTAGACAATAATGGCTATGGAGAGGAGACTTTAGCACAAGCAAGCACTCAAATTAGTGACTTCAGTAAGGTGGACATAATGGTGATACTTTCTTAGATGTGCAAATATGATTTCATTTGTAGGGGTCAGACATGAGACAAAATCCATCTCTACTTGTTCAGATATCGAGCTCCACTCGTGATATGCCAGGGTAACTGTTGTGTATTTATGTCACCAACTTGTTAGCTGCAGATGCGGTTGGTATACCACCCACGAATAATAGCTGGATGACAGCTATCCTTATCTACTCTAGTTCGTGGCTCAGTTAGTATGCCACCTTAGTTAGTTGAGTTTGGTTTGAGACCCAGATATAGGGTTCTTCTATTTCTTTGTACTAGAGTTCTTTTGGCTTACACAACTAAGAAGAGGAAAACTGTTTTCAGCCTCCACCTGTGTGTGTATTCCCCCATTGTGTATGTGAGAAAGCCGCAAGTGAGGCTCCTTCCCTCTCTCCCACTATCTTCACATGGTATCAGAGCCTTGCTCATGGTAAGGAGCTCAAGAAAGCAAACCAAGTTCGTGGTGTCTTGGTAAGAGGACCAATGTAGCTTTCCTTTTTCGAGTTTGGGAGCAAATCTCTGCAGGTAGCACAGCCAGAAGTGCAAGAGTGCATTGTCTCAGATTGAAACACCCTTCGTGGTGTGACTATATTTTTCTGATTCCAGGCCATTTCGGGGCCCATTTTGAAGGCGGAAGTTCTTCGCAGGCACTCAGAAAAAGGCCCTATTTTTGCTGTGTGACCATTGCTCTGCTGGTCGGTGAAAAGTTACCGTAGAAATTGCATCGTATGCCTGTGTGCAGAGATATTGGGAGTTGCAGAATCTTGCTTGTTGCCTGTTGATGCAAAATCATCACTAGGAAGTGACTATGTGGTCAAATACCACTTTCGTCAGTTTTGCAGATCTACCCGTGTGAGGCAAAAGCTATGTTTTTTTGTAGTGACAGAATATTTTGTAGTGTTCTGTAATGGCCTCTGATTATCTTTCACAGATTGTCACTAAAAAGCTTAACAAGAACAACTTCCAAGCATGGAAGTTTAGAATGACGAATTTCCTTATGGGAAAAGGCTATTGGGAGTTCATTACAGGAAATGAAGAAGAACCAGTTCTTCCTAATGTTCCCAATCAACAGGAAATGCAGGCATTTAAAGGATGGCATGAGAGAGCCAGAATAGTTATGTACTGGTTGTCTATCAGCATTTCGGATTCTATGATTATGCATATTCAGGATGCAAGTACGCCAAAGCAGGTGTGGGATACTTTGGCAAAAATGTACAGCACAAATACGCATACGAGGAAAATGCAGCTCAAACAGGAATTGCACAATGTGCAGAGAGAAAATTTGAGCATCAATGACTACCACATGAAGGTGAAGAAAATTGCAAATGCAGTTGCTTCCATTGGGTCGCCAGTGGAAGATGATGGTCTAGTTTCTGTGACCTTGAATGGTCTAGGAAAGGATTATGCACAGCTCCGGACATCCATTGCCGTCCCTGAAAAATTTCCCGATTTTGAAGAGTTGTTTGCTCTTCTAATTTTTGAAGAGCAGAGAAATGGGGGTGCATCTTCTTCAAGAGGAACTTCAAAAGAAACTGTCTTCTACTCAAATGCTAGAAGAGGTAGAGGCAGAGGTAGAGGAGGCCGATTTGTAGGCCGTGGTAGAAATTGGAATATGCAGCAAACTCAAGAAAACCAGTCCTATGGAGGAGGCAAGGGGAGCCATAGAGGCCGTGGTGGATGGCAGAGAGGCCAAAATGCAAACAACAATGTTGAATGCTACTACTGTGGTAAAATGGGTCATATGGCTAAGGACTGCTACAAAAAGCAGAATGA
Organism: Dipteris shenzhenensis; assembly: GCF_047967505.1. Classification (NCBI taxonomy): domain Eukaryota; kingdom Viridiplantae; phylum Streptophyta; class Polypodiopsida; order Gleicheniales; family Dipteridaceae; genus Dipteris; species Dipteris shenzhenensis. The sequence continues at coordinate 9,385,445 of NC_141598.1, forward strand.
CATTATGAATGGAAAATTGCAGCAAGGCAATTATGCATCTTCTAGTAGACAGGGTGATGACAGAAATGAGCATCTATTTATGGTGCAGCACATGACCAATTCTATGACAAGTGTAGAAGAATGAAATCATGTGTGGTATGTTAACTCAGGTGCATCAAACCACATGACAAGTCATGCAGAGTGGATGCAGGATGCAAGGAAAATGGAAAAACCAGGATTTGTGCAGACTGGTGATGATATTGCACATCCTATTGTGTAGATTGGTAAAATTCCTTTATCTATGCAGGATGGGAAAAAGAAATACCTGTCTGATGTATTTCATGTCCCAAACATCACCAAGAACCTGGTTTCTGTTGGTCAAATGGTTGAGCAGGGCTTGCAGGTCAGATTTAATCCTCATGGATGCTTTGTTGAGGATATGAAAAATAACGATCGCTTGATAGCAAAAGGAAAGAAGAAGGGCAGGATGTTTACATTGGATGCGGACATGCCTGAATTGAGTGCAGCAATGTTTGCACATGGGACCGTGTAGTTGCAGATATTGATATCTAGCATAAACGCATTGGTCATGTTAATATACAGCGACTTAAATCAATGCAAGCCCAAAATATTGTTGTAGGATTGCCTAAATTCAAGGTTGCAGAAATGCATAAGGTTTGTGAAGCCTGCCAATTTGGAAAATAGGCAAGGAAACCATTTCCTAGGCAGTTCAAGAGAGTAAAAAGCCATTGGAATTAATCCACTCTGATGTGTGGACTACTAAAGCTGCATCTATTGGAGGCTGTCACTATTTTGTCACTGTTATTGATGACTTCAGTAGAAAAGTTTGGGTGTATTTTATGAAAAAGAAAAGTGAAGTTTTGGGCACTTCAAAGCTTTTAAAGCTATGGTTGAAAAAGAAACAGGCCTACAAATAAAATGCCTAAGGTTAGATGGAGGGGGAGAGTACCTCTCAAATGAGTTTGCAAGGTTCCTGAAGGAGCATGGCATAAAGCAACAATATTCATGCAGTCATACCCCACATCAAAATGGACTTGCAGAAAGGAAAAACAAGCATATTGGAGAGGTATCTCGGGCCATGCTAAATGAAAAAGATCTACCAGATTATTATTGGGCTGAAGCAATTGCTACAGTAGTTTACATAATCAACAAGACTCCCACTGCAGCAATACATGGCATGACGCCAGAGGAGATGTATACTGGTAGGAAACCAGACATTTCTCATTTGAAAATTTTTGGTTGCATTGCCTATGTTCATGTGCCAGATGAGTTGAGGTCCAAGTTGGATCCAAAAGCTGAGAAGTGCGTCTTTATTGGTTATTCTCTGCAGCAGACTTGGGGGGGGTCACTCATCATATGTAACCCTATCACGTGAGTTCAACAAAAGGATATTTTTTATTTCTAAAATTTATAGAAATAAATATACATAAGGGACTAATTAAAATAGTTTTGGAAAAAATTTACAGATTTGTATAGAAAAGGGGTATATTTTATTAATGAAAAATTTACAGATAAGGGATTTTAGAAATAGGCCTTTAATGCATGTGATATAGAGGGTTTATACATAGTGAACCCCCTGAGGCAGCAGAAAGGGTATAGATGGTATAACCCTTCTACTCGTAAGTTTACAGTGAGCAGAGATGTTGTTTTTGATGCGATGAGCAGCTGGTATAAACCAGTAAATGTGATGATTGATGTAGATGCACAAAATGGTAATGCTGCACAGAATTCACAGCAGCAATCACAAAATATCAGTGGACCTGCAATGTCCTCTAGCAGTGGTTCACATACTTCGCCATGGACAGGCAGATTGAGATCAGGAGAATCTCCTCAAAGCAATGCAGATAGTGGTATGTAGGTATCATGAATAGGAAAAGAGAAGGTAGATCATCCCATGTTTGATGTGAATGCAGGTCACTCTTATGTGGATGGTGAATCCAATGGCTCAGAATAGAGCATTGATGATGAGTTGGGTATTCCTTCTGTTGTTACACCTGGAGTAAGGAAGACCAGGGATGTTTTGAGAGCACCTGGAAGTGAGCCTATTTTGCACAGGTCTACCAGAGCTAGGTATCCTATGGATAGGCTGAAATATGATGGATTTACAGCCATTCACTATGCCTATATTGTCAAAGTGATATAGGGACCAGAACCCACTTCTTTTGAACAAGCCATGGGAAATGAAAAATGGGAGAAAGCCATGGATGAAGAAATGGATGCCTTGGAAGCAAATGCTACATGGGAATTGGTGCCTTTGCCTAAAGACAAGAATGCAATTGGCTGTAAGTGGGTTTATAAGATCAAGCACAATGCAGATGGTTGTGTGAACAGATACAAGGCAAGATTAGTTGTCAAGGGGTATGCACAGACATACGGCATTGATTATGAAGAAACATTTAGTTCGGTTGCAAGAATGGCAACTGTAAGAGCAGTCATTGCTATGGCTGCATGAAAGGAATGGTCTTTACATCAGATGGATGTAAAGAATGCCTTCTTGCATGGTGATTTGCAAGAAGAGGTCTTTATGGAGCAGCCACTAGGTTATGTTCATGCTATTCATCCTGAGTTTGTTTGTAGGTTGAAGAAAGCCTTGTATGGCTTGAAGCAAGCACCTAGAGCATGGTCTGACAAGATAGGACAGTATCTTGTCACTATTGGCTTTCATATTTCCAAGGAAGATTTCTCACTCTATGTGAGAAAAACATAGAAAGGTATTATGTTGCTTGTCATTTATGTTGATGATTTGATCATCACAAGTGATAGTGATGAAGATATCCTTCATGTGAAAATGCTATTGAAGCAGAAGTTTGAGATGAAGGATTTGGGAGAGCTATGTTATTTCTTGGGCATTGAGGTGATTAGATCACCAAGTGGGATGCAGCTCTTGCAAAGGCAGTATGGATTGGACATGCTGTCCAAATATGGGATGACAGGCTGTAAGCCTATTTCAGTTCCTTTGGAGCAGAATGTGAAGCTGAGCACAGATGCAGGTGAGCTTCTGGAAGGCCCTACTATGTACAGACGCATAGTAGGAAGTTTGATTTATATGACTATTACCAGGCCAGATTTAAGCTATGCTATTGGATTGGTAAGTCAGTTTATGCAGGCTCCAAGGAAACCGCATTTCGATGCGGCTAGACGCATACTCAGGTATGTGAAGTCCACATTGCAGTATGAACTATTTTATGAGGCTGGTGTTCCGATACAATTGCATGGATACACTGATGCTAATTGGGCTGGTAGTACTTCTGATAGATGATCTACCAGTGGATATGTATTCTCTTTTGGGAGTGCTGCAGTCACCTGTAGCAGCAAGAAACAGCCTACAGTTGCCTTGTCGAGCACAGAGGCTGAGTACAAGGGTGTAACAATGGCTGCATGTGAGGTAGCTTGGTTGCATAAGCTACTTTATGATATGCATCAATCTACAGATGGGCCAGTTGTCATTTATTGTGACAACATGAGCAGTATACACTTGGCAAATAACCCAGTCTATCATGCTAGGACAAAGCACATTGAGGTGCATTATCGGTATGTGCGAGAGAAGATTTTACTAGGTCTTCTTGATCTAGTTTATGTCAGCACAGAGGATTAGGTCGTTGACATATTCACGAAGGTATTGGGTGAGGAGAAGCTGCACAAGTTCAGAGACCTGCTTGGTGTGCAAGAATTGGAATTGAGCTCGAGGGGGAGTGTTGAGATATCGAGCTCCACTCGTGATATGCCAACGGTGACCGTTGTGTATTTATGTCACCGACTTGTTAGCTGCAGATGCGGTTGGTACACTGCCCACGAATAATAGCTGGATGACAGCTATCCTTATCTACTCTAGTTCGTGGCTCAGTTAGTATGCCACCTTAGTTAGTTGAGTTTGGTTTGAGACCGACATATAGGGTTCTTCTATTCTTTGAACTAGAGTTCTTTTGGCTTACACAACTAAGAAGAGGAAAACTATTTTTAGCCTCCACTTGTGTGTGTATTCCCCCATTGCAATTTGTTGGATATATTTTTTGCATTAATTCATTTTCTTTCCTCTCTTTCTAATCATGCAATCTGAACTAGGTTGTTATGTGGCCTTTTCATCTCAATCTACCATCCAGCCGATTCACTTTGTATTTGTCCTCTCCTTTCTCAAAATGTGAGATCATGCAACACAAAGAAATGCTTTTGAATTGGGTGATCTCCTTCTTTCCTACTCAGATAACTTTGCTTGGATTTAGTTTTATATGGATAATTTCACCAAGGATATTTATGTTCCCATTGGTATGGTAGATTTTTGGTTTGTTAGTTAGCATGTGTGTAACTAAGACAATCCTATTGCTTTGGCATTCATGGGCACTACAGGTTGTAATTTTTCATGCATTTATCTATATTGACATCTCAGTTGTACTTCTCATTGACATATTTATTCTAGGTTTTTGTCTTGTTTTTATTTTTTTGAAAGACTTACTAATTTGGTAATGAAACCTCTGAAGTAGCCTTGACTTCCATGGATGAGTGAGTATTGTTATCTTCTATTAGCCATGTTCTAACGTACATTGATGATAGATACTCAGTTTCTCTTTTTTCTATGATTTATTGGTTTTGATGATAATTTTTTGGTCTTTAATGCTTAGCCAAGCATGAGATCATAATTCTTTTCTTTTGGGTAAACTACTAATCGTGTAATAAATCCTTTAGGATATCAATCTTGTTTCATTAGACAATAATGGCTATGGAGGGGAGACTTCAGCACAAGCAAGCACTCAAATTATTGACTTCAGTAAGGTGGACATAATGGTGATACTTTCTTAGATGTGCAATGATTTCATTTGTAGAGGTCAGACATGAGACAAAATCCATCTCTACTTCTTGAGATATCGAGCTCCACTCGTGATATGCCAGGGTAACCGTTGTGTATTTATGTCACCAACTTGTTAGCTACAGATGCGGTTGGTAAACCGCCCACAAATAATAGCTGGATGACAGCTATCCTTATCTACTCTAGTTCGTGGCTTAGTTAGTATGCCACCGTAGTTAGTTGAGTTTGGTTTGAGACCCACATATAGGGTTCTTCTATTTCTTTGTACTAGAGTTCTTTTGGCTTACACAACTAAGAAGAGGAAAAATGTTTTTAGCCTCCACCTGTGTGTGTATTCCCCCATTGTGTATGTGAGAAAGCCGCAAGTGAGACTCCTTCCCTCTCTCCCACTATCTTCACATGGTATCAGAGCCTTATTCATGGTAAGGGGCTCAAGAAAGCAAACCAAGTTCGCGGTGTCCTGGTAAGAGGACCAGTGTTGCTTTCCTTTTTCGAGTTTGGGAGCAAATCTCTGCAGGGAGCACAGCCAGAAGTGCAAGAGTGCATTGTCTCAGATTGAGACGCCCTTCGTGGTGTGACTTTATTTTTCTGATTCTAGGCCATTTCAGGGCCCGTTTTGAAGGCGGAAGTTCTTCGCAGGCACTCAGAAAAAGGCCCTATTTTTGCTATGCGACGACTGCTCTGCTGGTCAGTGAAAAGTTGCCATAGAAATTGCATCATATGCCTATGTGCAAAGATATTGGGAGTTGCAAAATCTTGCTTGTTGCCTGTTGATGCAAAATCGTCACTAGGAAGTGACTATGTGGTCAAATACCACTTTCATCAGTTTTGCAGATCTGCCCGTGTGAGGCAAAAGCTGTGTTTTTTTGCAATGACAGAATATTTTACAGTGTTTTGTAATGGCGTCTTATTCTCTTTCACAGATTGTCACTGAAAAGCTTTACAAGAACAACTTCCAGGCATGGAAGTTTAGAATGACAAATTTCCTCATGGGAAAAGGCTATTGGGAGTTCATTACAGGAAATGAAGAAGAACCAGTTCTTCCTAATGTTCCCAATCAACAGGAAATGCAGGCATTTAAAGGATGGCATGAGAGAGCTAGAAAAGTTATGTACTGGTTGTCTATCAGTATTTCGGATTCTATGATTGTGCATATTCAGGATGCAAGTACGCCAAAGGAGGCATGGGATACTTTGGCAAAAATGTACAGCACAAATATGCACGCTAAGAAAATGCAGCTCAAATAGGAGTTGCACAATGGGGCACTTCAAAGCTTTTAAAGCTATGGTTGAAAAAGAAACAGGCCTGCAAATAAAATGCCTAAGGTCAGATGGAGGGGGAGAGTACCTATCAAATGAGTTTGCAAGGTTCCTGAAGGAGCATGGCATAAAGCAGCAATATTCATGCAGTCATACCCCACAGCAAAATGGACTTGCAGAAAGGAAAAACAGGCATATTGGAGAGGTATCTCGAGCCATGCTAAATGAAAAAGATCTACCAAATTATTATTGGGCTGAAGTAGTTGCTACAGTAGTTTACATAATGAACAGGACTCCCACTGCAGCAATACATGGCATGACGCCAAAGGAGATGTATACTGGTAGGAAACCAGACATTTCTCATTTGAAAATTTTTTGTTGCATTGCCTATGTTCATGTGCCAGATGAGTTGAGGTCCAAGTTGGATCCAAAAGCTGAGAAGTGCATCTTTATTGGTTATTCTCTGCAGCAGAAAGAGTATAGATGCTATAACCCTTCTACTCGTAAGTTTACAGTGAGCAGAGATGTTGTTTTTTATGAGATGAGCAGCTGGTATAAACCAGTAAATGTGATGATTGATGTAGATGCACAAAATGGTAATGCTGCACAGAATTCACAGCAGCAATCACAAAATATCAGTGGACCTGCAATGTCCTCTAGCAGTGGTTCACATACTTCGCCATGGACAGGCAGATTGAGATCAGGCGAATCTCCTCGAGCAATGCAAATAGTGGTATGCAGGTATCATGAATAGGAAAAGAGAAGGTAGATCAGCCCATGTTTGATGTGAATGTAGGTCACTCTTATGTGGATGGTGAATCCAGTGGCTCAGAACAGAGCATTGATGATGAGTTGGGTATTTCTTCTGTTGTTACACCTAGAGTAAGGAAGACCAGGGATGTTTTGAGAGCACCTGGAAGTGAGCCTATTTTGCGCAAGTCTACCAGAGCTAGGTATCCTATGGATAGGCTGAAATATGATGGATTTACAGCCATTCACTATGCCTATATGGTCAAAGTGATATAGGGACCAGAACCCACTTCTTTTGAACAAGCCATGGGAAATGAAAAATGGGAGAAAGCCATGGATGAAGAAATGGATGCCTTGGAAGCAAATGCTACATGGGAATTGGTGCCTTTGCCTAAAGACAAGAATGCAATTGGCTGTAAGTGGGTTTATAAGATCAAGCACAATGCAGATGGTTCTGTGAACAGATACAAGGCAAGATAAGTTGTCAAGGGGTATGCACAGACATACGGCATTGATTATGAAGAAACATTCAGTTCAGTTGCAAGGATGGCAACTGTAAGAGCAGTCATTGCTATGGCTGCATTAAAGGGATGGTCTTTACATCAGATGGATGTAAAGAATACCTTCTTGCATGGTGATTTGCAAGGAGAGGTCTTTATGGAGCAGCCACTAGGTTATGTTCATGCTATTCATCCTGAGTTTGTTTGTAGGTTGAAGAAAGCCTTGTATGGCTTGAAGCAAGCACCTAGAGCATGGTCTGACAAGATAGGACAGTATCTTGTCACTATTGGCTTTCAGATTTCCAAGGCAGATTTCTCACTCTATGTGAGAAAAACAGAGAAAGGTATTATGCTACTTGTCATTTATGTTGATGATTTGATCATCACAAGTGATAGTGATGAAGATATCCTTCATGTGAAAATGCTATTGAAGTAGAAGTTTGAGATGAAGGATTTGGGAGAGCTGTGTTATTTCTTGGGCATTGAGGTGATTGGATCACCAAGTGGGATACAGCTCTTGCAGAGGCAGTATGGATTGGACATGCTGTCCAAATATGGGATGACAGGCTGTAAGCCTATTTCAGTTCCTTTGGAGCAGAATGTGAAGCTAAGCACAGATGCAGGTGAGCTTCTGGAAGACCCTACTATGTACAGACGCATAATAGGAAGTTTGATTTATATGACTATTACCAGACCAAATTTAAGCTATGCTGTTGTATTGGTAAGTCACTTTACGCAGGCTCCAAGGAAACCGCATTTGGATGTGGCTAGACGCATACTCAGGTATGTGAAGTCCACATTGCAGTATGGACTATTTTATGAGGTTGGGGTTCAGATACAATTGCATGGATACACTGATGCTGATTGGGTTGGTAGTACTTCTGTTAGACGACCTACCAGTGGATATGTGTTCTCTTTTGGGAGTGCTACAGTCAACTAGAGCAGCAAGAAATAGCCTACAGTTGCCTTGTCAAGCACAGAGGCTGAGTACAGGGGTGCAACAATGGCTGCATGTGAGGTAGCTTGGTTGCATAAGCTACTTTATGATATGCATCAGTCTACAGATGGGCCAGTTGTCATTTATTGTGACAACATGAGCAGTATACAATTGGCAAATAACCCAGTCTATCATGCTAGCACAAAGCACATTGAGGTGCATTATCACTATGTGCGAGAGAAGGCTTTACTAGGTCTTACTGATCTAGTTTATGTTAGCATAGAGGATCAGGTCGCTGACATATTCACGAAGGCATTGGGCACATAGCAAGTTCAGTGACCTGCTTGGTGTGCAAGAATTGGGATTGAGCTCGAGGGGGAGTGTTGAGATATCAAGCTCCACTCGTGATATGCCAGGGTGACCATTGTGTATTTATGTCACCGACTTATTAGCTTCAGATGCGGTTGGTACACTGCCCACGAATAATAGCTGGATGATAGCTATCCTTATCTACTCTAGTTCGTGGCTCAGTTAGTATGCCACCTTAGTTAATTGAGTTTGGTTTGAGACCCACATATAGGGTTCTTCTATTTCTTTGTACTAGAGTTCTTTTGGCTTACACAACTAAGAAGAGGAAAATTGTTTTTAGCCTCCACATATGTGTGTATTCCCCCATTGTGTATGTGAGAAAGCCGCAAGTGACACTCCTTCCCTCTCTCCCACTATCTTCACATACTTGCTTCTAGGTTTTTGTGTATCTTTTTATATTGGTGTTTTCTTTTGGTTAGACTATGACTTTTAGTCATTATAGAAATATTTATAAAGACTAGGGTGTTACTGTAATGTCTTCTTTTTATGGTTTGCTTCGAAATTAGTGTCTTGCTATCCATAATGTTCCTTTTTTTGCAAATATGGATGTATTTAGTGAAATGGGTGATTTTATAGTATGAAAATGCAAATTTGTGGAGTGATATTTTGGATAGCTTATACTTCTAAAAAGTCACTCTCTAATTACCAATTTAGTAAAAGTTCTCTAATGATATGGTTCACCCTCAAAATACTTTCTATTGCAATTATCCAACCCTTTAAGGTAACTTTTTATTAGATACCAACCTCTTATTTTCCATATGTTAGTAATGGATACATAGAGTATACAATAGTTTCTAGTGCATAGCAATGTGTGATCTAATGGTAACTATGCAAATATGAATGTCAAATAGCCTTCTTGCTTAAGCGTTTTAATTATTTCTACAAACATTGGAAGTGTGGCAAGAGGGAGGGGAACACCACCTTCTTGCCTTATGATTTGTAGATCTTTTTGAAGTTTATAGTTCTATTTATATTATGCTAACTGTCTTCTATACAATAGCATTACTACTAGTTACATTGTGATAGTATTTGGTTGTCTCATCCTATTTTATATAGCAAGAACTTCACTAGATAAGATTGTCGTTTACTAAGAAAATCTAATTTTTTATAACTCATTTACTAATAAGTTCTATTATTTAATTGGTCATCTATTTGCATGTTTGGTGGTACTATCATTTTGCTAATCCATTTCTATCATTTCTATAGTCATTTATTGGTTGTTACTACGATTATTTGGCTTGTACTATCACTTCATTGGTTAATTAGTAGTTGATATGGACACTTAGTTGTTCTACTACTAGTAATTACTTCATGGATCTTTCCTTTTTTCATGACTACCTTGCACTTCTCTATGGCTAGAAAGAGTATGCCATTTTCTTCTTCTAAGGGGAATGGTATACTCAAGATGTAGCAACATTCCAAACCCAAAACACAAACCTGATCTCATAGTCCTAAGGGGTGTAAAAATAGAAGTAACCATACAACATGGGTTTGAAACAAGGGGGTTTTAAGAGCAACTCCACAAAAATATTTCCCTAATTTCACACTATCATGAAATTCACCTTAAAGGAAACGTATGTAAGGGTTTAATATTAATTCCTTGAATGCCTACTACATACGTGTTTTTTTAGTTGGCTTTGCCATCATGTAGGCATATAGAGCACTTCTCAAGTTGACATGTCAAAAATTTAGAGACATTTCAAAAGTCTTAAGCTAGAGTGAACTACAAGTCAACATATAAGAGACAACTATATGATTGAATAATGGGGGGCTTTCCTCCACTACTAAATGTATTGATTATTGTTCTTTCAACATTTAGGGCCCATGCAAATTGCCTGAAGGAGATGAGATCCCCTTCCTAGAGGGTTCCATTGAGGACCATTTCAGCTTTTGGTGGTTAGTCATGAGTTAGGATCTCAAAAAACTGGATATCCAAGTGATTCATCCGTGTGGTTGTAAATGAGGATGGCACCAAATGATTTTATTGGAATCTAGGAGGGATTTTTAGGTTCCATACATGAAATGTTAGATCTAAAAACTACAACATCATGTATGCAAGAAACTACCTTGAGAATACTAGGTACCACAACTAATAAAATTTCTTTCGTAGCAATCCTAAACATGATGGCATTTGTACTGTCTCTAAGGGAGGCTATCTTGGTGTTCATAAAAGGCTAACTATATTCCTCCCTCATCCAAACACATCACTAACTTTGAAATACTATAGGACTTCTCCATGCTTGTATTAATAGGGTTCATGTGTTCTCGGGGGGGTCACTCATCATATGTAACCCTATCACATGAGTTCAATAGAAGGACATTTTAAATATCTAAATTTTACAAAAGTTAATTTACATAAGTGAGTATTTACAACAATTTTGGGAAAAATTTACAGATTTGTATAGAAAAAGGGTACATTTTATTAATGAAAAATTTATAGATAAGGGATTTTAGAAATAGGTCTTGAACGCACGTGATATGGAGGGTTTGTACATAGTGACCCCCTCGAGCATGTGTTGCGATCATGTATTAGGGCAAGGAGGATGACAATGTGGTGCCTCACACCTTATGATCATAGGGAAGGTGCATCGCAAGGCATGCAAGGCTCAAGCAGTCGGCAATAATCGAGATTTTGCCACACTGACCGATGGAGGACCGATACACCTTCCCAGATATCAACAAGCCCCATGAGGCCGTGATGGTGATAGGCAATTGAGGTAGCTCACTCTAACCATTGGTGATGGAGACCAAAAAACTGATTCTGCCTGTTTAGACTATCTTCACCTCCAAGTGGCAATCTTGACGGTGCTAGAAATCTAACAATCCTATGTCAAATGCACTCTATCTTGGTAGAGATGCCATACATACACATATTCCCTCATAATTATACACTTGTCGCTCAATAAACCTTAATGAAGCCAAGGCCTAAAAAGCACACTGATACGGGGATGCATTACTAGTTGGGTGGTAAGGCATTACTAATTGCTTTGGAGCTTCTCTTAGGCAAAAATTCTATGCATTATTATAAGTAACAGAATCCGATTTGATTTTGGATACATGTCATGTACACAAAGGAGAATAGACCCATGTTGCCTTCCACTCTACTAAACTAAACTCAATGCTCATATGTAGGTATGGAGTACAATTAGTCACAATTGAGGGAGATAATTCTTTAAAAAATATCATGTGGAACAAAAAATGGAATAGAGGATGCAAACCAAACACTAATAGAGCAGCCACGTGTGTGCATCCAAACCTCTAAAATCAAAGACTCGACGGATAGCAGCTCTATCTCAAAAGGTAGTGGGTCAAGGGGTAGATAAGGCCATATGCCCAAAAATAGATGAAGGAGAGGAAGCCCTGTTGGGCAAACGGGTCTAGATTTCCCAAAGATGGATGCAGGAGAGGTAGGGTACACTACTTTAGATATCCTAAAATGTTCTTTGGAGCTATCGCATAGAATGGAGGGGATGTTTTTGCCACTGCCATTGAGGAGTTCAAGGCAAACATGTGTGGGAGGGTGCCTCTCATTTCAGCTATGTGCATTCAATATTGGCCTGGCTCTATTTTATTGCATGTGGCCAAAAATTGTCCACCTAAGAGACATTTCCCGCATACGCTAGGGCTAGCAAATATGCCAAGCTCCTGCAATCACTCGCTTCACCTAGTGTGAGTCCCCACGAAGGGTGACTGCCATGCTTCAAATACTTGTTTACCAATGGATTCGTATGTCTGCGAATCAACATCAAGATTTTCCTCGTTCAATGGGATGGATTTAGAAAATGAAGGTTGTAGCCCCTAAATGCCCGGGTGGAGAGGGAAAATATCCATCTCCACCGAGGCACTTGCAACGCTGCAAGAAAGTTGGGGCTAGATGGGGGAACACAAGAGACGCAGGCATTTGTGGGCATTTTTTTAAAAAAATTAAAAGAGGTCTACTTCTATATTACTCAAAAGTTAGCAAATGACAGCTCATACAAAATGCTCTCAAGTCGAGCTCTTATAGCCTCATTGAGTCAGCTGACAACCCAACCATCTAGCTAGGGAGGCAATGTCCAAAACAACCTTTTTACATGGTAAGGAGAACACCACATTACTATTGATAGAGGCCTCGTATTGGGCTACCCAAAATCCTATGTAGCGTTGCGTACCTAATGACATCCCACATTATGGACTTGTCTAGACCAAGGTTAGCCCCAAAATGGCAGTTCCCTTGGAGATGAACTCTACCAGATTCCTGGCACACCAAGAGCGAACTAGCCCCCACAAGTTGCGAACAGGCACCCCCAAAACAGATGCGTGAGTGTCTCAGCAGCAGCTCTGCATAGTTTGCATCTGTCATCAACATTCATCCAAGGGACATGGGTTCCCACCGGGAAGTGACCCCCTCCTATCCTCCACAGGAAGAAATTTATTCTACTATAGGGCGTGGCTGTCCATAATTGCTTAAATCTACCTTTCCAAATGAGCTCCCTATCCTCCCTCAACTATCTTTCATTATACCTCTGGTGCCAACCTTCCTTGTATGCAAGAAACTTGTCCATCTCCTTTGCCCGGATGTTATTAATAGGTAATCCCATTCCTCTGGACTTGATACCTATGAGGGGTGTACATTGGTTGGCCAATCAGCCAGAATTCTGTGCATTATTTCTGCCAGGAAAATCAGCTCAGCAAAGGAGAGACGGAAATCCGCTTCGAGCTGAGCCAAGTGGTGCTAGTCTTCCGTCTGAGGATCCCACAGATCCTCCCAGCTGTGTATGCCCTTTGAGTCAAGGGACCTTGCTAAGGCCTCGTTTCCAACTGCAAAACAGCCTTCTCCTGGCCAGGCCACCTGCCACCACACCGAGAGCTTGAGGGAGTAATCAGCAATGCCTGCGGGGAGGCCCTTCCACCGTAACGTGGCAATACCTTCCTTCCACACTGCCACCAGTCTGCTAAGGAAGCTGGACTTCAGCCTGAGTGCGGCTATCGAATTTTGCCATCGTGGGAATGAGCTCTAATTTCCTTCCCTCTTACGTGCATGTGGCTGCGCTCTAAGTACACTTCGGTTTCCAATAATAACCTTAACAATAGTGTATGGAAACATACGTCGGTCAACAGACACGCAAGCATGCGGAAAGGTAGGACCTGCAGATCGGCCAGTCGCGGCACAAGGTCGAAGGCTTGCATAGTAGATGACCAGCAGCAACGACAAGATACAGACGATGGGAGTAGATTTAACTTGCAAATGTGATGTCCCTATCTAATAAAATGTGCACTCGAGCCTCTACAGTCGGCCATTATAACCTACATCAGGATCAGAACCTTAATTGGACCTCTGAGCGTTTCCCTCCCTACTACTCCTCTAATTGTTCATTCTGTGGTATTTCTTAAGGGTTGGGGGCCGGACTGATTCAGTTATTAGATCATGATCATGAAGAGAACCTGCGAACCTTGCCTGTAATTAGGTATCCATTCAACGTACCGAAAATAATTTGAACTTCAATCAAACACGGAAATAAGCAGACCACGTCGAGTAGAAACCTACTTTGAGCTTCCCCTCTGGCAGCAACGAATGGAGTGTGGCGTATAAGTGCGTCATCCCTTTCCGCCTTTGTCGTTCTGAATTTATGTGGATCTCCCTCCTGGCAACTGGATCGTTGGTAATTAACTTCTCTTGTGATCGAAGAGCAGCTGTAGTTTTCTTCTGGGACGTAGAGCTGGCCTTGGTTGACTTCCTCCCGTTGCAGCCTTTAGTTTGTTTGGAGCGTCTTGTTAGCTGGGGAAGGGAGTGGGGAGCTTTTCCCAGCAATTCATTGACGACGCTGAGATCATGATCTTCAGACCTGAAAGGATCGCTTTTAGGGAAAGAGAGGAGGTCGATAGGGCGAGCGGGCACCTCGAGCAGGAGCTGATGAGCGGCGGTGCTGGGCTCTGGGGAGTCGCTGGAGCGAGGGAGAGCATTAAGGGCAGCTGCGACATCAGAGAGGCGGAGGCAGGCACCATAGGGGGCAGATCCGGAGCTAAGCTGGGGATCAGCAGCTGTGATCTCTTGCGAGAAACGGCCGAGGACTGAAAAGGAGCTCTCGGGAGGTATATTAGGCGGGAGAGAGGACAAACCGGAGGAGCCATGGAGGGGCAAACCAGGGAGCGAGGGGGGGGAAGGCCACCATTCACGTTTGAAGGGGGGAGGGGGGGAGTGAATGAGGAGCTCGTTGAGGTCGAATTCACGAGGGGGGCTATGTGCAAAGAAGGTAGAGGCATCGGTAGAAGCAGAAGCAGCATGCGAAGCCATATTGAATGAAGAGGGGAGGCAACGAGGATCTTGAGGGAGGGAAGGCGAGGATCATCTGCAGCGCATGGGCTGTTGAACGCAATAGCTTCGCGGGGCAGTAACAAGTAAGTTTCACGAAGACGACGACGGTTGTACAAGTTGTAACTTTGTTGAAGGAGACGAGACGTGAACACAAAGGAAAGGTCGCAGCTCCTGTTTATTATTGGGTTGGGTGCTTGAGTGCT
The DNA here is from genome assembly GCF_047967505.1 of Dipteris shenzhenensis. Classification (NCBI taxonomy): domain Eukaryota; kingdom Viridiplantae; phylum Streptophyta; class Polypodiopsida; order Gleicheniales; family Dipteridaceae; genus Dipteris; species Dipteris shenzhenensis. The sequence continues at coordinate 9,400,559 of NC_141598.1, forward strand.
CTTGCTTTTTCATTCCCACGTTCATCCCCTGATCCCTCCTTCCATTGATGGCTGCCCATGCACGTATCTATTGCCCCTAATTTATTGTCCCTCACCTCCCACGTGCTCGGCCCATAGTCTCCCATTGTTTACATTTCATCTCTCTCTCTCTCTCTCTCACGCGAGCACTCGGGAGAGAGAGAGAGAGTGTTTATGTATGTATATACTTTTCAAAAGAAAAAGAAGTGCATGTGTGTATATACACGTGAATAAATGTGTCTTAAGTGTGTGCACTTTTCACACAAAAAAGTGTATATATACATAAATACATGTATATAAGTGTGTGTGTGGGGTTTGCGTAGAGACACACAAGTGTACACATGCATGTGTGCATGAGCACGCACACACGCACACACACACACACACATGTAGAAAGAGCAGGATATGTGTGTGTGTGTGAGAGACTTATACATACATGTAAATCTGTGTGGTGATACATGAAGTTCACACACACACACACACACACACACACACGCGCGCGCGCGCACACATATGTATATATAGAGAGAGTGTGTATTATAAATAAGGGAACGCTATGGGCTAAGCATGTGTGAGAGAGAGAATCAATTAAGGCTAGAGGAATAGGAGGGGCAATAGATGTGTGTGAGTGTGTGTGTGTGTGTATGTACATACGCTTATACACACATGTATTTACATAATAGAAATATACACACACATATATAGATAGATAATTAGAGAGAGAGAGAGAGAGAGAGAGAGAGAGAGAGAAATTGTAAACAAGGGAAGGCTACCAAGTGAGCACGTGGGTGGGGGAGACAATCAATAAGGGCTAGATGAGACAAGAGGGGCAATGGATGTGTGTGTGTGTGTCTTTATACATATCCAATGTACAATGCACTCGTTATAGCTTCTTCCTGCATACAGATCTCGATGCATTATTGAAGCAAGCTGTTTTTTGTCATTGATGACATGTAAGTTGACATTACACTATGACATTCACTACATTCACTACAAGGCAGAGGCCCTTTTCCAACCAAAATACCGACGCTTTTTACATTAATTTTTTTTTAAACGGGTGCAAACGTCGTTATTAAAGTCGTTAAAAGCATCAAAAAAGAACGGTCGCTATAAACTGTCGCTATATAATGACGCTAATAAACGTCGCTATATAGCGACACTGATAATCGTCGCTATATAGCAACACTAGTAAACGTCGCTATATAGCGACGATTAACATAACTTAAAAAAAGCATTAGTGGGGCTAAACAGGGCCATAGTAAGCCCTGTTTTGCCCCACTAATGTTTTTTTTTTTGTGATTACAAAAAAAAGTTTTTTATTACCAAATTTTCCTTGCGAAAAGGGTGATATAAAATCGCTCAAATGAAATGATCGAGCAATAAAAGCATATACATGTCGAACATATACAACATTGTTTGTTACAAAATTACCCTTTCTAAAAGGGTGATACAAAATCGCTCAAACGAGCGGATATACAAAATGACATACATGGCGAAGTATATGCAAACTGCTACTACTACTACTACTATTACTACTCATTCGAATCATCCTCGTTGTCCTTGTCTTGTTGGCTTGATCCTTGGTCCTCATGAGCTGCGCCTTCTCCCTGACCCTCATCACGTGCATCTGATCCCTGGCCCTGGTGATCGCTCACCTCCGGTGATGGGACGCTTGAGCTTTGACCCTAAGAGTGAACCACATAAATTGAAATTAGATTGGAACTTAAAGAATAAAACAATTTAAAAAGCGAGATTATAAGTAGGAGTAGACTTATACTGTGTGAGCAGCCACCTCAGCCCAATCGACCGTCGCTCCCATTGCCTCTTGCTCAATAAATCACGGCTTTATTCCTATGCGAAACGTGCATCGCATCTCTGCATTGGTAGGAAGATGACCCATCGCAGCTTGCTGTGGATCCAATTTACGAGAGAGTTAGATAAAGTGCATGTAATATGTAGTAAAACAAATAGAACAATACATTAAATGAGAAGTAGACTTACCACGGTTGCCTCGAACGCCAACCATCTGCCTGCACTAAAGTGCGAAGTACCTACGGTGTCCAGCCGTCTCCTTGTAGCCCTCCTCTAACCCTCGAACATTTCGGGATGGTCCCTATTTTGCTTCTTGAACAGCTTCCAATTAGCTTTGTTTGCCCAGCTGGGTTTAGCCAGATGAAGTACGCAAGGTTAATCTACGATGCTTTAAGACCAAACCCATGTGCTCTCCCATATAATTCTCATTAAACTCCCAATTTGGCGGGTTAGGGCATTTTTGTTTTAATTTATCGATGACCGCTTGCTTCTTTTGGTCATCTTGATACCACCAATCAATAGCAATGCCCCGCTCTTGAAGTGATGGCTCATCAACCACCTCATGGTGGCCATCACTGCTTTGCCCTTTCTATCTTCTATTATCTCTCCGCCGACAGCCATGATTTGATAGGAGAGGTCCTTGTCTAGGTAAGGAGGACTGATGGTAGTGGCAAAGTCAGAGCGAGTGGAAGCTATGCGAGTGCTTCCAGAGTGAGGAGTAGCAGTGGGAGTAGGAGAGGGCAAGGGACCTGACTAAAACTGTGTCTCTGGACTAAGTGGAGACCTGTAGGGATGTGAGTGTGCTGACTCATCTATATCTCCTAAGTCTGCACAACATAAGCGACCCCTCCTACTTTTCCTTCCCTTACGATAGGCACGTGCAGGTGATGACCCCTCAGTCGAGTCGGGCATGAGGGGATGGCTGGGCAGTAGGTCTAGCCATCGATGTAGGAGAGGGAATGGTTGAGGTCCTCTAAGATAGCAGAGAGAAGAATCTCGCTGCTCTTCATCGGTCATCTATGCTACAAAATCATCGGGACTCCTGACAAAGCCATGTGCTGCTAGCAAAGGAGTTCCTCGAGGGGTAGTCATAGTGCTATGTCCGAGAGGAGTCGGACCAGGGGTAGTCATAGTGCTAGGTCCGAGAGGAGTCGGACCAAGGGTAGTCGCAGTGCTACGTCCGAGAAAAGTCAGACGACGGGTAGTCGCAATGCTGCATCCGAGAGGAGTCGGTTGAGGGGTAGTCCCCTCAGGTGTCACCTAAGAGGAATCAAAGTCCTCTGGAGCATAGAGATCGTGATGTCTCCTCCTGCAAGGCTGGCTATACTCATCGGACGTGCGATGTGATCCCATGTCTAACATAGACACAAACACGAAAACAAAAAACAAAAAACAAACATAGGCATAGGCATAGGCAAATACATATGCTTATGATCGAAAGAGGAAAATGAGACATGCTCATGAGAGAAAGGAAAGAGGGAAAAGAGGGAGGGAAAGTGAAAAAGAGATTGAAAGAGGGAGACATATGCTCATGCTTATGCTTATGCATGAGCATAAGAGCATGAGCACGAAAGAGGGGCAAGAGGGGGAAAAGAGGGAGACATATGCTCAAGAGGGAGACATATGCTCAAGAGAGGAAAGAGGGGAAAGAGAGGGGAAAGAGGGAAAAGAGGGGAAAAGAGGGAGACATATGCATAAGAGGAGACATATAATGCTCATGCATAAGCATAAGCATGAGCATAAGAGAAGGAGACATATGCTCATGCTTATGCTTATGCATGAGCATAAGAGCATGAGCATGAAAGAGGGAAAAGAGGGGGGAAAAGAGGGGAAGAGAGAAGAAGAGGGAAAGGAAAGAGAGATTGGAAGAGGGGAAAGAGGGGGGGAAAGAGAGAAGAAGAGGGAAAGGAAAGAGGGAAAAAGAGACATGGGAGGTAGCAAGCTAAGGGTGTCCACTTCCGGACCACTTTCGGGTGAGTGTGACACCCGCTCGAGTGAAAATACAAAGGTTTTGCTTCGGTCTCCTACACCTCGATCGAGGTAGAAGCTCCAATGAAAATCACACACGAGCACAACCGAGCCTAGCCCATACCTCGATCGAGGTACGTATCTTTTTGCCGAACCGAGCCTATACCTCGATCGAGGTTTGCTGGCAAGCCAGCTACACATGCCACATCTACCTCGTCGAGGTATTGTGATCCTCCAGCCCAACCTCGATCGAGGTCACGTGGCATGTCCAGCAAACCTCGATCGAGGTATTGGCCATCCGAAAGGGCAGCCAACAGGGCAGATGACATACCTCGATCGAGGTATTGTGGACACATGACTTGGCATCCCGTTTTCTGCCAACACACCACGATCGAGGTATCGTGGCATGTCAAAACCTCCATCGACGTGGATGTACCGAGATGTATGGGCATGTCACAATACCTCGATCGAGGTATCGTGGCATGGCCATACCTCGCTCGAGGTATATGTGCCGGGGTGTATGCGCATGGAAAGAATACCTCGATCGAGGTATTGTGGCATGCCAACGACATGCATGGTTATGTCAAGAGTACCTCGATCGAGGTATATGAGCCGGGATGTATGGGCATGGAAAGAATACCTCGATCGAGGTAGATAAACCCTAATTTTTATTATAAAAGGAGAGCGACCCCCCTCATTCCGCATACCTCGATCGAGATCTGTCTCATTCAACGATTTCGGATTTGCCGGACTTCGACGGAAGAGCGCGAGCGACGGAGAGCGACGAACGGACTTCGACGGACATGGACGGAGCAGGAGCGGGAGAGTCCAGGTTGGCATTTTCTTTTGTGTAGCATTTTCTTTTATGTAGCATTTTCTTTTATGTAGAATTTGATTTAATTTTAGTTTAAAATAAAAATTATAAAATGCATTTTAATGTTTTTCTGAAATTTATGAATTACGGGATTTTTTATTTAAAATGTGAAAATTAAATTTTTTTTTAAATAGAGCTTTTTTTAGTAAATAAAAAAACGTTGATATTATTAATTATAAAATATTTTTAAATGTGAAATGTAGTTGAAATTTTTTTTTTTAATTTTTAAATTACGACATTTATAATTTAAAATGTGAAAATTTTAATTTTAAAAAACGTAATTTAAAATTTTAGTTTATAAGAAAAATTAAAAAATGCATTATAAATTTAGTTTTTCTTAAATTTATAAATTACGAGATTTTTTATTTAAAATGTGAAAATTAATTATTTTTTCTTTAAATTGAGCTTTTTTTAGTAAATAAAAAAACGTTGATATTATTAATTATAAAATATTTATAAATTTGAAATGTAGTTGTAAATTTTTTTTTTTTAATTTTTAAATTACGACATTTATAATTTAAAATGTGAAAATTTTAATTTTAAAAAACGTAATTTAAAATTTTAGTTTATAAGAAAAATAATAAATGCATTATAAATTTAGTTTTTCTTAAATTTATAAATTACGAGATTTGTTATTTAAAATGTGAAAATTAATTATTTTTTTTAAATAGAGCCTTTTTTAGTAAATAAAAAAAGTTCATATTAATAATTATAAAATATTTATAAATTTCAAATGCATTTGTAAATTTTATTTTTTAATTTTTAAATTACGACATTTATAATTTAAAATGTGAAATTTTTAAATTTAAAAATCGTTTAATGAGGCTTTTTTTATTAAAAATGTGAAAATGTTAAATATTTCTGTTTTTTTTATGAGGTAGAATTTAAAAGAGAAATAATAAAAAATTTTAGGTTAAAAGAGAAATAATAAAAATTTTCTAAATTTGAAATGCAATATAATGTTTTTTTGAAATTTATGAATTACTACATTTTTTATTTAAAATGTGAAAATGAAATTGTATTTTCAAAATAGAGCTTTTTTATATGAAATTGTATTTTAAAAAAACGTTCATATTAATAATTATAAAATATTATAATTTTGAAATGCATTTGTAAATTTTTTTAAAATTTTTGAATTAGGAGTTCTATATTTCTGTTTTTTTAATGTAGCATTTTCTTTTTGGTAGAATTTAATTAAATTTTAGTTTATAAGGAAAATTATAAAAAATTTCAAAATTTATAATGCATTTTAATGTTTTTTTGAAATTTGTAAATTACGACATTTTTTATTTAAAATGTGAAATGAGATTTTTTTTTGGTAAATAGAGCTCTTTCTATTAAATAAAAAACGTTCATAGGACTAATTTTTAAGTATTTATAAATTTGAAATGCATTTGTAAATTTTTTTTTTATTTTGAATTACGACATTTAAAATTTAAAATGTGAAAATTTCACAATTTAAAAAACGTTTAATGAGGCACAAGACTCGCTCGACTTATCAAATTAATAAGACATTTTGTATAAGACTCGCTCGACTTATCGAGTTAATACACAAACATAAACCTACTAGTCAACTATTGGAGTTGGACATTAAAGATTGACTAGTGACATGGTTGGTGACCAAAGCTTGAAGTTGACTAGACACTTTGGGACAAGCAAGTTCTTTAGAAGGAAACTAGGTTTAAGCTTGGGTAATCATCCCTAATATATTGGGAAATTACTAATGATAAATCATCCTTTAACTATTTGGCAATTAGTAAGGATCGATTCTACTAGGAAATAAGTTGAAGGCATTTGTCCCCTATTAGTCAATAGATTGATTAGACTAAGCATGCATGATAAGGCTATAGCTTGGAAATGCCTAGATAGTGGCTTAGTCCAAATCTTCAATATCCCTTAAGAAGACATGAAATAGTGGCTTAGACCTTAAGAAGACATGGAGTTGCAAATGTCTAATTCTTCTAAGTTATGCATAGACTCTAGCATAACTGAAAAAAGAATATTACAAGATTGAGAATATTTGGATGGGTCTTCAAGAACTCGAATATTACGGTCTGTGCCTATAAACTGTTTGAGATTCTTATGCTATCACTATGGCATGCTTTAGATCTAGCACTTTGATCATGTTTGTTGTCTAGGTCCATAATTCATCTACTTCTCTTATATGTATAAGAAGAAAGAAATACGCCATAGAGAAACTGAAAGTTTAACTAGAATACCTAACATTCATTGCACATGGGACTCTAGTGGATCTATATTCATTCCACATTCATGCTAATATATGCAAGTGTTTTGATCAACTATAGACCTAAGTTCAAATAGAGCCTGTTAATGACTGAATCTCTCCTAATCATCCCTTAATGATCATAGATAAGAGACTTAAGAGAGAGAGAACTCCATAACCTTCAAGAGTCGACATTTGAAGCATCCCATTCCATGTTGTTTGTCTTATACAAAATGTCTTGAACCAAGTGATGATCTATAGGAATGGCCAGTAGTTGAGGTGGATTGCCCAACCAAAATAGATAATATTGAGAAGGCTTAATTATTTTCTCAAAGTTCTCGCTTTAAAAGGTTTGTAGTGTGAACCCGCTCTCATTTTTAATGTGTAGTCTAAGAAATACTAGATGCGCCTTGCTTGTGTATCGTTCAAAGTAATGTATTAGGTATCCTTCTATCTCCTCCATATCTATTGCAAACCCAAGGCAGTAAAGCATTCAAAGAAGGTCTTATTAACCAAACCTCTCCACTATCTGTCCTTAGTATAGGGGCCATTAGTGGACAATGTGGTCCTTACACCACATGTGGAAAAGTTTCATATTGGATAAAAAGTGAAAAAAGGGAAACATATAAGGAGAAAATATTTGAGACATCTAAGTTTTAAAATGCAACGACTAGAGTGAAAAAATTCTAATCAAAATTAAGAATTATTAATAATATTGATTAATATTGAGCCACACATTTGGCCCATCTACCGGTCGGTAGGTGCATAGGATCTACCTCATCAAGGAGTACGTACAAATAGTTTTCATTGCGTAAATAGATTATAAGTCATATTGAATAGAATATTATTTTCATTACCCAAATAGAATATTAATTTCCATGTGTTTTTTTTGTGCATGCGCCAGCCAGTGCACAGGTTCTAGCACCACTATTCGTATGCAGATAGAGATGCTGAGAGCTGAGATGAGGGCACTGCAGGATGCTAGGGCACCCCCTCACTTGGTTGCGAGCCTGGATTCAGTTATTGAGGCTCTGAGTCGATTGGAGACAGTTGAGGATGTTGTGGATAGCTTTCAGGCACAGGCCGAGGCGGAGATCACTGGTGGTGGCTTGGATTGGAGAGCGATTCGACAGTTGTTTGAGCGGGAGTCACATCACAGGGAGGCCTTGGACGACATGTTTTGGGATGGTCACACCGAGGGCCAGCGACCACGATCAGGGCTCCCCTTGCATATTTTACGGTGTAGGCACCCCATCATAGCAGCACACATTTATCCGAGATATCTTGCTGCGAATGGTGGTCGGTTGCCTCACAACCGCCAGATAGCGAGGTCGTTTGCCATGCAGCTTTATGCCGAGTTTGTCCTTGGTCATCGGGTGGACTACCTCAATACCCGTCCAGGATCAGGAGCTGGACGTGGTAGGATGGGGCGCCAGGAGCGGCAGATTGTAGGTGTTCGGCGTCGACGCGAGGGACCAGAGTTGCACACCATCCCTGCACCGGCATTGCGAGCGGTGGGAGGACAGATTAGGGGCGATGTTCATTCAGTGGCATCATCCTTGCAGCACATGGTCTCGGCCCTATCGAGATCTATTGCGATTCCACCTCCCCCACCTCGATCATCGATGGAGCGTCCCACATCTACACCACCTCCCACATCTACGGCGCCTCAGCACGAGTTGGAGGCTCGAGACAGACGGATTGCAGAGTTGGAGGCTGTGTTGGCCGAGTCTAGGGACGAGGTTAGTTATTTTGATTATGTTAGTTTATTTTTTTGTAGCGTGTTTTGAACTGAAGTTTTTTGGTTAATTCTCACCATGTACGCGACATGTTTGCATTGCAGGCACATCTATTGCGTCAGGAGATGGAGTCTCGCGTACGACTCTTGCGTCAGGAGATGGAGTCTCGCGTACGACTCTTGCAGACAGATTTGGAGGAGCAGAGGATTCGGACACGCATAGCATACCATCGCGCAGAGCACTATATCTTGCAGTTGAGGCATATCAGTCGTGATCCGTCGCGCCATAGGATCGACCCCAGTGTGGCCCTATACCCTGCTCCTCCTGTAGATGTGCCGACTAGGACACCGATAGACGCAGCAGTCGTAGCGAGGCTTCCTACCTCCACTTGTGTCCTCTGCCACGAGGACTTTGACACCGTAGGGTGGTTTGGACTAGGGTGCGGCCACATCGCACATCTCCACTGCATGACCCGCCACATGGTGGCACGTTCAGTGTGCCCGGTATGCTTTGCCGACATTGATGTGGCGACATACAGAGGACTGGGCATGGATGATCTATATCCTGGTCATCGTCAGGCTGTTGATCCATTCGCCCGTGTAGTCCTGACAGAGCACTACAGGGAGGAGGCACAGAGAGCATTGCTGATGCAGGAGGGTGCGGATACATCAGTGGTTGCATCATGCGTTCCACGCCGCTTTTCGTACGGTGACTTCATGCCAGGTGACGAGGCACGAGCGGAGGAGGCACGCCGGATTGAGCGAGAGGCAGAGCTGCAGACATCATTGCAGCAGTGGGTGGAGCAGCAGCTAGGGCGGGGCCGAGACCAGCGTATTTCACATGTAGAGACGATTACTCGCGCTGGATTTGAGGCACGAGTATTCGCAGATGCACGGCTATGGGAGCTGAGACGCGCGTACATAGAGGAGGCGAGGGATGCAGAGATGGCAGCAGTGGCGCGTGCAGCATGCCCTCCTCGTCAGGATGAGGCTGGCCCATCTCATGCAGATGATGAGGCTGGCCCATCTGAGCCGGCATTGCCTGAGGGCACACAGCGGACGGTTGGGCAGCGAGTCATACAGGAGCCACGTCAGCGTTCCACTAGAGGATCATATGTAGAGTTATCAGATTCAGATTCAGATTGATTGTTTAGGCTTCACACGTTTCTTGTATAGGGATGCACTTTTGCAGCATGATGATGATGATGTACAGATTCATTTTGCTACTTTCATGATATTGTTCCCACTTTTATGATGTATGAGCATTTTCGTACTTTCATGATGTTCTTCGCACTTTGTTTATCTCAGTTTATCTCAGTTTATAGTTTGTTTAATACATAAGGTATTTAAAAAAGAATGCCATGTGAAGTAATTGTAAACATTAAACATTAATTGCAAACATTAAACATTAAACATATCAAAATTCATCTTATTTTGGATGAAAATTTTATTTTGCGGATAAAAGTTTTTCATTTTTTAAACAAAAATTTTATTCTATTCATGTTTGTCAATAAAGTGTGTTTCAAAATCCAAATTTTCATCAATTTTTCAAAAAGACAACTATTGTCATATTCATGCTTCCAAATCTAGTTTTTTAATATTATTGACATGAAGCGTATATTTTGTCCCTACAATTTTTAAAAAATATAAATTTTTAGGGGATTTTTTTCAAAAATGGAGTCTGACTTGTCCTCTGCATGATTTTGCTGTTATTTATTATGACTCAGTGTTTAATTTGTCTGTTATTGTTAACAATACTTGTGCTAATTGGTGATCAAAGAAAACAAGACCTAAATATTTGTCATATTCGAACCACAATCACATGTGCCTTCCAAATCACAATCGCATATTTCTAAGGACTATTTCAATTTCCTTAATATGACATTTGCCAATGCACCAATCTAATTATTATGCATGTATAAAAGATAATGAACATAAAGAAGAGAAATCAACACAATTGGCAATTAATGCATGTATACGGGAATACAAGGAAGGTGTAGCATGCTAGCCCACCATTTTATTCACTATTTTCTTTTGCATTTAGTGGTTTATGTACAAGAGAAAGGATTGGCGGTTGGTATAAGGAAAAGTGTTGGTATTTGGTTTATGTAAAAAGAAAGGGTTGTTGCACAGGCTATGCACCAAAAAAATATATACATATTAACAATCCCACTTCTCCCTTTTAAACTCCACTCATGTATGGGAGTACAAGGAAGGTGTGACATGTTAGGCCACAATTTAATTTTACTATTTTCTTTTGACTTTGGTGGTACGCTAACGTGTAGTCGTGCTAGTAGGGATTGCTTCTACGTGGCGCAAACCAAATCAGTTGGAGACCAAATCTTGCGTCGATGTACGTCTAGGGTAGCCTAAGATGCGTGTGAAGTTTCGTCCCCAACAGGGTTTAGGATTTAGGGTCCAGGGTTTAGGGTTTAGGGTTTAGCCGTGCTAGTAGGGATTGCTTCTACGTGGCGCAAACTAAATCAGTTGGAGACCAAATCTTGCGTGGATGTACGTCTAGGGTAGCCTAAGAGGCGTGTGAAGTTTCATCCCCAACAGGGTTTAGGATTTAGGGTCCAGGGTTTAGGGTTTAGGGTTTAGCCGTGCTAGTAGGGATTGCTTCTACGTGGCGCAAACTAAATCAGTTGGAGACCAAATCTTGTGTGGATGTACGTCTAGGGTAGCCTAAGAGGCGTGTGAAGTTTCGTCCCCAACAGGGTTTAGGATTTAGGGTCCAGGGTTTAGGGTTTAGGGTTTAGGGTTTAGCCGTGCTAGTAGGGATTGCTTCTACATGGCGCAAACCAAATCAGTTGGAGACCAAATCTTGCGTGGATGTACGTCTAGGGTAGCCTAAGAGGCGTGTGAAGTTTCGTCCCCAACAGGGTTTAGGATTTAGGGTCTAGGGTTTAGGGTTTAGGGTTTAGGGTTTAGCCGTGCTAGTAGGGATTGCTTCTACGTGGCGCAAACCAAATCAGTTGGAGACCAAATCTTGCGTGGATGTACGTCTAGGGTAGCCTAAGAGGCGTGTGAAGTTTCGTCCCCAACAGGGTTTAGGATTTAGGGTCCAGGGTTTAGGGTTTAGGGTTTAGGGTTTAGCCGTGCTAGTAGGGATTGCTTCTACATGGCGCAAACAAAATCAGTTGGAGACCAAATCTTGCGTGGATGTACATCTAGGGTAGCCTAAGAGGCGTGCGAAGTTTCATGCCCAACAGGGTTTAGGATTTAGGGTCCAGGGTTTAGGGTTTAGGGTTTAGTCGTGCTAGTAGAAATTGTAAAAATGTATGCATTTGTCCTTCCACGTGGCGCATACCAAATCAATTGGAGACCAAATCTTGCGTGGATGTACATCTAGGGTAGCTTAAGAGGCGTGTGAAGTTTCGTCCCCAACAGATAAGTCCACATGTGTATTTCATTAGTACGTGCGCCATTTTTCATACGTAGTCACGAGTGCTAGTAGGGATTGTAAAAATGTACGCAACTGTCCTTCCATGTGGCGCATACCAAATCAGTTGGGCACCAAATCTTGCGTGGATGTACGTACGCCTACGGTAGCCTAAGAGTCGTGCAAAGTTTCATTTCCAACAGATAAGTCCACACGCGTATTTCCTCAGTACATGCGCCATAGCTCATACGTAGTCGTGCTAGTAGGGATTGCAAAAATGTACGCATTGTACCTTCCACGTGGCGCATACCAAATCAGTTGGGCACCAAATCTTGCGTGGATGTACGTCTACGGTAACCTAAGAGCCGTGCAAAGTTTAATCTCCAACAGATAAGTCCACATGCATATTTGGTTAGTACGTGCGCCATTTCTCACACGTAGTCGTGCTAGTAGGGATTGTAAAAATGTACGCATTATACCTTCCACGTGGCGCATACCAAATAAGTTGAAGAACAAATCTTGCGTGGATGTATGTCTAGGGTGGCCTAAGAGTTGTGCGAAGTTTCATTCCCAACAGATAAGTCCACACGCGCATTTCGTTAGTACATGCGCCATAGCTCATACGTAGTCACGAGTGCTAGTAGGGATTGTAAAAATGTACGCATTGTACCTTCCACGTGGCGCACACCAAATCAATTCAAACCAAATCTCGCGTGGACTATTGGCTAGGGTGGCCTAAGAGTCGTGCGAAGTTTCATCCCCAACAAGCAAGTCCACACGCGTATTTCGTTAGTACGTGCGCTATTTTCTTAGTCACGTTTTTAAAATGTCCTAATGCACAAAACAAATTACAACATTACTACTAATAAACAATTTTTTGTATTACAAACACAACAAATCCCATTGACAAGACATCGGACATCATGTTAAAAATAGAATCTAATACAATGATGTGAATGAACGTGTATACAGCCATCATAGTGAAATACAAAATATGAGTCCATGAAAAATACAATGGTACGGTCACACAGTGAGCCTATACATATCGAATACAAAAAAGTGTAATCAACTAGTGATACCCAATAAAAATCAATCTGATCAACTGATGATCCCAAAAAATAAGATATGTAATGTGCTACTCCTCAGGATCAGCTCTCATGCCAATAGTTGCAAGTATGCTCTCGTGATCTGCCACTGCAAGGCGCCATCGTGGAGTGGACGTCGCCTTGCGAGTGCGAACACGACTCAAAGTAATCTTGATCCCAACAACAAGATGAGAATACATGTATGCCTCCCGATCCGCCATGTACTCCTGGAACTCAATATAGCGACCACGCCTCTGTATCTGCTGAAAATAGTGGCCACCGACGATCATGCTATGAGCATTGAAGTGCATCCCATGCCCATCCACTGTATCCTCATTCAGCACACTCTTCAGCATAGAGCATCGCAACAAGTAATAATCCACACCCTCCTCATTGCCCTCCGAAGCAATAACCGCGAAGATATCACCAATACGCAAAATATCTGTAAGCTGGTCATAATCTCTAGAGGAACTGAATCCCGCATCCTGATCATCATGTATCTCCTCCCAAGGCTGGAAGGGAGAAAGCACTCGCCGTACCCATGGATCGGCCCATGGTATCATGGAGCACCCTCCCCAATCATCATCAATGCATGCAGAGCAAAAACATGCAAACCGTCGAGAAAAGATCGCGGGGTGAGACTCACCTACGCTCCTGATGGAATGGAAATCAAGAGTGCCAGGCACAGAACGACAATCAAAAGGTCGCGACCGATCAAGACTCCCAATGTCCACGCACCAAAAATACCGGCTCACCACCCTATCGTCACGCGACTGAAACGAGGACGTAGCACTAGTGGATAAGTGCTGGCTGCACCACCGCACCACATCATGTGCATCCTTGAAGCGATCGGCACTGTGACGCAACTGGTATCGACGCAAAGCACGCTTCACACAAGCACCTGCACCATCGTGCTCTCCCTTACCGTGCCCTGTCTCGAAGTAGCTCCATGTGATCGGAATGCCTGTCTCACGGTGCCATCTGCAGAACCAATAAAACTGTCTAGCGGATTTGAACTGACCACCGCAACCGTCTGACCAGATCCAGCGCCGCTGCCATGTGACACCATGATCCCTCAAGAAACTATCATGCAAAGTGAAGCAATACTGCACAAAATGGGCATCATGCGATCGATCATCACTAATGTAGAAGTGATACTCTCGCACAATGATGCGTGAGTCCATGGTGCTATCAATGCCATCCACATGAGCCTGTGCATGACGATAGCTAATGTGCACAAATATAGCAACCTGCAATATGGCATTGAAAAAAAATTATGACTATTGAAATAATTCAATATAATGAGGCGGGGAAAAAATCAATACTCAATCACACGTCACCTGTTCGGAGAAATAATACTCTGATTGGATCTCATGCTGTGGTGCAAAGGTGTAATTCTCCGCAAAGTCCACCACTGAGACAACCACCCCTATAGGAAATGTCCTCAAACATGCACGAAACTGACGATCCTCCCATTTCGCAGTGTGCGAGTGGCGTATGTAGCGGTACAGCTTCCCTCGAAAACAGTCGACGAATACAACACGTGGTGTCTCCTTCCCCACAAGCTGCAACCTCCTCGACTGTGCACCACCATCTAATGTCAAGGTACAGTACTCATACTGCTGCCAACGAACCATCTGCACATCACAAGTATCTAGTGCAACTCGTGGCACTCTGGCAAAGTCACCACACAAAGTACACGTGCCTTCCACACAATCAAGGGAGTGGAATAAAGCATCACCATCTCGTGTACACAATATGGAATGAATGAAGTCGCGAGGGCTAGTAGGAACCACTCCCCTATGACCATCAAGGGAACGGAATACGTCATACATCAATCCAAAATCCACATGGTAGCGACAACAGCATGTGTCACGCTCCTGAGAGCATCGCACGAACCATGGCCTGCATCGCTCAAATGACCTCTGCCCAATCTTGAACTCCGGGTGCGCCTCTACAAACTGAGTGTACAACTCAGTCTGGGTACACTCCAAAAAACATGCACCATGCTCAATGTACACACCGCGTGACACCCTCTTCCGCAATGCCTTCTTGAACACCGGGGATGCTCTGCAATGCTCCTCCCAAAACTGTTGTATGAAGGACCTAGCGGAATCATCCAACAATCGATCGCTGCGATGTGCACGACCACTCGAAGCCCAAAGAGCATCAGTCTCACTATCCTCTAGACTCTGCCTCCTAATGATGCCTGCTCGCAATGTGCGCGGTGCAATCTGAAGAAGACGTGAAGCGGTACGCACATGGCCTATCATATGAGGTCTACTAATGGCAGCCACAATAGCACGACGTGCTGCCAAGGCATCACTGGAGTTCCTATGCTTAATAGAAGCATAGGAACGTCGAACACTGCTAAGGACCTCGCTAGATACAACCCTATCTCTACATGCACCAAGACCAGCAAGCCTCCTACACTCTACCAAGTCAGGGTGATCAATCAGGGACGTAAGAAGAGAAGACTGCGAAGCTAGCGTGAGGTCACAAAAAAAAGACTGCACGATCTTGCTAGTACGACGACGGATAGTGGACTTCGGCAAGTCACGTCGTGAAGCAACACTGCTGCTACAAGGTGGGGCAACGGGATCAATGGGAGATGGTAGGGTGGACGGGGGAAGGGAGGCGCCAAGCGGAGCGGGGGGAGGGGGAGGGGGAGGGGGGAGGGTGGAGGGGGAAGAGGTAGAGGTGGAGGCCAAAATGTAGGTGGCTAGGGGAAGGGCGGAGGCTAGAGGTAGGGGAGCGGATGAGCATGGGGGGACAATGGAGGTGGGGGTGGGGGTGGAGGTGGGATGTAGAGGTAGAGCTGGAGGTGGATCAGTGGTGGCAGCGCGAGCTCGAGCTCTAGAGGCTCTCTTGCGCTCACGAGCCTTCCGCTTGCGCTCCTCGTCAATGAGATTTGGGGGGGGGTTCCTACATCTTTCACGTCTACTAGCTCTACGGCTTTGAGAACCCATTCTCAATGAAAGTAGGATGGAAGGTGTGACAAAGTGATGAGGAGGCAAGAATGGCTAAGAATGGGTGAAATGAACCAAAACGTGGTGTCTTATAGAGAGCCTCAACTCATCCACTAGATTGCTCTTAGATTGCTCTTCATTATTATTGGTGGAGAGGTGCTAAGATTGATACTAATTGGCTTAATTTTGGTGGAGAGGTCTGCTATGCCCGGAGCCGCGATCAGATCTTATACCTCGATCGAGGTATACCTCGTTCGAGGTATTAAGTGCATTGCGCATGCATGTATGTATGAACCTCGGTCCTCGGTCACATACCTCGAACGAGGTATTCTATGCCTCCCCCATCATACATACCTCAATCGAGGTATTGTATGCATCCCCCATCATACATACCTTGATCGAGGTATTGTATGCATCGCACATCGTCATGTGTATACATCTTGCTGATGTGGCACCATGCATGGTCATGATGTGGTAATATAGTCTCTTCCTGCATGGTCATGATGTGGTACTGGGCATGATGTGGCATGATGAGTTGGCATTCATGAGGTGGTAGATGACATGGCAAATTGCGGTGGAGGATTGGTGACGTGGCTAGGAGAGGAGGTATGCCAAGGTGGCATTGTGTGATCACATGGCTGATGATGTGGAATGATGAGGTGGCACATGTGGCAGCACGTGTGGCAATGTAAGGTGACATGGCAAGGAGTGATGTCACATCTGCTTGATGAGATGGCACCACGTGGTCTAACAATGTGGCATGGTTTTGATGACTCAGCCTTCCACATGGGCAGCATGCAAACTCCAAAGGCTTGCCACTAGGATCGGTGATGCTCCTAGCCTACATCACCAAGCCTAATACCAAGCCTACCTTGTCTTGGTATTAGGCTTGGGTGGCCCTTTTTCCCCCACAAAAGGGAGATTTAACTCTTGGAGGCCATATCGTACGTTTCCCTTACTCAAATTTAACCAAAATTTTTTCCCCTTATTCATCATGCATAGGACTAAAAATATTGACATTTTTGAAATGTTTGGTTATGTTTGAGAATTACTAGATTTATTTTTAATATTCTTTGTTCATTCTCTGAGGAGTAAAAGTAAAAATTAAACTTCAATCTTCCTAAATCTAACCGTTGGATTTGGGATTTGATGATTCAACCACACACCCTTATGTGCCTACTAACCTTCCACCGAATTGGATTTGCTTAATTATTCAAAATACTAAAAAAATGTGGTGTGCTACTAAAATGCATGTATTTTATGACTTTATTTATTATAAATAATTATTTATAATTAGATAAATCATTCAAAAAATTACCAATAAATCAAGTTAAGCTCTACATAATGCAAAGAGACCACTTACAAAGTTTCAATAACATTTAATCTAAAATGAGTGAGAAATTTAGAATTTTATATGACACTCTTTGTTCGTGACAAACGTGTGACCACCCTGGAACCATGCCGTGTGACACAAAGAAATTTTTTGTGTGTGCATCGAATTTTCGATCAGACTATACGATTGTGTGCACAATAGCAAGTGTGATGTTGTGTCAGAAGACTTCAAAGACTAGATCCATAGGGAAGTAGGTGAGATTTGCATTTTTGAGTGCTAAAAAGCTTGTTTTTCCACCTCCTTAGGATTGGGGAGTGAACAAAAAGTGGACACCCTTAGCTTGCTACCACCCACATATGCTCATGCTTATGCATGAGCATATGTCTCCTTCTCTTATGCTCATGCATAAGCATAAGCTGGAGCATATGTCTCCTTCTCTTATGCTTATGCTTACACTTATGCATAAAAGGAGACATATGCTCATGCATAAGCATAAGCATAATAGAATGAGACATATGCTCATGCTTATGCTTATGCTTATGCATGAGAATAAGAGCATGAGCATGAAAGAGGGGAAAGAGATTGGAAGAGGCGAAAGAGGGGGGGAAAGAGAGAAGAAAAGGGAAAGGAAAGAGGGAAAAAGAGACATATGCTCATGCATAAGCATAATCATGAGCATAAGCATAAGAGAATGAGGCATATGCTCATGCTTATGCTCATGCGAGGCTCATGCAAGAGCATAAGAGAAGGGGACATATGCTCATACTTATGCTTATGTCTCTTATGCTCATGCATAAGCATAAGCATGAGCATATGTCTCCTTCTCTTATGCTTAGCTCATGCTTGTGCATAAGAGAAAGAGACATATGCTCATGCTTATGCTTATGCTTATGCATAAGCATAAGAGCATGAGCATGAAAGAGGGGAAAGAGGGGGGAAAAGAGGGGAAAAGAGGAAGAAGAGGTAAAGAAAAAGAGGGAAAAAAAGACATATGCTCATGCATAAGCATATGTCTCCTTCTCTTATGCTCATGCATATTCTCTTTCCCCCCCTCTTTCCCCTCTTCTAATCTCTTTCCCCTCTTTCATGCTCATGCTCTTATGCTCATGCATAAGCATAAGCATATGTCACCTTCTCTTATGCTCATGCATAAGCATAAGCATGAGCATATGTCTTTCCCCCCCTCTTTCATGCTTATGCTTATGCATGAGCATAAGAGAAGGAGACATATGCTCATACTTATGCTTATGCTTATGCATGAGCATAAGAGCATAAGCATGAAAGAGGGGAAAGAGATTAGAAGAGGGGAAAGAGGGGGGGGAAAGAGAGAAGAAGAGGGAAAAAGAGACATGATATGCTCATGCATAAGCATAAGCATATGTCTCTTATGCTCATGCATAAGCATAAGCATAAGCATATGTCTCCTTCTCTTATGCTTATGCTCATGCTTATGCTTATGCTTATGCATGAGCATAAGAGCATGAGCATGAAAGAGGGGAAAGAGGGGGGAAAAGAGGGAAAAAGAGGAAGAAGAGGGAAAGGAAAGAGAGATTGGAAGAGGGAAAAGAGGGGCAGAAAGAGAGAAGAAGAGGGAAAGGAAAGAGGGAAAAAGAGACATATGCTCATGCTTATGCATGAGCATATGTCTCCTTCTCTTATGCTCATGCATAAGCATAAGCATGAGCATATGTCTCATTCTCTTATGCTTATGCTTATGCATGAGCATAAGCATATGTCTCATTCTCTTATGCTTATGCTTATGCATGAGCATATGTCTCCTCTTATGCATAAGCATAAGAGAAGGAGACATATGCTCATGCTTGTGCTTATGCATGAGCATAAGAGAAGGAGACATATGCTCATGCTTATGCTTATGCTTACCCATGAGCATAAGAGCATGAGCATGAAAGATGGAAAAGAAATTAGAAGAGAGGAAAGAGGGGGGGAAAGAGAGAAGAAGAGGGAAAGGAAAGAGGGAAAAAGAGGGAGAAAGAGATTGAAAGATTGAAGGAGAAGGAGAAGGAAAAGAGGGAAAAAGAGATTAAAAGAGGGGGAAAAAAGAAGAGGGGAAAAGAGATTGGAAGATGAAAAAAAGAAGAGAAGGAAAGGAGGGAAAAAGAGATTGAAAGAGGGGGAAAAAGAAGAGGGGATAAGTGTGAAGATTGTGGGAGAGAGGGAAGGAGTCTCACTTGAGGCTTTCTCACATGCACAATGGGGGAATACACACAAAGATGGAGGCTGAAAACAGTTTTCATCTTCTTAGTTGTGTAAGCCAAAAGAACTCTAGTACAAAGAAATAGAAGAACCCTATATGTGGGTCTCAAACCAAACTCAACTACCTAAGGTGGCATACTAACTGAGCCACAAACTATAGTAGATAAGGATAGCTGTCATCCAGCTATTATTCGTGGGCAGTGTACCAACCGCATCTCCAGCTAACAAGTCGGTGACATAAGTACACAACGGTCACCCTGGCATATCTTGAGTGGAGCTCGATATCTCAACACTCCCCCTCGAGCTCAATCCTAAATCCTGCACACCAAGCAGGTCTCTGAACTTGCGCAGCTTCTCTGCGCCCAATGCTTTCGTGAATATGTCAGCTGCCTGATCCTCTGTGCTGACATAAACTAGATCAATAAGACCTAGTAAAACCTTCTCCCGCACATAGTGATAATGCACCTCAATGTGCTTTGTTCTGGCATGAAAGACTGGGTTCTTTGCCAAGTGTATACTGCTCATGTTGTCACAATAAATGACAACCGACCCATCTGTAGACTGATGCATATCATAGAGTAGCTTATGCAACCAAGCTACCTCACATGCAGCCATTGTTGCACCCCTGTACTCAGCCTCTGTGCTCGACAAGGCAACTGTAGGCTGTTTCTTGCTGCTCCAAGTGACTGCAGCACTCCCAAAAGAGAACACATATCCACTGGTAGATCGTCTATCAGAAATGCTACCAGCCCAATCAGCATCAGTGTATCCATGCAACTGAATCTGAACCCCAGCCTCATAAAATAGTCCATACTGCAATGTGGACTTCACATACCTGAGTATGCGTCTAGCCGCATCCAAATGCGGTTTCCTTGGAGCCTGCATAAACTGACTTACCAACCCAACAGCATAGCTCAAATCTGGCCTGGTAATAGTCATGTAAATCAAATTTCCTACTATGCGTCTGTACATAGTAGGGTCTTCCAGAAGCTCACCTACATCTGTGCTCAGCTTCACATTCTGCTCCAAAGGAACTGAAATAGGCTTACAGCCTGTCATCCCATATTTGGACAGCATGTCCAATCCATACTGCCTCTGCAAGAGCTGTATCCCACTTGGTGATCTAATCACCTCAATGCCCAAGAAATAACGCAGCTCTCCCAAATCCTTCATCTCAAACTTCTGCCTCAATAGCATTTTCACATGAAGGATATCTTCATCACTATCACCTGTGATGATCAAATCATCAACATAAATGACCAGCAGCATAATCCCTTTCTCTGTTTTTCTCACATAGAGTGAGAAATCTGCCTTGGAAATCTGAAAGCCAATAGTGACAAGATACTGTCCTATCTTGTCAGACCATGCTCTAGGTGCTTGCTTCAAGCCATACAAGGCTTTCTTCAACCTGCAAACAAACTCAGGATGAGTAGCATGAACATAACCTGCTGGCTGCTCCATAAAGACCTCTTCTTGCAAATCACCATGCAAGAAGGCATTCTTTACATCCATCTGATGTAAAGACCATCCCTTTGATGCAGCCATAGCAATGGCTGCTCTTACAGTTGCCATCCTTGCAACCGGGCTGAAAGTTTCTTCATAATCAATGCCATATGTCTGTGCATACCCCTTGACAACTAATCTTGCCTTGTATCTATTCACAGAACCATCTGCATTGTGCTTGATCTTATAAACCCACTTACAACCAATTGCATTCTTGCCTTTAGGCAAAGGCACCAATTCCCATGTAGCATTAGCATCCAAGGCATCCATTTCTTCATCCATGGCTTTCTCCCATTTTTCATTTCCCATGGCTTGCTCAAAAGAAGTGGGTTCTGGTTCCTGTATCACTTTGACCATATAGGCATAGTGAATGGCTGTAAATCCATCATATTTCAGCCTATCCACAGGATACCCAACCCTGGTAGACCTGCGCAAAATAGGCTCACTTCCAGGTGCTCTCAAAACATCCCTGGTCTTACTTACTTCAGGTATAACAATAGAAGGAATACCCAACTCATCATCAATGCTCTGTTCTGAGCCACTAGATTCACCATCCACATAAGAGTGACCTGCATTCACATCAAACATGGGCTGATCTACCTTCTCTTTTCCTTTTCGTGATACCTGCGTACCACTATCTGCATTGCTTTGAGGAGATTCTCCTGATCTCAATCTACCTGTCCATGGTGAAGTATGTGAACCACTGCTAGAGGACACTGCAGGTCCACTGATATTTTGTGATTGCTGTTGTGAATTCTGTGCAGCAATACCATTTTGTGCATCTACATCAATCATCACATTTACTGGTTTATACCAGCTACTCATCTCATCAAAAACAACATCTCTGCTCACTGTGAACTTACGTGTAGAAGGGTTATAGCATCTATACCCTTTCTGCTGCAGAGAATAACCAATAAAGACGCACTTCTCAGCTTTTGGATCCAACTTGGACCTCAACTCATCTGGCACATGGACATAGGCAATGCAACCAAAAATCTTCAAATGAGAATTCCTACCAGTATACATCTCCTCTGGCGTCATGCCATGTATTGCTGCAGTGGGAGTCCTGTTCATTATATAGACTGCTATAGCAACTGCTTCAGCCCAATAATAATCTGGTAGATCTTTTTCATTTAGCATAGCCTGAGATACCTCTCCAATATGCCTGTTTTTTCTTTCTGCAATTCCATTTTGCTGTGGGGTATGACTACATGAATATTGCTGTTTTATACCATGCTCCTGCAAGAACCTTGCAAACTCATTTGAGAGGTACTCTCCCCCTCCATCTGACCTTAGGCATTTTATTTGCAGGCCTGTTTCTTTTTCAACCATAGCTTTGAAAGCTTTGAAGTGCCCAAACACTTCTCTTTTCTTTTTCATAAAATACACCCACAGTTTTCTGCTGAAGTCATCAATAAATGTGACAAAATAGTGACAGCCTCCAATAGATGCAGCTTTTGTAGTCCACACATCAGAGTGGATTAATTCCAATGGCTTTTTACTCTCTTGAACATGCCTAGGAAAAGGTTTCCTTGCCTGTTTCCAAAATTGACAGGCTTCACAAACCTTGTGCATTTCTGCAACCTTGAATTTAGGCAATTCTGCAACAATATTTTGGGCTTGCATTGATTTTAGTCGCTGTATATTAACATGACCAATGCGTTTGTGCCAGATATCAATATCTGCAACTACACTGGTCCCATGTGCAAACATTGCTGCACTCAATTCAAGCATGTCTGCATCCAACGTAAACATCCTGCCCTTCTTCTTTCCTTTTGCTATCAAGCGACCGTTATTTTTCATATCCTCAACAAAGCATCCATGAGGATTAAATCTAACCTGCAAGCCCTGCTCAACCATTTGACCAACAGAAACCAGGTTCTTGGTGATGTTCGGGACATGAAATACATCAGAGGGGTATTTCTTTTTCCCATCCTGCATAGACAAAGGAATTTTGCCAATCTGCACAATAGGATGTGCAGTATCATCACCAGTCTCCACAAATCCTAGTTTTTCCATTTTTCTTGCATCCTGCATCCATTCAGTGTGACCTGTCATGTGGTTTGACGCACCCGAGTCAACATACCACACATCATTGCTTTCTTCTGCACTTGTTACAGAATTTGTCATATGCTGCACCATAAACAAATGCTCATTTCTGTCATCGCCCTGTCTACTAGAGGATGCATAATTGCCTTGCTGCAATTTTCCACTCATAATGTCATTCTGCTTTTTGTAGCAGTCTTTAGCCATATGACCCATTTTGCCACAATAGTAGCATTCAACATTGTTGTTTGCATTTTGGCTTCTCTGCCATCCACCACGGCCTCTTTGGCTCCCCCTGCCTCTAGAGTTACCACGTCCTCCTGCATAGGACTGGTTTTCTTGCGTTTGCTGCATATTCTGATTTCTACCACGGCCTGCAGATCGGCCTCCTCTACCTCTGCCTCTACCTCTACCAGCATTTGAGTAGAAGACAGTTTCTTTTGAAGTTCCTGCTGAAGAAGATGCACCCCCATTTCTCTGCTCTTTAGAAATTAGAAGAGCAATCAACTCCTCAAAATCAGGAAAGTTTTCACGGACGGCAATGGATGTCCGGAACTGTGCATAATCCTTTCCTAGACCATTCAAGGTTACAAAAACCAAATCATCATCATCCACTGGCGACCCAATGGAAGCAAGTGCATCTGCAATTTTCTTCACTTTCATGTGGTAGTCATTTATGCTCAAATTTTCTCTCTGCACATTGTGCAACTCCTGTTTGAGTTGCATTTTCCTGGCTTGCGTATTTGTGCTATACATTTTTGCCAAAGTATCCCATGCCTCCTTTGGCGTATTTGCATCCTGAATATGCACAATCATGGAGTCTGAAATACTGATAGACAGCCAGTACATAACTTTCCTGGCTCTCTCATGCCATCCTTTGAATTCCTGCATTTCCTGTTGACTGGGAACATTAGGAAGAACAGGTTCTTCTTCATTTTCTGTAATGAATTCCCAATAGCCTTTTCCCATCAAGAAATTCGTCATTCTAAACTTCCATGCCTGGAAGTTGTTCTTGTCAAGCTTTTCAGTGACAATCTGTGAAAGAGAATCAGATGCCATTACAGAACACTGCAAAATATTCTGTCACTGCAAAAAACACAGCTTTTGCCTCACACGGGCAGATCTGCAAAACCGACGAGAGTGGTATTTCACCACACAGTCACTTCCTAGTGACGATTTTGCATCAACAGGCAATAGGCATGAATCTGTAACTCCCAATATCTCTGCACACAGGCATACGATGCAATTTCTATGGCACCTTTCCACCGACTAGCCGCGCAGTGGTCGCACAGCAGTGGTCGCACAGCAAAAAATAGGGCCTTTTTTTGAGTGCCTGCGAAGAACTTCCGCCTTCAAAACGGGCCCCGAAATGGCCTCAATTCAGAAAAATAAAGTCACTGAGGGATTCGCCCTCTCCCGCAGCATATACTGCGCTCTCGCCACACCGCGAAGGGCGTCTCAATCTGAAATAGTGCACTCCTGCACTTCTGGCTGTGCTACCTGCAGAGATTTGCTCCCAAACTCGAAATAGGAAAGCAACACTGGTCCTCTTACCAGGACACCACGAACTTGGCTTGCTTTCTTGAGCTCCTTACCACGAACAAGGCTCTGATACCATGTGAAGATTGTGGGAGAGAGGGAAGGAGTCTCACTTGAGGCTTTCTCACATGCACAATGGGGGAATACACACAAAGATGGAGGCTGAAAACAGTTTTCCTCTTCTTAGTTGTGTAAGCCAAAAGAACTCTAGTACAAAGAAATAGAAGAACCCTATATGTGGGTCTCAAACCAAACTCAACTAACTAAGGTGGCATACTAACTGAGCCACAAACTATAGTAGATAAGGATAGCTGTCATCCAGCTATTATTCGTGGGCAGTGTACCAATCGCATCTCCAGCTAACAAGTCGGTGACATAAGTACACAACGGTCACCCTGGCATATCTCGAGTGGAGCTCGATATCTCAACAATAAGAGATTGAAAGAGGGGAAAAAGAAGAGGGAAAAGGAAGAGACGGAAGAGGAGAGAAGAGGGAAAGAAGAGACAAGAGAGGGGAAGAGAGGGTTCCTATGCCCATCACTACAGCTAGCGCTTAAGGCGCTAGCTACAGGCCAATGCAAATGACAAAAATAACAAAAGAAACAAAGAGGAAGCACTTTCTTACCTGGAATAGTACATCCCGCTCGGTGTTTTGTGGACTGGCCCTATAAAAGAGAGAAAACATGCCATTTCAAATAACTAGTTAGAGGAAGGAGGAGTAACTTCTCAAAGAGATTGGATTGGGGAGACAAGGAGAAAGCGAAGGAAGAGAAATACAAAAAAGACTAGAAGAGGTGAGTCTTCTTTCTTTCATAGAATCTCGTTTTTTTGCTTCAATCCTTTGAAATCAAGCATGAAAACTAGCACATTGCCTTAGCAATACAAGGAGAAACATGCTTCAACACTCACGAAATGAAATCTCACAAAAAAAGAACCTACATTATTCAAAGAGACTCACCTTCTTTTCAAGAAAAGAAAGAGGGAGAAGGGTGGAGAGGAAGCACTGAGTAGTGGTGAGGAGTGGAGAATAGAGTGAGAGGTCATCAAAAATAGGTGGGAGGAGAGATTGTAGCTTACAATAGAGATCACTAAAGAAAGCGCCATGCGTCACGAGGTTTAGGTTTTAACCCACAGTGTCGCTATATAGCGATGCTGATCAGTCACTATATAGCGATGCTTTTAATTAAAAGCGTCACTATATAGCGATGGAACAGGTGAAATCATCACTATATAGTGATGCTTTAGGACACTTTATGTTTAAAGTTAAAAAAGAAGCTCATAGATGCTATTTTATAACTGTTAATATATTTCCTTGTAACTTATGTTGTGATTTTATAAGTGCAGATGGAAGGGACGAGTGGAAGCTCCTCTGATGATGCACCAATGCCCAAGAGCACAAAGTGGCTTACGGAGAGGTTATATTATCATTGCACTCATTGCAAGCGAAAAGTATGGCATCAATGTCGTATTATCATGCGCCACTTGCGGATGTATGGGGAGGAGCCCGAACCAGTACCCACCATTGGTGTTGCACATGTTGAACACCTATTTCATTAATTTTGGACTTTTTCTGTTGTTTTTGGACGAAGCCCAAAAATCCTTCCCAAATGAAAACTTGACTTTGTGAAAATGTCCTTCCCAAATCAAAATTTTACTAAATTCTGAAAATATTCTTCCCAAATCAAAAGTTCACTTTATGGCACTATCATATTCACATAAAAATATTGTTTTTTCAATCTATACTTTTGCACCAACATGCAAGAATTTAAATAATCCTATATTAGAAATTCTAGCTATATCTAAGTTATTTGTTAATTTAATTATTTTTAATATTTTTCCTTGACGTGATAAATTTATAAATCCATGAAAGGAGACTTAAATATTTCATGAAAATAACATTGTCACTCGCAATATGCACAAAATTTTTAAAACTTTTAATAAATAGAAAAAAGACATGATGCCATAAGACCCAAGATTTGTATTGAACCAAAGAGGTATAATAGCAATTATAGCTATTATTATATGATTACATTGAGAGACGTTACTCTCAGCTAGAGTCTTTATATCCAAAATGATATAGATTGAACATATGTTTATAATTTAAATTGTTGCTCTTAAAGAGCCTCAATTCGTGCCATCTGCATAATTTGATTCCCCATTGTCTTATTGCTCAATGTCACGACAGTCCCTTACCAAGTGCCATCTGCATAATTTGACTCCCACTTGTCTTACCAAGCCTTTTGCCCCTTGGGTACATTAACTCCCCATTGTCTTATTGCTCAATGCGATAGTCCCTTGCCAGGTGCCATCTGCATTAACTCCCTATTGTCTTGCCAAGCCTTGACCCTTGGGTGACATCCAGTGAAAACATTAACTCCCACAAGTTGTCTTGCCAAGCCTTGCCCCTTGGTTGCATTGACTCCCCATTGTCTTATTGCTCAATGTGATAGTCCCTTGCCAGGTGCCATCTGCATTAACTCCCTATTGCCTTGGCAAGCCTTGATCCTTGGGTGACATCCAGTGCATATTTTGACTCTCATTTGACATAGGAGGTGATGACTCTGATTATAATTGTCTTGGATTGGCTTCTTGCCTAGTACCCAAATAAAATCCTTCAATGGACTTCAATACAAAGCTTTAATCATGGACATTCTTCATTTGCACTGTCTCCTTCTACTTCCTCCATGGCAAGCATCCTTAAAAATTCGTGTATATGCAAAATGGTTTGCTGTGGTATTTTTATTTTTCCTTTTACCTCATATCCCATGCGCTTCTTTGATTTCTTTGCCCTTGAATGCCAAGACACTATGATTGTCTCCGTCGAAACTTGAGAGACCGATTCATCATTTGGGACCCACTCCTTCATTATACAATTAGTATAAAATGTGTTGTTATCCATATTCTCCTTCCTGCCCTTTGGCTCATACCATACTGTTGTAAATGTTGTAGCTCTCCCTCGGTCATCTCTTTGCACATCAACTACTTTTGCAACCCAAAACTTCACATTCTCATATTCATCATCCGATGGCCGAACCACAACAAAAAAATCGACCTCTATATCTACTTGTGGCATAAACTCTCTCTTCTTCGGTCCACAATATGGACGTGGGAGTAATGATACAAATTCATTTTCAAAGACTAGAGCTGGGGCGCAAATCATTATGAACATTTGGCCAAAACATATTGCATTCTTCCTTGACATCCTTTGAGCCTCGCATTCTCTCAAGGTCCTTTATTAAATTTCGTGTCTTGTTAATTATAGTGGTAGTGTGTTCTCTTCAAGTAGGCTTCGAATCAGGATATCTCCGGAGCATTTCCTCTTTGTATGTAATAAATGCTTTTAATCCTTCTATTTCACAGTTAGACCTCTCATTGAATTCTTGTATAGGAGCCCATGTTGGATACCTTTTCTTGCTGGGAATTGAAGTTAAGAGACTGTAAGGTTCTTCAGGTTCCCATTTTGTATCATGAGAATACTGTTGCCATTGCAAGACCGGTTTTTCATCTTTTAAAAAAAAACGAAAGTAGTGTGGATTGGTACGACCTATCAATGCATCACCACCCGTTTGTATGAAAGGTAGAATGAATCTCTTCCAATCATACATTCTTTCGAGCCTCTCACATACTGTACTTTCCTTACGACCACCAACTTGCCTGCCACATCTTCTTAACAAGTCATCTATTGTCTCCACATCCTTGCATTTAAGCTCCCTTGAGACTATGCTAAAAACCTGATCAATATCCTCATGTGTATGCCTAACATACAAAAATCCACATTCGACCTCATTGAAGATTCGATGAGCAACTAGCATGGAGCAGAATGCAAACATGAGTACATTCTTATTTTCTCGCCAGCAATTATCAGCTTGTATTCTCAAAGTCGGTGGTAGGTGACCTTTTTCTACATGTACATTGCGAATTGCCTTCATAATAGATGTTACAACTTGATTGCTATCCTGTAGATGCAAGGAATCAATCCATATATCTGCAAAGAACTTAATTCCATGCACTAACACTCCACATAGATGTGTCTTTAGAAAGTGCTTTCCTTGTAATTTAGGTGGAGTGGCAACAAAACGAGGCAATGTTGTTGTATTCTGATCCATGCCATCTACAATAAGGCACATGTAGTCATCAGGATGCAAAATAGCTTGCTCCTTCCAAAATGCATATTTTTGTCTGGAATGTCGAATAAGGTCATGATGAGATTTTTGGTTTTTTTTTGTATAATTCCCTTTGATTTGGACATGTTGCACTCTCAATCGCTCGCTTTAAATCATCACAAACATTGCACTTTGACATTTTTTGCCTCCTTGGGATTTTAACATATCCAAAGTTCCTCTTCCAAAGAGTATACAAAGTATGAGAAGAAGCTATGGCATCCCCTCTTTGCCTTTGCTTTTCTGCAATAGAGTCAAATACTTCAAGCTTTGTCAAGCCCATTGGAAGGTGCATTTCAGTGATTGCATCACCATTAGGGAGTTTGGTAGATATATGGGTTGAGGTAAAGCATTTTCATGTATGAAGGTTTGCAAAATTGCTGCTACCCTAACAGTTGAGATTCTTGATTTGGACCTTCCTCTATTACAGTGAATGCTAAATTTGTTGCCGCCCTTTGCCTTGGTGACTAAATCCCAATATGTACCATGGGATAATCCAGTAATATTGCGATATGTCTTATTGCAAATCCTTTTTCCATTTACGAGAGGTTTTACCTCTTGTCTTGAACTTAGGCTTTTATTGCCATTCTGAAGAAAGCAAGAGAGACTTGTGAGAAGGTATTCATTTCTTTCGCTTCCTCTTCTTTGCCACACATGTCCTCTACATTCCCTGATGTCTGCAAGATCAATGAAGCGCATACATCTTCGCTTGCAACATAGATATCCCAATGCATTTAACATGTTCTCCTCCATTACTCTCTTCCTCTTTGGTTGCTTTTGTGGATCTGCCTGGATTCGCTTTCTCTTCATGCATATGTATGACCGTTTTCGTTCCTCGTGCACGTTGTTATCTGTATTTATGCACTTCTTCTCCTCACATTTGTTTGTAACCAAGCATCCATGATTGGTCATTGCATCCTTGGCCATATCACAATCAAAGTTAAATATTGAATAATCCTCTATTGATCTCATCCTCTTTTTTAACATACTCTTAGGACCATTCAATGAATTCAATATTCTACGAGAGTATTGAGAACCTTGAAACTCTTCCACTCCTGAGAGAACATCACTCATTGGGACATCTTGCATGGTTTTCACAAATCCACAAGCTTGATTGACACCAGGTTTGTTAATATGCATGAACTCATCGACACTTGACAAGACATCGCTATTGAAGCCTTTGCCCTTCTCACTATGCAAGAATTCGTCCACCCTAGATAAGGCTTCGCTTCTAAAATCATTTTGTTTCTTGGAACCAATGAACTCATCCACTCTAGATAAGATGTCACTTCTATAATTGAGTACATTGAAATCATCCACATTTGAAGTGATAGAGCCTAGCACATGGGCACGATTTTTAGGTCCTTTGATATTGTAGTATACCTTGTCTTTATCATTGAAAACCACATGCCTCTTTCTCATGTTTAAAAATTTCATGCTCCATCTCATATTCTTGCCTACCTCATAGTAGGGATCACTTAAGGATGTTATGTTATCAAGCATACCATCATCAGTGACTTTTAGAATCCTCATCTGTGCAAATGACCATTGCTCCACTTGTTCAAATCCCAATACTTCACCTTCTACTACAGTCTTATTTGCAAATGATCTCATTTGTAAAATGTCCCCTATAGTAAAATCCAAGGTGGTGCACTTTGTATTCTTGATAATGTCTGTTGCATAAGTCTCATCTTTATCCCATGCTATAAATGATTTGTTGGATGTATTGTAGGGCATAACATCTCCAAGTGTTTCCATATCTCCACATTTATACTTTAGCTCAACATGTGCGCTAAGAATCTTTGATACAGTAACTACCACCTTATCTTCGCCGTCCTCGAAAGTGGCAAACTGAATTGGGATCACTATCATGGATTGTAGAAAATGTAACTACTTCTCTTTTGCTACATAAAATCACATCCATCCCTAACACAAAATCTATAGCCATCTCCTTTGTGAGAGTCCTTCGCAAGCAAGCTACAGTAGCAACAATTACATGAATATTAGTCTCTTTTAAATAATCTACTCATTTATTATAATTTTTAATTAGTACTTAATTTATTGGTGGGAGAAGTCATCCGATCAAGTACTCATCAGATGGACATGCCAAGTTATCCTTTGCATGGTTGATCGAGCATTAAATACTATTTTTGCTCTAGTGTCATGCACATCCGTAAAAAAACATGCTGCTAGGTATGTTATCCAATCAAGCACTTATGAGATGGGCGTGCCACTTTGCATGTAAGTCAATTCCACCTAGTTGAAGGTGTGTGCAAAGTATTGTGCCCATCGGATATGTTTGCATTGTTGATCAAGCATAAAACACCATTTTTGGCTTAGTGTCATGCACAACCATGAAAAAACACGGTCCTAAGTGTGTTAATCAAACAAGTACTTATCGGATGGGGGCTCCACTTTTCACGCAAGTCTGTTTCAACTAGGTTGACATGTGTGAAAAGTATTGTCACCATCGGATATGCTCTGCATGGTCAATTATGCATTATACAACATTTTTCCCGTAGTGATATGCACATCTACAAAAAAACACGCCCTTAAGTATGTTATCTGACCAAGTACTTATTGGATGGGTGTGCCTCTTTGAGAAAATTTCAATACCACCTAGGTTAAGGCATAGGAAAAGTATTGTTCCCATCGAATATCCTTTGCATGGTCGATCGAGCATTAAATACCATTTTTGCCTTAGTGTCATGCACATCTGTAAAAAAACACGCTGCTAGGAGTGTTATCCGATCAAGTACTTATGCGATGGGAATGCCACTTTGCATGTAAGTTAATTCCACCTAGTTGAAGGTGTGTGCAAAGTATTGTGCCCATCGGATATGCTTTGCATTGTGGATCAAGCATAAAACACCGTTTTTGCCTTAGTGTCATGCACAACCATATAAAAACACAGCCCTAGGTGTGTTATTCAAACAAGTACTTATTGGATGGGAGCTCCACTTTGTACGCAAGACCGTTTCAACTATGTTGAGGTGCGTGCAAAGTATGTCAACATCATATATGCTTTGCATGGTCGATCACACGTTATACACCATTTTTTCCCGAGTGATATGCACATCCACAAAAAAACACGCCCTTAGGTGTGTTATCTGACCAAGTACTTATCGGATGGGTGTGCCTCTTTGAGAACATTCCAATACCACCTAGGTTGAGGTGTACAAAAAGTGTTGTGCCCATCGGATATACTTTGCATGATTGATCAAGCAATAAATACTATTTTTGCTCTAGTGTCATGCACATCCGTAAAAAAACACGCTGCTAGGTATGTTATCCAATCAAGCACTTATGGGATGCGAGTGCCACTTTGCATGTAAGTCAATTCCACCTAGTTGAAGGTGTGTCCAAAGTATTATGCCCATCGGATATGCTTTACATTATCGATCAAGTATAAAACAATGTTTTTGCCTTAGTGTCATGCACAACCATGAAAAAACACGGTCCTAGGTGTGTTAATCAAACAAGTACTTATCGGATGGGGGATCCACTTTGCACACAAGTCTGTTTCAACTATTTTGAGGTGCGTGCAAAGTATTGTGACCATCGGATATGATTTGCATGGTCGACCATGCATTATACACCGTTTTTTTCCTAGTGATACGCACATCCGCAAAAAAACACGACCTTAGGTGTGTTATCAGACCAAGTACTTATCAGATGGGTGTGCCTCTTTGAGAACATTTCAATACCACCTAGGTTGCAGTGTAGGAAAAGTATTGTGCCCATCGGATATCCTTTGCATGGTCGATCGAGCATTAAATACTATTTTTGCTCTAGTGTCATGCACATCCGTAAAAAAAACACACTGATAGGTATGTTATCTGATCAAGCACTTATGGGATGGGTGTGCCACTTTCAATGTAAGTCAATTCCACCTAGTTGAAGGTGTGTGCAAAATATTTTGCCCATCAAATATGCTTTGCATTGTCGATCAAGCATAAAACACCATTTTTGGCTTAGTGTCATGCACAACCATGAAAAAACATGGTCCTAAGTGTGTTAATCAAACAAGTACTTATTGGATATGGGCTCCAGTCTGCACGCAAGTCCGTTTCAACTAGGTTGAGATGCGTGCAAAGTATTTTCACCATCGGATATGCTTTGCATGGTTGATTACACATTATACAACATTTTTCCCGTAGTAATATGCACATCCGCAAAAAAACATGCCCTTAGGTATGTTATCTGACCAAGTACTTATCGGATGGGTGTGCCTCTTTGAGAACATTTCAATACCACCTAGGTTAAGGTTTAGGAAAAGTATTGTGCCCATAGGATATGCTTTGCATGGTCGATCGAGCATTAAATACCATTTTTGCCTTAGTGTCATACACATCCGTAAAAAAACATGCTGCTAGGTGTGTTATCCGATCAAGTACTTACGCGATGGAAATGCCACTTTGCATGTAAGTCAATTCCATCTAGTTGAAAGTGTGTGCAAAGTATTGTGCCCATCAGATATGCTTTGCATTGTCGATCAAGCATAAAACACCGTTTTTGCCTTAGTGTCATGCACAACCATATAAAAACACGGCCGTAGGTGTGTTATTCAAACAAGTACTTATCGGATGGGGGCTCCACTTTGCACGAAAGTTGCTTTCAATTATTTTGATGTGCATGCAAAGTATTGTCGCCATCGGATATGCTTTGCATGGTCGATCACGCATTATACACCATTTTTTCCCTAGTGATATGGACATCCGCAAAAAAACATGCCCTTAGGTGTGTTATCTAACCAAGTACTTATCGGATGGGTATGCCTCTTTGAGAACA
This sequence comes from Dipteris shenzhenensis, assembly GCF_047967505.1. NCBI lineage: Eukaryota > Viridiplantae > Streptophyta > Polypodiopsida > Gleicheniales > Dipteridaceae > Dipteris > Dipteris shenzhenensis. Next base: position 9,434,215 of record NC_141598.1, read on the forward strand.
TTTTAATACCACCTCGATTGAGGTGTACGAAAAGTGTTGTGCCCATCCGATATCCTTTGCATGGTCAATCGAGCATTAAATACTATTTTTGCTCGTGTCATGCAAATCCGTAAAAAAACACGCTACTAGGTATGTTATCCGATCAAGCACTTATGGGATGGGCATGCCACTTTGCATGTAAGTCAATTCCACCTAGTTGAAGGTGTGTGCAAAGTATTGTGCCCATCGGATATGCTTTGCATTGTTGATCAAGCATAAAACACCGTTTTTTCCTTAGTGTCATGCACAACCTTGAAAAAACACTGTCCTAGGTGTGTTATTCAAACAAGTACTTATCGGATGGGGGCTCCACTTTGCACACAAGTCCGTTTCAACTATGTTGAGGTGTGTGCAAAGTATTGTCACCATCGGATATGCTTTGCATGGTTGATCACGCATTATACACCATTTTTTCTCTAGTGATATGCACATCTGCAAAAAAACGTGCCCTTAGGTGTGTTATCTGACCACTTAGGGGAAGTAGCAAGCTAAGGGTGTCCACTTTTTGTTCACTCCCCAATCCTTAGGAGGTGGAAAAACAAGCTTTTTAGCACACAAAAATGCAAATCTCACCTACTTCCCTATGGATCTAGTCTTTGAAGTCTTCTGACACAACATCACACTTGCTATTGTGCACACAATCGTATAGTCTGATCAAAAATTTTATGCACACACAAAAAATTTCTTTGTGCCACACGGCATGGTTCCAGGGTGGTCACACGTTTGTCACGAACAGAGAGTGTCATATTAAATTCTAAATTTCTCACTCATTTTAGATTAAATGTTGTTGAAACTTTGTAAGTGGTCTCTTTGCATTATGTAGAGCTTAACTTCATTTATTGGTAATTTTTTGAATGATTTATCTAATTATAAATAATTATTTATAACATAAAATGCATGCATTTTAGTAGCACACCACATTTTTTTAGTATTTTGAATAATTAAGCAAATCCAATTCAGTGGAAGGTTAGTAGGCACATAAGGGTGTGTGGTTGAATCATCAAATCCCAAATCCAACGGTTAAATTTAGGAAGATTGAAGTTTAATTTTTACTTTTACTCCTTAGAGGATCAATAAAGAATATTAAAAATAAATCTAGTAATTCTCAAACATGACCAAACATTTCAAAAATGTCAATATTTTTAGTCCTCTGCATGATGAATAAGAGGAAAAAATTTTGATTAAATTTGAGTAAGGAAAACGTACGATATGGCCTCCAAGACTGAAATCTCCCTTTTGTGGGGGAAAAAGGGCCACCCAAGCCTAATACCAAGACAAGGTAGGCTTGGTATTAGGCTTGGTGAGGTAGGCTAGGAGCATCACCGACCCTAGTGGCAAGCCTTTGGAGTGTGCATGTTGCCCATGCGGAAGGATGAGTCATTAAAACCATGCCACGTTGTTAGACCACATGGTGCCATGTCATCAAGGATATGTGACATCACTCCTTGCCATGTCACCTTACATTGCCACACGTGCTGCCACATGTGCCACCTCATCATTCCACATCATGAGCCATATCATCACACCTTGCCACCTTGGCACACCTCGTCAACCTTGCCACGTCACCAATCCCTCCACCTCAATTTGCCATGTCAATCTACCACCTCATGAATGCCAACTCATCATGCCACATCACCTTTCCATGTCATGGAAGAGAGTATATTGCCACATCATAACCATGCATGGTGCCACATCAGTCACATGTATACACATGACGATGTGCGAGGCATAGAATACCTCGATCGAGGTATATGACCTGCGTGAGGCATACAATACCTCGATCGAGGTATATGCTATGACTGAGGGGTACCTCGATCAAGGTTTATACATGCGTAATGCATTGAATACCTCGATCGAGGTATATGATCTGATCAAGATATATGATCTGGGCATAGCATACCTCGATCGAGGTATTTGAAGGTACAAAACTTAGCCAATTAGTTTCAATCTTAGCACCAAAACTTAGCCAATTAGTTTCAATCTTAGCACCTCTCCACCAATAATAATGAAGAGCAATCTAAGAGCAATCTAGTGGATGAGTTAAGGCTCTCTATAAGACACCACGTTTTGGTTCATTTCACCCATTCTTAGCCATTCTGGCCTCCTCATCACTTTGTCACACCTTCCATCCTACTTTCATTGAGAATGGGTTCTCAAAGCCGTAGAGCTAGTAGACGTGAGATGTAGGAACCCCCCCCCAAATCTCATTGATGAGGAGCACAAGCGGAAGGCTCGTGAGTGCAAGAGAGCCTCTAGAGCTCGAGCTCGCGCTGCCACCACTGATCCACCTCCAACTCTGCCTCTACATCCCACCTCCACCCCCACCTCCACCCCCACCCCCACCCCCACCTCCATTGTCCCCCCATCCTCATCCGCTCCCCTACCTCTAGCCTCCGCCCTTCCCCTAGCCACCTGCATTTTGACCTCCTCCTCTACCTCTTCGCCCTCCACCCTCCCCCCTCCCCCTCCCCCCGCTCCCCTTGGCGCCTCCCTTCCCCTGTCCACCCTACCATCTCCCATTGATCCCCTTGCCCCACCTTGCAGCAGCAGTGTTGCTTCACAACGTGACTTGCCGAAGTCCACTATCCATCGTCGTACTAGCAAGATTGTGTAGCCTTTTTTTGGTGACCTCACGCCAGCTTCGCAGTCTTCTCTTCTCACATCCCTGATTGATCACCCTGACTTGGTAGAGTGTAGGAGGCTTGCTGGTCTTGGTGCTCATAGAGATAGGGTTGTATCTAGCGAGGTCCTTAGCAGTGTTCGACGTTCCTATGCTTCTATTAAGCATAGGAATCCAGTGATGCCTTGGCAGCACGTCGTGCTATTGTGGCTGCCATTAGTAGACCTCATATGATAGGCCATGTGTGTACCGCTTCATGTCTTCTTCAGATTGCACCGTGCACATTACGAGCAGGCATCATTAGGAGGCAGAGTCTAGAGGATAGTGAGACTGATGCTCTTTGGGCTTCGAGTGGTCATGCACCTCGTAGCGATTGATTGTTGGATGATTCCACTAGGTCCTTCATACAACAGTTTTGGGACGAGCATTGCAGAGCATCCCTAGTGTTCAAGAAGGCATTGTGGAAGAGGGTGTCACGCGATGTGTACATTGAGCATGGTGCATGTTTTTTGGAGTGTACCCAGACTGAGTTGTACACTCAGTTTATAGAGGCGCACCCGGAGTTCAAGATTGGGCAGAGGTCATTTGAGTGATGCAAGCCATGGTTTGTGCGATGCTCTCAGGAGCATGACACATGCTGTTGTCGCTACCATGTGGATTTTGGATTAATGTATGACGTATTCCATTCCTTGATGGTCATAGGGGAGTGGTTCCTATTAGCCCTCGTGACTTCATTCATTCCATATTGTGTACACGAGATGGTGATGCTTTATTCCACTCCCTTGATTGTGTGGAAGGCATGTGTACTTTGTGTGGTGACTTTGCTAGAGTGCCACGAGTTGCACTAGATACTTGTGATGTGCAGATGGTTCGTTGGCAGCAGTATGAGTACAGTACCTTGACATTAGATGGTGGTGCACAGTCGAGGAGGTTGCAGCTTGTGGGGAAGGAGACACCACGTGTTGTATTCATTGACAGTTTTCGAGGGAAGCTGTACCGCTACATATGCCACTCGCACACTGCGAAATGGGAGGATCGTCACTTCCGTGCATGTTTGAGGACATTTCCTACAGGGGTGGTTGTCTCAGTGGTGGACTTTGTGGAGAATTACACCTTTGCACCACAGCATGAGATCCAATCGGAGTATTATTTCTCCGAACAGGTGACGTGTGATTGAGTATTGATTTTTTCCCCGCCTCATTATATTGAATTATTTCAATAATCATATTTTTTTTCAATGCCATATTGTAGGTTGCTATATTTGTGCACATTAGCTATCGTCATGCACAGGCTCATGTGGATGGCATTGATAGCACCATGGACTCACGTGTTATTGTGCGAGAGTATCACTTCTACATTAGTGATGATCGATCGCATGATGCCCATTTTGTGCAGCATTGCTTCACTTTGCATGATAGTTTCTTGAGGGATCATGGTGTCACATGGCAGCGGTGCTGGATCTGGTCAGACGGCTGCGGTGGTCAGTTCAAATCTGCTAGACAATTTTATTGGTTCTGCAGATGGCACCGTGAGACAGGCATTCCGATCACATGGAGCTACTTCGAGACAAGACACGATAAGGGAGAGCACGATGGTGCAAGTGCTTGCGTGAAGCGTGCTTTGCATCGATACCAGTTGCATCACAATGCCGATCGCTTCAAGGATGCACATGATGTGGTGCGGTGGTGCAGCCAGCACTTATCCACTAGTGCTATCTCCTCGTTTCAGTCGTGTGACGATAGGGTGGTGAGCCGGTATTTTTGGTGTGTGGACATTGGGAGTCTTGATTGGTCTAGGCCTTTTGATTGTCGTTCTGTGCCTGGCACTATTGATTTCCATTCCATCAGGAGCGTAGGTGAGTCTCACCCCGCGATCTTTTCTCGACGGTTTGCATGTTTTTGCTCTGCATGCATTGATGATGATTGGGGAGGGTGCTCCATGATACCATGGGGCGATCCATGGGTACGGCGAGTGCTTTCTCCCTTCCAGCCTTGGGAGGAGGTACATGATGATCAAGATGCGGGATTCAGTTCCTCTACAGATTATGACCAGCTTACAGATATTTTGCATATTGGTGATATCTTCGCGGTTATTGCTTTGGAGGGCAATGAGGAGGCTGTGGATTATTACTTGTTGCGATGCTCTATGCTGAAGAGTGTGCTGAATGAGGATACAATGGATGGGCATGGGATGCACTTCAATGCTCATAGCATGATCGTAGGTGGCCACTATTTTCAGCAGATCAAAGGCGTGGTCGCTATATTGAGTTCTAGGAGTACATGGCGGATCAGGAGGCATACATGTATTCTCATCTTGTTGTTGGGATCAAGATTACTTTGAGTCGTGTTCGCACTCGCAAGGTGACGTCCACTCCACGATGGTGCCTTGCAGTGGCGAATCACGAGAGCATACTTGCAACTATTAGCATGAGAGCTGATCCTGAGGAGTACCACATTACATATCATATTTTTTGGGATCATCAGTTGATCAGATTGATTTTTATTGGGTATCACTAGTTGATTACACATTTTTGTATTCGATATGTATAGGCTCACTGTGTGACCGTACCATTGTAATTTTCATGGACTCATATTTTGTATTTCACTCTGATGGCTGTATACACGTTCATACACATCATTGTATTAGATTCTATTTTATACATGATGTCCGATGTCTTCTCAATGGGATTTGTTGTGTTTGTAAAACAAAAAATTGTTTATTAGTAGTAATGTTGTAATTTGTTTTATGCTTTAGGACATTTTAAAAACGTGACTAAGAAAATTCACGCACGTACTAACCAAATACGCGTGTGGACTTATCTGTTGGGGATGAAACTTCGCACGACTCTTAGGCCACCCTAGACATACATCCACACGAGATTTGGTCTGAACTGATTTGGTATGCACCATGTGGAAGGTACAATGCATACATTTTTACAATCCCTACTAGCACAACTGCGGCAAAGCTATGGCGCACGTACTAACAAAATACGTGTGTGGACTTATCTGTTGAGAATGAAACTTTGCACGACTCTTAGGCTACCCTAGACGTACATCCACGCAAGATTTGGTCTCCAACTGATTTGGTTTACACCATGTAGAAGGTATAATGCGTACATTTTTACAATCCCTACTAGCACGACTATGTCTGAAAAATGGCGCATGTACTAACGAAATATGCATGTGGACTTATCTATTGGAGATTAAACTTTTCACGGCTCTTAGGCTACCATAGACGTACATCCATGCAAGATTTGGTTTCCAACTGACTTGGTATGCACCACGTGGAAGGTATAATGTGTACATTTTTACAATCCCTACTAGCACGACTATGTATGAAAAATGGCGCACGTACTAATGAAATACGCACGTGGACTTATCTGTTGGGGATGAAACTTCACACGGCTCTTAGGATACCCTAGACGTACATCCACGCAAGATTTGGTCTCCAACTAATTTGGTTTGCACCACGTGGAAGGTATAATGCGTACATTTTTACAATCCCTACTAGCGGACTACGTGTGAAAAATGGTGCATGTACTAACGAAATATTGATGTGGACTTATTTGTTGGAGATTAAACTTTGCACGGCTCTTAGGCTACCGTAGACGTACATCCATGCAAGATTTGGTGTCCAACTGACTTGGTATGCACCACATGGAAGGTATAATGCGTACATTTTTACAATCCCTACTAGAACGACTACGTATAAAAAATGGTGCACGTACTAATGAAATACGCATGTGGACTTATTTGTTGGGGGTGAAACTTCACACGACTCTTAGGCTACCCTAGACGTACATCCACGCAAGATTTGGTCTCCAACTGATTTGGTTTGCGCCACGTGGAAGGTATAATGCGTACATTTTTACAATCCCTACTAGCATGACTACGTGTGAAAAATGGTGCATGTACTAACGAAATATGCATGTGGACTTATCTGTTGGAGATTAAACTTCACACGGCTCTTAGGCTACCCTAGACGTACATCCACGCAAGATTTGGTCTCCAACTGATTTGGTTTGCGCCATGTAGAAGGTATAATGCGTACATTTTTACAATCCTTACTGGCATGACTAAACCCTAAACCCTAAACCCTAAACCCTAAATCCTAAACCCTGTTGGGGATGAAACTTCACACGGCTCTTAGGCTACCCTAGACGTACATCCACGCAAGATTTGGTCTCCAATTGATTTGGTTTGTGCCACGTAGAAGGTATAATGCGTACATTTTTACAATCCCTACTAGCACGACTAAACCCTAAACCCTAAACCCTAAACCTTGAACCCTAAATCCTAAACCCTGTTGGGGATGAAACTTCACACGGCTCTTAGGCTACCCTAGACGTACATCCACGCAAGATTTGGTCTCCAACTGGTTTGGTTTGCGCCACGTGGAAGGTATAATGCATACATTTTTACAATCCCTACTAGCATGACTAAACCCTAAACCCTAAACTCTAAACCCTAAATCCTAAACCCTGTTGGGGATGAAACTTCACACAGCTCTTAGGCTACCCTAGACGTACATCCGGGCAAGATTTGGTCTCCAACTGATTTGGTTTGCGCCACGTAGAAGGTATAATGCGTACATTTTTACAATCCCTACTAGCACGACTAAACCCTAAACCCTAAACCTTGAACCCTAAATCCTAAACCCAAATATTAACTAGGTGTGTTATCTAGTTGTTGCATTTTTAAACTTAGATGTCTCAAATATTTTTTCCTTATATGTTTCCCTTTTTTTACTTTTTATCCAATATGAAACTTTTCCACATGTGGTGTAAGGACCACATTGTCCACTTATGGCCCCTATACTAAGGACAGATAGTGGAGAGGTTTGGTTAATAAGACCTTCTTTGAATGCTTTACTGCCTTGGGTTTACAATAGATATGGAGGAGATAGAAGGATACCTAATACATTACTTTGAACGATACACAAGCAAGGTGCCTCTAGTATTTCTCGGACTATACATTAAAAAAGAGAGCGGGTTGACACTACAGACCTTTTAAAGCGAGAACTTTGAGAAAATAATTAGGCCTTTTCAATATTATCTATTTTGGTTGGGCAATCCACCTCAACTAGTGGCCATTCCTATAGATCATCACTTGGTTCCCATGCCTAGGGAGAGAGGAGACCTTTGGACAATCATTTACGTATGTGTTTTCGATGCGCTGGTGCATTTAGAAGATCCAATTAGCCATACGCTTATGCATCTAACCACTCTAGTGCTGGGGTCTTTGCCCATGTGGTGTGGTTTTTTAGGGATAATGCCCATGTGGTGTTTTATACAGCCTACTTACTCTACCTAAATTATGAAACAACTCTTAACCAACTATATAATCTATAATATTCCACATAAAGATTGATAAACGCACACCGCTACCTTAAACTCTTATTTTCTTTTTTTTTTAAAGATGATTTTGAAGACTAAAATTTAAACGTTTTTTTATTTAAATAAAAATAGCACCAATTTCAAAAATAACATAAAACCTACTTTAATCTCTCTTTTTTTAAATAGATGAATTTAGAAAACAAAATATATACATTTTCACATTTTACATAAAAAATTACGTAATTTAAAAAAAAATATTTGAAAAAACTTTAAAATGCATTTGAAATTTTGAAATATTTTATAATTAGATTACATATTCCTATAAACTAAAATAATATAAAAGCTACTTTAAACTCTTATTTTCTTATTCTTAATACATGATTTCTAAAAACAAAATTTAAACGTTATATTAAATTCAAAACTTCAGTAATTTGTAAACTTCAGTTATAATTTTTTTTAAATAGATTATTTTAAAAAATAAATTATATACTTTTTGACATTTAAATAAAAACTTCAGTAACTTAAACTCTTATTTTCTTTTTTTTTAAAGATCATTTTTAAAAATAAAATTTAAACATTTTTTTATTTAAATATAAATAACACTAATAAAAAAATATCTTTAATCTCTTTTTTTAAAAGATGATTTCAAAAAACAAAATATATACATTTGCACATTTTAAATAAAAAATTATGTAATTCCAAAAATAATTTTAAAAAACTTTAAAATGCATTTCAAATTTAGAAATATTTTATAATCATTCCTATAAACTAAAATTTAAACGTTTCTTTATTTAAATAAAAATAGCACTAATTTAAAAAATAACTTTAATCTCTTTTTTTTAAAAGATGATTTTAAAAACAAAATATTTACATTTTCACATTTTAAATAAAAAATTATGTAATTCTAAAAATAATTTTAAAAAACTTTAAAATGCATTTCAAATTTAGAAATATTTTATAATTATTCCTATAAACTAAGATTTAAATGTTTTTTAATTTAAATAAAAATAGCTCTAATTTAAAAAATAACTTTAATCTCTTTTTTTCCAAAGATGATTTTAAAAAACCAAATTTTTACATTTTCACATTTTAAATAAAAAATGTCGTAATTCAAAAAAAAAAACTTTAAAATGCATTTGAAATTTAGAAATATTTTATAATTATTCCTATGAACTAAAATTTAAACGTTTTTTTATTTAAATAAAAATAGCTCTAATTTAAAAAATAACTTTAATCTCTTTTTTTTCAAAGATGATTTTAAAAAACAGAATTTTTACATTTTCACATTTTGAATAAAAAATGTCGTAATTCAAAAATTTTAAAAAACTTTAAAATGCATTTCAAATTTAGAAATATTTTATAATTATTCCTGTGAACTAAAATTTAAACGTTTTTTTATTTAAATAAAAATAGCTCTAATTTAAAAAATAACTTTAATCTCTTTTTTTTCAAATATGATTTTAAAAAATAAAATTTTTACATTTTCACATTTTAAATAAAAAATGTCGTAATTCAAAAAATTTTAAAAAAAATTAAAATGCATTTGAAATTTAGAAATATTTTATAATTATTCCTATGAAACGTTTTTTTATTTAATAAAAAAAGCTCTAATTTAAAAAATAACTTTAATCTCTTTTTTTTCAAAGATGATTTTAAAAAACAGAATTTTTACATTTTCACATTTTGAATAAAAAATGTCGTAATTCAAAAATTTTAAAAAACTTTAAAATGCATTTCAAATTTAGAAATATTTTATAATTATTCCTGTGAACTAAAATTTAAACGTTTTTTTATTTAAATAAAAATAGCTCTAATTTAAAAAATAACTTTAATCTCTTTTTTTTCAAATATGATTTTAAAAAACAAAATTTTTACATTTTCACATTTTAAATAAAAAATGTCGTAATTCAAAAATTTTTTAAAAAATTTAAAATGCATTTGAAATTTAGAAATATTTTATAATTATTCCTATGAAACGTTTTTTTATTTAATAAAAAAAGCTCTAATTTAAAAAATAACTTTAATCTCTTTTTTTTCAAAGATGATTTTAAAAAACAAAATTTTTACATTCTCACATTTTAAATAAAAAATGTCGTAATTCAAAATTTTCAAAAAAACTTTAAAATGCATTTGAAATTTAGAAATTTTTTATAATTATTCCTATAAACTAAAATTTAAATAAATTTTAGCAAAAAAAAATGCTACATAAAAAAAACCCTACCTGGACTCTCCCGCTCCATCCATCTCCGTCGCTGTCCGTCGGTCGCTCTCCGTTGCTGGAGCAATTCCGTCGACGTCCCGCAAATCCGAAATCGGTCGATGAGGAGGAGCTCGATCGAGGTATGAAGAATGAGGGGGGTCGCTCTCCTTTTATAAGAAAATTTAGGGTTACCCTACCTCGATCGAGGTATTTCACATACAACATACATATCGCTCCATCATACCTCGATCGAGGTATAGACATGCCACGATACCTTGATCGAGGTATTTTGACATGCCCATACATCTCGGTACATCTACCTCGATCGAGGTATAGACATGCCACGATACCTCGATCGAGGTATGTTAGCAGCAGCCAGATGCCACATGTCTCGATTGACGTATTCGACATGCGGCCAAGTCATCGGTCCAGCATACCTCGATCAAGGTATGTCAGCTGCCCTGTCGGATGGCACATACCTCAATCGAACCTCAATCGAGGTATACCTGGACATGCCACACTACCTCGATCGAGGTGTAGCTGGATTGCCACGATACCTCGAACGAGGTATATGTGGCATGTATAGGTGGCATGCCAGCAAACCTCGATCGAGGTATAGGCTCGGTCCGGTGAAAAAAGCCCAGCACCTCGATCGAGGTATTGGCTTGGCTCGGTTGTCCTCGTGTGTGATTTTCATTGGAACATATACCTCGATCGAGGTATTGCAGACCGAAGCAAAACCTTTGTATTTTCACTCGAGCAGGTGTCACACTCACCCGAAAGTGGTCCGGAAGTGGACACCCTTAGCTTACTACCACCCCAATGGGTGTGCCTCTTTGAGAACATTTCAATACCACCTAGGTTGAGGTGTACAAAACGTGTTGTGCCCATCGGATATCCTTTGCACAGTCAATCGAGCATTAAATACTATTTTTGCTCTAGTGTCATGCACATCTGTAAAAAAACATGCTGTTAGGTATGTTATTCGATCAAGCACTTATGGGATGGGAGTGCCACTTTGCATGTAAGTCAATTCCACTTAGTTGAAGGTGTGTGCAAAGTATTGTGCCCATCGGATATGTTTTGCATTGTCGATCAAGCATAAAACACCGTTTTTGCCTTAGTGTCATGCACAACCATGAAAAAACACGGTCCTAGGTGTGTTAATCAAACAAGTACTTATCGGATGGGGGCTCCAGTTTGCACGTAAGTCCATTTCAACTACGTTGAGGTGTGTGCAAAGTATTGTCACCATCGGATATGCTTTGCATGGTCGATTACACATTATACACCATTTTTTCCCTAGTGATATGCACATCCGCAAAAAAACACGCCCTTAGGTGTGTTATCTGAGCAAGTACTTATCGGATGGTTGTGCCTCTTTGAGAACATTTCAATACCACCTAGGTTGTAGTGTAGGAAAAGTGTTGTGCCCATCGGATATCCTTTGCATGGTTGATCGAGCATTAAATACTATTTTTGCTCTAGTGTCATGCACATCTGTAAAAAAACACGCTGCTAGGTATATTATCCGATCAAGAACTCATGGGATGGGAGTGCCACTTTGCATGTAAGTGAATTCCACCTATTTGAAGGTGTGTGCAAAGTATTGTGCCCATCGGATATGTTTTGCATTGTCGATCAAGCATGAAACAACGTTTTCCCCTTAGTGTCATGCACAACCATGAAAAAACATGGTCCTAGGTGTGTTAATCAAACAAGTACTTATCGGATGGGAGCTCCACTTTGCACACAAGTCCGTTTCAACTACATTGAGGTGCGTGCAAGGTATTGCTACCATCGGATATGATTTGCATGGTCGATGACGCATTATACGCCGTTTTTTCCGTAGTGATATGCACATCTACAAAAAAACACGCCCTTAGGTGTGTTATCTGACCAAGTACTTATCCAATGGGTGTGCCTCTTTGAGAACATTTCAATACCACCTAGGTTGTGGTGTAGGAAAAGTTTTGTGCCCATCGGATATCCTTTGCATGCTCGATCGAGCATTAAATACTATTTTCGCTCTAGTGTCATGCACATCCGTAAAAAAACACGCTACTAGGTATGTTATCTGATCAAGCACTTATGGGATGGGCGTGCCACTTTGCATGTAAGTTAATTCCACCTAGTTGAGGGTGTGTGCAAGGTATTGTGCCCATCGGATATGCTTTTCATTGTCGATCAAGCATAAAACATCGTTTTTGCCTTAGTGTCATGCACAACCATATAAAAACATGGCCGTAGGTGTGTTATTCAAACAAGTACTTATCGGATGGGAGCTCCACTTTGCACGCAAGTCCGTTTCAACTACCTTGAGGTGCGTGCAAAGTATTGTCACCATCGGATATGCTTTGCATGGTCGATCACACATTATGCACCCTTTTTTCCCGAGTGATATGCACATCTGCAAAAAACACGCCCTTAGGTGTGTTATTTGACCAAGTACTTATCAGATGGGTGTGCCTCTTTGAGAACATTCCAATACCACCTAGGTTGAGAAGTACAAAAAGTGTTGTGCCCATCGGATATCCTTTGCATGATCGATCGAGCAATAAATACTATTTTTGCTCTAGTGTCATGCACATCCATAAAAAAACACGCTGCTAGGTATGTTATCCAATGAAGCACTTATGGGATGGGAGTGCCACTTTGCATGTAGGTCAATTACAACTAGTTGAAGGTATATGCAAAGTATTGTGCCCATCGGATATGCTTTGCATTGTCGATCAAGCATAAAACAATGTTTTTGCCTTAGTGTCATGCACAACCATGAAAAAATACGGTCCTAGGTGTGTTAATCAAACAAGTACTTATCGGATGGGGACTCCACTTTGCACAAAAGTCTGTTTCAACTACATTGAGGTGCGTGCAAAGTATTGTCACCATCAGATATGATTTGCATGGTCGATCAGGCATTATACACCATTTTTTCCCTAGTGATATGCACATCCGCAAAAAAACACGCCCTTAGGTGTGTTATCTGACCAAGTACTTATCGAATGGGTGTGCCTCTTTGAGAACATTTCAATACCACCTAGGTTGAGGTGTACAAAAAGTGTTGTGCCCATCGGATATCCTTTGCATGGTCGATCGAGCATTAATACTATTTTTGCTCGTGTCATGTACATCTGTAAAAAAAACACACTGCTAGGTATGTTATCCGATCAAGCATTAATGGGATGGGTGTTCCACTTTGCATGTAAGTCAATTCCACCTAGTTGAAGGTGTGTTCAAAGTATTGTGCCCATCGGATATGTTTTGCATTGTCAATCAAGCATAAAACACCGTTTTTGGCTTAGTGTCATGCACAACCATGAAAAAACACGGTCCTAAGTGTGTTAATCAAACAAGTACTTATCGGATGGGTGCTCCACTGTTCACACAAGTCCTTTTCAACTAGGTTGAGATGTGTGCAAAGTATTGTCACCATCGGATATGCTCTGCATGGTCGATTACGCATTATACAACGTTTTTCCCGTAGTGATACGCACAAGGTGTAGGAAAAGTATTGTGCCCATCGGATATGATTTGCATGGTCAATCGAGCATTAAATACCATTTTTGCCTTAGTGTCATGCACATCCATAAAAAAACACGTTGCTAGGTGTGTTATCCGATCAAGTACTTATGCGATGGGAATGCCACTTTGCATGTAAGTCAATTCCACCTAGTTGAAGGTGTGTGCAAGGTATTGTGCCCATCGGATATGCTTTGCATTGTCGATCAAGCATAAAACACCGTTTTTGCCTTAATGTCATGCACAACCATATAAAAACACGGCTGCAGGTGTGTTATTCAAACAAGTACTTATCGGATGGGGGCTCCACTTTGCACGAAAATCCGTTTCAACTATGTTGAGGTGCGTGCAAAGTATTGTTACCATCGGATATGCTTTGCATGGTCGATCACGCATTATACATCATTTTTTCTCTAGTGTTATGCACATTCGCAAAAAAACACGCCCTTAGGTGTGTTATCTGACCAAGTACTTATCGGATGGGTGTGCCTCTTTGATAACATTTCAATACCACCTAGGTTGAGGCGTACAAAAAGTGTTGTGCCGATCAGATATCCTTTGCATGGTCGATCAAGCATTAAATATTATTTTTGCTCTAGTGTCATGCACATCCGTAAAAAAACACACTGCTAGGTATGTTATCCGATCAAGCACTTATGGCATGGGAGCGCCACTTTGCATGTAAGTCAATTACACCTAGTTGAAGGTTTGTGCAAAGTATTGTGCCCATCGGATATGCTTTGCATTGTCGATCAAGCATAAAACACCGTTTTTACCTTAGTGTCATGCACAACCATGAAAAAACACAGTCCTAGGTGTGTTAATCAAACAAGTACTTATCGGATGGGGGCTCCACTTTGCACGCAAGTCTGTTTCAACTACGTTGAGGTGCGTGCAAAGTATTGTCACCATCGGATATGCTTTGCATGGTCAATCATGAATTATACACCGTTTTTCCCGTAGCGATATGCACATCCGCAAAAAAACACGCCCTTAGGTGTGTTATCTGACCAAGTACTTATCGGATGGGTGTGCCTCTTTGAGAAAATTTCAATACCACCTAGTTTGTGGTGTAGGAAAAGTGTTGTGCCCGTCGGATATCCTTTGCATGGTCGATCGAGCATTAAATACTATTTTTGCTCTATTGTCATGCACATCCGTAAAAAAACACGCTGCTAGGTATATTATCTGATCAAGCACTTATGGTATGGGTGTGCCACTTTGCATGTAAGCTAATTCCACTTAGTTTAAGGTGTGTGAAAAGTATTGTGCCCATCGGATATGCTTTGCATTGTTGATCAAGCATAAAACACCGTTTTTGCCTTAATGTCAAGCACATTTGTATAAAAACACGGTCCTAGGTGTGGTATCGGATCAAGTACTTATCTAACCGACACGCCAATTTTCATGCAACTCAATAACACCTAGGTTGAGGTGGGTGTAAAGTATTGTGCCCATTAGATGTACTTTGCATGATATATCACGTATTAAACTCCGTTTGTGCCTCAAGGTCATGCACAACCATAAAAAAACACGCTTTTAGGTGTGTTATCTGACCAACTTCTTATCAGATGGGTGTACCACTTTGCATGCAATGCAATACCATAATTTTTGAGACTCATGCAAAGTATTGTGCCCATCGTATATGCTTTGCATTGTCGAACAAGCATTAAACACTATTTTGGCCTTAGTGTCATGCATAACTGTCAAAAAATGCGGTCCTAGATGTGTTATTCGACTAAGTACTTATGGGATGGGCACGCCACTGTGCATGTAAGTCAATAATACCTAGGTTGAGATGTGTGCAAAGTATTGTGATGATCAGATATGCGTTGCATTGTCGATTAAGCATAAATCAGCGTTTTTATCTTAGTGTCATGGACAACCACCAATAAAAAACATGGTCCTAAGTGTGATATTCTAAAAAGTACTTGTCAGATGGGGGAGCCACTTTGAAAGAAATTCAATTTCAACTAGGTTGATGTGCGTGCACAGTATTGTGTCTATCAGTTATGCTTTGCATGGGGGATCACACATTATACACCATTTTCCCCCCAGTGTTATGCACATCCGTCAAAGAACACTCTCTTAATAGGTATATTATCATACCAAGTACTTATTGAATGGGCGTTCACTTTGCATGGAATACCATACCACCAATTTTGAGGCACGTGCAAAGTATTGTGCCCATCGGATATGCTTTACATGGTAGATTGAGTATTAAATACCGTTTTTGGCCTTGGTGTCATATACAACCGTCAAAAAACACGATCCTAGGTGTATTTTTCAAACAAGTACTTATCGGATGGGGATGCCGCTTTGCACACAAGTCAATACTGCCTAGGTTGAGGAACGTGCAAAGTCTTGTGTCCATTGGATATGCTTTGCATGGTCGATCGCACATTATACACCATTTTGTTCCTAGTGTTATGCACAATCGTCAGAAAATACATTTGGAGGTGTGTTATCCGAACAAGTACTTATGGGATGGGTGCACCACTTTGTATGCAAGTCAATACGACCTAGGTTGAGGCGTGTACAAAGTTTTGTGCCCATCGGAGAAATGTAGATGTGATAATATTAGAAAATTCTTAGTATGTGTATATGTGTGTATGTGTGGCAAACAATTTTGATACAACAAAGTAAACACCTAGTGCACAAATTATGCACTTCATACCTTGAGTAAATAAGCTTGTTGATGAGGATAAATACGCCCTTGAATAAAAGCACAGTTGTTGTATGACCACAATAGGATCGCTTTGACACCTGTGATTTTGCCCACATGTAAGTTTGCAAATAGTATAAAAAATCATATAATAATATATTAATAGTTTGCAAATGTGTATAGCAAGTGAGTAATGGGAAGTGGAAGTGGGAGTGAGGAGGAAGGAGTGGAATGGGAGAGGGAAGTAATAGGGGTGTATGATAATAAGTATAAAAAATAGTATAATAATATATTAATAGTTTTCAAATGGCAAGTGAGTAATGGGAAGTGGAAGTGAGAGTGGGGAGGGAAGAATGGAATGGGAGAGGGGAAGGTAATAGGGGAGTAGGATAATAAGGGAGTGAAATGAGTGAGGGGAGTTAATAGGGGATGAAAAAGAGGAGGGTGAGATGGGGAAATATGGGATTTTAGGAAATGGGGGGAGTATGGTGGAAATGTGGGATGGGAGTGGTGGCAATGGGGGAGGAAGAAGAAATGGATGGGGGGAGGGCTAATGGAAGATTGGGATGAGGGATGGGGGTCCAATGGGAGAGGGGGAGTAATGGGAGCCAATGGGAGAGGGGAGAAATGAAAAGCCAATAGGAGAGAGGGGAGGAATGGAAAGCCAATAGGAGAGGAGGAGGAAAACCTAATTTTTCTTATATATAGTCTTCCTTCTTCATTCATTCTCCCCTCATTTCATTCGTTGAAGCAAGAAAGCAAGGACAATCAAGAAAGCAAGGAAGGAAGAGCAAGAAAGCAAGAAAGAGCAAACTCATAAACTTTTTCTAGGTACTTGCAAAATTTTTTAATTAATTCTTTATCTAGATTTTTTTTTTTAAATTTGAAGAGAGAGGAACTAGAGAGAGAGGTTCTTGGCGGCCGCCAGGAGGGGAGGAGAAGGAGAGGATAGAGGGGGGGAGGGGAGGGAGGGGCGGGGGGCGGGGTCGAGGGAGGTAGAGGGGGGGTTTTGGCAGCCGCGGGCTGCCAGGACCCCAAGGAGGGGAGGGGAGGGAGGGGAGGAGGGGCTGGGGTTCTGGCGGCCACGGTCGCCAGAACCCCAAGGAGGGGGGGAGGGGAGGGGAGGGGGGGAGGGGAGCTGGGTAGGGAGGGGGTGGGGGGTTCTGGCGGCCGCGGCCACCAGGACCCCCTGGAGGGGGGAGGGGAGGGAGGGGGTGGGGGGGGTTCTGGCGGCCACGGCCACCAGAACCCCAAGGAGGGGGGGAGGGGAGGGGGGGGAGGGGTGCTGAGTAGGGAGGGAGGGGGGAGGGAGGGGCGGGGGCGGGGGCGGGGTCGAGGGAGGGAGGGAGGAGGGGGGGTTCTGGCGACCGCAGCTGCCAGGACCCCCTGGAGGGGGGAGGGGAGGGAGGGGGTGGGGGGGTTCTAGCAGCCGCGGCCGCCAGAACCCCAAGGAGGGGGGGGAGGGGAGGGGGAGGAGGGAAGCCAGGTAGGGAGGGGGGGAGGAAGGGGCAGGGGCAGAGGCGAGGGCGAGGGAGGGAGGGAGGGGGGGTTCTGGTGGCTGCGGCCGCCAGGACCCTCCAGGGGGGGAGGGAAGGGAGGGGGTGGGGAGGATGGAGGGGCCGGGGGGTTCTGGCAGCCGCGGCTACCAAGACCCTCCCAAGGGGGGAGGGGAGGGAGGGGGTCGGGGGGTTGTGGCAGCCGTGGAGGAGAGGGAGGGGTTGGGGGGGTTCTGGTGGCCGCGGTGGCCAGAACCCGAAGGAGGGGAGGGGGGGAGGGGAGGGAGGAGGTGGGGGGGTTTTGGTGGCCACGGCCGCCAGAACCCGAAGGAGGGGAGGGGGGAGGGGAGGGCGGGGTCGAGGGAGGGAGGGAGGGAGGGGGGGAGGGGATGGAGGGAGGGAGGGGGGGTTCTGGCAGCTACGACGGCCAGGACCACGGGGGAGGGGAGGGAGGGGGTGGGGGGGTTCTAGTGGCCGCGGCCACCAGAACCCTAAGGAGGGGAGGGGGGGGAGGGGAGGGCGGGGTCGAGGGAGGGAGGGGGGGTTTCTGGCAGCCACGGCCGCCAGGATCCTCCCAAGGGGGAGGGGAGGAAGGGGGGGGGGTCTGGCGGCCGTGGCTGCCAGGACCCTCCCAGAGGGGGAGGGGAGGGAGGGGCTGTGGGGGGTTTCTAGCGGCCGCAGCCACCGGAACCCCAAGGAGGGGGGGAGGGGAGCCAGGTAGGGAGGGGGGGTTTTGGCAGCGGCGACCGCCAGGACCCCAAGGGAGGGAGGGAGGGGGGGGCTGCTAGCCAAGGGGGGAGGGGAGGGAGGGGGTGGGGGGGTTCTGGCGGCCGCTAGAACCCCAAGGAGGGGGGGAGGGGAGGGGAGCCAGGTAGGGAGGTGGGGGTTCTAGTGGCCATGGCCGCCAGGACCCCAAGATGGAGGGGGGGAGGGGAGGGAGGGGCGGGGGCAGGGTCGAGGGAGGGAG